>NC_080697.1:23602121-24227121 GCF_030445035.2 Dasypus novemcinctus | reverse complement strand
GATATTCTTCTGTTTCCTAAATTGCCCAATTTGGCATTGCTCCTTCTGCTTATTGTTGCACATGCTAGTGATTATCCCTCAATATTCTTCCCTTCATACATGGGGATAGAATATTCACCTGGGCACACAGCTATCCCCGCTGCTTGCAGCTAGTGTGGCCATGCTGCCAACACCTGGCCAGTGAGAAGTAAGCAGAAGCACTGTGCTCTTGAAAGAAGGCAGACCGCCCTTCTGGTCCTCCCTGGCTGTTCCCTGCAGGCTGGAATGTGAGCAAGGTGGCGAGTCATCGTGATGAGCCATCTTGACTGTGTAGACAAAAGCTAAGAACATCCAGAGGTGGCGGAACCACAAGCTGGAAGGAACCTGGGCTCGCACCATCTGTCAGCACCATCGGCCCTGGACAGCTTGCACTTGGACTGCTAGATGAGAGAAGGGCAGACTTCTCTGTGGGTTGTCACTCATTAGGCTCATATTAAAGAACCAAACCTGTCTCATAAGCAGTACATGTCTCTCTTTTGCATGTCATAGTTTTTCCTCAACTGACTGGTAAACTTTGGTTGCCCGTTAGTATCTAAATATGAGTAAAATAAAAGACTGATTTGCAGCGTTGTGTGGGTGGATGTTACCTGCTAACTGGACAAGGACAGTGGATCAGTCATCCTGTAAGTGACCTTCAAAGTGTGCCTTTGTCCTTGTTAGAGGCTGAAGGGTCTCCCAGGCAGCTTGTTTATTTTTAAAAAAGAATTCTTCAGCATTAACAAAAAACTTTTTATTTTGAACTACTTTCAAAATTACAGGTCAGGTACAAAAATAATACAAATCCAATTCAGAGAATTTCAACATACCCCTATCCTCCCAGATACCCAGATGCACCAATTTAAACATATGGTGTATCATTCTATCTATCTACCTGTTCATCAGTCCATTTTCTGAACTGTGTGACATCATGATCCTTGAACACTTATTAATGCCAGTTACATTTCCTAAGAACAAGTATATTCACTTATAAAACCTCCTTAAATATACTCATAGTGGTAACAATTAAAAACCACAGTAGGGGGGGTACTGGGTTCCTGGCCAGTGGTGCTCTGTCGTGGTCCCTAGGGGAGCAGCGACAGTCTCCCAGGTACAGTGGCGGGGACTGGGAGGGAGTGAGGGTTCAACAGTGAGCCCCTGATGCTAATGACTATGCTTGTGAGCTGATAAACCCAAAATAAGAACAAGGCCTAGAACAACTTTGTGCCTGGGAATTTCCTCCTGTCAGCCTTCATGTTACTCAAATGTGGCCAGTCTCGAAGCCAAACTCAGCATGTAAATGCAATGCCTTCCCCCCAGTGTGGGACATGACACCCGGGGATGAGCCTCCCTGGCAACGAGGGACCACTATCAACTACCAACTGATGATGCAACTGGAAAAGGACCTTATACGGAAGGTTCAATGCGGATCAGCAGAATATCCATGTCTACATAAAATACCATGACTTTAAAATGCTGTTTGACCTAAAGTAAGGGGGAAATGGAAAGGAGAAATGAGTTTATATGGCTACGAGTTTCTAAAAAAGAGTCTGGAGGCTGGCAGAAGGTTTGCCCTCATGCACAACTGAGCAGAGTCAGAGAGACAGATAAAGTAGATACAACCCCCAGATATTGGTTCCTTTGAGGGCTAAAGAGACCCACGGGAGTTATGGTCATGGCCGATGGGGTTAACTACCAGGGCAGATGGCCCCTCTTTGGAAATGGTGTTTATGTGTGATGAATCTGGACTCAGATGGGATCTCCCTTCATAAGACTTTCATGCTAATGTGCTGGAGGTGCAGTTAATGTTGGGGTTTAAGATATATTTAGGGGATTTGAATCTCTGGACTGACAATGTGATAGCCAGATCCTGAGCCTCAACAGACTCCAGCACCTACAATCTGATTTATTGGACTTACCACACTCAGCTAAGATGGAGTTGAAGAAGGACAACCACCACACCATGGAGCCTAGAGTGATTACAACTGAAAATGGGAGGATTGCATCCGGCATCCAGGTGGAATCTGACCCTCCTCTTGACATAGAGGTGCAATGGACACAACCAATCCAATGTCCACATAGAAGAGGTGGCATTGGAATGGGAAAAGTGGACATAGTGGACGAAGGGTATGGGGAAAGGCAGGAAGAGATGAGAGGTGGAGGCGTCTTTGGGACATGGAGCTGCCCTGGATGGTACTTCAGAGGCAATCACCGGACATTGTAAATCCTCACAGGGCCCACTGGATGGAATGGAGGAGAGTATGGGCTATGATGTGAACCAATGTATATGAGGTGCAGAGGTGCCCAAAGATGTACTTACCAAATCCAATGGATGTGTCATGATGATGGGAACGAGTGTTGTTGGGGGGGGGAGAGGGGGGGTGGGGGGGTGGGGTTGAATGGGACCTCACATATATATTTTTAATGTAATATTATTACAAAGTCAATAAAAAAGAAAAAAATTAAAAAAAAAACCTCCTTAAAATTAAGTGCAGTTATCAAGTTCAAGAAATTTAACATTGATAAAAGCTTATGGTCTATTATTCAATTTTTTTTTCACATGTCCCAATAATGTCCCTCTGAGCATTTTCTCCTCCCTTGCTAGAGCCCATCCAAGATCATGAATTGTCTCTCTCTCTTTTTTTAATTGTGGAAACATATGTACAACACAAACTCCCATCTCAATTACCCCAGAGCCTAACATCCAGTGGAATTAATCACAATGTTGCAGTATCCTCATCATCTTCCATTACTAAAACTTTCCCATCTTTCCAAAACAGAAACCCTATACCCATTAGGCAAACTCCCCATTCTCTCTGCTTCTGCACCTGGCAACTGCGTTCTAATTTCTGTGTCTATGAGCTTGCATATTCTGAATATTTTTCTTTGTAGTTACAATGGGGCTCAAATTTAATATCCTAAATCTATAACATCTCATTTGCTTTGATACCAGATTAACTCAATTATATACATAAACTATGTGCCTACACCCCTCCTGCCACCTCACCTTTCTATAGTTCTTGTGACAAATTATATACATTATGAACCCAAAACCACTGCTTTATCATTACATTTTATGCATGTGCCTCTTAGGTCCTGTGGGAGGTAAAAGGTGGAGTTACAAACTAAAAATACAATAGTACTGGCACTTATATGTACCCATGCTATTACCTTCACTGGTAATCTTTATTTCCTCACGCAGCTTCCATCTATTGTCATTTTCTATTGTCCTTTCCTTTCAACTTCAGAACTCTTTTTAGCATTTATTAAAGGGCTAACTTTTAAGTGGTGACTAACTCCATGAGCATTTCTTATCTTGGAATGTCTCAATCTCTCCCTTATTTTTAAAGATTTATTTATTTATTTATTTCTCTCCCCTCCCCCCCAGCTGTCCGCTCTCTGTGTCCACTGTGTCCACTTGCTGCATGTTCTTCTTGTCAGTGGCACCTGGAATCTATGTCTCTTTTTGTTGCATCATCTTGCTGCGTCAGCTCTCTGTGTGTGCGGCGCCATTCCTGGGCAGGCTATATTTTTTTCACAGTGGACGGCTCTCCTTATGGGTGGGGCTTCCCTACGCGGGGGACACCCCTGCGTGGCAAGGCACTCCTTGCACACATCAGCACTGCGCATGGGCCAGCTCATCACATGGGTCAGGAGGCCCTGGGTTTGAACCCTGGACCTCCCATGTGGTAGGTGAACACCCTATCAGTTGGGCCAAATCCACTTCCCTCCCTCATTTTTAAAAGACAGTTTTGCAGAATATAGAATCTTAGTTGGCAATTTTTTCCTTTCAGATGACTTTAAATATGTCATCTCACTGCCTTCTTTCCTCCATGGTTTCCAATGAGAAATCATGACTTAATCTTACTAAAGCTCCCTTGGACATGACCCATTGCTTCTCCTCTGTAGCTTTCAGTAGTCTCTACTTCTGGAACTGGACAGTATGATTATGCAACTGCATAGGTTTGCTTCGGTTTATTGTTTATTGTGTTTGTTGAGCATCTTGGATGTGTATATTCATGTTTTTTGTCAAATTTGAGAAGTTAGCCATTATGTCTTTGGATATTCTTTCTGCCCTTTCTCTATTTCTTCTCCGTTTTGGCTCCTACATTGAATATATTCTCATGCTTGATGGTGTTCCACAAGTTTTTCTGGTGCTGTTCACTTTTTTTCCTTCTTCCTTCTGCTTCTCAGACTGGATGATTTCCATGGTCTTCTCTTCAAGTGCTCTGATTCTTTTTTCTGTCAGCTCCAATCTGCTATTGAACCCCCCTAGAGAAATTTTAATTTCTTTTATTGTGGCCTTTAATTCTGTTTGCTTCCTTTTCATAATTCCCACCTCTCTATTAATATTCTCTTTGTAGTCATCTGCCATTTTCCTAATTTCCATTAGTTCTTTGGCCATGTTTTCCTTTAGCTCTCTGAGCATATTTAGGACCATTTTTAAAAATGAATTTGTCAGGGAAGTTCTAGGTCTGGTCCTCTTCATTGATGGCTTCTTAAATGTTAATCTTCTCCTTGTCTGGGCCCTTCCTGTTTGTGTGTGTGTGTGCACGTATGTTTTGTAAACTTTTGTTGAAACCTGTACATTTTGATATTTTAATGTGCAGTCACTGGAATTTAGACTCTGAGGTATCTGTTCCTTAAGCTTGTATCAAGCTAGTGACATGATAGAGCTTTCCTTGGAGGCCAGGAACAAAGGAAAATAAAGACCTTTGACAGTCTTCTCAGGTTGTCCTGTGCAAGTGCTCTCTTTCAGGGCTTATTCACACAATGAGTTTAGAGAATAGCTCCAGGCCAAAACCTAGGGGGTCTGATCCTTTCTGCACATGGCTTTTGTCTTGTGCATGCATGTGTGGCCCTTGGAAGTCCCCCATTTGCAAGGTTCTCAACATTCCCTCTTCTCTAGGAAACTGTTTCCTCAAGGACCAGGTCACTGCATTATGTGTCCTACAGCCAATAATTCATTATTCCAGGCAGCATGACTGAAATATTCTCCAACAGCATTCTGTAGAAGAGCTCTATGACCTGCTTTTTACACACAGGGTGAGTTCTAGGGATGGCAGTTTCCTCATACACCACCAGATTGGGCCATACCTACATGCTCCCACATGTGCATGAGGGTTACTCTGCTCCCTTTAAAACAATTTATATTTCTAAATAAAAAAATATAGCCCAAATATGTAGAATATTTAGTAACTTGGAAACATGCTCACAATGCATAGTTACAAAAGACATGAGGTCTAAAAAGAAAAACGGATAATATAATGCAATTTTTGTGCATTTAGCCTTTCATTTATGGCAAAAAAAATTTGGAGGGGTATGCCTGTACAGTACATTACTAAACTTATTATACATATATATTATTGAAGAAGCTGTAACTTTACAGATAATCTATACAGGAAATATTGTTCCAATATACTGCCCCCAAACACCCAGTTTTCCCTATTATTAACAATTTGCATTAACATATTACCTTTGTTACAATTGATGAGAAAACAAAAGTACTGTAATACATAGTTTACATTAGAGATCACTGTTTATGTTGACTAGTCCTAAGTTTTTTAAAATTTTATTCTAGTAACATATATACAGCCTAAGATTTCCCCTTTTAACCACATTCAAATATACAAATAGAATACAGTGGAGTTAATTACATTCACAATGTTATACAACCATTAGTACTATCCATTACCCAAATTTTACATTACCCTAAATAGAAACTCTGTACCAATTAAGCATTAACTCCCCATTACTTACCCCTTTTCCTGCCACTGGTAACCCATATTCAAGTTTCTGACTCTATGAGTTTGTTTACTCTAATTATTTCATATCAGTGAGATCAGACAATATTTGTCTTTTTGTGTCTCCACTTATATCACTAAACATGCTGTCTTCAAGGTTCATATATCTTGTCCCATGTGTCAGAACTTCTTTCCTTTTCTATGGCTGAATAATATTCCATTATATGTACATACCACATTTTCTTTATCTGTTCATCTGCCGATGGACACTTGGGTTGCTTCCATCTTTTGGCTATTGTGAATAATGCTGCTATGAACATCAGTGTGCAAATATCTGTTGGAGTCCCTACTTTCAATTCCTACCCAGGAGTGGGATTGCTGGGTCATATGGTAGTTCTATGCTTAGCTTTCTGAGGAACTGCCAAACTGTTTTCCACAATGGTTGCAATATTCTACATTGCCACCAGCAATGAGTGAGTGTTCCTGTTTCTCCACATCTTCTCCAACACTTGCTTTTTTCCCCATTTTTAAAAATACTAGTCATTCTAGTAGGTGTGAGATTTTCTTTCATTTTGGTTTTGATTCGCATTTCCCTAATGGCTAATGATATTGAATGTTTTTTTGTGTGCTTATTAGCTAAGTGTATAACTTCTTTGGAGAAACATCTAGTCGAGGCTTTTGCCCATTTTTAAATTGGATTGTTCTTTGTGTTGTCAAGTTGCTGTATCCAATCTTGATATTTTGCATATTTCTATAGTCTACTCACACCATGCCACTAGTGCCATCTTGATTATTGGAAATCGAGTCATTAGTGCCTTTGTATCTAATCAGATTAGAGAAAAAACTTCAAAAACTCCAGAACCAATTTAGAAATGTCATCTTTAAGATTCTGTTTCTCAAGAACTGTTCCTGTGGGAAGCAAATTTGGCTCAACTGATAGAGCGTCTGCCTACCACATGGGAGGTCCAGGGTTAAAACCCAGGGCCTCCTGATCCATGGTGAGCTGGCCCATGTGCAGTGCTGATGTGCGCAAGGAGTGCTGTGCCATGAAGGGGTGTCCCCCATGCAGGGGAGCCCCATGTGCAAGGAGTGCACCCCGCAAGGAGAACCACCCAGCACAAAAAAAGTGCAGCCTGCCCAGTAGTGGCACCACACACGAGGAGAGTTGATGCAGCAAGATGACACAGCAAAAAGAGACACAGATTCCGGGTGCCACTGACAATAATACAAGAGGACACAGAAGAACACACAGTGAATGGACACAGAGAGCAGACAATGGGGGGGCGGGGAGGGGGAACAGAGGAATTAAAAAAAAGGTTAAAAAAAAGAAAAGAACTATTCCTGATATGAAAACTGTTTTAGTGTTCTCTAAGGAAACAGAACTGATAGGAGATATCTGCAAATATTATGAAATTTTAGAAAAATTGTCTCACATGACTGTGGAGATGCACAAGTCCAAATTCTGTAGAGTAGGCTGCAAGCTGAGAACTCTGATAGTGAAGGTTTTTGATTAACTCCCCAGTTGAAGCTGGCTGGCTGAAGTAGAGATGGAAACTCTCTCATTTGACTGTTGAAATCATCACTCCTCCTTTTAAGACTTTCAAATGATTGGACAAGATTTCTCTCATTGTTGAAGGCAATCGCTTCAGTTGATTGTTGATGTAATCAGTCATAGATACAATTAACTTACTGATGATTTAACTCCAAAAACTGTCCTTACAGTAACGATCAGACCAGTGCTTGCTTGACCAAACAACTGGGCACCATAAATTGGCTAAGTTGACCCATGAACTTAACCATCACATCTGTGAATGTCTTAATCTCTCCCACATTTTCAAAAGACATTCTTTCTAGATAATAAAATTCTTGGTTGGCAATTGCTTTCTTTCAGCACTGTAACATTTTGGCCTACTATCTTTTTGCCTTCATGGTTTCTGAGGAGAAATCATACTTAATCTTATTGGGACTCCCTTGTACACGGCACATTGCTTTCCTCCTGCAGCTTTAAGAACACTTTCCTTTTTCCTTGGCATTTGACTAACTATAATATTTCTGGCTAGTGTTTTTTTGAGTTTTTTTCTTTTTTGGCCATCTTGAATTTATATATTCATGTCTTTCATTAAATTTGCAAATTTTTCTTCCATTATTCCTTTGAATATTCCTTCTGTCCTTTTCTCTCTTTCTTCTCCTTGTGGGACTCCTGTAATGCATATGCTGGTTTGCTTGATGGTATCCCAAAGTTCTCACAGGCTCTGTGCATTTTTTTCATTCTTTTTCCTTTTGCCCCTAAACCCGATCATTTCAATTGTCTTGTCTTTGAGTTCACTGATTTTTCTTCTGCTAGCTCCTCTGTTGAAACCCTCTAGGGATTTTCTCATTTTAGTTATTGTGGTCTGCAACTCCAGAATTTCTGTTTGTTTCCTTTTAAAAATATCTCTATTAAGAGTCTTAAGGGAAACGGACTTTGGCCCAGTGGTTAGGGCGGCCGTCTACCACATGGGAGGCCCGCGGTTCAAGCCCTGGGCCTCCCTGACCCGTGTGGAGCTGGCCCATGCGCAGTGCTGATGCGCGCAAGGAGTGCCGTGCTACACAGGGGTGTCCCCCGCGTAGGGGAGCCCCATGCGCAAGGAGTGCACCCATAAGGAGAGCCACCCAGCGCAAAGGAGGGAGCAGCCTGCCGAGGAATGGCGCCGCCCACACTTCCCATGCTGCTGACGACAACAAGCGGACAAAGAAACAAGACGCAGCAAAAAGACACAGAAAACAGACAACGGGGGGAGGGGAGGGGAATTAAATAAAAATAAATCTTTAAAAAAAAAAAAAGAGTCTTAAATTGTTCATTCATTGTTTCCCTGATAGCCTTTAATTCTTTCTCTGTGTTTTCTTTTCTCTTTTTGAGGATATTGAGGATAATTTTTTTTTCAAAACAGACTTTATCTACTATATCCAAAGTCTTATTTTCTTCTTTGATAGTTTCTGAATTTTCATGTTGTTTCTTCAGATGGGACATGATTTCCTATTTCCTTTTTTTCTTCTTCTTTCTTTTAATATTTTTGTATCTTTTATTTATTTATTTATTTATTTTACTTATTCTGTATCTTTTAACATTTTAAAATGTTAACTTGTGGATTTAATCTGAGCTCTCTGTTCTTTATGTTTGTATACAGCTACTGATGTGACAGATTTTCTTCAGTGCTAGTAATGTGTTTCTTGATCTGGCACTTGCCCAGTAATTGCAACGATTTAACTATTTTCCAGAATTTTGAGGAAGATGTCTCTGCCAGTTTTGGTTAGTTGTTCAAAGATTCTTTTGGGGAGCATCAACCTTGAGCGTATTTTTTTGCTGCCTTCTTGGTCAATTGTTTTCCAAAGTTATTTTTTAACAAATCACAAACATACAGAAGGATGGGGCAATGCATCTTTTGTTTGACCTATGAATTGTTGTAAAATAAAAATGTTTTTGAAAGTTTAGGTAAGAACACATATCAAAGTATTATTTCAATCTTGCTACAAAGGAACAGGTTTTAATAGGCCAACCTGAAGATTCACTTTTGGAAAAGGCATTTAAATTAAAAAGAAAATGGTTAATCACTATGAAACTATATATAAAAGTTACACTGAATATTTAAAAAAGAAAAGAATGCTTGTCCAAAGAATTTATTGTCCCAATTGGTGCACATTGAGAAATCAAGGGCACACCGTTAACAATTTCACTGAGATGAACCTGGCTCTGTCCTTTGTACCCAGAGTTATGCCATCACTGGACTTTTGACTGACAGTTGCCTAGTGCATGGTTTCCCAGAACAAGTCCCAATCCCATTAAAGTTTATCAGAAAATTGCTCAAGTGTTTTATCTGGAATACTAATATCCTTTCCGAATGAGGTCTTCGATTACATCATACAAAGAGGTTCTGCCCAGGCAGGCGAGGGTTAGGACAAGTTTTCTTTTATATTACTTTAAAGTCCTTACAGTCTGCCTCAGGTGGTTTTCTGGGAGTCCTTTCTCTCTCTGGTTTCTCTTCCTCTTCTCTCTTCCTCATGTGAGTGTTTTCTGCCCTCTTCTCCAAGTTTCAGAAATCCAAGCTGGTTGTGCTCCATCCAGCTACCACCTAGGAGTCCACAGTAATTCATATAATGATAGGCGTGTATTCTGATCTAGTGATTCACATATAACAGATGCTGTTCCAAGTACTATACATATATTTACTAATTTAATCCATATAAGAACCTTTGACGTAGGTTCTGTACGCATTTCCTTTTAGATGAGGAAACTGAGGCACTGAGTGTAGCTTGTCTAATGTCACACAACTCATTGGAATGCAGACAGCTTGGAACCTCTGCTTTTAACCACTCTGCTATAGAAAGAGACATCTCTCTGTCAAAGCTTTCTATTTCCAAGATGGACTACTTCTTACCTGGGAGAGTAAACAGGAAAGATGGAAGTGAGAGGGATGGAAAACTATTTTTCACCGTTAAAAAAGTAACATTCGTCATATTACAATGTATCAGAAGAATATACCTGAGCAAGTTTATAATGGTTATCTCTGTGTAGCAGGACAAGAAGCAATGTATTTTTGCATTCTGCATTTTTTTCAAAAGAAATTCTATTTTTATGTAAGGGGACAAATGCTATTAAAAGAACTTCCAGGAGGATAATTATCTCCAAATGTGTTTGTTTGTCAGCTTTATATGGGGGAAGGAGAAATTCTCTATGAATTCCAGGACTAAAAATTTACAACAAACATCATCCTTTAAAATAGCTGAAGTGCATGCTGCTGCTCACATTGGCATTCAAATTCACACTGAGCATTGGCTCTGGCTTTTATAGGAATTGCAAGCCAACTGAGCTAAGCTTTCAGCCCAGGCAGAGGAAGTTTCTTTCACAGGCGCAGAGCATAATTGTTGAATGCCCATGCCATCCATCATTTCAGGTTCATTCCAGGTCGAAGCATAGATCATCCCCTTGCCTATTAAAGAACAAGCAGGAAGGCTCCTGGGAATTGGCAATTAAGAGCAGCATAAATCAAACTGGAAAATTGCCCACAATTTTTACTGTTTGTTCAGACACTTTCCCTATCTCCCATTTCCTCTGCTTTTTCTTAATTCCACTTTGTTTTTCTGGTTATTACAGGACTCAGTTATAGAGGGCTAACTTGTCTTTCTTTTATGAGGGCAATAAACTAAAAGAAAATAGCTATGGAGTTGGGAAAATTGCTTTAGGATTCCATGTATACCTAATGGAAAAAAAAATCAATGAGGATGTTTTCACAGAGAACAATGACACAGAGATGGCTGAAGCTATGGGCCAACACAGTCCCCAAATGTTGGCAATCTCTATATGACATTATTGGCTTCATTGTAAATGTTACTGATTATCCTGGATATTAAATGCATGAACTCAGGGCACAAAAAGTCCAAGTGTGATTTATTAGTGGTTAAGTATACTTGATAGCAAAATGACTATTTAAGTCACCAAAAAATTTAACTCACCTATGTGGGTAAAATTCAGTCTAACCATTTTTGGGGTCTTAGCCATTTGTATCTTATGCTCAGTAATTCTAAAACCAAATGGGCAACCTCCCCTGCTTGCCCAGAAGATCATTTATATCTTTTCAAGTATTCTGTTAATAATGCCTTTAGTAACAATGACATTCCTCCTTGACTGAAAACCAAGGAAAATGATGAAATCTAAGCATTTTACTTCTCAGTCAGTAGCTTTGTAAATGCAATGATGTAGAATTTAGATTTTTTAATAATGAAGAATCCCACCCCATAGAGAACTGGGGTTTGCAGGTTCTCCTTTCTTAGGGGGCTTTCTTGGGAAATAAATATGGCCAGAACAATATTTTTCTTGCTCAGAATAATAATCCATCCTTGTTGTCTGAACAATCAGGCCCAGTCTGTCCACCTGGCTTTATTTATTTAACCAGATTTGCTCTACTTTTCATCTCATATGCTCGGCCCCATCCCACGGTGATCCCTATTGTTCTGCAAGCCTTCCTTGTTCACCTCTGTCCTAGAAATTCTATAAAGCCACGAAAAGAGTGTTTACCGTTCACATGCTCCTACCTAAATTCCATCTCTCATTCAGCATCCATCTTCTCCATGAAATGTTTTCCATCATTCTAATCTGTAGCGTTCCCTTATAACACAGAAATCGTATTACAGTTAATACCTTTGACCAGCCATGACAAATTAATTTCAGTGGTAGATTATTCAGAAAAACATTATTTATTTATATATTTTATTTATTTAACCAACTCATTTTTACATCCAGGAAATCATTATTGAGCTCCAACTGTATGCTGATATAAGGATGTTTCAGATCCTTACTCTCTGCTATCCAGCTGCAAGGTATGCAATTTGAGGCTACACCCAATATTTTGTGTTTGTGAACATCTCAATGCTGCTAGAAAGTAATTGTTTTATAAAATCCTTTTTTGCTATGAATATAACACACATGGGTAAAAGTGCATAAAACAAATATACCAGAAAGTGGATGTAGCTCAAACAATTGGGCTCCTGTCTACCATATGGGATGTCCAGAGTTCAATTCCTGGGGCCTCCTAGTGAAGGCAAGCTGGCCCGCACAGCGAGCTGGCCCAAGCAGAGAGCTGGCCTACACAGAGTGCTGGCCTGTGTAGAGAACTAGCCCAGGTGGAGTGCTGGCCCATGCAGGAGAGTTGGCCTGTGCAAGAGTCCTGGCCCTTGGGACAAGCTGGCCCTCACAGAGAGCTGGTGCAGCAAGATGATGCAGCAAAAAGAGACACAGAGGAAAGACAATAAGAGATGCAGTAGACCAGGGAACTGAGGTGGCACAAGAGATTGAGCACCTCTCTCCCACTCTGGAAGGTCCTAGTGTTGCCTAAAGAGAAGACAAGCAGACACAGAAGAATACACAGCGAATGGACAGAAAGCAGACAATGGCGGGGGGGGGGGGGCAGGGAGGGGGGCGGGAAATAAAAGTAAATAAATCTTAAAAAAAAAAAAAAAACCTAAAACAAATATAAAGTTTAGTGAATTACCATGCAGGGAACATTCAGGTAACCACTACCAGTACAAGAAATAGAATATTCCTAACAAGTCAAAGACCCATGCCTAGGTCCGGATCATAATCCTTTTTTTGCTTTATGGTTTTACCACCTATGCAGGCATTCCTAAAATCAATTTAGTTTTTCCAGCTTTTGAACTTTATATGAATGGAATAGTGCAGAATGAATATTTTTGTGTCTGGCTTGTTTTGCTCAGCATTATGTTTTTTAAATTCATCTTTTTTTTTTTTTTTATGTAGTTGTAGTTTCTTCACTTTCATTCCTATATACAATTCCATTGGATGAATATGCCACAATTTATTTATTCTTTTGTGGACAGTTTGTTTCCAGTTTTGGGCTCTTATCCATGATATTGCTACTATGACCATATCTCGGAACTCATAGACACGCGTTTCCCTAGGATAATTATTTAGGAGTGGAATTGTTGGTTTTTAGGGTGTATGCACCTTAACTTTTATTAGATACTGACAAATTATTTTCCAAAGTGATTGAATCAAATTATTCTTTCAGTGGCAGTATAAGTGAGTTCCAACCCCTTCCTCTTTTCTTCCCGATACTTCTGTTTGCTCTCATATCTGCTGTGAGTCAGGCATTGTATTCCCGTCCTTATGTAACTTACTTCATCTAAGTGAGTAGTGATATTTTTATAATAGATAGTATATACATTGCAAAACTGGTTGAGTGACCGAAATATTTCTTATGTCCATTAGGGTGGTATCTTGAAGAAATAAAAAATAATCATGCACTTATCCAGTTTTTTTGGGGGAACATGATTCATCTTGAGGGTTGTCTAAGAGAGGTGCGTATGTGTGTGTGTGTGTCTGTGTGTGTGTGTATTTGGGAGAGTGTGCAGGTTACATACTGTGCCTATGGTACCCCCATTACCAATTATGGAAAGACAAACGAGACATTGTTTGTAGTGGCTCTTCATCTGCTTCCTTCCCTCTGCTTGGGAATCACCTCTTCCTCATTTTATCATTCTCCATCAGCAGTAAAACCAAACTTCTCACTTTCCCCTACAAATGCTCAGGAATTTTTCATTGTGAATGTTCCTTCGTTCTGCCATAATCCATACCCTCTTATCCTATTTCTGGGTCTTGACCAGCACTAATTAATCAAATAAGCAATCTAGATTGTAATAGTTTAAAATACTTGGTTGGAGAGTCTTAAAACTCTAGCAGCAATGGCTTAAATGAACCATGGTCAGAGATGGGGATTTTTGTTAGTGGGGATTTCCAGTTTCCTCTTATTAACTGGCAGTTATTATGTTATTTGCTATTGCTTATGCCATTATATTTCCTCAGAGTAAGTGCCAGCAAGAAGACAGGTTAATAATTCTATTTTTTAATTTTAGGTATTTTGATGAATAATAGAGAGGGAAATATGTAAATGAATGTGGTATTTTATGAAATGAGAAAGTCATAGGGCATAAATGGTATGTGTATACATCCATGGGTTTTAGCCATATTTACTTTTTCCCCCTTTTTTTAGATGAGTGAGCTGTGCTCATTGAGTTGCAATGAATTGCCCAAAGTCATCAGTTAGCAGTTGGGAAAGCTAGGTTTTCTAATTCTAAATCTTTCATCCACCCTTATCTTAGCAAGAAAATGTGAAGAAGTAGCACTGCATTACTGTGTCCATTAAGGAATAAAGAATCAGCTTCAAAGGAATTAACTTTTTAAGTCTATTCTAAGTGTCAGAAGCTTTGCATATGTTATTTCATTATCATTCCTTCTTCACAATAGCCATGGGAAGTAAGTCTTATTTGCCCCATTCTATTTTACTTTATTATTTTTTTCTTTGGATCCTAGGTAAGCAGAATGAGGTTAATAAAAATTCTAGATTATGATACCTTCTTGTCTTTGGACTCTGCATGATACATTTTTATTTATACGTTGTTTATTACTGTCCTAAACAATTCAAACCCACCACCCCAAACTAAGCAAGGATACTTATGATCATTACATTTAATCCTATGGGTATCCCTGCCCTCTCCCTGATTCCTCCCAACCACATTTAGCATCATCTTGGACCCTGCATTTCTTGGACTGTGCATTCGTCATTCTCTTGTGTTCCTTTTTTAAAATTTTAATAAATATATATATATTTATATAGCTAGCCTTTATATATATATTTATTTATCACACACAACCCCCCCCCCCCCACCTTGTTGTTTGGGCTTGCTGTTTGCTCTCTGTGTCCATTTGCTGTGTGTTCTTTCTGTGTCTGCTTGTGTCTTTTTGTCTTTCTCTTTAGGAGGAACTGGGAACCAACACTGGGACCTCCAGTGTGGAAGAGAGGCACTCAACTGCTTGAGACACTTCAGTTCCTGGTCTGCTGTGTCTCTCACTGTCTCGCCTCTGCATCTCCCTTTGTTGTGTCATCTTGTTGTGCCAGCTCTCAGTGGCACAGACTGCCAGCTCTCTCCTGTGTGGGCCATCTTCTCATTGCCAGGAGGCACTGGGAATTGAGCCCAGGGACTCCCATACGGTAGATGGGAGCCCAATCACTTGAGCCACATCTGCTTCCCATCTTGTGTTTCTTTTTATATCCTGTTATTGTTCTATAAGTATTTCTATTTTTTTTTTTTTTTGAGGTACTGGGGCCAGGGATTTAACCCCAGGACCTCGTATGTGGGAAGCTGACGCTCAACCACTGAGACACATCAGCTCCCCTGAGTTGGTTTTTTAATTTGTTTGCTTGTTTGTTTTTTGTTTCTAGGAAGCACTGGCCACTAAACCTGAGACCTCCCATGTGGGAAGCTGATGCTCAACCTCTTGAGCCACATCCACTCCCCTGTATTTGTTTTAACGTAGAAAAAAGTATGTAAAGTAGTTTGCATGTTTTGCAAATTACTTTATAAAATCCATACCATTCTGCTAAGATTTAGCCATAGTGTTATGCTTTATTTTATTTGCTGGATGACATTCCATTGTGAGAACATATTGCAGTCCAGCCAGTCCCAGGATGAAGGGCATTTGGGCTGTCTCTGGAATTTTGCTTTTGTGAATTGTATCTATGAATATTCCTGTGCATGTCTCCTATGTTACATGGGTAAACATTTCCCTTGAGTATATTCCTAAGAGCGAAATTGCTGAATCACAGGGTCAGGTATGTACATGTTCAACTCTAGCAGATAATACCAACTTGATTTTCAATATAGTTGAATCAATATATGTATCTATGAATAATGGTTCCATATTCTCTCCACCTTTTGGTCTTATCACACTTTTAAAATTTTCTCACTAAATTAGTATAACATGGCATTTCACTGTACCCTTTTTTTAAAAAAAGATTTATTTATTTTTTATATATTCCCCCCCCCCCAGTTGTCTGCTCTCTGTGTCCACTCACTGTGTGTTCTTCTGTGACTGCTTCTATCCTTACCAGTGGCACCAGGAATCTGTGTTTCTTTCTGTTGCGTCATCTTGTTGTGTCAGCTCTCTGTGTGTGTGGTGCCATTCTTGGGTAGGCTGCACTTTCTTTCGTGCTGGGCGGCTCTCCTTATGGGGCACACTCCTTGTGCGTGGGGCTCCCCTAGGCGGGGGACACCCCTGTGTGGCACGACACTCCTTGCATGCATCAGCACTGCGCATGGGCCAGCTCCACACAGGTCAAGGAGGCCTGGGGTTTGAATCATGGACCTCCCATGTGGTAGGCGGATGCCCTACCCACTGGGCCAAGTCTGCTTCCCTCGTTGTAATCTTGACTTATATTTCTCTGAACATGATGCTGGACCTCTGCACATGTGTACTGGCTATGTGTATTCTCTCTTAGGTGAAATGTCTCTCCTCCTACTCTCCACCAGGGCTGTCCCACCTGGTCCCAGTACCCACTGCATGGCAGATGCCTGCACATGGTCAAAACCCAGAGCCAGAACCAGTGACTGACCTAAACTCAGAATGTTAAGGCAATGTGAGAGGTGGTGGGGCAAGGCCACCACAGTGAGGACACTGCCCACAGCCCTGAGCAGGAGTCACTTTTGCCAGTCCAGTGCCCTGTACCTCCGCCTTCCTCCAGGGTAGCTGGAGAACAGACACAGAATGGGAGCATTCTGGCTGAGCCAGAGGTATCACTGAGGGCCAAGTTCTTGCTTGGCTGTCTGGTTGAGCTCAAAGAAGAGGCCCAAGAAGGGTCAGGGATGTCCTGCAGTCACATGGGGTTGCTGTGGGGCATGGAGGCCCCTCCCAGTGCTGGCTGAGCCTGGCTGCTGTGTGGGCTCAAGAACCCACTGCTGCCTTTCATGGGAAGCTAACTGGAAGTCCTCGCAGACCCCTCCCTCCACTCCCCAGTAATCTGTCTCAGAAACCTGAAGAGGCACACCTCATCTGCTGCAGGGTTCCCCCACTCCCACCCCACCAGGCCTCTAGGACCCATTTCATACAGATTGAGGAAAGCCAGCCATTTCTTTTCTTTTTTTTTTTTTAAGAAAATATGAGGATGAGCTGGGGGAAATGGAGGACTGAGGGCAGAGCTGAGCTGCTGATAAAGCCACCTTGGGCAGCAAGCATCTCTGGGGTCAGGGTTGGATTGAAATGAGCTACTTTTTACCAGTTTTACCAAAGAGAAAATGTAGGCTCCAAGAGGTTAAGTACATTGTCTGAGGTTGCATAAGATCATGTGGCAAATCTGGACTTCAAACCCATGTCTGTGTCACTATAAAACATTTGTTTTTTTCCACCACCTGATGCTGCTTCCTTAAGCAACGTGACTGGATTTTTTTTTTTTTTTAATTTTTTTATTTTTTATTGACTTTGTAATAATATTACATTAAAAATATATATGTGAGGTCCCATTCAACCCCACCCCCCCACCCCCCCTCTCCCCCCCCCCCAACAACACTCGTTCCCATCATCATGACACATCCATTGGATTTGGTAAGTACATCTTTGGACACCTCTGCACCTCATATACATTGGTTCACATCATGGCCCATACTCTCCTCTATTCCATCATGTAGGCCCTGTGAGGATTTACAATGTCCGGTGATTACCTCTGAAGCACCATCCAGGGCAGCTCCATGTCCCGAAGACGCCTCCACCTCTCATCTCTTCCTGCCTTTCCCCATACCCTTTGTCCATTATGTCCACTTTTCCCAATCCAATGCCACCTCTTCTATGTGGACACTGGATTGGTTGTGTCCATTGCACCTTTATGTCAAGAGGAGGCTCAGATTCCACCTGGATGCTGGATGCAATCCTCCCATTTTCAGTTGTAATCACTCTAGGCTCCATGGTGTGGTGGTTGTGACTGGATTTTTAATAAACATATCAGAAGTCATCCACTCAAAAAAGTCCTTTCTTTTTTTAAAGATTTATTTATTTATTTATTTATTTATTTATTTATTTCCCCTTCCCCGCCCAGTTGTCTACTCTCTGTGTCCACTCGCTGTGTGTACTTCTGTGATCGCTTCTATCCTTACCAGTGGCACCAGGAATCTGTGTTTCTTTTTGTTGCATCATCTTGTGTCAGCTCTCTGTGTGTGCGGCACCATTCCCGGGCAGGCTGCACTCTCTTTCCCACTGGGCGGCTCTCCTTAAGGGGTGCACTCCTTCCGCATGGGGCTCCCCTACGCGGGGGACACCCCTGCGTGGCAGGGCACTCCTTGCGTGCATCAGCACTGTGCATGGGCCAGCTCCACACGGGTCAAGGAGGTCTGGGGTTTGAACTGCAGACCTCCCATGTGGTAGACAGACGCCGTAACCACTGTGCCAAGTCTGCTTCCCCTTTCTTTTTTAAAGGACTCAGTTTGGAAGTGTATCCCTTCTTTATCCAACAATGAGGCCATAGTTTGAACAACTTGTAAAGTTTTTTTTCTTTTTCACAATTGCTACCTTTAAAAATGGTCAGTTTATAAGCCATGCAAGAAAAAGTACTATAATATTAAAAAAATTAAACACTTCCAAGTGATAATTCCCAAATTTTCATTTACTTTAGGAAACAGGTCCATCCACTCTTAAAGGATGGGAAATTGCTACTACTAAAAATATTGAAAAAAAAGTACCTTGTGGTAGCATTTCAGTGAGTACCAGCTCTGGCCCCTAAGCACTAGGTCTGTGCACATATCCAAGCGTCCCCAAGAGGGCTGAGAGGAAGGTAAGTGCCCCATTTTCTTCATAAATAAATATATATATATATGTT
Organism: Dasypus novemcinctus; assembly: GCF_030445035.2. Lineage (NCBI taxonomy): Eukaryota > Metazoa > Chordata > Mammalia > Cingulata > Dasypodidae > Dasypus > Dasypus novemcinctus. Next base: position 24,208,169 of record NC_080697.1, on the reverse strand, counting down.
TTTTTTTCTATATTGGGGTTCTGTACAACATTATTTTTTGAGGAAAAAGAGCTGCTAGTAATCAGTTTATACCATGGCTTCTCTAAATCCTTAAGCCCTCACCTCACTTTATATCTACCCACTCTTCCTTATGCTTCCTGATAGCATTTATCCACCTGATGTGTTTCTCCAGTTAGTTTTCTACACTATATCTTCTGGAATGTAACCTCCAGGGGAGTAGGAAATTCGTTTTGTTTTGCATCCTCATTATTGGAAGAGTATCAAGCAGTGACTAGATGTTATTAATTATTTGATGAAAGAAAGAATGAAAAATGTCATATTGAGTGGTTACTGCTTTTTAAGACAGCAGGAAGTCTGTTCCACACCCTGCCTGCATCTTTACCTACTGTTCCACCTCCACCCACAGATTGCATAGGGAAGGGAAAAGGAGATGGCAGGGGTTTAATTAAGACTTACATGGGGAAGTGGATGTGGCTCAACTGATAGAGCATCTGCCTACCATATGGAGGGTCCAGGGTTCAATACCCAGGGTCTCCTGACCTGTGTGGTAAGCTGGCCCACGCACAGAGCTGGTGCATGCAAGGAGTGCTGTGCCATGCACATGCAAGGAGTGTGCCCCTCAAGGAGAGCCGCCCTGCATGAAAAAGGTGCAGCCCACCCAGAAGTGGTGCCACACACACGGAGAGCTGACACAATGCAACAGAAAAGAGATGCAGTTTCCTGGTACCGCCTGAGAATGCAAGTGGATGCAGAAGAACACACAGCTAATGGACACAGAGAGCAGACAACATGGGGGAAGGGGAGAGAAATAAATAAATTTTTTTTTTTTAAAAAGACTCTATATGGGAGTCAGAGACAAAAAGAACTTTTTTTTGTCTTTATTTTTTTAATGTTACACTAAAAAAATATGAGATCCCCATATCCTCCCCACCCCCCTCACCCTGCTCCTCCCCCCATAACAACATCCTCCTACATCATCATGAGACATTCATTGCACTTGGTGAATACATCTCTTAGCACCGCGGCACCTCATGGTCAATGGTCCACACCATAGCCCACACTCTCCCACAGTCCACCCAGTGGGCCATGGAAGGACAAACAATGTCCAGTAACTGTCCCTGCAGCACCACCCAGGACAACTCCAAGTCCCAAAAATGCCCCCACATCTCATCTCTTCCTCCCACTCCCTACCCTCAGCAGTCACCATGGCCACTTTCTCCACACCAATGCCACATTTTAAAAAGAACTTTTTGAGGTATATTTTAGGGACTGTAGTTTTGTATATACTTATGTTCACAGTATCAGAGGGCCAGATACTGGGAATAAAATTTGATTACATTTTAGCAGAACAGAATCACATCAGATAGAGGCTTCCTAGACATGGAAATTGACCCAGAAGCTGAACAAATCAACTCCTTTCCAGTTCCGTGTTTGTAAGTAAAACTCAGCCAGTACCCCAGTGGAAAGAGTCCAGTGCCAAGGACAGTGCACACACCTTAAATTTTAGTAATATTGGGTCCAGATAGATTTCTTCTCTTTATTAAATGAGTAAACAGAATCATTTCATCCTGGAGCTTAAGCAATCCTACTTCAAAGGAAAGTTGAGGGAACATTTTCTCGAAGATTCAGATGGAGTGTAAAGTCTGAAACAGTCTACTGCAGAAACAGAAGAAAATTTCAGGAAATCATTTTGTGTAATATAAGAAGGCATGGCTTCAATGAAAAAGGAATAAAAATTCATTATGAGGGAAGCAGACTTGGCCCAGGGGTTAGGGCATCCGTCTACCACATGGGAGGTCCACGGTTCAAACCCCAGGCCTCCTTGACCCATGTGGAGCTGGCCCATGCACAGTGCTGATGCACGCAAGGAGTGCTGTGCCACACAGGGGTGTCCCCCGCGTAGGGGAGCCCCACGCGTAAGGAGTGCGCCCCTTAAGGAGAACCGCCCAGTGCAAAAGAAAGTGCAGCCTGCCCAGGAATGGTGCCGCCCACACGGAGAGCTGACACAACAAGATGACGGCAACAAAAGGAAACACAGATTCCTGTGCCGCTGAAAACAACAGAAGCGGACAAAGAAGACGCAGCAAATAGACACAGAGAACAGACAACTGGGGTGGGGGGGGGGGAAGGGGAGAGAAATAAATAAATAAATAAATCTTTTAAAAAAATTCATTATGAGAGAACATGCTGCAATGAAAATATAAGAAGATGAGATAAAAATGGAATTGGGCAAATTAAGGAACCACTGCAAAGCAATTAAAAATGGAACAGCCAAATCACAATCCACAGTGAAAGCGGTAAACTGCACGATGGACATGAAAACAATGGAATCACTGAAGTGGAGAGCAAATTACAGAAGCTCTTCTGGAATGTGGAAGTAAAGGACAAAAACATTAACATAATTTGGGAGAGGAAAATAACTATTGAAGATAGAGAATAAAGAGCCAACCTCAGAATTTCAAATATTCCTAAGGAAGAAAAAAAGTTGAAATGCAAGCTAAAAAGTTGTGATTGAACAAATTTCCCTGACTTTGTTCCAACGAGGACATATTCACCATGTTCTGGGAAAAAGCATTGAAATGTCTCCCTCTCCTCCTTGCTGCACTTCTTCTTTTTTTGAGTAGCATTCTGTGAGGCAGTATGATGAGGCCCATATGCTAATAATCTGCAATGTTATCTTGGAACAGAAGCTTGTATTAGACATGGGTTGTTAGCTAGCCCAGCCAAGTTCTCTGTAGTCTTTCTAGAGAGTTCCAGACAAGTGGCTTCTGTTATCTTTAAACTGGTGCTGTTTAGGCCTACCCGGTCAGCACCTTTATGTTCTAAGGAACCTTGCCCATCTCTGATGACATGTGGACAGCTTTAATTGCTTTGCCTTCTGTGACTGAATGGGGAGGGACCAGAGTGAATTCTGAGTAGCTCAGAAACCAGGACCCCAGCTTCTTTTATAAGGACTGCTTCTGGGCATGGGGCAGGATCCTGGAAACAGAAATCTGCACCATCCTGAAGGAAAATTGTCTTCTTGAGAATCATGTTAAAACCTACATCCCACCCAGAGTTGCATGGGAGTCCTGACTCATGGAGTGACGGAGTTTGCCTCTAGGGGGTGGGGACTGAGAGACTGAAAAAGTAGAAACTCTCTATGTCAGTACGTGTTACATAGACCTGTGTTTCTTAACTTTGACTGCACACTCAGATGCCCTGGGGAGATTTAAAAAAATATGGATGTCTGGCTCCCACCCGGGAAATTCTGAATTAGTTAGTCTGGATAGGGCCTGGGCATTGGGATTTAAAATAAAATACATACAGTAGCATTCCTTTTTTTGTTTGTTTGGCATACATTTATATGAGTTTTAACACATGCATGGATTATTGTAACTCCCACCACAAACAGGATACGGAACAATTTCAACACCTCAAAGAATTCAATGGTGCTGATCCTTTGAGGTCAGCTGCTTCCCCAAATCCTAGACCCTGGCAACCTGTTCTCTGTCCTGATAGTTTCTCCCCTTTTCCAGAATGTCATGGAAATGGAAGCATACAGTATGTAATCTTTTGGGCATTGGGAATTTAAAAAGCTTTCCAGGTGATTCTGATGTGCAGCCAAAGTTGAGAACACAGTCTTTATAATTTTTTCTTTAAATTAGCATGGCTGCTACTTCCTTCTTAACTGAAATAGCAGGAACATTGACTGGAGACCCAAAGACATTTCAACATGACATCAAGAAAAGCAATCTAATGTGGAAAGATTAATCATTTTAAAAGGAAAACAGGTGATGCAAATTATTAAAAACCTAGTCTAGATGAAAAATATCCTAAAATGGTTTTGTTCTAAGAGATTAAAAATAGGGAACAAGACTTTCCTGGCAAAGAGCAGCATCCGGTAACATACAAGAGCTTTGCTTCCTCTAATAGCCATACTTGAGGGTTTGCACATGAGGGTGGAAATAAGACACCACTAATTCAGTCTAAATGAGTTAAATTATGATTGCTGCCAAATGTCTCCAAGCAAAAACAACAAAATTTCAGGCAGATGATGAAACCAGTCTCTCTCTCTCTCTTTTCTTTTCTTTTCTTTTTTTTTTAGGTAAGATCATCACTGAACTAGGCATATTACAAAAGCAAGATTCCAATTTAGATGGTATCTGCCATGGAACCATTTCACCATGGGGAATCTCAGGAAGCTTCAAGGATAAAACTTAGGATTTTTTCTGCATTCCTCCGTGTCAGGGGTTTGGTGATGATTTCTCTTGGAGAAATGATAGCTGCCATCTTCCTCTTTTATGAGCTTGTGAAGGCAGGATTGTCCTCACTGGATCATGTCCGCCCTCTCTTCCACACCCTCTGTGGACATTCCTTTGTGCAATCAAACCCCATCCTCAGGCAGCACCAGAAGAGCATTGGAATTCAGATACCAGTGGAGGGAAATTGTGAGGAAGCCCCTGGAGCTCATCAGTGTTCACAGGGCCATATGCAAATGCATTTTGGGAAGAGATTTATAGCCGAGCTTCTCTAATGGAGGTAGAAGCCTCTCTGGGTAATGCTAAGAGGCCAGGAATAAGAAAATTAAGCTTTGTAATTTAATTTAACTGCCTCTTTTGGATTCTTGGCATGTATCAGGGATTCGGTAATATTACAGCTTTTGGGTTCACCTAAAAATAGCCAGATTGCAGACCTGAGACTGATGAAAGTATCCCTCTGGCAGAAGGTACAATACTTTATTGATGGGAATAAGTAGCACACGTGTTTTATTAAAAATCTGATTGCGGTTTTCACCAAGAGGTTTCAGGTTTGGGAGCCTATTCAGTCTGTGAGATCCCAGGAGATCAGTCTGACTTTCTGTCCTAAAACTCTGCATTTGAGGTTAAAGGACTGTTGTATTATTGCTGCTCCTTCAGGAAATAAAAGGTCTTTTTTTCTGCGTGTGAGTGTTTTGCTGGACTGAGGATCAGGCTGCATGCTTTTTAAGTCATTTATGTTTCAATAAACCATCATGGTCAAGTGTTGAGCGATGAATCAGTAATTGAAATGGTTGAATCAATTAGACTGTTTTAAGAAAAGCCAATCACACATTTGAGGGATGCCAGCAATCTTCCTGGCTGCTTACTCACCCACATTGTCTGTGGTAGGCTAGGGCAGACACAGCTTCAGTCTAGCAGCCTGGACTTTTAGTATTTGAGGTCTGTACACCAGTATATCAAGAAGCGAGTGAGGTTGCCACCCTTTATGTTCATGGTTGATAAGGGTAAAGGGATGAGAGTGAAATTCAGAGCAGGAAGAAATGGAATAGATACTCTATAACAGGGTTGGAAGTTTCTCAACATGGATGCCCTTGGCATTTTGTGCAAGACCATCTAAGTTGTGCAGGGCTCTCCATCTACTGCATGATGCATATCGACTCCCACCCGCTGTCAGTAGGGGCAACTTTCAGTCATTTTGAAGGCTCAACCTAACTAATGAAATCCACTATTAACCAACTACCAACCAAGCAACCAACTGAGCAAACAAACCCTGCTCCCACATATTTCAACAAGCCTTGGTTGAGAAGTACAGAATAGTAGAGGAATTTCCTATTTGGGGAAGAAGACTAATGATCAACAATGTGAAATGAGCAAAGGCTTTTGTAATATATCTTCTTTGCAAGAGGTTAAACCTTTAAATTTATTATAAAAATAAATATGCTCCTTATAAAAAGTCAGCAATACAGAGTGCATAAAGGGAAAAGAAAAGATCCATAATTTCCCTGTAAAACACACTTTTGACATAAACAATTAAAGGCACACCTATAATTGGACTCAGCAATATCACTTCAAGGAATTTACAGAAATAATGTAATTATTATGTAAAGATATGTGTGGGAATATTTGTTGCAAACTTTTTTATACTAGCAAAACAGTGGAAACAGCCTAGATATCCATTTATAGGGGAATGTGGCAGTTGGATATTATTTATGAATTCCAAAAAGAGATACTGAATATGTTTACAAACTGGTTTGTTCCTCTGGGCATGGTTCCCTTTGACTGTGTTAAATTCAAAAGGTTTACGTTTACTTGATTATGTCAGAATTAGGGTTTTGATTTGACCACATCATTAAGGTGTGCAGGGTTGAGTCCCTGCCCCCTTAGTGGGCTATATAAATGCATGCTTAATCAAGAACACAGAAGCAGATACACAGGAAAAGAGGAAGGGAGCTCCATAGAACAGAAGAGGAGCCTGTAGCCCTGGGAAGAGAGATGGTCCATTTGCCTGATAGTTAACAGCTGACCTCGTGAAGATTCAGCTGAGTCTGGAAAGAAATGATCCCTTGGAAGAGAGATAAGGCTTATGCCAGCCTGCAGCTGAGATCTGATGAGGGTGGACCCAGGGAACCTTAAGAAGGAAGAGGAAGGCTGAACCATTGCAGATATCACCCACCATCTTGTGACAACACGTGGCAACAGATTTTGGGTGAGAAAATACCACCTCTGGTACCCTGAGTTGGACTCCATAGGGCCTTGCAACTCTAAGCTGTTACCCCAAATAAACACCCTTTATAAAAACCAACAGATTTCTGGTACTTTGCATCAGCACCCTTTTGGCTGACTAATACAAGGAGGTATTAAATAAGTTACGATATATACGTACAATGGAACACCATGTAGCTATTAAAACTGGCTAGGGTAGATCTAGAAGTCCTGATGTAGAAATTCATCTCAGGCATATTATTAAATGAAAAAGCAAGATGCCAAACATTTTGAATAGCAGGGCTTATTCTTAATTTAAATATTTGTTTAGATATGTAGACATTATGTATCTGTATAAACTTTGGCGACAGGAATGAGATGCAGCAAATGGGAACTCCTTGGGGTTGGGGTTGGATCTGGGAGGTATTTAGGGAGTATGCGGAGAGAGATGTCTTGACATAATTTTTTTTTAAGTGGTAGGGTTATTGATGACTTTTATTTCTTATGTGATTTGTTTTTAGTATTTTTGGTGAGTTAATTTTTTTAGAGCATTTTAAGTTTATAGAAAAATTGCAGGAAGTGGACTTGGCCCAATGGGTAGGGTGTCTGCCTACCACATGGGAGATCCATGGTTCAAACCCTGGGCCTCCTTGACCCGTGTGGAGCTGGCCCATGCGCAGTGCTGATGCGCGCAAGGAGTGCCGTGCCACGGGGTGTCCCCCATGTAGGGCCCCATGTGCAAGGAGTGCGCCCCGTAAGGAGAGTCGCCCAGCTCAAAAGAAAGTGCAGCCTGCTCAAGAATGGTGTTGTGCACACGGAGAGCTGACACAACAAGATGGTGCAACAAAAAGAAGCACAGGTGAATGGACGCAGAGAGCAGACAACTGGGGGGAGTGAGGAGAGGAGAGAAATAAATAAATCTTAAAAAAAAAAAAGAAAAATTGCATCATCCATAGTACCTTTCTTCCCCCCACCACAAAATTCCCTTATTAGTAAAGTCTTGCATTAATGAGGTACATTTATTATAATTAGTGAACTAATATTCATACACATTTAGTACTAAAGTCTATAGTTTTCACTAGACCTCACTCTTTGTGTGTACAGTTCTATGGGTTTTGACAAATGCATAATGCTCTTTATCCATTATTATATCTTAGAGAATAGTTTCACTGCCCTGAAAATGCCTTTTGCTCAATATGCTTCCCCCCCCTACTCTGACCCAAAACCTGTGATAACCAGTGATCTTTTTACTATCTCTGTAGTTTTACCCTTTCACAATGTCATAAAGTTGTAATTGTATAGAATGTATACTTTGCAGAATGTTTTCTTTCACTTAGCAATATACATTCTTATTTGTGGATTGATAGCTCATTTTTTAAATTACTAAATAGTATTTCATTATGGATGTGCCACAGTATGTTTATCCATTCCTATGAAAAGACATCTTGGTTGCTCTTAATTTGGGACAATTATAAATCTACTATAAACATTTGTGTGCAGTTTGTGTGTATGTGTGTGTATGTACAAATGTTTTCAACTCCTTTGGGTAAATTTCTAGGAGCACAATTACTGGATCATATTTAGCTTTGTAAGAAACTGACAACCTGCCTTCCAAAGTGGCTGCACCATTTTGAATTCTCAACAGTAATAAATGAAAGTTTCTGTTGTTCTCATCCTCTCCAATATCTGGTGTTGGAATTTAGCTATTATAATAGGTACATAATGATATCTCATTGTTTTAATTTGCAATTCTCTAATGATATATGATGTTGAACATCCTCCATAAGGCTTCCCTGACTGCTTCAGCTTATACTAATCTCTACCTTCTCCCATAACTCTTTATTTATTTATTTAAAATTAAAGTTGATAGATCACAAGGAATGTTACATTAAAAAAACATTAAAAAAAACAAAAAACATAAGAGGTTCCCATATAATCCACTCCCCACCTCCACCACATCATTTTTTGTAAATTGTATTTTTTGAGGATACATACATCACACAAAAAATGTTACATTAAAAAATATAAGAGCTTCCTGTATGCCCCCACTCCCCCACCCCACTCCTTCCACACCAACAACCTCTCTCATCATCGTGGCACACTCATCACACTCGGTGAATACATTTTGGGGCACTGCTGCACCATAGAGATAAGAGTCTATCCTGTAGTTCACACTCTCCCCCAGTACATTCAGTGGGTTATGGCAGGATATGTAAAGTCCAGCATCTGACCCTGCAGTATCATTAAGGACAACACAAAATCCCAAAAATGCCCCCACATTACATCTCTTCTACCTCTCCCTGCCCTCAGCAACTACTGTGGCCACTTTCTCTACCTCAGTGTGAAAATTTCTTCTATTACTAGTCACAATAGTTTTATAGTAGAATATCAATAAGTCCACTCCAGTTCATATTTTATTCCTCCATTCTGTGGACCCTGGGATGGTGATATACACTCCATCTCTAGATCAAGAGGGGGCTTAGATTCCACATGGATGATGGATGCAATTCCTCTGCTTATTGTTGTAGGCACTCTTGATTCCCTGGTTTGGTGGTTAACCATCTTCACCTCCCTGTTAGCTAACCTGGGTAAGACCAATGAACCAGAGAGTTCCAAATCCATCTGCCATGACTATATATCCTGTGAATCTCCATAGCCTTCAGGAGAACCAGTACCTAGGGTTGTATCTACTTTTGCTTTTTCTGAGGTCCTGCTGAGGTGTGTATAAACACAACCCCTCTGATGACTTCCCAACTCTTTTTTGAAGCCTCTTAGCCATATAAAGTCATTTGTCTTTGTCATTTCCCCCTTTTATTCAAGGTCAAAGAGCAGTTTTTAATACTTGATCCAACATGTAGGCTGAGATATTTTGCTGGTCTGAGTTGATCCTTTTATTTGAGGTCTCTTTCTAGTTGCTTCTCCAGTTAGTGATTGGTAGTAATCCCTCGGTGCCAGGGAGGCTCATCCCCAGGAGTCATGTCCCACGTTGAGGGGAAGGTAATGCATTTACATACTGCGTTTGGCTTAGAGAGTGGCCACATTTGAGCAACATGGAGGCTTTCAGGAGGTAACTCTTAGGCACCCTACAGCTCTAGGCCTAGTTCATATTTCAGGCACACAGGTTCCTAAACATAGTCATCAGTATGAAGGGCTCATTATTGGACCATCCTTCCTTGTTGATCTTTGCCATTGCACTTGGGGGATTATTGTTGTTCCATTGAGGAATGTGACAGTGCTCCCCTGGGTGGGAACTCAGCATTCCCTCAGTTGATGTTTGTAACTGTAACTACTATAAAAATACCCAACATATATCCTAACATATATATGTCCCCTATATACATGCCCTGAAGAACTTTCCCCCACCCACCTGCCCCCCCCATCAATAACACCCCATACGAGAGTTCCTCCTCTGCTATAGCTGAACCTCTCTGTGGTCCAAAACTTCTTCAACAATGAATCCTAATATATTACCAAATTCAATTAATAGGAAATTGAAATAGTGATGGGTTTAAAGTTTAGAGATAGAATACATAGTAATTTAGAAATACCAAAATAAAGTAAAAATAAATAGGTGTATTAATAAAATGAAAAATATTATAAAGCTTTGTTTCTAATATTTCACCTTTTATCACTGAAATAGGTATTACCCTGTATGTACAGTGGCAAGGCACTTTCCTTTCTTCCTCAGTGTCTACATCCTTTCCTTTTTTTCTTTCTTTCTAATTTTGTCTTCAAAAAAGGTTTATGTCACAGTAATTCACATGCACAATATAGGGGACTCCCAGATATCCAACATCAAACCCTTTTCCCATTTCCCCAGCAACGATCTCTTTACATGTTCATGTTATATTTGCTTCAGCTGATGTACAAATTTTGAAACATAGCTATCAAACATGGTTCTATTTTGTTTTACATTATTGTTTATAGTTTAGACTGTACAAATTTCTAAATTTTTAGTTTCCTTATGGTTTACATTATAGTTTACATTTTAGTTTATAGACTTTTATAGACACTGGATATAAGTTGACATGTCCATCATTGCATGATCTTGTGGAGTACTTCCATTGCCCCCCAGTTGCCCTGTTTCCATCCATGCTATTCTCTCTCCCTCTCCCCTCAGGGCACACCATGATACTCAATCTTCACTACTTGAGGAACCAGATTTACAGATACTGCTACAATGCTGAGGGCTTGACATACTAGAATGCCCTAACTAATTGGGATCCAGCCATCTTCTCAAGAGACATAATTCCCTCTCTTCGGGAACATCAGGTCTCCCCAGGATGTGGGAACACCTTCACACTCATTGTATGGGTCTTCACCCAATGATATAACACACTTTGACAAAATGAGCACTCACATACTCCCTGGAAGATTGCCCCTGTACCAGATGTTCCCCCTCCCCCCACTTAAGCACCTTAAAGACATAATCCTTCCTTATTATATTTTCTAAAGAGTTTTCTCAACAGTATAGTTTCAACCATATATCTGACATTTTCCCACATTCAACAGTTCCCCCTAGCCCTCCCCCCAATTCCTTGGGTCATCTAACCCATCCTTCCAACCCTAACCCCCCTCAAGCCCATAAAGCCTCACCCAAAGGTATCCCTATGCCCCCATCTTATCCCTTCCCTGTACAAATAATTACCTCCAGCTTGTCATAGACTTCACCCATGTAGGTGTCAGCTCACAACCTTCCTCTCCCTCCCAAATTCCTTTAAGCCTATCTTCCAGTCTTTAGCTCTCTGAGACAGCTTGGTTTGCTTGTTTTATATCAGAGAGGTCATGCAGTATTTGTCTTTCAATGCCTGGCTTGCTTCACTAAACATAAGGCCCTCAAGATTCATCCATGTTATCACACGTGTTTGTACTGTATTCCTTCTTATAGCTGAGTAGTATTCCATTGTATGTATGTACCACATTTTATTTATTCCCTCATCCATTGATGGGTATTTGGGTTGATTCCAACTTTTGGCAATAGTGTATAATGATGCTATGAACATTGGTGTACATATATTGGTTTTTGTCCTTATTTTCAGTTCTTCTGGGTATATATCCAGCAGTGGAATTGCTGGGTCCTATGGCAAATGTATAGCTAACTTTTTGAGAAGCCACCAAACTGTCCTCCAGAATGGCTGGATCCTTCTGCATTCCCACCAGCAGTGGATGAGTGTTCCCATTCCTCCACATCCTCTCCAGCACTTATAGTCCCCTGTTTTTTGGATAGCTGTCAGTCTTATGGGAATAAAATGGTATCTCATTGTAGTTTTGATTTGCATTTCCCTAATAGCTAGTGATTTTGAGCATTTTTTCATTGCTTTTTAGCTATTTATATTTCTTCTTCAGAGAGGCATCTGTTCAAATCTTTTCCCCATTTTTTAAATGGGTTGTTTGTCTTTTTATTTTCAAGATTTAGGAGTTCTTTATATATGCAGGATGTAAGTCTCCTATCAGATATATGGTTACCAAACGTTTTCTCCCATTGTGTAGGCTCTCTTTCCACTTTCATGACAAACTCCTTTGAGGTGCAAAAGGCTTTAATTTTGAGGAGGTTCCATTTATTTATTTGTTCTTTTGCTGCTCATGCTTTGGGTGTGAAGTTCATGAAGCCATTTCCTATTAAAAGGTCCTGTAGATGCTTCCCTACATTGTTTTCCAAGGTCTTTATGGACTTGGCTCTTACATTTAGGTCTTTGATCCATCTTGAGTTGATTTTTGAATAAGGTGTGAGATGGTAATCCTCTGTCCTTCTTTTGCATATGGATTTCCAATTCTCTAGACACCATTTGTTGAAGAGGCCATTCTCTCCCAGTTGAGTGGACTTGGTAGCCTTGTCGAATATCAGATGACTGTATATATGAGGATCTATATCAGAACTTTCAATTTAGTTCCATTGGTCAGTGTGTCTATCCTTGTGCCAATACCATGCTGTTTTTACTACTGTAGCGTTGTCGTATGTTTTGATGTCCAGTAGTGTGATTCCTCCAGGTTTTTCTTTTTCAATATGTATTTGGTTATTTGGGCCCTCTTTCCTTTCCAAATAAATTTCAGAGTTAGTTTTTCTAGTTCATTAAAAAATGCTGTGTTGGCAGCGGACTTGGCCCAGTGGTTAGGGCATCTGTCTACCACATGCGAGGTCCACGGTTCAAACCCCAGGCCTCCTTGACCTGTGTGGAGCTGGCCCATGTGCAGTGCTGATGCACACAAGGAGTGTCGTGCCATGCAGGGGTGCCCCCGCGTAGGGGAGCCCCACGCGCAAGGAGTGTGCCCCGTAAGGAGAGCCGCCTAGCGCGAAAGAAAGTACAGCCTGCCCAGGAATGGTGCCGCCCACACAGAGAGCTGATGCAACAAGATGACGGCAACAAAAGGAAACACAGATTCCTGTACCACTGACAACAACAGAAGTGGGCAAAGAAGAAGACGCAGCAGATAGACACAGAGAACAGACATCGGGGCAGGGGGGAAGAGGAGAAAAATAAATAGATAAATCTTAAAAAAAAAAAAGATATGGCAAAGGACAGAGTTGGAAGTTTTTTGATGCTGGAGTTTTGGTGTTGGAGTTTGATGCTGAAGTCTTAAGCTGGAGCCCTGGGAAGTAACCATGCAGAGGAAAGAGAAGCAGACAAAGAAGACACGGAACAGACAACCGGGGTGGTGGGGGAAGGGGAGAGAAATAAATAAATAAATAAATAAATAAATAAATAAATAAATAAATAAATAAATTTATTAAAAAATGCTGTGTTGATTTTTATTGGGATTGCTTTGAATCTGTAGATCAGTTTTGGTAGGATAGACATCTTAATAATATTTAGTCTTCCTATCCATGAACAGGGAATATTCTTCCATTCATTAGGTCTTCTCTGATTTCTTTGAACTGTTTTGTGTAGTTTTCTGTGTATGAGTCTTTTGCATCCTTGGTTAAAATTATTCCTAGGTATTTGATTTTTTAATTTACTATTGTAAATTGTATTTGTTTCTTGATTTCCTCCTCAGATTGCTCATCATCGGTGTACAGAAATGTTACTGATTTTTGTGCACTGATATTACACCCTGTGACTTTACTGAACTCATTTATAAGTTCTAGAAGCTTTGTTCTAGATTTCTCAGGACTTTCTATGCATAGGATCATGTCATCTGCAAATAGTGAAATTTTGACTTCTTCCTTTCCTATTTGGATTCCTTTTATATCTGGGTCTTGCCTTAGTGCTTGAGCAAGTACTTTTAACACAATGTTAAATAGAATGGATGATAGTGGGCATCCTTGTCTTGTTCCTGATCTTAGAAGGATAGATTTTAGTATTTCACCATTGTAAATGATGTTAGCTGTGGGTTTTTCATATATATCCTTTATTATATTCAGAAAGTTTCCTTCTATTCCTATATTTTGCAGGGTTTTTATCAGGAAATTATTCTGTATTTTGTCAAATGCTTTTCTGGCATCTATAGATGTGATCATGTGATTTTTTCCTTCTATCTGTTTATATGGTGTATTGCATTAATTGATTTTCTTATGTTGAACCATCCTTGCATACCAGGAATGAAGCCCACTTTGTTGTGGTGTATAATTCTTTTAATGTGTTGTTGAATATGATTAGCAAGTATTTTGTTGAGGATTTTCAAATTTAGGTACATTAGAGAGATTGGTCTGTAGTTTTCCTTTCTTGTGGTGTCTTTGTTTGGCTTTGGTATTAGGGTAATGTTGGCATCATAAAATGACTTAGGCAATGTTGCTTCTATTTCAATTTTTTGGAAGAATTTAAGCAAAATTGAAGTTATTACTTTCTGGCATGTGTGGTAGAATTCACCTGTGAATCTGTCTGGTCCAGGGCTCTTAGTTGGGAGGTTTTTAATGACTGATTCTATCTCTTTACTTGTGGTTGGTTTGTTGAGATAATCGATTTCTTCTTTTGTCAATGTAGGCTGCTTATGTGTTTCTAGGAATTTGTCCATTTCCTCTAAATTGTCTTTCCTGTTGGAATACAGTTTTTCAAAGTGTCCTCTTATGATAGTCTTTATTTCATTGGGGTTAGTGGTGATATCACCCTTCTCATTTCCTATTTTGTGTATTTGCGTCTTCTCTCTTTTTTTCTTTGTTAGTCTAGCTAGAGTTTGTCAATTTTATTGATCTTCTCAAAGAACCAGCTCTTTGTTTTGTTTATTTGTTTGAGTGCTTTCCTATTTTCTATTTCATTTAATTCTGCTCTGCTCTTTGTTATTTCTTTCCTTCTTCTTTCTTTCAGGTTACTTTGTTGTTTTTTTTTTAACTAATTCCTCCAATTGTTCAATTAGGTTTTTAATTTTAGCTCTTTCTTCTTTCTTGGTGTATGAATTTATGGGTATGAATTTCTCTCTCAGTACAGCTTTTGCTGCACCCCATAAGTTTTGATATGTTGTCTTATCATTTTCATTAGTTTCAAGGTAGTTATTGATTTCTGTTGAGATTTCCTCCTTGACCCACAGTTTTTCTAAGAGTGTGTTGTTTAACTTCCATATCTTGATGCCAAATCTGGGCCTCTGGCTCTTGCAGATTTCCAGCTTCATTCCATTGTGGTCAGAGTAATTATTTTGTATGATTTTGATCTTTCTGAATTCATTGAGACTTTCTTTGTGGCCTAGCATGTGGTCTATCTTGGAGAATGGTCCACTTCTTATGTGCACTTGAGAAAAATATATATACTGCTATGTAATGTCCTGTACATGTCTATTACATCCATATACTCTAATATATTATTCAAAGTCTTTGTTTCTTTATTGATTCTCTTTTGAGATGTTCTGTCCAATGGTGATAGTGGTGTGTTAATTGTAGAGGCATCTGTTCCTTTACTTAGTTTCTCCAGTGTTTGCCTCACATATTTGGAGGTGCCCTTGTTAGGGGCATAAATGTTTATGATTGCTCTTTCTTCTTGAAAGATTATCCCTTTCACTAATATGTAATGTCCATCTTTCCCTCTCACAACAGTTTTCCATTTAAAGTCTATTTTGCCTGATATTAATATAGATACACCTGCCCGTTTTTAGTTATTTTTTGCCTATAAAATTGTTTTCCAGCCATTCACTTTCAATCTCCTTGAATCCCTAGGTCTAAGATGAGTTTCTTGTAGACAACATACAGGTGGGTCATATTTCCTTATCCAATCTTCCAATCTGTGTTTCTTAACAGGTGAGTTTAATCCATTGACATTTAATCTTATGGAGCCTTCCTTGTATGTGATGGTCCTCTTTTCGCTTGCTGCTTTTAGTATTTTCCCTAAGAGCTGCTTTTATTCATTTAAGTATCCTTGCACCTCAGGTATAAGACTTGGCACATAGTAGGCATGTTGAATAAATGAATGCATGATTAGACAAATGGTGGATGATGAAGTGTAAGAGTTGAATAAGTCTCTCCAAAATTGAGTCATCCTTATGAACAGTGCAGAAATTGACGAGAGCTGCATGTTGAAGTGATTGTGTGAGGAATTTTTTCCTTAAAGGCTGGTGTCCTCATAAGGGTAAAGTGTTCCTAAGAGTGTTCAATGTGGATGTTTCAGCACAGCCAGATGGCCCTCTTTCCTGAGGTTCAAGATGAATTTTCAATGGCCTTCTTCTGGCTGATGGCAGAAGGGCTCATTTGTTGCCCTGTGGACTGGGATATGGAGCTGCCACACGCCTTCCAAGATGGGCTTAGCTTCCAGACACTCCCCCAGAGAGAAGAGTTTCCTACTGCATGAGGGATGGCGCTGCCTCACTGATCCTAGTGTTGTCCTAGGGCATGAGCACTCATCCTTCCAAAGTTCTCTTCTCTTCAGATCTAGTCCAAGACCTCCTGTATTACCCTTCCTTTACCACTGTCAGCCATGCTGAAACAAGGACAGCAAGCATTTATGAAACTTCTGCTAATGCTGGGAGCTGGCCAATATATTACCTCATTTAATACTGTTTCAACTGTAAGGTCTCCTTGTTCTTATATAATATTTTAAGAATTTTTTAAATTTCTGAATTTGGTAATGAAATAGTTTCTGTCCCTCCCCCTTTCTTTTTACCCAGGATAAAACAGTGTTAGCAAAAACAGGAGTTCTGGAATAGAAAGCACAGAATCCCAGCACATTGCCATTTTTCATACATCTTTTACTCCCTCAAAATTTGTAAATAATTTAATAGTACAAACTTTGCTGCCATTTGGCCTTATGTCCAGGCAAAACCAATGGTGCCCAGTGTCTGTTATAACTAAGAGTACTATATGTGGATATTGGCAAACCTCCAAAAGAGTATTACCATGCAGACCCTGAGGGTTTTGGTGTGAAATTTCTCTTTTATCTTCAAGGAACTATTTTCTTTTGAGAAACCACTCCTGGATTGGAACAGGCCATAGTAGAGACTGAAAAACCTTGACCTTGGGACACCAAGTATTATAACAATCAAAGCTTTGTGTGTGCTGCCTTAGCATCAATCTTACTTTGGCTAAGCCACTTACCTCAACACTGACCTTTGGCCTAGTGAATAAATAGATTTCCAGCCCTGGGGCATAAAGTCCCCCAGATTCAAAACCCACAACTGCCATACTTCCCACACACCTCATCACAAACCTACAGCTGGTCCTAAATAGCTAGCTTACCAGCCCCAGTACTCCTGGACCCCCAGTCCCTTTCTCTTTTCTTGCTTTGTATCAACCAATCCTTGGCTTCTAAGAAGTGGGGGAAATCTCCTAACCTCTACTCCTTGACCACAATAAAGGCACAAGCCCATGGGTCTCTCTTGCTCTGCTTGTGTGTGTCCCACTTGCTGGTTGAATTATGGATTACACTCCCTATCTACCCCTCACTCTCCCTCTACCCAGACCTGTGAGTTACAAACTATCTGTTCTCATGCATTATGGCCTCAGACCCCCATTGTCTTGCACCTGACCTCCACGTGGACCCAAATTTAAAATCCAACTTAACTAATTAGAAACACTAAGTGATCATGCTCTCTAAGCTGCACATCACAAACTGATGCTATCTGATCCACTGAGACACAAAGCTGGGCTTGTCCAGCAACTTTCTGTAATCAAGAGAAGTGATCTACATGGGACTGGGTTCAAGAAGTTCCTGAAGGGACAAATTGGTTTCATAAGCAGATGGCTTGGATTCCTGCAGAACCTGTACCAGCTTCATTGATTCTTCTCTTTCTCCTCATATCCACTGCATCATTGATATAGTCCCACTCAGGAGTGTCCCTGAAAGACATCAGGGAAGAGAAATCTTCCCTATGGGAAAACCAAGAGTGCATTTCATTGTCCAGGTTAGAGAGAAGTCCAGAGATAATATATAGATTTAAGATTAGTACCTAATTGTTTAGCTTGATGGTGAGGAACATGAAATTAGCAGATTGAAGAATTACTGACAGGAAAGTTTGGCGAAAGGGTTTGTGGCTGGACCTTCAAGAATGGGCACAGAGCAAGACAACATTTGTGGTTCATGTAAATGCTCACCAAAGGACTTCCACTAAAAGTGGCCATGGTGGCTGCTGGGTTCAGGGAATGGGAGGAAGAGATGAGATGTGGAGGCATTTTCGGGACTTGGAGTTGTCCTGGGTGGTGCTCCAGGGACAATTGCCGGACACTGTATGTCTTCCCATGGCCCACTGGATGGAACGTGGGAGAGTGTGGGCTATGGTGTGGACCACAGGCCATGGGGTGCAGCGATGCCCAGAGATGTACTCACCAGATGCAATGGATGTGTCATGATGATGGGGGAGAGTGTTACTGTGGGGGGAGTGGTGGGGTGGGGGTGGTGGGGGTGAATGGGGACCTCATATTTTTGAATGTAATATTTTTTAAAAAATAAATAAATTGAGTAGAATTTGGAAAAAAAAAACAACAAAGGACTTCCACTATAGAAGAGGTTCTTCATAATTAGGTAGACAAGTTATTAGTCAGCTTCTTTCTCAGCCATATCTGTGCTTGCTTAATGGGTTCAAGTACCAAGAGGTCATATTTCCAGAGATGGGGATTATACAAAGGTTCAACAACATGGTCTTCTTTTCACCAAGGCTGATCATGTTTCTGTTACCACTAAGGGTTCAATATGTCCTAACACAGCATTATTACCAGCAGGAATGGGAGCCAGTCATATCTGGTGATAGAGTGAGTACATTAAATCCCTTTCAAAAAGGATAGGGCAGCGATTTATTCTCACTGTGTTAAACACTTAATCTGGAGATAGGTTCGCCTTCCCTGCTTTCAGTGCATCAGCCAATACCACTATCCATGAATTTACAAATGCTCTCACGGCATCCCCCCAAAAAACAATGTATTTGACCAAGTACTCATTTGACAGCAAAAGAAGGATGTCAAAGGGCTTATGTCCATGGAATTCACTTTTTTTAGCAAAAATTTTCATTGCCTTTTTAAAATAAGATTAATAGAACACATAAAACGTTACATTAAAAAACATAAGAGGTTCCTATATACTCCACTCCCCACCCTCCAGCCCTGTTCCTCCCACATCAACATCCCCTTTCATCAGTAAGGCAGATATATTGCATTTGGAGAACACACCTTGGAGCACTGCCACCCTGCATGGACCATAGTTTACATTGTAGTTCACATTCTCCCCCGGTCCATCCAGTGGGTTACAGCAGGATACACAATGTCCTGCATCTGTCCCTGCAATATCATTCAGGACAACTCCAAGTCCCAAAAATGCCCCATATCACACCTCTTCTTGCATCTTCCTGCCCTCAGCAACTCTCGTGCCCAGCGTCTCCACATCAATAATACAATTTCTTCCTTGCTAGAGTTACAACATCTACAGTAGAATTCGAGCAAGTTCACTCCAATCCATATTATATTCCTCCATCCTGCGGACCCTGGAATGGTGATGTCCACCCCCCTCTAAACTGTGAGGGGCTTAGATCCCACATGGTTGATGGTTGCAATTCTCCTGCTTGCAGTTGTAGACAGTCTTGGTTCCCTGGTATGGTGGTTGACCAAACTCACCTCCTTGTTAGCTGACCTGGGTAAGTTCAATGAACTGGAGAGTAGGTGTTGCAACTCTGCTGAGACTCAGGGCCCAGCTGGCACATGGACAGTCCAGAGATTCAAGTCTCCTGAGCATACACAATCCCCAGTGCCAATCACAGGTCCAGTAAAAGTGACAGAAGCATGTGTAGAGAAGTCACATCTGAGTCCAACTCTATCACAATCAGGAGCATAAATTCCAAAGTAGGGCCCACTGGCAAGGCACTGAACTCCAGAGCCATTTCCCATGACTGTAGAATCTGTGTATCTCTGTAGCCCTCAGGAGCACCAGTACCTGGGGTTGATTAGCTGTCTCTGGGATCATGCTGAGATGTGCATAAGCATGACACCTCTGATGACCTCTTGACTCATTTTGAAGTCTCTTAGCCATAAAACTCATTTGTCTTTACCATTTCCTCCTTTACTTCAAGGTCTTTTTCTAGTTGCATCACCAGCTGGTGATGGTAGTAATCCCTCAGCACCACAGACGCTCATCCCTGTGAGTCATGTCCCATGTTGGGGGGAAGGTAATGCATTTACATGCTGAGTTTGGCTTAGAGAGTGGCTACTTTTGAGCAACATGGAGGTTCTAATGAGTTAGCTCTTAGGCACCCTGAACCTCTAGGCCTAGTTGAAATTCAAGTGCACAGGCTCATAAGCATAGTCATCAGTATCAAGGGCCCAACATTGGACCATCTGTCTTCACTGGTCTTTGCCTTTGCACTTGGGGGATTGTTATTGTTCTATTGGGGAATGTGACAGAGCTCCCTAGGATGGGAACTCAGCACTCCCTCAGTTGTCATGTGTCACTCTATCCATTATAACAATACCCAATGAACATCCAAACATATCTCTATACCCTATGTGCATGCCCTGGAGGACTCCCTCCCACCCATGTATCTCCTATCAATGACAACCCACACCAGTGCTCTTCCCTGCCATAGCTGAACCTCTCTGTGATCCAAACTTCTTCAAAAGTGAAGCCTAATATATTGCCAAATTCAACTAGTAGGAAAATGAAATAATATTGACAAGTTCAAAGATTAGAAATAGAATACATAATAATTTAGAAAAACTAAAATAAAGTAAAAAATAAATTGGGGTATTAAAAAATGAAAGTATCATAAAACTTTGTTTTTGATATTTTGCCTTTCATCACAGTAATAGGTGTTGCCCCACAGTACAGTGTGGCAAGGCAATCTCTTCCATTTCTTCCTCAGTGTCTACATCCTTTTTTTTTTTTTTTTTTTTAATTTTGTCTTCTAAAAAGTTTTAGATGATCACAGTAAAGTCACATATAAAATATAGGGGACTCCCATATACCTAACATCAAACCATTTTCCCATTTCCCAGCAATGATCTTTTTACATGTGGATGTTATATTTTTACAGCTGGGGACAGATATTGAAACAAAGCTACTAACCATGGGTCCATTATGGCTAACATTATGGTTTATATTTTAGAATGTACCCTTTTCTAAATTTTTGGTTACCTTATGGTTTACATTTTAGACTATACACTTTTATAAAGTTTTGATGAAATTGAACATGGCTTATATCCATTATTGCATGATCTTGTGGAACTCTTCCATTGCCCCCCAGCTACCCCCTCTTCCATCTATTCTATTCCTCTCTATACTTAGAACAATGCTGAGGGCTTGACAGCCTAGTCTGTCTTCCCCTATTGGGAGTCACCCATGCTCTTGAGAGACACACTCTCCTCTGTTTGAGAACATCAGGCCTCCACAGGATGGGGTACAATACCTTCCTGCCCATTGTTTGTGCCTCCAACCACTGATAAAACACAATACGACAAGATGAGCACTCACACACTCCCTAGAAGCCTGCCTCAGGTGCACCCTGTGCCAGATGCCCCCCTCAAACACCTTAAATAAGTAACCCTTCCTTATTATATTTTCTAAAGAGTTTTTCTCAACATTATAATTTCAACCACATACCTGACAATTTCCCATGTTCACCTGTTCCCCTCAAGCTCTCCCCCCAACTCCATGAACAATCTGACCCATTCACCCAACCCTAGCCCCCCTCAAGCCTGCAAAGCCCCACCCAATAGTATTCCTATGCCCCTGTCTTATCCCTTCACTGCACAACTACTTACTTCCACTTTAACACAGATTTTGCTCATGTACGCATCAGTGCACAACCTTCCTCTCTCCCACAAGTCATGTAAGTCTATCATCCAGTCTCTGCTCTCCGAGACAGCTTGATTTACTTAATTCATATCAGAGAGGTCATGTAGTATTTGTCCTTCAATGCTTTGCTTGCTTCACTCAACATGAGGTCCTCAAGATTCATCCATATTCTCCCATGTGTTAGTACTGTATTCCTTTTTACAGCTGAGTAGTATTCCGTTGTATGTATATACCACATTTTGTTTACCCATTCATCTGTTGATGGGCATTTGAGTTGATTCCAATTTTTGACAATAGTGAATAATGCCACTATGAACATTGGTGTGCATATATCAGTTCTTGTCCTTGTTTTCAGTTCTTCCGGGTATATACCCAGCATTGGAATTGATAGGTCCTGTGGCAAATCTATAGCTAGTTTTCTGAGGAACTGCCACACTGTTCTCCAGAATGCTGGATCCATCTGCATTCCCACCAGCAGTGAATGGGGGTTCCTATTCCTCCTCATCCTCTCCAGCACTTGCAGTCCTCTTTTTTTAAAATAGCCGCCAGCCTAATGGGTGTAAGATGGTATCTCATTGTAGTTTTGATTTGCATTTCTGTAATGGCTAGTGATGTTGAGCATGTTTTCATGTGGTTTTTAGTCATTTGTATTTCTTCTTTGGAGAAGAGCATCTGTTCAAATCTCTTGCCCATTTTTTGGAATGGGTTATCTTTTTATTTTTGAGATATAGGATTTCTTTTTATATGTTGGATATTAGGCTCCTATCAGATATATGGTTACCAAATATTTTCTCCCATTGGGTAGCCTGTCTTCTCACTTCCTTGATAACTCCTTTGAGGTGCAAAAGGCTTTAATTTTGAGGAGGTCCCATTTATCTATTTTTTCTTTTGCTGCTCATGCTTTGTATGTGAAGTTTATGAAGTCATATCCTATTACAAGGTCCTGTAGATGCTTCCCTACATTGTCTTTCAAGGTCTTTATCGTCTTGGCTCTTATAATTAGATCTTTGATCCTTCTTGAGTTTGTTTTTGTATAAGGTGTGAGATTGTAATCCTCTCTCATTCTTTTGCTAACGGATATCTAGTTCTTCAAGCATCGTTTGTTGAAGAGGCCATTTTTTCCCAGTTGAGTGGACTTTGTGACCTTGATGAATATCAGATGTCTATATATGCAAGGATTTATATCTGAACTCTCAATTCAGTTCCATCAGTCAGTATATCTATTCTTGTGCCAATACTGTGCCGTTTTCACAACTGTAGCTTTGTAGTATGTTTTAAAGTCAGGTAGTGTGATTCCTCTGATTTCATTTTTCTTTTTCGGTAATGTGTTTGTCTGTTTGGGGCCTCTTTCCCTTCCAAATAAATTTCATAGTTAGTTTTTCCAGTTCAGTATAAAATGCTGTGTTGATTTTTATTGGAATTGCATGAAACATGTAGATCAGTTTTGGTAGGATAGACATCTTGATGATATTTAGTCTTCCTATCCATGAACAGGGAATAGTCTTCCATTTATTTGTCTTCTTTGACTTCCTTTAACAGTGTTGTGTGGTTTTCTGTGTCTAAGTCTTTTACATCTTTAGTTAAATTTATTCCTAGGTATTTGATTTTTTAATTTACTATTGTAAATGGAATTTTTTTTCTTGATTTCCTCCTCAGATTGTTCATTATTGTTGTATACAAATGCCACTGATTTTTATGCATTGATCTTATAACCTGTGACTTTACTTATTTGTAAGTTCTAGTAGCTTTGTTGTAGATTTCTCAGGGCTTTCTATGTAAAGGATCATGTCATCAGCAAATAGTGAAATTTTGGCTTCTTCCTTTCGAATTTGGATGCCTTTTAGATCTGTTTCTTGCCTCAATGCTCGAGCAAGTACTGCTAACACAATGTTAAATAGGAGCAGTGATAGTGGGCATCCTTGTCTCATTCTTGATCTTAGAGGGAAAGATTTTAGGTTTTCATCATTGTAAATCAAGTTAACTGTGGGTTTTTCATATATACCCTTGATCATGCTCAGAGAGTTTCCTTCTATTCCTATCTTTTGCAGGGTTTTTATCAGGAAATTATGCTGTATTTTGTCAAATGTTTTTTCTGCATCTATAGATATGATCATGTGTTTTTTTCTTTTGATCTAGTTATGCGGTATATTACATTAATTGATTTTCTTATGTTGAACCATCCTTGCACACCAGGAATGAAACCCATGTGGTCATGGTGTCTAATTCTTTTAATGTGCTGTTGAATACGATTAACAAGTATTTTGGGGAAACGGACTTTGGCCCAGTGGTTAGGGCGTCCGTCTACCATATGGGAGGTCCGCGGTTCAAACCCCGGGCCTCCTTGACCCGTGTGGAGCTGGCCATGCGCAGTGCTGATGCGTGCAAGGAGTGCCGCGCCACGCAGGGGTGTCCCCCGCGTAGGGGAGCCCCACGTGCAAGGAGTGCACCCGTAAAGAAGAGCTGCCCAGCGCGAAAGAAAGTGCAGCCTGCCCAGGAATGGCGCTGCCCACACTTCCCGTGCTGCTGACAACAACAGAAGCGGACAAAGAAACAAGACGCAGCAAAAAGACACAGACAACAGACAGCCGGGGGAGGGGAGGGGAATTAAATAAATAAAAAATAAATCTTTAAAAAAAAAAAACAAAACAAAAAAAACAAGTATTTTGTTGAGGATTTTCACATCTAGGTTCATTAGAGAGATTGGTCTGTAGTTTTCCTTTCTTGTGGTGTCTTTGTTTGGCTTTGGTATTAGGGTAATGTTGGCATCATAGAATGAGTTAGGTAATGTTCTTTCTATTTTGCTTTTTTGAAAGAGTTTAAGCAAGATTGGTCTTAGTTCTTTCTGGAATTTTTGGTAGAATTCACCTGTGAATCTGTCTGGCCCAGGGCTCTTCTTTGTTGGGAGTTTTTAAATGACTGTTTTTATCTCTTTACTTGTGATTGGTTTGTTGAGATCATCAATTTCTTCTTTCATCAATGTAGGCTGCTTATGTGTTTCTAGGCATTTGTCCCTTTCCTCTAAATTGTCCTTCTTGTTGGCATGTAGTTTTTCAAAGTATCCTCTTATGATAGTCTTCATTTCTGTGAGGACAGTGGTGATATCTGCTTTCTCATTTTTTATTTTCTGTATTTGCATCCTCTCTCTTTTTTTCTTTGTTAGTCTAGCTAAAGGTTTGTCAATTTTGTTGATTTTTCTCAAAGAACCAGCTCTGTGTTTTGTTTATTTTTTCTAGTGCTTTCTTATTTTCTATTTCATTTAATTCTGCTCTGATCTTTGTTATTTCATTCTTTTTACTTCCTTTGGGGTTAGTTGGTTGTTTTTTACTAATTCCCCCAAATATGCAGTTAGTTCTTCAATTTTAGCTCTTTCTTTTTTCATGTATGAATTTATGGGTATGAATTTCTCTCTCAGTATAGCTTTTGCTGCATCCCATAAGTTTTGATATGCTGTGTTGTCATTTTCATTAGTTTCAAGGTAATTACTGATTTCTTTTGAGATTTTCTCCTTGACCCACAGTTTGTCTAAGAGTGTGTCACTTAACTTCCATGTCTTGATACCTAATCTGGGTCTCTGGCCCTTGCAGATTTCCAGCTTTATTCCACTGTGTTCAGAGAAATTGTTTTGTATAATTTTGATCTTTCTGAAGTTCATTGAGACTTTCTCTGTGGCCTAGCATGTGGTCTACCTTGGAGGACTTGGCCCAGTGTTTAGGGCGTCCGACTACCACATGGGAGGTCCGCGGTTCAAACCCCGGGCCTCCTTGACCCGTGTAGAGCAGGCCCACGTGCAGTGCTGATGCCCACAAGGAGTGCCGTGCCACACAGGGGTGTCCCTGCATAGGGGAGCCCCATGTGTAAGGAGTGCGCCCCATAAGGAGAGCCGCCCAGCGTGAAAGAAAGTGCAGCCTGCCCAGGAATGGTGCTGCACACGCGGAGGGCTGATGCAGCAAGATGACACAATAAGACAAGACACAGATTCCTGTGCCGCTGACAACAGAAGCAGACAAAGAAGGACACACAGCAAATAGACACAGAGAACAGACAACTCGGGGCGGGGGGGAAGGAGAGAGAAATAAAATAAATAAATCTCTGAAAAAAAAGTCCCCTACGACAGTTGTAGAGTCATCTATTCATCCACTTAGTTTTTCCAGTATTTGCCTCATATATTTTGAGGTGCCCTGATTAGGTACATGAATGTTTATGTTTGTTCTTTCTTCTTGAAAGATTACCCCTTGTAGTGTCCCTCTTGTTTCTCAAAATAGTTTTGTATTTAAAGTCTATTTTGTCTGATATTAGGATAGCTACTCCTGCCCTTGTTTGGTTATTGTTTGCTTGTATGATTGTTTTCCAGTTATTTGCTTCAACCTCTTTGAATCCCTGTGTCTAAGGTGTGTTTCTTATAGACAGCTGATAGATGGGCAATATTTCTTTATCTGTTCTTCCAATCTGTGTCTCTTGACAGGTGAGTTTAATCCCTTAACATTCAGTGTTATTACTTTCAAAGAATGACTTACATTGGTCATATTTTCTTTGGATTTGTGTATGTCATATGTTGTTTTTATTTTTCTTTTTGTCTTTTTGGTTGCTCTTCCACTCTCCTCCAACCCTCTCTCTCCTGTTTTTTCTTTCCTCCTAGAGAACTCTCTTTAGTATTTCTTGAAGGTCAGGTTTCTTACTGGCAGACTCTCTTAGTTTCTGTTGATCTGTGAGTATTTTGAGTTCTCTGTCATTTTTGAATGCCAGTTTTGCTGGATACAGTATTCTTGGTTGTAAATTTTTTTCTTTAGTACCTTGACTATGTCATACCACTACCTTATTGCCTCCATGGTTTCAGATGAGAAATCAGCACTTAATCTTATTGAGCTTCCCTTGTATGTGGTGGTTCTCTTTTCTCTTGCTGCCATCAGTATTTTCTCTTTGTCTTGAGCATTGGAAAATTTGACATATATAAGTCTTAGAGTAGGCCTGTTAGGCCTTATACTCTTTGGGGTGTGCTTTGCTTCCTGGACATGTACATCCATCTTCCTCAATAGGTTTGGGAAGTTTTCAGCCATTGTTTACTCCAATGCCCCTTCTGTCCCCTTTTCCTTCTCTTCTCCTTCTGTGATGCCTATAATGCATATGTTTTTGCATTTTGTGTTGTCATTCAAATCCCTAAGTCCTTCCTGGATTTTTTCTATCTTTTTCTCTATCAATTCTACTATCTGTTTGATTTCAGATGTACTGTCTTCCACATCACTAATTGTTTCCTCTGCCTCTTCAAATCTGTTGTTATTTGCTGACAGTGTATTTTTGATTCTTGAATGATACCATTCATCACCATCATATCTGTTATCTTTTTGCATATTTTTACAATTTCTTCTGGATGTTCTCCAAGTGTTTTCTTAATATCCTTAATCTCTTCCTTCACTTCATTAAGTTGGCCCATGATATTTGTTTGGAGAACTTTGATTAGTTGTTTCATGTTCTGCTCTTCTTCCTGGTTTTTAATTTGTTCATTGGACTGGGTCATGTCTTCCTGATTATTGGTTTTGTTTGTTTGTACTTTTTTGTTGCTTTCTGGTCATCATTTTATCTTGGTGTTTTTGTACAGTTGATTAGCTTCTTCCTCTAGTCTTGTGTTTCTTTAGGTGTGTGTTAATTTTTCTCTTTGACACTTTGTTCTTCTTATTCAATCACCTTGTTGTCTAAGTTACCTTAAAGTAGAAAGATTAGGACCAGGGAAAGTGAAAGAGGTAAGAAAATAAAAAGTATAATAGAGTATTGGTAGTGAATGTTAGCAGAAGAACTGTATAAGACCTAGGAGAATAAATATTAAATTCATGTAAGCAGTGTATAGTTAGAGGAAGGAAAAAGAGGAGTACCTACAATGAAATGGGAAACTGAATATTGAGAAGAATATAGTATGAATTAAAAGACTAGCATGATCAGGAAAGTGTGAAAGAGAAAAGAAAGGACAATAACAGAAAGAGTTAATAAAAGATAGAAAATGGAATAGAAGTGTTAGAAATAAAAAGCCAGAAAAATTAGGAGCTAAACAAAGAGAGGGAATGTAAGAGCAACAATAGAAGGTGGAATGTAGAAAGATGTAGGAAGGAAAAGAGATAGCCTTGGCAGCCAAATCAGTACACACAAAAAAGAGGAGACTGAGGATGAGGAAGCAAAGCAAATAATAAACAAGCCAGCAGCACCTAATTGGAAAAAGGAAAAAAAAAAAAGAAGAAAATAAAGAAAGAGAAAAAAATAAGGGTGGGGGTATAAAGAGGAAGGAAAGACAAGCTAATGAGAAAAAAAAAAACCACCCTTAAGCCCTCAAGCAGGGAGTCAACCAAACAATAAAAAACCATACTTCCCTTTTAAACTCTTATTTAGGGAAAAAAAGACCCAAGGGAAGCTAATACAAGGATATTATCTATGTTTTCCCTGTCTCAATGTATCAGATAATATTCCATTGGGTCACCTTTCTAAGAGGAGCTGTGAACTGAACATTCAAGGCTGAAACTCCTCCACTGAGCCAAACCCACCTTCCAGGTCAACCTGCTACTCAAAAAAGTTCCCTTCCAGGGGCAGGATAGACTTTGAAATAGAATAAACTGATTAGGAATATGTCCTTCCCCATTTCCCCCTTTCTCACTTCCCTCTCTCCCAGGGAAACAGGAAGCCCATGTGAGAGCTCCCCTCTGAAATTTAAATGGGACTCTGGTGAACCAAATCACTACAGAAACTAATGGCTCTCAGTCTCTTTGAGACAGAGAATGCACACCTTGCCAGGAACCCTAAATATGCTCTTGGAAGCCTACCAAGCACTTCCCACTGACCCCCTCCCCTAGGTGTGTTGCACAGGATTAATTGTCTAGCTCCACCTTTTCCTACACATACCCACAGAGGTTAAGTAAATTGGGCTGCCTCAGCAGATTCACTTCTCCCCTCTTCTTGGTTTCTCCTCAAGCCAGCTGTTACACTCCTCAAAGCCCAAAAAGGGAGTTCCAGACAATTGAACCTGCACTGTTGGGGCTCATCTCCACCCTTAACAAGAACCCTCCCACTCCTGGGCAGGCTGCATTTTTTTTTGGGCTGGGCGGTTCTCCTTATGGGGCACACTCCTTGTGCGTGGGGTTCCCCTACATGAGGGACACCCCTGCATGGCACAGCACTCCTTGCATGCATCAGTACTGCATGTGGGTCAGCTCATCACAGGGGTCAGGAGGTCCTGGGTTTGAACCCTGGACCTCCCATGTGGTAGGCAGATGCTCTATCTGTTGAGCCAAATCAGCTTCCCAGAATTTACTCTTTAGCTATGTAGTCCAGAAGGAAGTAATCTTACAGATATTGAAGTGACCTTTGGAGGACTCAGGTACAGCACCCGTAAGAGACAACATCCTGCCCTATGGGATGTGGTTCATGTTTGGACCAATGATCAAGTTGTGTCACCAACCACATTACATGGGTCTGGTAATCAAGAAGTTTAAGCCAGAACAGCTTCTCTTTCTATTACACCTAATAACCCATTCACAAAGTTTGCTTCCTGTTTTCAAAACTTTGAGTTTTGAAGGTCTAGGGTTCTTGGTTATCAAGGGAGAAATGTTTCTATATTAGGGGACACAATAGTTCCATTTAATGGAAGTTGAAATTGCCATCTGGCCATTTTGGTCTCCCCATGCCACTGACACACAAGCAAAGAAAGTGACAGCCATCAAAACTACAGGGACTGATCTCAACTATCAAGGGAAAATAGGGCTGCTGCTAAACAGCAGGGACAAGAAAGATCATATTTTGGAACCTAGAGGATTCTCTGGGGTGCCTTTTTGCATTCCTACATCCAGTAGTGAAATTTATGGAAAGTCTACTGCAACCCAGTATAGACAGGGCTGTTAAGGCCTCAGGCCCACTGAACCCCAACAATCTTTTGGTTATTTCTCTGAGAGTGAAGGCAACATGGAATGGGTAGCAGAAGAAGGAAGTTTTAAATATCAACTGCAGCCTTAATAGATGAGGACTGGGACCATGAACATACTTTTTTCTTTTCTAGTTATGTACAAATCTGTACATGTTAATTCTTTCCCCTCTCTTTTACTCATATTATTTTAGATAGGAAGTGTTGTTGATAGTTCATGTTAAAATTTCATTCTTTGCTTATAGAATTCCCAGGTAGAATGTTGATTGAACTAGAGGAGGCATTAACATTACTCAGAAGTGGATATAGCAACTAATTGGACTCTTTATTGCTCTGGTTTGGAGCAAGAGTGAGCCCATCTGGATTTTTACGAAAAAGACTGCATTATGCTAGTAAGAAGCAAGAGTTGTTCCTGTGTTAAAGGAAACTTATGGAAGCTGAGCCACCAAAGAGGTGAACAGAATCAAATAGGTGTCTCTTAGCCACATATCTGTCCCTCTACTTTCTCTATTTTACCTTTGGTGCTGAAAGCTTCCAAACTACATTTCCAGACTCCCTTGTCCATTGGCTTCTTGTTAGTTTCTGCCTATATTAGTTAGCCAACGGGGTGCTGATGCAAAATACCAGAAAGTGTTTGGTTTCTATAAAGGGTAATTATTTGGGGTAGGAGCTTACAGATACCAGGTCATAAAGCATAAGTTACTTCCCTCACCAAAGTCCATTTTCACTTGCTGGAGCAAGATGAATGCCGATGTTTGAGAGGGTTCAAGCTTCCTGGGTTTCTCCCTTCCTTAGGCTTCTTTTTCCTGGGCTCAGGGTTCATCTCTTCCTAGGGATTGATTTTGTTTCCTCTGTGTGTTTACTTCCTGGGGTTCCAGGTTAGGGCTTCAGTATCAAACTCCAACATCAAAAACCCATCAGCTCTGTCCTTTGCCATGTATTTTATTTGTGAGTCCCCACCCACCAAGGGTAGACTCAACACCCGACTGGCACAAGAGGTTTACCTGATTACTTAATCAAGTAAGCCTATGAATTCAATATAATCTAATATGCCCAGAGGAGAAGATCAGTTTATAAACATAATCCAATATTTCTTTTTGGAATTCATCAATAATATCAAACTGCTATACTGCCAAGAGAGATTGGAAGATGGGAGGAAGGGAGAAGCTATTTTTTTCTGTTTCTATTCTCATACCATCTCTGATGGTGGCGTAAGCATTGGCAAGTAGCTGAGAGAGAGTGCAGGCATCTGTGGGCTCCAGCAGCAGTTGCAATGGTTTCCAGCAACATTAGTGGGAGCGAGGGCTTCTGGGTACCTGCTCAGCAACGTGCAATGCCTTAAGCAGTTCAGCAGCCAGTGTGGGCTTGAGGGCTCCAGGTCAGGGATGAAAGCGGCTCTCTGATCTTTGGGTGACAATTCTCCTCTCCCTTTTGCTCTTCTGGCTTCCCCAACATCTTTCTTCCTTTTGCTTTCCCAACCATCACACCTTTTTAAAACCAATTCCCTACTCATAATCCTTTTTGGATTAAGATATTTAGGGTGGTGTCTATTTTCCTGTCTGGACGCTGACCGATATGGTTTGTGTGGCGTATGATTTATAAGCCTATGGACTGCAGCTCGGTGCTCAGCAGGTGATGGAGGAATAAGAAATGCTTACTTAAAATGAATTCAATTATTGCTGGAGATTTATAGCTACAGGCACAGGATAAAATGATCTTAAAATAAATGGGAATCAAAGGCATGGGGAATGTCACGGGGAAAAGTTTTTCAAGCCAAGTTAAAAAAAAATGTGGTGTTAGATAAGACATTATGTATAGCTCAGAGGAGGAGACAGTAGAAGATAGATTGTTGTACTGGAAAGGTTTATTTTATTTTCAGTACACATTCATTCATAGAATTAATCACAATATCAAAGTGCTATTCGCTTCTATAAATCTTCTTAATTGATGAAATAAGATACAATATTGTATTCATAGGCGATGTGCATTTTAGCAGTGAGTGCATAAAAGTATAAATGGGTATTCTACAGTCATTGATTCAACAATTCGTATTATGTGCTATGTACAAAAGACAGGGCTTTAGACAGGCATTACTAGTGTTAATGTGACCTTCCAGATATCAGCATAAATGTAATGATTCTCAAGGGAATCTTAAAACATCCTTTTGGGGGAAATGGACTTGGCCCAGTGGTTAGGGCATCCGTCTACCACATGGGAGGTCTGCGGTTCAAACCCCGGGCCTCCTTGACCCGTGTGGAGCTGGCCTATGCGCAGTGCTGATGCACGCAGGGAGTGCTGTGTCACGCAGGGGTGTCCCCCGCATAGGGGAGCCCCACGCACAAGGAGTGCGCCCCCTAAGGAGAGCCGCCCAGCACGAAAGAAAGTGCAGCCTGCCCAGGAATGGCGCTGCCTACACTTCCCGTGCCGCTGACAACAACAAGAAGCGGACAAAGAAACAAGACGGAGCAAATAGACACAGAGAACAGACAACCAGGGGAGGGGGGGAATAAAATAAAATAAATCTTTAAAAAAAAAACCAAAAAACATTCTTTTGGAATCTATGAGTTTGATTTCTATCAATCAATCAATCAATCAATCAATCAATGAGCATATTATCTCAAGCGTAGATTGTCAGAGCTGATCACATCTGGGATAGGGGTTGAGAAGCTAAAAGGCCAACTGCTATTTACATTGTTACTTGGTTTGCTAATAAACATTGCTCATTTTATTACTCTGGAAGAGCAATTATTTCCTCCACCCACCCTGGTCTCACCACCCCTGCCTTTACAAAGGGGAGATTTTAGATAAACGCCTTGCTTAAACTATAGCCAGAGGAAACCTGCTGGAAGGTTTGGTGGTTCCAAGTTGCTGAGTCTCTGATTTTAGAGATCTGTGATCCATTATTCATTAGTAGAGTTACAGCCATTTGCTACTCCCATGCATCTCTTTAAAGCAACAAAAGTTCCTTGGTGGAGGGATGCAAGGAATTTTAGAAAGCAAAGCTCTGTGTCAAAGAACTTAAAATCTGGGGAGACAGAGAAGGCACATATGAAAAGTTAAATAACAATAAAATTTAAATATATCCTCAAATAACAACAGAAAAGATGCCAAAATGCAGTGCAAGAATCCCTCAAATGGAAGGTACAAAAAATAAATACTAATAATTTAGGGAGATACCATCAGGAAGCCTTTCTGGTTTGAGATGGATCTTGAAGGATGAAATGAACATTCTAAGGGTGGATGTGGGAGAAATTGTTCCTTGGCAGCAAGTGCAAAATTCTGGCAGAAGTGTCGATAGGATATAGGGGCAAAGGAAAGAAGATCTAAAGGTGGGCTGAGATCAGATTGTGGAGGTCATTGAAATCCAGGGTAAAGAGTATGCACTTAATTTTGCAGGTTATGTGCTGCTACTGAAGATTTATCTTCCAAATGACACTTGAGAAAAATTTCACTCATAGGTTGGTGAGGTATGCTGGACAGATTATATAAGGCAATGATCCTGGAGACTGGACAGCTAGTTAGGAGTGGGATATTTCAACAACCCAAGTTACTTTTATGAACTCTTTGTTACCAAAGACCAGTTTTCTGTATTTATTTCTCATAAATTCTGTCTACCTGACATGAACACTATTGGTTGGACAGTGAAAAAAATATATTCAACCAGATTTTTACACATCATGAAGTCCAATCACCATCAGCAAATTTGATTAAAAAATCAAATCCAGTGTTTGTAATTGCTGTGTTTAAATTTTGTGAGACCATTTCTTTGAATAGATGACTCCTTAAGGACCTACCCCTATGAATTGGCCTATTTTGCCCCTTCCTTCTTATTGCCACCCATCCCTATGATTACTCTGGAATCATCCATGAAGGCCTCCTGTGTCAGTTAGGATGGAGCTTCCAAGAGGTAGGACTTAGGACCTAAATATAAGAGCCAAGACCATAAAAACCTTAGAAAGCAGTGTAGGGAAACATCTACAGGACCTTGTAACAGGAAATGGATTTATGAATATCTCACCAAAAGCACGTGCAGCAAAAGAACTAATAGATAAATGGGACTTCCTCAAAATTAAAGCCTTCTGCACCTCAAAAGAGTTTGTCAAGAAAGTAAAAAGGGAGCCCACACAGTGGGAGAAAATATTTGGCAATCATATATCTGATAAGAAACTTATAACTTGCATATATAAAGAACTCCTATATCTTGAAAATAAAAAGATAAACAACCCATTTAAAAAATGGGAAAAAGACTTAAACAGACACTTCTCCGAAGAAGAAATAAAAATGGCAAGAAAGCACATGAAAAAATGTTCCAAATCTCTAGCTATCAGGGAAATGCAAATCAAAACTACAATGAGATACCATCTTACACCCATAAGATTGGCAGCTATGAAAAAAACAGAAGAATACAAGTGCTGGAGAGGATGTGAAGGAAGGGGAACACTCATCCACTGCTGGTGGGAATGCAGAAGGATCCAACCATTCTGGAGGACAGTATGGCGGTTTCTCAAAAAACTAGCCATAGATTTGCCATATGACCCAGCAATACCACTGCTGGGTATATACCCAGCAGAACTGAAAACAAGGACACAAACTAATATATGTACACCAATGTTCATAGCAGCATTGTTCACTATTGCCAAAAGTTGGAATCAACCCAAATGCCCATCAACAGATGAGTGGATCAGTAAAATGTGGTATATACACACAATGGAATACTACTCGGCTGTAAGAACAAACACACTACAAACACATGTGATAACATGGATGAATCTTGAGAACCTTATGTTGAGTGAAGCAACCCAGACATTGAAGGACAAATACTACATGACCTCAATGATATGAAATAAACAAGCTGAACGATAGGCTTACAGGAAATCGGAGGGTGGAGGAAGGATATGAGCCGATGTCTGCAGGGGTGGAATTTAAGACGAGATGGTGGTAAGTATGAACACAAAGAAGAGATAAAAGGGGGGCAAGGGGTTGCCTTTGGTTGGGGTTTTACGGGTTTGAGGGTGGCTGGGGAGGGACGGATGGGTAACGTTGCCCAAAAGTGGGGGGAGGGAGGGGTAGCATACGAACACAGGAGAGGGTCAGGAGGTGGTGGAGAGTAAAATGCCGAGAAAATCATATCAAAATATAATAAAGAGGGTTACCTGTTTAGAATGCTCGGAGGGGAGGGTCTGATGCAGGACGGGCTCCTGGGGAATGTCTAAATGCTCATTCTGCCAGAGTGGGTAACACCATGGGGTGGAATCCCAAGTAGTGAGAGTGGGGGTGGACCCACATCCTGGGGAGGACTAATGCCATCAAATAGAGGGAACTGTATCCCTCGAGAGAAAGGGTGGCTCCCAGGGCATTGGGGCAGTTGAGCAAGTTAGGCCCTGAACACTATTCCATCTATCTCTGGAAGTGGCTCCTCAGGAAACGGAGGTTGGCTGTCACTGTGGGCACCAAGGTGGAAGGGAAAATGGACGTTAAATGTGTGGAACCAAAGTAAATGGAGGGCAAGAGAGGAGTTTCTTGAGAGTACACAAGGATGGATATAAAACATGTAATATTACACCATAACATAAAGGAGATGACAGACTGATAATGTAAACCATAATGTAAAACATAGGATAACTAAAAATGTAAAGAACTGTGTATCCTAAAGTATGCACCATAATGTGAGCACAGATGTTACCTTGTTAGAAAGCTAATATCTCAGACTCTGTACATCACCTTAAGTAAATATGATATGAATAGGGCGTAAGAGTATCACTGTGGAAGGGAAAAGGTTTTCTGGTGGATGTGTGGGAGTGCTGTATATTATATATATGCATTGCTGTGGTCTAGGACTCCTGTGAAGAAATGCTGAATAATTAGGGGGGAAAAAAAAAAAAAAAAAAAAGGATAGGATGTGGAATTTTTTCAAATCAACATTCTTTATCTAAGTTCTTTATCTAACTTTATCCAAGTTCTTTATCTATCCTTTAAACCCATCGCTATATGCCATTCCCTAGTAAGGGACCATGACATTATATTGGGCTTCAAATTTCGGGGAGTTCTGGATCACAGAGTGTTTCAACAATGGCAATGGAGGGATACTGGTATGGGATACCAATGACAGGTGATATATGGCTGACAGGGAGCTGTACAGAACATATGTCCAGGGTGCATGGTAATGATTGGATATACTCATAGTGGCAACAATTAAAAACCACAGCAGGGGGGGTACTGGGTTCCTGGCCAGTGGTGCTCTGTCGTGGTCCCTAGGGGAGCAGCGACAGTCTCCCAGGTACAGCGGCGGGGACCGGGAGGGAGTGAGGGTTCAACAGTGAGCCCCTGATGCTAATGACTATGCTTGTGAGCTGATAAACCTAAAATAAGAACAAGGCCTAGAGCAACATTGTGCCTGGGAATTTCCTCCTGTCAGCCTTCATGTTACTCAAATGTGGCCAGTCTCGAAGCCAAACTCAGCATGTAAATGCAATGCCTTCCCTCCAGCGTGGGACATGACACCCGGGGATGAGCCTCCCTGGCAACGAGGGACCACTATCAACTACCAACTGATGATGCAACTGGAAAAGGACCTTATACGGAAGGTTCAATGCGGATCAGCAGAATATCCATGTCTACATAAAATAACATGACTTTAAAATGCTGTTTGACCTAAAGTAAGGGGGAAATGGAAAGGAGAAATGAGTTTATATGGCTACGAGTTTCTAAAAAAGAGTCTGGAGGCTGGCAGAAGGATTGCCCTCATGCACAACTGAGCAGAGTCAGAGAGACAGATAAAGTAGATACAACCCCCAGATATTGGTTCCTTTGAAGGCTAAAGAGACCCATGAGAGTTATGGTCATGGCCGATGGGGTTAACTACCAGGGCAGATGGCCCCTCTTTGGAAATGGTGTTTATGTGTGATGAATCTGGACTCAGATGGGATCTCCCTTCATAAGACTTTCATGCTAATGTGCTGGAGGTGCAGTTAATGTTGGGGTTTAAGATATATTTAGGGGATTTGAATCTCTGGACTGACAATGTGATAGCCAGGTCCTGAGCCTCAACAGACTCCAGCACCTACAATCTGATTTATTGGACTTACCACACTCAGCTAAGATGGAGTTGAAGAAGGACAATCACCACACCATGGAGCCTAGAGTGATTACAACTGAAAACGGGAGGATTGCATCCAGCATCCATGTGGAATCTGAGCCTCCTCTTGACATAGAGGTGCAATGGACACAACGAATCCAATGTCCACATAGAAGAGGTGGCATTGGATTGGGAAAAGTGGACATGGTGGACGATGGGTATGGGGAAAGGCAGGAAGAGATGAGAGGTGGAGGCGTCTTTGGGACATGGAGCTGCCCTGGATGGTGCCTCAGAGGTAATCACCGGACATTGTAAATCCTCACAGGGCCCACTGGATGGAATGGAGGAGAGTATGGGCCATGATGTGGACCATTGTCTATGAGGTGCAGAGGTGCCCAAAGATGTACTTACCAAATCCAATGGATGTGTCATGATGATGGGAACGAGTGTTGTTGGGGGGGGAGAGGGGGGGGTGGGGGGGTGGGGTTGAATGGGACCTCACATATATATATATTTTTAATGTAATATTATTACAAAGTCAATAAAAAAAAAAAAAGAGGTAGGACTTAGGAATTGGGTCCTATAAATGGAGGCAGCAGGACACAATTTGACACTGAAAATTCACAACTACTGCCCTCCCCCCTATTTAGGAGGTACTGGGGATTGAACCCAGGACCTTGCACATGGGAAGTGGGTGCTTACAATTGCCTTTTGAGGGCTCAGAACTGTTCTAAACATGAGCAGACGTCATTTCATGTTATTGCCTCAATGTCTTGGTGCAGTATGTTACTTCCTTCCTATCGCAGAGGAAGATACCCAGTCTTTGAAAGATTAAGGAATTTGTCCCCATCATTGCCGCTGGTAAGTGACTGCCAGGGCTTAAATCTAAGCTGGTCTGATTCCCAAGCCTTATCTAACTCTTAACCTTAACCCTATATTCTTTCCACCTGTGAGTAACCATAAGAACATGGAATTGCAGAATTTTGCTGTCAGAAGTGCTGTTAGAGATCACCTCATTCAGGGGTGGGGTTTACTTGCATACCAAGGCCTCACAGTGCAGTTCCAGCTGACCTGGGACCAGGATCCAGGGGTTACCAAGGAAGACATTTTCTGCAGCAATTTAGTTTTGTAAAGGCAAAGACGGGATAGCATGGAGATGATTTAATTGTTTTCATTCTTTTTACTAAAGCAAGGAGCTTTCTAGGAAAACGGTAGCATTTGAAAGGTCAAGGCTGATGCCTTGTGGGATGAGCAGGAGACATTGATTTATGGGGACGGAAAGAGAAAACTTGGTTTAAGAATGACAATGAGAGGAATGAGATATTGTGGCCCCACTGGCTGTATTCCCATGCTCCTTCCCGTGAGTCCTGGCCCAGCGGTGCTGAAGAGCACGGCCAGTTCCTTTAGGGGGACTGAGATTGTCATATGGCAAGAAGGCCAGAGAAGTTTAAAGCTGGAGTGAAAAGGAAATTAGGAGCCCTGTGGTTAGTTCTAAAACTGGTGCTCCACTTAATATATTTGTCCAGTCAACAGATATATCTTGAGCTCTTGTTACATGCCAGGTTCTATACTAGATACTGGAAATACAACAGGAATTCTGAGAGCCATGGTCCCAGCCCACACATTGCTCACAGCCTCCTCAGAGAAAGACATTGGTCAAGTAACTACAAATTCATTACTTAATAAAAATTTTAAAAGGGCTATGATGAAGAAGTATAGGATGCTATGAGAATGTACACAAAGAGGATTTGCCTAGTCTTGGAGTCAGGGAAGGAGATAATGATGCTTAAGCTGAGATCTGTAGGATGAGTAGAAAGAAGCTGGGCCTGTGTGGAGAGGGAGGAACATTCCAGAGGCAAGAGGGAGTAGGGCAGGTTCAAGTTAGTAAAGGGCAGAGTTGATGGAGAGCAGAGAGGAATGTGAGGGGAGGTCAGTTCAGCCAGGGACTTGTTAAGGATTTTGAATTTTCTCCTAAGAGCAACAAGAAGTCATTGGGAGATTTTAAGCAGGAAGTAACATGAGTAATTTGGCAGGAAGCCAAAGAGGGGTCTGGGCCAAATCCTACCTAGTAATAATTAGTTGTCACTTGCCTGAACTTGTCCTTTTTTTCTAAATACCTTGGAAACCCAGCAGGAATAACTGTGGACAAAATTGGAATCAAGGTTGCTGGGTCTCGACCATCCCTCTTCATAATGATAACCAGCACCTGACACAGCTGGTGGCTGAGCATCTGCCCAGGGACCTGCGATCTGTGCAGCAGGTTTCTTCTAGATCCTGCCATTGTGTGATCACACGCTGCTCTCTTTGGCAGATTCCCATTATGAGAAACCAGATACTTGTGGAAGTTCTCAAAGGATGACCTGGTATCACTGGAGACGAACAATCTTTTCTAGGGTCAGAGAAGAATTGTTCTGGATTGTTACTCACTTGTAGGCAACAGCCATGGTGCAGTAGGCAGGATCTGGTCTTGGTGAAAATAGAGCTGCATCTAAGGCCAGAGTGGACTCAGTTTAAACAAAAAAAAGCTCCAGTGTGGAGGCTTTTCAGGTTGTAGATGGCACAGCATTTATCATCCCAGTCTCTTTACTCCTTTTTATCCTCTTCCTTAACTGGGCTGTGAGATTGCCATGGCACTTCAGAAGAAGTAGATTTAGGTAAGTACTACCACAGAGACTTTTTTTTTTTAAAAAGGTGTTTGTTTATGTTTCCAATAAGCTAGTGATGGCCATCCAAGGCCCCAGGATTCAAACTCGAGAGTAGCATAGCTATCTGGAGGAGCACAGCAAAGGCACACAGGTTAGATGATCTTGGGAATTTTGTTTACCTAGGGATTTACCTATAATGATATAGTGAACACTCTCACAGTGCTTCTTATGTGTCTGAGCACTTCACACATATTAACTCATTTGATCCTTGAAACAACCTTATTAAGTCAATGCTATTATTAGTATCCTCATTTTGCAGATGGAGAAAGGAAGGCACAGAGTGGATACTTTAATGCTAGTAAGTGGCAGAGCTGGGATTTGAATGTAGGCAGTCTGATGCCAAAAACCATGAGGCCAACCACTCTGCTATATGCCTTTCCAGAAAGAAGTACAGGAGACTGGGCTTGTAGCCATCAGTTTTCCTTGGAGAGTGCTTCTAATGAGTGATAGATACCCTGTTTATAAATCTAGTACAGGCTGTGACACTGGACAGAGCATATACTGAATTTGGCTTGGAGGTACCAGAGACTGAAGAATCAAGAGGGAGATGAAGAGAGGATTTCTGGAATATTGAAAATAGAAATTACGTTTTTCTATATTTGGAAGAAACACTAAAGGGAATAAAGGGTCCTCAGAAATGGCCTGGGAACTCGAAGGGCCACAATTCACATTACTAAAAATTTTAAGTAATCACAAGTATTTCAAATGTCCCTTTATGAGAGAGAAGTTAGTTTCTATAGTTGGTGGATTTTCCCCCCCTCCTCTGACACAAATTAACCCTCTATTGGGTAACATCTCATGAATGAATTTTAGTTCACAGCAACAATTAGATTAGATTTGCTGAAAGCCCGGCAAAGGAAAAAACATGAATTCTTTTCTGTTTTTCTTTTCTCCATTTTCCGTTTACTTCTTTCTCCAAGAAACACCAAGCGACTATTATGATCCAGAGCCGATGCTAGAAAAGTGTCATATTGAAACTGACCTCTGTGTGGGATATCCAACCAAATAAGGGAACGAGTGCTTGTTTTGGAAGCTGCTGCAGGGGTCACGTTTGGTTCTGAAATTGCTTCTGTCTTTCAAATTCTGAGACTGAAAGGAAATATGGAACTTTGGAAAAGTATGACTCATGGGTTGCTCGGGCTGGTCTACTCCAATTTTGGAGGCACTGAAAGAGTTCCATCAGTTCCAGGGCATTTCGACCTGTTCTGGCTGCTGAGGAGCAGGCTCAAGGCCCAGGCACCTGGACGAGACCCTTCTTTGTTGGACTGAGCAGCAATGAAATTGGGAGCCCTTCTGATAAATATTTTACAACTTACCTTAGAGGTTTGTAAGAAGACTCATTTTGTAGGGTCATATACACTCTATGGGAATAGAAAGTAAATTTGAAATATAAATTTTTTTAATAGTGATGAGGTATTTTTTATCTGGAGCATATTGAATTAGCTTATATGGTGAGTTTGGATAGATAAGACAGCTGGGTTTAATTGAAAATGGGAAATAAAATGACTTTTGGCTCAATATTTATTACACCATTGGATTAAATTTAACTCAAAGATTTCTGGGGATAAAATAGAAGATAAATCTATAAAATTTCTGAGGGACTGAATACCTACCTCCTTTGATTCTCTGTGGGCTTATAGAAACAGTGGCAAGGATTGAAAATCAGTCACCTGAATTTGCTGGAGCAATTAATAACTATTTATAACTAACTTAGAGTTTTATCTGACATCATCTGCCAAAATAAATTACAGATTGGAGGGAAGAGTTAGGTATAACACATAAAACCTTAAAAGAATGAGAAGATGAGGCAGGCAAAAATTATGTGGTAGAAAAGGCCTCTTTAAACATAACCAAAGTGAGAAAGCATGGAGAAAAATATTGCCATGCCTAAAATAAAAGAAAAAATGAAACAAAACAAAAGCTCTTCACATCAAAAAGCAATATAATCAAATCTCAAAGATAGGCAAAAATCCTGGAAAGTTTTGTAGCATATGTAAAAAAGACTTGAATACTTTAATTTATAAAGAGTTCTTACAAATAAGAAAAGGCAAATATGACAATGGAAAAAGAGGCAAAGCATATAAAAAGAAATGAAGATATATAGGTTGTCAACAATCTTATGAAATAATGTTCCACCTTACTGATAATCAAATACATTTAAACGGCAAGATGCCATTCATAGTCTATCAGATTGACAAAGAATGAAATAGAATGATTCAAAGTGGTATGAGGGTATGTGGACAGCTCTATTTTTTAAACACTGCTGGTAGGAGGGTAAATCGACACTTTTCTGGAGGGCCATTCGGTAATATGTATCAAAGACTTAAAAATATGCATATGCTTTCAGTTAAAAATTCTTCTTCTATTTATTAATCCTAAAGAAGTAATAGTGAATATATTTAAAGATTTAAGCACAAGGTTTCTTGTGGAAGTGCATATAATAGGCAAAATTGGAAATAATCTAAATGTCTAATAACGGGCATTGCTTAAGAAGCTGATGTTAGTAAGATATAACAGACAACTCTGTTATATAGAAACAATAGAATTATTTCTATGTCCTATGAACTTGTTTCATAATGTATTGGTTATGGTTAGGAGTACAAGCTCTGGAGTCAGACCACTAGAAAATGAATCTTGGCCTTACATCTTTCTGACTGAGTAATCTTGAGCAAGTTACAAAAATCTGTCCATGCTTTTGCATCTTCATCAGTAAATTGGAGGAAAGCAGTAGTATCTATGTCAAAAGTTGTTGTAAAGATCAGTTTAACTAAAACGCTTAAGATAATATTAAGTATATAAAATTAGCTCAAGAAATGTTAACTATTATATACTATTGCTAAGTGAATAAAGCAAACTCCAATTTTGTTGAATATAATTAGTCTGTACAGAATCAGTTATCTAGGAGTCTGATCACTAGAAGAATTGAAAACCGGAGTTGTTCTAAAAGATTTTTTTACATGGTCAGCCATGTATCTTTAAAGAGTTATAGAGCACGGGGCTGGTGAAATCACTCAAATGGGTTGTGACTGACTGGCTGCTGATGCTATGACTGTGCTGCAGGGAAAGCATGAGTTTTGGTGGTTCTTGGAGATATATGTGTGTATATATAGTACATATATATATACACATACAAAGACATATGTACACATGTAATGGCCTAATATCTGTTATAATCACTGTGTTCCTTTGGAAGTAAGATATCTAAACACCAAAAATATCATAAATTTGGAAGAGTTGGCCTTGAAGTAAATGATCTTCTACTCTAATATATCTATATTTATATAAAATGAGAAAAAGTATAATGCCCATACCTCCAAATATCAATAGTAACGATCTGGGCATAGTGATTTTTCTTGATGTTTTCCAAGTTTTATTTATTGCTTTTTTTTTTTTTTTAAAAGAAAAGCAATCTTTTAAAAGGAAATGGCCTCAGAAAAGGTTCAGGTGGGGTTTTAAGGCACCCTGCTCATTTCCTCCCTCAATGAAAAAGGCAGTATCTCTGTTTGAGTAGCTGTTCAGATCATTGGGGTTGACAGATTTAATGGGCTGGGGGGATCCTGTTAGTACCCTCTGAATCCCAAAAACATTACAATATTCAAAAAACCTTATATCCTTTCAGTTAGCAATGCTAAGTGCTAAATCACATCATAGTTATAAAAATACAGTTTGTCTTGGGACAAAGCCTGTGAAACTTACAAAACAATTTATCTGCTTCCAATATACACAGGGACAGACATAGGATACACATTTGTATTACCATAAGGAACATTTGGGAGGGAAACATGAGTCTCTGGCCCTAATAGTCCTGAAAACCTGTAGGGCATGCTCCATTAGATTTCAAAGTCTAAGAGTCATTCTTTTTTTTTTTTTTGATTTTGATGTATAAATTTAATTCAAATATACAGATGGATACATTTTAAAGACACAACTTGAAAAGCAAATTCTTGAGTAGTAAATAACTTAAACAATGTTATTAAAATGTTGACTCATTGACTTTTGTTTAATGATAAAGGAAATAAGTGATTGCTTTCTCTTCTAGAAATATACCACTGTTACTATTCTCCGTTTTCCTTGCTTCTGCAGAGTAAGTTTGTCACAAGGTTTAAAAGTTTTTAATATTCATTTTCTTTTTTTCCCCCAAATTCTACTCAATTTATTCATTTTTTTAAATGATATTACATTAAAAAAATATGAGGTCCCCATTTGCCCCCACCGCCCCCACCCCACCACTCCACAATAACACTCTCCCCCATCATCATGTCACATCCATTGCGTCTGGTGAGTACATCTCCGGGCATCGCTGCACCCCACGTCCTGTGTTCAACACCATAGCCCACACTTTCCCACATTCCCTCCAGTGGGCCATGGGAGGACATACAACATCCGGCAATCGTCCCTGGGGCACCACCCAGGACAACTCCAAGTCCTGAGAATGCCTAAGAGTCATTCTTAAGGTGGTTTCTTCTCCTCCTTGGGGCCTCATGGGGGTCCACCATTTCCACAGGCTTGCCCAATAGCCATTTTCTTGGTTCTCCATTTATCAAGCCTCTGTCCATCTGCCTGGTGACTCAGCTTCAGACCTCACCCTCCAAGAACATTGGGCTGATGGCCACACTCTACTCAATCTCTGGGGTAAAGTTTCAACTCTCTTAGTACAGTAAGGTGGTGGCAACATTCTCCCTAATCTCTGGCATATAGGTCCAATCTCCTCAGAACACTGAAGTGGTGACCTAACCTTCCATAATCTATGGATAGGTCCATCCTTCTCAGGGTAATGGGGTGTCGACCTCACTCTCCCCAACCTGTGGGAACAGGCTCATCCTTCTCATAGCACTGAGGTGGTGACTCAATCTCTCCAGCCCTTGGGGAATGTGTGCCATCCTCTCTGTAGCCCGGGGCAGCAAAACTCTGTCTGCAAAAACAGCAGGCTGGAACATCCACCCTCTTCAAATGGCAGGGCAAACTCATCCTCTCGGCCCAAGGAAATGTCTTAATTCCAGATCTCAGCGTCCATGGTTTCCCCCTTAAAGCCATTTTCCCTTCCATGTCCCTTTTAGTCCAGGCTGCCAATGGTTTTGTTCATACAGCTCTCTCAAAAAACTTGTTGGTTTAGCATGCAGGAAGCCATCAGAGAGTATGACTTCCCACAAATCTTTCCTGGATAACTGCATTTTCAATCCTGGCCTACAAGTTCCAAGGTCATTATTTCTCAAATGGGGCACTATCATCTGGGGGCTTTAATTCCAGAGGTATGGAATTTCTGAAATCAGTTTCTGGTTTATTTGTGCCCCATGATTCAATTATCAGCTTATCTCTTTCCTTTAACATTTTGCTATAAGCTGCAAGGAGAATCAGGCTGTATTTTCCATATTTAGTTTGGAAATCTCCGTGGCTAAATGTTCAAGCTCATAATTTTCAAATTCTGCCCTCCATATAATATCAGGAGTTAATCTTGCTACGTTCTCTGCAACTTTAAAACACAGATTGCCTTTTCTC
Source organism: Dasypus novemcinctus (assembly GCF_030445035.2). NCBI lineage: Eukaryota > Metazoa > Chordata > Mammalia > Cingulata > Dasypodidae > Dasypus > Dasypus novemcinctus. Next base: position 24,163,428 of record NC_080697.1, on the reverse strand, counting down.
CAGTTTCTAATAATAGTTTCATCATTTACTTCTAAGGTCTTATCAGAAATAACTTAAGGCTCCGTATTCTTACCAACAGTTTCTTCAAAGAAGTCTAGGCCTTTCCATCAAGCATTGAACAATTCCTTCTAAAAATACCCCTTAGCCATTATGAAACTGCTCCAGCATTTTTGGTAACTGCAAAAGCATGATAGTACTTCTGGTACCAAATTCTGTAATAGTCAGCCAAAGAGGTGTTGATATAAAGTACCAGAAATCTGTTGGCTTTTATAAAAGGTATTTATTTGGGGTAAAAGCTTACAGTTATAGTGCCTTAAAGAGTTCAACTCAAGGCTGCTTTCTCAAAGTCTGTTGTCACATGGTGAAGCAAGATGAAGGTCAATCTCTGCCTGGTCTCTCAGACCCTCTCAGCTGCTCAGCTGCTCTGTTCTCATCGGCTACAAACTATCAGGCAAATGGCTCATCTCTCTTCCCAGGGTTCTAGCTGTTTGGGCCTTCTTCTTTCTGTCACATGGCAAGACTGAAATGATCAAGTTCTCTCCCCTTCTGTGTGTGTTCTTGAGTAAGTGTCCATTTATATCAGCCCACCAAGGGGGCAGTTACCCAATCCTGAGTCACCCCCTACTGATGTGGTCGAATCAAAGCCCTAATCTTAAGAAGTAACTTAATCAAGCCATGTGTATTAGCCAGCCAAAGGAGTGCTGATGCAAAATACCAGAAATTAGTTGATTTTTATAAAGGGTATTTATTTTGGGTAGGAGCTTACAAATGCCAGGCCATAAAGCATAAGTTACTTCCCTCACTAAAGTTTATTTCATGTGTTGGAATAGGATGGCTGCTGATGTCTGTGAGGGTTCAGGCTTCCTGAGCTCCTCCCTTCCAGGGTCTTGCTTCTCTCTGGGTACAAGGTTCCTTTCTTCCTGGGGTTTGCTACTCTTTCCTCTGTGTACTTACTTCCCGTGGCACTAGCTTAAGACTTCAGCATCAAACTCCAACATTAAGAACGCTTGCATCAAAAGCTCCAACTCTTTCCTTTGCCATGCCTTTTATCTGTGAGTCTCCATCCACCAAAGGATGGGGACTCAATGCCCTAATGAAGTGGCCCAATCAAAGTCTTAATCATAACTCAATCACTCCCAGTAATAGGCCAGATTACAAACATAATCCAGTATCTATTTTTGGAATTCATAAACACATCAAACTGCTACAACATGTCAGCTGAATCTAATGCATTCAAAGAGTGTCACACCCAGAGGAACAGATTAGTTTACAAACATAACCTCTCTTTTTGGGATTCATAAACAATCTCAAACTGCCACAACCTCTTTAACTTCAGGGTCCCCCTCTCTCTCCACCCCCAGCAGGAGAAGCTCTCACACATATGTGTGTGTTGGGAGGTGGAGGGAGGGAGCAAAGAGACTCTAAATAGACCTGGACTGGACAGAAAACTCCCCTGGCTCTAGGCCTTGTTTCCAGTTGCTCTTCCCAGCTCATCTTTCTTCCCATGAAGCTGTGTGGTTAAGTATTTGGAAGAATGCCCTCCCCCTACTGAAAGAAATGTCCCAGGAAACCAAGGTGTGCCCTTTAGCCTGCCTCCAGTCTTGGGAAAAGGAGCACTCAACAGGCCAGCATGGACAAGCCAGATCACATAGGAAGGAGATGAATTTGGAACATGGGATCAGATTCTGGCTTGTTCCTCAGAACCATAATGGAGATAGCTGTGCTATGGCAGTAGGTTCTCACATTCTGTGTCTCTGGATCTTTCTCAGAGACATCTATTGTGGCTTAACAGAACAAGGCAAGAATGAAATGGCTTGAAATTTGGGAGGTGAGTCCTCTCTAGACCTTAAGTAACTTGCTGCCTTGAGGAATATAGTACTGGCTAGCACTCAGCACTGGGGCATTCACCCAAGTGGCAGATACCATTGGTCTGCTTTTCAGCATGTCTCACCAGCCACTTATTATAGAAGCTGACAGTGTGTAGATAAGGTATCTGCAGAGAATGTGTTGATGGCCTCTGGTCTTCTGACTCCAGGTGCTTCCCTCCATTTCAGTCTCCTCTGTTTCTTACCACACCCTGTACCATCTGACCCAGAGACTTCAGTCTTCACTCTGACCCTCAAAATGGACTAGCCCAGCCAAGAGTGGATAACCAGAGTAGTTTACAGATGCCAGAAGCTTGGTGATACCTTGGCCAGTTCTGGGATCTGGTGACCTGGAAAGAGTGTGTCTCAGAGAAATGAAACATGCTGTGGGATCGATTCAGCCTTCCAGACCACTCCATGGCAGGGAGGGGGGATAAGTTGGCTCTGTGCCATGCACAGCTTTCCGCATGGTGGGAGCCATCACTACCAGCACCCCTCTACCTGCAGGAGGAGATCTTTCCAGGTTCTCTCTCTGCTGACACTGTTGACTTGTTCTCTAGTCCCTTTGCCTACCTTTGGGGAGGTCTTCTTTGCTTGGGTCCCCTGCCTGTCATGTCCTTCCCCTGTTCTGGCTCCCATTCTGAGCCTAGGCTCAGCTTAGGTTCCCACTTGCCCAGAAGGCAAGGTTGCATAGTAAATATATGAATTGACGTAAATTAATTTACAGAGTCAATGCAATATTTTTTTAGGAGGTACCAGGGATCGAACCCAGGACCTCGTACATGGGAAGGAGACATTCAACCACTAGTTCCCCTAGATTCAATGCAATTTTATCCAAAATCCCAGTGATTTTTTTGATGGAACATGGCAAAGTAAATTAGATAAATTAGATTTCTCTGATAATTAAATGGTTAAGCCTAATAAAAAGTTTTTTTTTTATTTTCACAAGGCACCAAATATAATTTATTTTATGCCATTACAAAAACAAAGTGTTATCTGTAGATAATAGGGGACTTAAAATGGCCATTGTTAACCTGTTACTAGTCTTCAAATTGAAAGATCTAATGGGAGTTCAGTACAAAAACACAAGGAAATTTGGCTGTTTCAGAGACATGAAACATTTTTTTAAGAATAATTGAAATTATCACTCATAGCACTATATTTTTGCTTAAATTAGGTTAAAGCACCTGGATGTATCATGACAGTGAGGACACTGACAGATCTCTAGTTAATGCCAAGCAGGTTCTGAATTATTTATATTAATAACATTTACTCACACAAATTTTACCTATGAAAATTTAAGCATGTCTTTAAATTCGACAATTATCTAGACACGGCTAAATATCAAATGAAGCTAATTATTTTTAGTACCTCACTTTTTATAAAGTGAAAGAACAAATCCTCTGTGCTTTTCCAGGGGTCTTCTCAAAACTCCTCAAAACAGTTTGAGGTCAATAAAACATCCTTTAAGATTTGATTTTGGGAAAACAATGTTCAAAGTTGTCAGGAGGTTTGAACACTTGGATAAATAGGTTATAGGGCACTATGAAGCATTACTTGGCTCTCTATTTAACTAACATGATAATAAAAAATTTATATAAGTAAATATGTATGCAACACGATTGTAAAAAAAACTAAACATGATTTAGTTCTTTTCAAGTTTTGGTTTGGTTCTAAAGATGTGGTTTCCTTAACTATCAAGGACATGAGAAAGTCAACATCAAACACAGAAAATTACTCTGCTAAGGCACAGAACCTGCCTTCTACACCAATTACTCAGAAGATTAAGAATAACCTTTTTCAACCTCTACCTAAGTGGCAACCAATAAGCCAAGAAAATTTTATCTTTTTCACAGAAATAAAACTAAATTTTAGGTTTGCTTCAGATTATTATCTGATAATAAATTTTGGAAAAGAAAAAATAATGTGATGGACTTGTATTACCAAAGAATAAAGCATATTATGAGGCGACAGCTTTCTTGTTTGTAAAATGAGGACAACAATGGCTTCCTTACAGGTTTTTGTGAAATTGGTAAGATGCAATTTGCAAAGTTCTTGGCAATCAATACATGGTAGTTGTTAGTATTTTATGTTATTACTGGTGTAGCTTAGAAAAGTTTATGAGGCAGTGGGGTGCAGAGTAAGAACTCTGTTGTTCCTATTTCAGAAAGAGGTTTGGGACGCAGAACACATCAAAGCTTTGGAAGAGCAGCTAAGGGGGATGCTGCTACTCAGGGACATGTGTTGTGGAGGGCCTAAGTAAATTTAAAAGTCATAAACAGATATTGCTGTACAGTGGTGGTTCATGAGCTGCTTGACCCTGGGCAAGTTGCCTAACCTCTTTAAATCTCTATTCTCTAATATGCAAAATTTGGATGTATAATTACCACTGATGATGTTGAAGTTAGCAATAAATGGTAGTGCTCGTAAAGCCTTTGGTGGGTAGTCTGGCCCCTCGAGAGTACCTCATAAATGTGAGCAATGATTGTCTAGGAGGATGGCAGTCGGCTGTACTGGGCTGAGCAGTGGAGGGATAACTGGGCCAGGGAACTGAGGATGCCTGTGTTCCAGGTGAGAGCAAGACCTCCGGGTCGGCTATAGCCTTCTACAGGGCCTTAGATCTGCTGAAGTGGAGATAGGACTGGTCCGTGCATTGGATGCCCACCGGCCAACAGCTCTGCTTTGGCTGTAGGATTCCATTCTGCTGCTCCTTCATTGATGAAAGTTCTGAAATGGAAATAATCTCTCATATTGTTTTTCTTTATAAACACACCATTTTAAAGTGACTTTTAGTGGACTGATGTGTTTCCCGCCCCCCCTCCCCCCGGCCAGGCACTAATTTGAATACATTTATAGAAGAATATATTTCCCCTCTACAGACCCACTTCTAATATTTCTGGTTGGAGAGTGCCACAGGAGACAGTCATGCCATCCTCTTAAATTATATGTAGTGTATCCTCTCTTGACAATCATACCTTCAGAATAACCTATGAGGCAGGTTTAGAGTTTTAATTATTGAACTTGTATTGGACCCTGGCCTGCAGCTTCTTGCTATTCCCTTACCCCCTTCTGCAAACATATCGTGGGTATGTATTTGGGCTTCCTGGGGTGCAGGTCTGGGTGCTGCCCACAAGCCCCCTAAACAACCCTCCCTTGACCACTCTGGGCTTAATTGAACGGACTGGGCCAGGGTCCTGTGCAGGCTCTGAACTGGGCAGGGAAGTTTTGGTCTAGGAACCTGGGACAGGGTCTAGAAGGAGGAAGGGCTGTGCCCCTGGCCTCATGGATTTCTTGCCACACCAAAGTGAGGTCAGGCTCCAATCTAGGGCCCCAGTGCGCCCACCCCAGTGCCCACCCCAGTTGAAAGCCTGTCTATGTAGCTTTTAACCCTAAGTAAGCTGGAAAGTGAGATTACCCCCACTGCTCTCTTTGTTGTCTGCTCTCTGTGTCCATTTGCTCTGTGTTCTTGTGTGTCTGCTGGTCTTCTCTTTAGGTGGCATGGGGACCTATCCTGGGACCCTCTGGTGTGGGAGAGAGGTGATCAATCTCTTGTGCCACCTCAGCTCCCTGATCTGCTGCATCTCTTCCTGTCTCTCCTCTGTTTCTCTTTTTGTTGTGTCATCTTGCTGCACCAGCTCTCCACTCAGGCCAACTTGCTGTGCAGCCAGCACTCCTGCATGGGCCAGCACTTTGCCCTGGCCAACTCAACACGTGGGTCAACTTGCCTTCACCAGGAGGCCCCAGGAATTGAACCCTGGACCTCCCATATGCTAGACAGGAGCCCAATCACTTGAGCCCTATCTATTTCCCTTCTTCACTTTCTACTGATTATTCCTCATATAATTGCAGTCCACAGCAGCACACAGGAACCTCGTGCCTGAGCTATGTGGATCTTGTCTTTCTCGCTTTGTTCTCGTATTCTCTCTTCTGGGTTTACAGTTGCAAGCAGTTTGAAGATGTCTCTTCTAAATATGATTGTGAATTCTTCTCACACCTCGGTATTTCTGACTGGCCATAAGCACTGAGCTTGGGGAAGAGAGTCCCTTTCTTCTCTTACTAAGCATTTATCATAATGTCATGCGATTCCTGCAGCCAGGTTGGAAGTGGCTGCAAGAGGAATAATAATGTTTAACACCTCGAGGCCAGTGACCACATTTTACTGGTGTGGGTCTTTCATTGGCTCCTTGTCGACAAGCCAGGAAATCAGATTGTATCTCCTCATTCATTAGATCGTGAAATTAGTCAGGGGCTACTTAATATAGCTGAGTACGGGAGAGTGTTAAGCTGATGATGTTTGCTTTGGGAACTGGGGACTAGTGTGGTTACTGGAACCATATGTCTGGGGATGCCCCAAGTCTAAATATCCTGTCTTATTTATAAAACTGTGTGTCCCAATTGTGGGATGGGAAAATATTGTCAACTGTAAGCAGTGAATAAATGTTTGTGCAGAAACCACTTTAAACGTTTTATTAAAAGATTTATAATATATAATGGGAATATTTAAAGTGGTATTCTAATTTAGAGCACTATTTGTACATTTTGCATTGCAGCAAGTTTCTCTTTTCACTATGCCAAAAAAGTCAGGTTATTAGAGGGAGAAAGGAAGCATGACTGACATTCAGAGCTGTGAAACTGGGCACAGGTGCTTAATTTCACTGTGCCTCGGTTTCCCTCCTGGGTATAAATCACCCAATACTTAAAGACGTTTGAAGCCACACAATGAATGACCTGGTTGTTGACTCTTGTCCAGCCCCTGACTCCACTTTTAGGCAGCTGCTTTAATGCTAGGATACCTCCTGATTTTCAACCATTTGCAGGGACGCAGCCTCCTCCATTCTGTTGTGCCATTGGGTATATACTGTACTGAATTTTGCTTCTTAACTGACTTCAAGCCCACTGCTGTCCCAATCTCCCCAAACTTCCTTGTACTCTGTGTTAGAAGGGATGCTTCTTCCCACTCCTGGTCTCTCCTTCCATCCATTCCATGGAGGAGTAGTTTAATCTGACTGATGAATTTGGAAAAAACAGTACTGGATAGTCTCAGTTCAAAAGACTCCCTTTTCCCTTTTGGGGGTGAACTGCTCTTCAGTGCCATGTCATTCCTGGGCAGTCTCTCACCTCCACATGCCCCCATACCCTATGTGCCCCCATCCTGCACAGCTGGTTGGGCAGATTAGCAGGAAACTCATTTGCCCACGGATATGAGCTGTGCCCTCCAACTTGAGCTTTTAATGGCAAAAAGGTGAGATTCTGATTTGTAGAACTACCATGGCATATTGGTTAAGATGCCAGCCTCTTGAGCCAGAAAAACTGGGTTCAAATCCCAGCACTGCCACTTACCGGTGTATAACTGTGCAAATCCTAAACCCTGGAAACTCAGTTTCCCTTCTATAAAAGGGGGGAAATAATAGAACCTACCTCATAGGTTTCTTGGGAGCATTAATGAGGTAGCATACAATTTGGAACCATGCCTGCCCCAATTTCTTCAGAAGTTGCTCAGGGAAGACAGGGGGTAGATACTGGCCCCCTAAGAAAAACAACATCAGGTTCCTGCTCTTCCACTGGTTCCCTCAACCCAAAACCACCTCTCCTGAACCAGGTCCTCTCCTGACCACCCCACCCTCCAGGGTTTTCATTCCCATGAATTCCTTCTTAAATGAATGCGCGTTATTTTTTAAGTTTTAAAATAGATTGCCCTCTCTGCTGAAGAAGAAGGAAGCAAAAGGAACCTGAGTTTTGTCTTCTCCTCTGTTGGTCATTACACCAGCATCACTTTAGGCAGTGGGCCTGCCCCCTATTGGTTTACATTATTGATTCCAAGGGTTTAATAGCCCCCTTCCTTTGTTTCCTTCAGCTATCTTCATAAACGTCTTGTGTTCTGGATTTCAGTCTTCCGGAAATCATTCCTGTATTCACAAGCCATTGTTTAGTAATCATCTCTGGCTTTTGGGCCTCCCTTTATCTTGGGAAGCTCTCCTAGCAGCCCTTTACTCGCTATTTTTTCACTCATTTGGGAAACCTTTCTGATCGAATCCTGCCTGCCAACTCTATGGGAAAGACAAGAGAATCACTGCCCTGGAGGAATGGGTAGTTCAGTGGTGTCTAAACCCAGCCCTGGGGGGCCAAGGGCCCTGGAAAGGCCTAGCAGGAGTCACCAGGGATAGTGTGTGTACTGGGTGCCGGCTGAGTAGCTGAGATTTTACCCAGCTCCCCACATTATTTTGCATACTGGGCTTCTGAGTAAGAGTTCAACCAAAGGAAGACTTGGCATTGTTAAAAAAAATAAGTTTGAACACCATTGACCTAATTTTTTCCACTGCATTTATTCAGAATGGCTTTTTATAGCAGCTTAAACCTTCCTGGTTTATGGTTGGCCAACAGGATGACAGAGGAATCTGACCAAGCTCAAACTGAGGGGTTCTCTGAAGCTGCCCCTCAGCTGAAGAGGCTTCCCTTCCACGACTGAGGACAATTTTTCTTGGTCAAGGCTAATGCTAATTATGGTAATAAGTAACAAGGTTTTTTTTTTTTTTTGGGGGGGGTTACCACACCTAAATTGATTTCAAAGGTAATCTCAATAGTGTTCCAAAAATATTTTAGTCAGTGATAGTACTGTTGAAATAAGTTTATGGCCCTTAAAAGTACTAGAAGCTCTAAAATAATCTCTCAAAGTCTTTTTGTAGGACACATACTATCAAACTGTAACTTTCCAATGGTCAGAACACAAAACTTTGCTTTATTAATTCCATGGTTTATTTGTTAAGGCAAAAACTCAGAGATCTAATATAATCAGGAACTGACCAATTGCTCAATCACTGATCTATAAAAATGTATCTAATATAACCAATAAGAATACCTGGCTCATTCTATTTTTATAAAGATATTTAAAAGATCCACATATCTGCATATGCATAGAAAATTTCTGGAAGACGGTCTAAAATGTAAGTTTCATGGGGAAATGTTTTTTTTCCCTGCTTTTTCATTACTGTATGCCCAGATGATGCTTGGCATATAATAAGTTCTCAACAGATGTGTGTTGAGTGAAAGAATTCACAAGAAATTAGTAATGCTAGTTACCTCTGAAAAGTGACCTGGAGGTTGGTGCGAATTTTACTTTTCAATTTATGCCCATATATAGTATTTATATACGGGCAAGAGGAAGTTCTGTTTCTTCTTTTTATGCTTGTACTTTTGTTCACAGAAGAAACTTCTGCCCTTACTTTCACTGCTGTCCTTTGCCCTTACAAGCCAATACCTCCCTCCACCTAATGGATTAGAAATGTACTTTGGGATTGGTGGTTCTTGGACCTCATTTTATTAGCAGGCAGGATTCCAAATACACTTTTCCTCATTCATTCCCTGTTCCCATTACATTATAATCAGGACTTTGCTTCTAGAAGGAGGTGTGGCTGTCATAATTTTATACTGTATTTCGACTTTCCTGCCAGTGCCTTGCTCATGGGACTGGTTGTGTGTGGGCAGTGGAGTTTGTTTCTCAAATCTGGACATTTTAGAATCAAGTAAGTTGGGTGTAGGAAATTCTGAGTGGGCCAGAATAGCTTGCCAGAGAAGCTCCAGATTTGGGAACACAGCTTTCTTGGGGATTAATAAAAATTGTACTTTGTTTCCCATTTGGCTCTTGTCCCTTCTATATTTAGTTCCTGCAGAAGAGAACTGCAGTGCAGTGTATGGTGCTATTCAGGAGCCCAACGCTCAGCCCTGCCCCCTGATGCTGGTGTGCTTTATTTATTTTTCCATGCATATATATTATTTTTGAAGAAAGCATATGGATCAGAAAATAATAAGTGAGGAGTGAGTTCAGGATAGTGGTTTCTTCTGTTCACTTACACAATAGAATAATTATTTTTCATAAATTTTTTTGGAAGCAATTTGTGTTTATAAACAGGGGAGATAATATTACTTGGCTGGCAGGATGATTTGGCTTTAAGAGACTTTCTGTTTGAAAAGACTGGTTCATAGAATCATTAAATGTCTTAGTTCAAATCGAAATGCGAAGGAGTGGAATAATCACTTGTTTCCAATTATCACTTGTTATGGATTGAATCGTGTCTCCCAGAAAGATTTGTCCAAGTCTTAAGTCCCATCCCATGAAAGTGGCCCCATTGGGATATAGGATCTTTGAAGATATTACAGTTAAGATGAGGCCAAACTGGATTAGCATGGACCCTTCATCCAGTATGACTGGTGTCCTTATAAGCAGAGAAAATTTGGTCATAGTAAGAGAGACAGGTGATAAAGGCAGAGGTCGACTTATGCTGCCACATGCCAAGGGATGCTACGGATTGACGGCCACTTCCCGGAAGCCGGGAGAGAGTCCTGGAATGGATTGTCCCCTTAGGAGGAAGCATGGCCCTGCTAACACCTTGATTTTGGATTTCCAAACTCTTCAACTGTGAAACAATGAATTTATGTTGTTTAAGCCAACTAGACCTGTGGTACTTTGTTTCAGCAGCACTGACAAATGAAGATACCACTAAAAACCTCCAAGAGTCAGAAGTGGAGACTTATAAATTCAGTGAGGGTGGGAGTGGGGAGTCAGTATCATATAATATCTGAAAAAGGATTGGACTATTGAGACTTTCTTCATGAATAACCAAGTATGGATGAGCACTTCTGCTATTTTGAATTACTTTCTGCTTTGTACCTATGAAGCACTATAGTATTAATAATAATGATAATAATAATAGCTGCACTGGGGAGCATAAATTCCAAAGTATGGCCCACTGACAGGGTGCCAACAGAATTAGACTCATTTATAGGTTCTCTTCTGCCTCTTTTATTCAATCCCATAATTATTACCATACTTGATAAATATGTGTCCCAGAAACTTAAATCTTTGACCTGTTCATGTGGCAGTTGAGCCCTGAATTTGATCAGAGTTGCAACACCTACTCTCCAGTTCATTGGATTCACCTAGGACAGCTAACAAGGAGAGGATGATGAACAACACCAATTCCAAGGAACAGAGTATCTGCAACTGCAAGCAAAACAGCTCCATCCATTCACCCACTAGGATCTAAGCCCTCTCAGTTAGAAGCAGAGTGGGCATCACCATCCCCAAATCCTCAAGACTGGGGAATGAACATTGGACTAAAGGAGACTTATTATTATTCTAGCAATGGAGGAACTTTTATCATTGCTGTAAAGGCAGTGGCCACCAGAGATTCTGAGGGGAGGGAGAGGGAAAAATAAGTGCAATATGGGGTCATTTTCAGGACATTGTATTTGTCTTGTATGACATTGCAGTGACAGATACAGGTCATTGTATATTTTGTTGTACCTTAAAAAATTGTGCCAGGCAAGTGTAAACTATAATGTAAACTATAGTCCATGGTTAGTTGCAATGCTTCAGTATGGGTTCATCAATTGTAAAAAATGTACCACACTATGAAGGATGTTGTTAATGTGGGAAAGTGTGTGTGGGGAGGGAGTGGGGCATATGGGAATCCCTTATATTTTTTATGTAAAATATATGTAATCTAAAGTTTCTATAAAAATAAAAAATTAATTATAAAAAAAGCTAACATTCACTGTATGCGTACTGTGAACTAAGCACAGAAATTCTTTGCATGCAATGAGATTCCCATATTACACATGAGGAAATTTACACACAGCTAGACTCAGGTCACCCACTGAGGAGCAGTGGTGGGATTGGTGGTGTGCTGATGTTGGCTCAGACAGGCTCCAGAGAGCCAAATATGCACATCTTTCCCAACCCCACGGTCAATGACATCATGCTGGTAGCTTGAAATTGGTCATTGTCTGAGAATTAAAAGTAGAAATCTACAAATTCTGCAAATCATGTGGTATTTATTTATTTCCCAGAGAACTGGTCGCTAAACATTTACCAACACAACACTGGATAGGATGCAAATCCAGCCAGTTTGATTTCAGCAAAATTTTGGTAAAGACATGTTTTTATGCCAAAGCATTGAGAATAATATTAAAATTTTCCTTATTGTGTCAGTCAGTTTTATTTAGGTACTGTGTTCCTTGCAGCTAAATGCACCCTAAATGATTCCTAGTGCTTCTGTAAAGGAAGGATTAAATGAGATGAAGCACTTGTACCAGTTAGTACAGGGTTTTCCACAGTAAATGTTAGCAGTTATTACAACTATTGAAGAATTCACGGCAGAGATATGGTCCTAAAGTCTTTCAGCCATCTATTTTATTTTATTTGTTCTAATATTTTTTACTGTTTTTTTTTTAAAGATACATAGATCACAAAAATGTTACATTAAAAAATATAAGAGGTTCCCATATACCCCACACTCCACCCCCACTCCTCCCACATCTACAATTTCTTTCATATTGTGGCACATTCATTGCAATTGGTGAATACATTTTGGAGCACTGCCACACTACATGGATTATAGTTTACATTGTAATTTACACTCTTCCCCAGTACTTTCAGTGGATTATGGTAGGATATATAAGGTCCAAATCTGTCCCTGCAATATCATTTAGGACAACTTGAAGTCCCGAAAATGCCCCCACATCACATCTCTTCTTCCCTTTCTCTGCCCTCAGCAACTACCGTGGCCACTGTCTCCACATCAATGATACAATTTCTTCCATTGCTAGAGTCACAATAGTTCTATAGTAGAATACCAGTAAGTCCACTCTAATCCATATTTTATTCCTCCATCCTGTGAACCTGGGATGGTGATGTCCATGACACCTCTATATTGATAGGGGGCTTAGATCCCAATGGTTGATGGATGCGATTCTCCTGCTTGGAGTTGTAAGCACTCTCAGTTCCCTGGTGTGGTGGTTGACCATCTTCACCTCCCTGTTAGCTGACCTGGGTAAGTCCAATGAACCGGAGGGTAGGAGTTGCAACTCTGCTGAGGCTCAGGACCCAGCTGGTGCATGGGCCAGTTCAGAGATTCAAGTCTCCTGAGTATACACCAATCCCAGTGCCAACCACAGGTTCAGAAAAAGTAACAAAAGAGGCATGTGTAGAAAGGTCACATCTAAGTCCAACTCCATCACACTCAGGAACACAAATTGCAAAATATGGCCCACTGACAAGGCATTGAACTCCAAAGCCAACTGCCATGACTGTAGAATCTGTGTGTCTCTGTAGCCCTCCAGAGCACCAGTACATGGGGTTGCATCTACTTTGGCTGTCTCTGGGATCCTGCTGAGGTGTGCATAAACGCGCCTCCTCTGATGACCTCCTGACTCTTTTTTGAAGATTCTTAGCATATAAACTCATTTGTCTTTACCATTTCCCCCTTTTATTCAAGGTCTTTATCTAGTTGTATCACCAGTTAAAGATTGGTAGTAATCCCTTGGCATCAGGGAGGCTCATCCCTGGGGGTTGTGTCCCATGCTGGGGGGAGGGTAATGCATTTACATGCTGAGTTTGACTTAGAGAGTGGACACATTTGAACAACATGGAGGCTCTCAGGAGGTAACTCTTATGCACCCTCCAGCTCTAGGCCTGGCTGAAATTTCAAGTGCACAGGCTCATAAGCATAGTCATCAGTATCAAGGACTCATAATTAGGCCATCCTACTTCACTGGTTTTTGCTCTTGCACTTGGGAATTGTTGCTGTTCCATTGGGGAATGTGACAGAGCCCCCCAGGAAGGGAATTCAGCATTCCCTCAGTTGTTGATTGTAACTATAATTACTATGAAAATACCCAACGGATATCTGAACATTTTAATTTACATTATATACATGCTCTGGAGAACTCCCTCCCAACCATGTGTCCCCCATCAATAACACCCCACACTAGCGTTCCTCCCCTGCCATAGTTGAACTCCTCTGTGGTCAAAACTTCTTAAAAAATGAAGCCTATTATATTGCCAAATTCAATTAATAGGACACTGAAATAGTAACGACAGGTTTAAAGATTAGAAATAGAATACATACTAATTTAGAAAACCTAAAATAAAATAAAAATAAATTGGGGTATTAAAAAATGGGAAATATCATAAAACTTTTTTTTGATGTTTTGCCTTTCATCAACTGTAATAGGTGCTGCCCTGTATGTACAGTGGCAAGGCAATTTCTTTCATTTCTTCTTCATTGTCTACGTCCTTTTTTTTTTTTACTTTTTAATTTTGTATTCAAGAAAATTTTAGATCACAGTAAAGTCTCATATACAATATAGGGGACTCCAATATAGTCAACATTCCCCCTTCCCCAGCAATGATCTTTTTACATGTTCATATTTGCTATAGCTGATGTACAGATATTGAAACATAGATATCAAATGTGGTTCCATTTTGGTTTACATTATGGTTTATATTTTAGGCTGTACAATTTTCTAAATTTTTAGTTACATTATGATTTACATTTTAGCCTATAGACTTTTATACATTTTTGGTGAAATTTAACATGACATATTCATCATTGCACGATCTTGTGGAATACTTCCATTGTTCCCCAGTTACCCTGTTTCCATCTATTCTATTCCTCTCTCCCACTCTCCTCAGGGCCCACAGTGACAACCAAGCTTCACTGTTTGAAGGTCCAGATTCACAGATACTTGCAACAATGCTGAGGGCTTGACATATTAGATTGTTCTCCTCCTTTGGGAGCCACCAATTCTCTCAAGAGACACAATTCCCTATGTTTGAGAACATCAGGCCTCCTTAGGATCGGGGTACAACTTCCCACTCACTGTATGGGTCTCTGCCCAATGATATAATGCACTATGACAAGATGAGCACTCACACACTCCCTAGAAGCCTGCCCCTGTGCCAGATGCCCCCCCCTTAAGTACCTTAAACAGGTAACCCTTCCTTATTATATTTTCTGAAGAGTTTTCTCAACAGTATACTTTCAACCACACACCCAACAATCTCCCATGTTCAACTGTTCCCCCTAACCTTCCCCCCAATTTCTTAGGCTATCTGACCCATCCTCCTAACCCTCGCCCCCCTCAAGCCTACAAAACCCCATCCAAAAGTATCCCTATGCCCCCGTCTTATCCCTTCCCTGTACAAATACTTACCTCTACTTTATCATAGATTTCACCCATGTAGGCATCAGATCATGACTTTCCTCTCCCCCCATTTCCTCTCTACCTCTCTGAGACAGCTTGGTTTGCTTATTTCATATCAGAGAGGTCATGTAGTATTTGTCCTTCAATGCCTGGCTTGCTTCACTCAACATAAGGCCCTCAAGATTCATCCATGTTATCCCATGTGTTTGTACTGTATTCCTTTCTATAGCTGAGAAGTATTCCATTGTATGTATATACCACATTTTATTTATTCATTCATCTGTCGATGGGCATTTGGTTTGATTCCAACTTTTGGCAATAGTGAATAATGCTGCTATGAACATTGGTGTGCATATATGGTTTGTGTTCTTGTTTTCAGTTCTTCTGGGTATATACCCAGTAGTGGAATTGCTGGGTCATATGTCAGCCATCTATTTTAAATGACTTCTTTTCCTTTAAAGGAATTGAGTGACAAAACTGAACTTCACCTCCATTTTCTCTCTGTTCTATAGTCTATATCTTGGGGCAAAAATTAAATGATATAAAAAAAGAAATCATTAAGGCAATCCAATGACTGTCTACCAACCAGTTACGTGCCTTCCGAGCTCCAGGAAATAAAGTCTTAACAATCGTGTATTTCTGTGTACCTTAGGTTGCTGTCCCACGCTCTGTGGGGCTCTAGGGAATGAGGCCAGGGCCACGCCAACTGAACCTGGCTTCTGACCCAGCAGGGCACCTAAAGGACATGACACCATTTGGCAAAACTCACATCAGTTTAGATGTGGCACTATCATTTGACATAATTATTAGAGCCTTAGGTAGAGAAAAAAGACCCCTTGTTACCAGGATGGCAATGCTCATCTTTGTGGATAGCCAACGTGACAGCCACCACAAAACCAACAAGATCAAGGAGAAAAAGAAAAACTGATAATTAGTGAGTGCTAACTATATGTCAGGCATTTTTCTGCCTATTTGATAAGTATCGTTTTATTATCCCAGTAACCCATGAAGTATGTATAACAATTGTCCCCATTTTTGAGGAGAGGAAATTAAAATTTGGTCGTGTTGAATAACTGGGTGTAGATCAAAAGATGGCAAATGGTTAAGGAAATGTGGAGTCTGTGGTGGCTTCCAGATAATCTGACTCCAGAGTTCACGTCCCGGATCCTGACAGCACACTGCCAAGGAGTCCACCTGAAGGAACAGGGATACAGGGGTAGTTCTGGGACTTCCAGGTTCAGAAGCCACAGTCAGACAAGAACCTCCATGCAAGCGCTCTCCTTGGGTAGCATTACCCAGAACCTTCTTTGACCACCAGGCCTCCTACCTCATTGCCTTGGCAGTTTGGTTACTTGAGACATCCTGCCTTGAACACAGTCAACATGTTTGCATGCCTGCCTTCCACTATCATCTTCCCTTGTCACGTGCCTCTAAACCTGACCATCCAGTTGTATTCTGGTTCTTGCCTGTGCCTTAAATGCCGCACCCACAGCTCGTCTATCATCTGATCCCATATTTCCCTGTAAAATCCACATTTTTTTTTAAGGTTAATTTTTAAATTTCTCCCCCTCCCTCTGTTGTCTGCTGTCTGTGTCCATTTCCTGTGTGTTCTTCTGTGTCTGCTTGTATTCTCATTAGGCAGCTCTGGGAACTGATCCCGGGACCTTCCCGAGTGGGAGAGAGGTGATCATTCTCTTGCGCCTCAGCTCCCTGGTCTGCTGTGTCTCTTATTGTCTCTCCTCTATGTCTCTTTTTGTTCTGTCATCTTGCTGCATCAGCTCTCCATGTGGGCTGCATTCCTGGGTTAGGTCCACTCCTTGTGAGGGGCAGCATTCTGCGTTGGCCAGCTCGCCACATGGGCCAGGAGGCCCTGGGTGTCGAACTCTGGACCTCCTATTGGGTAGATGGGAGCCCAGTTACTTGAATCACATCCATTTCCCTACAATCCATTTTAGTTAGCTGGCTGAGAACACGGACTCTCCTTCCCAGAATTACCCAGTTCACTTCTCAACAGATGTTAACAGGAAATCCTGATGAAAGAACTAGGGCATATGTGTTTAAAGAAAGAGGTTTAAAATATTTTATTATAGGACATACATCAATATTAAACAGTGCTTAAATATTATGGCATTCATGTTTATAAGGACAATATAAACACTTGTAATTTGAACAGTCACTTTATTAAACAAAAAAAATAAATTCATTTTTAACAGTGGGTTGCATGATCCATAAAGTACATTTTTTTCAATAATTTACTCATCTGCTTAGTCATATATACATTCATTTTCTTCAAAACAAAACAAAACAAAACAACCAACAGGATTATTCACCACATCACATCATAAACAAATGGACCTGTAAAAATGGTGTGTAGAAAATTCAGAAACATTTAAACAGCACATTCCAAGGATAACAAGTCCATTCAAAATGAATTAAATGCTTTAGAAGCCTTTGTAATCAGCCTGGGTGTCATATAGATGCATCAGTACAAAATGCTGCAGCAAATTCAAGTATAACAAATCACATACATAAATCTTACGCAAGAGAGAAATCTCCCTTGGTTAGCACAGAGCACATACCAAACTCTCAGTATGATTCAGATTAACTTTATTTTTTTCAGCATGGAAGGAAAGATAATGAGATTGTCAGATCAACTGACCAAATACCAACTACTGGAAGTGGGTGTGGTTCACAGACACTGCAATATTTAGAAATTTTATTTTACAGGGATCTTTTCTGCCACAACAAATGTAAGGGTTACTGGAAAACCATAGCAGCTAAAACCAGCCAGTCAGTCCACCTTTACTTCTTTGGCAATGTGGAAATGCCATGTTCATAGTTTGAACAGAGACAAGCAGAAAAGCTGCAGCAAGCCAGAAAATGTCACAGGGCTCATTTATATGGCATCAGCTTTATTTATTAAAATATAGCTTTAATTTCACTGACAAAACATACCTCCAACTTTGTTTTTCTGGTCCTAGCAAGTCAAGTCCTTCCTAATTGCTAATTGATTATGAAAGGGCAGCTCTGAACCCTTCTCTTTTGCTTCCATGTCCCCCACACTCAGGGCGCCTTTCCTCATTTTGTCTGTAATAAACTACCAGGCACCACGAGCTAATTATGTACCTTGACAAGGAGGGCATGAAAAACCAGCCTCTGGGCTACTGTAGCGACCCAATTATTTTCTGCATTTTATGTAGGAAAAACTGTTTTGTTTACAACTTATTGCACAATATTTTCTTGCGAAAAACCAATTTTAATAACACTGAGTTGAATTGTATAAGATTTGCTTGGTTACACTTCTAAAGCATTTGGTTATTCTTGTGGGTTAGCCACCTCATGCTCAAGCAAATGTTTATTTGCACAATGAGAAAGAAAGGGACTTTTCTTTTCTATTCGACCATCCCACTGTAACACTGCACCCAACCTTGAGAACAAAGAGAATCAGACCATAAAGAACCCAAGGTCCTTAGATTTTTAGCCAAGCCACACACAGGAAGCCCCTGGACTCACCATTCACTTGCTACCCAAGTTTCCCCTTGGCTTAAAAAAGTGAGAAGAAAAGCAGACGTGGAATTGCTTGAGGAGGACTTGGTGGATGGTGGGTTGCAGAAGCGAGTGACCACAATGACAAACAAGGGTGATTTCTATGTGCCAAGATTGACTAGAAAAGGAAGCAACCTCAGAACATGCCAGAGATTCACCAACACCCCCTCACCCCTCACCTTTGCACAGGTTTGTTCTTTCCTCATCTGGATCAACTCCCTGCTCCTCACACCATTTTGTCCTTTAGTATACAACATAGAAGCTGCCATTTTTGAGAAGCCTAGCATCATGGCTGGGCTCAGGACCCCTCCATATGCTCCCATGGCACCATGTGAATATCCGCCACTGTGCTCATAAGACTTTGCTAAAATTGTTGACTTGCCTGTATGCTCCATTGGCCATGGGCTCCTTGAGAGCAAGAACTGTGTCACCACCGTTTTATCTACACCATCTAGATTTATGCAAGATGCACAGTCAGCCTGCACTGAATATTTATAGAACAAGTAAAAGAACAGCCATGAGCTTCCTTTGGAAGATGTTGACTTTGTTTGTAGTGTGACGTCTTCTACTTATATGCCTGAGTAGAAGTTGAAGGACACTAAAGGATTTTAGTGCTTAACTTTTAAGAATGCAGCAGGGGGAGACATACTAAGCTAATTCAGAAAAATTGAGCTATTTGGCTCCAAATCTCTTCTCCTCCTTCAATGTACACTCAAAATCTCTCTTTAAATCACTTGACCAGCTTTGACAATGGTAGCATGTTAGATATGTGCCTTAGTCAGATGAATATTTGATAAAGAGGTAAATCCATGTAGCAGTTCAGACTCATCAGCTCCACAGGTGGAATGAAAAGACAGTGGGCAGCAGGAAAGATGACTAGGCTGTGTACCCCCTTCCTTTGTGTAGTGAGGACAGCAGATATGGACATAAAGCTGGCTTTATGCAGTGGGTATGGCACCTCAAAAAACATGGTAGATTGACTTTTAATTAATCATATTATTCTTTTATTATATTGGGGATCTCTGAAATGCATTGACATGATAAAAATTTTATCCTTCTATAGAGTAAGAATTCTTACTTCAAACCCATTATTTCTGTGTTCACAAATTCAGACTTCAGTAGAACTCATTTGTCTTAAATTGAGGTCATACTTATTTACCTGTTAGCTACTCCATCACATACTGCTCCCTATGAGGTTATGTTTTAGACTTTATTTCTCCCAATACTGAAGGAACTGAAAAATCTTCTTTTAAATTTGTACCAATACCAACCCATTCACCTTTGTCATAACTCAGCAAATGCTCCTCAAAACCAAGATGACCAAAATAGCCATTGAGTGTGTTTATATAAGCAGAATTAAGCCAAGAACTTCATCTCTGAAAGTGACTTTTTCCCTCAGTATAAAACAAGTTTGAGATTCTGAGTCCCACAAGACCATTTGGCAAGGAGATGGTGGCAGGTCCCTGCCAAACACAGCCTCTGAGTAGGGCTGGCTGCTCATCAGACTGAGTCATGATGAGCTGAGCTTGGAGTGTGGACTTTCCCATCAAGCCACCTGCCCAGGAGAGTCCTGGAGGTCATTTAAAGGAGTCCACAGAAATGCCTAGAGTCTGACTAGCAGAACCTGACATTAGACCCGAGCTGGTCACCTTGAGCTGCTGTGACTTGGTTTTCAATTCTGGTTGTAATCAAACCTCCCTGTGTTCATGGCTGGAAATTTGCTCTTTTGTCTTATAAACACTCCTGTCCTCTAGGGAACTCAGTAGGACAGTGAGCAAGGCCGAGCAGTGGCCAGCTCTACTTCCCTAGATGATTCCAATCCAAGCTCTGCTTCCAATTCCCTACCTTCTCTCAGTGATCAAAATTACTGTACTTTCTTATTACACACACACACACACACATACAATCTTTTATATAATGAAACTGCATTTTATATAGTGCCTTTCAAAGAACTGTAATAACTTAAAATACTTTCTATTGCCACATAAATCACGAATGTATAAAAGATTACAAACATTAGTACTCTCTTGTTTGGGGCCACCTATAATCTCTAGAGAGCTTGAGGAAAGTTCTCAGCAGTATATTTAGCCTAATTTTAAAAAATTAGGTGGAATGTTTCTAACCCAAAGAAAAAAAGCTCAGTAGGGATAACTAAAAACCAGAAATTGGGAACTAGCACTCTGAATTTTGGAGTGCTAATGCTCAAGCAATGGTGCAGCATCCTCTTTGTGACTTCCTTTGTAATTAAATAGTAACTAGTGCCTTGATACTGGTGATGATCTATTTCTAATAATTTATCAACCTGAACAAGGATGAAAAACAAAAGAAAGTAGGAGACTTATTTCATCTTTTCCTGGGTATGTAATTTTCAGTGCTTGAAGATACCTTAAAGGAGACCTTTTGCCCCTAAACATCCATTTTGTTAATAGTTTTAATAATATATTGTTTATATAACACTTGAGAAGGGCAGATGAAGGCAAGGAAAGAATGCTAGCATTTATAAAGGAGACCTACTACGTTTACTATGCTTTATCAGTTTGTGAGGCATTTCCAGGTACACAATTTCATTTGAGTATCCAATTTCACAGGTGATGAAACTGCAGCCAGGTGATTTTCAGTGACTTGTCCAGGATCACTTAGATCTGGACATGGAGACTAAAATTAATTAAATCCAGGCTTTATCCAGTGCTCTACCCAAAAGACCACTGGTTTCCCTTCTGTGATTGGCTCTGGGGGCAGAGTTGGTAAGGTCAGACCAAGAGTTCAGAAAGCTGAGAAATCAGACCGAAGCCCAGGAGAAGTACGAATGGCTTGACGTTTCCCTGTCTTTCTCTTTTTTCTGAACTCCCTACTGACCCTACTGTCTTTATTTTTCTCACACCCATACTGTTGTATTGGTTCTCTGTGAAAATATTGCTTGTGTGATGTGACTGTAAAAGCTTAGATCTGACCATATCAAAGAGCTCAGCAAAGTGCATGGCACGTAGTAGATGCTCCAAAAATATCACTTTTACTACGTAAACTTTATCTCTGCACATTTCATCACGGATGCACTGTATTGAGCAAAATCATTTTGTTGTCTGCAACATTGGGTTAAGTATGTGTGGTGGTACAAGAAAATGGACTGTTTGTGACTTGTTATACCCAGAGATAAAAATAGCTGTTTTCTTCCAAATCTGATGGAGAAAACATGTGTTTTGATTCAGACTTTGAATTCTGAAGCAAAATTTCTATTGCAGAAAGTTGGCTCTAACTTGTAGGTCAAGACTGTGGATGATGTTCTGAGTAGGAAAGCAGAGGAGGGTGAGGTGAGCTACTGGAAATGGAGGCAGTAATAGGCAAGGGACTGTGCTTTTTGATTCAGTTACTAATAAATGTCTAACTCTCTTTGGAAAGTATGTAGAAAAAGAGCAATAAATTGATACTTAAATATTTGTAATATTTGCTTGCTTCTCTAGTAAAACTATTTCATAAGCTTACTTTTTAATAGCCTTCCTACTTGTCAAATTGAATCTATAGATTAAGGCTGCTCATTTGCCTACCCATTCATCAGTGCTCCCTGTTCTTTACAATTGCTGTTCCTTCTGCTATGATGCTGGGGCTGGGTGCAGGAGGTGCTGAGGGCCGAGACGTTTCATTGAGAGGCTCTGCTTTTGATTAATAATAGGTCACGGGCTTTTGACCCTTGACACTTCAATTAGCCAAGCTGCAAAGCTGAAATCTTTTCATTATGGAAAAGAGAAGGCTGGGTTTAGCAAATTGGGGAAGAAAGACAGTTTTCTTAGAGGATCAATCAATAAGCCATTGCTGTACTCATTCAAACATGCTTTCTGCTCCTGCTCACTGAAGACTTGTGGAGGTCCTGCCTCTTCCTGTGATTATCCCCTTCTAACTTCTAGACTCATCCTGAAGCTGGTGAACCATATTCTCCTGACAAGAGTGTTTTTTTGTGATTGATATTGTGGGACCAGAAGTACTTCCAGTCCCCGGGGAGGAGGGCAGGGGGATGGGAATCCAAAAGCAGTGTAGTCTCTCACCCAGAGAACATAACAGCAGATGCTACGCAGTTAGGGCAGGTCTGACTTTTCCAAATGAGGAAAAATGCTCTTCAGTTCTCAGCAGGGACCAGGGCAGAAGAGAGAACATCACTCTATGGCTGGTGAGGAAGCACTATGAGGGAAATAAATTTGTCTATAACAAGGGGATTGTGTGGGCTAATGAAGCAGAAATGGGATATAATTTAGCAGTAGAAGTAAGGTGAACAGGCAAAGATGCTCTAAGGCCATGCAGAATCAGGCAGCTGCAGCAGCTCAAACCATATTATGAGTGCTTAGGCAGTAATGGCAGGAGCCTGTCTTCAGAAGGTCTGAGTTAAAATGCCTCTTTATAGGGAATGGCTCTCTACGTCCTCATATCAAATCAAGCCAGAGAAGCTTCTATCCCCCTACTCTGTCCTTCTTGGGCTATGAGACAGAGAAGGGGAATGGAAGCAATGGGTAGCACCTATTTTCCCAGGCAATCCTGATGAAGAGCAGACAGACTAATAGCATTAACCCACCCACAGCTGGGATTGGAGCTCCCAGTGGTGATCACAGGGTTTCCAGGTGGTCCGTGGTGACCAAGTTTCCAAGCTGGGCTTTGACCATTGGTTCTTGATTCCATCCTACTCTATCTCACCTTGCTCTCAGGCTCTAGGCTTTGACCCATTCAGTGATGGAGTTCTGTTTTCCTGGGTGCCGATCTCTCTGGGGTGACTAAAGACCAGTTAATCTGGAATTTCTCCCACTCTGCTCTGCATACCTGATCAGGGATTTTTCAGAAACCCCAGTGTCAATTAGTATCTGAGCCTTCCTGGGTAGATCATCTGGTATTTCCAAGTCCCTCTGGATCCAGTCTCCCAGCCCCTGCCTGTAACTAGCGGTTGGATCTTCTCCCTAATTCCTCTCCTCCCATCCCTACTCTCCTTGTCTTCTCAGTAGGGCCCCAGTCCTAATTTCTGACCACCTATGAATTGAATACTGCCATGGGCATACTAAATCATGTGAGCTAGTTGAGAAGGCCCTACATAAGTACCCTACATAGGTACAGTGTGAAATAAGTGAAAACTTAGATATCAGTGTTTCAAAAACAATAGAAAGTTCACACTATAGCATGTAACAGTTTGCCAAATACATTTTATAGACAATTGCTGCAGGAACCTGGAGAGAGAGTGGGGTGATGAGGAAGGGCCGACCAGGGATAACAATTGTAGTAGTTTTTGTGTGGTTAGAGAGGAACTAGCGGGAGGGAGGCTGACAGGTGCATGACAGCTAAGGCAGAAGCACACCGGATAGGAATGGACACATTGATCGTGGCAAGAAGGAGAACGGGGCAAGGACATGCTGAGGGAATAGGAAGGCCATAAGCAGATGGGCTGGTGGCAAGGGGGGCTGGGAGCAGGAGCACCTGCCCACCTCCAGAGGGATTAGTCATTGCTTAAAGTTAGTACTCAGCCAAGTTTATTTTCTTGGATTGAGCAAGACCTGGAAGGCCCTAAGGTGTGCACACAAGAGGGAGAGTAGGATGGAAAGAAGCAACGCCTGCAAGAAATAAAAGATGAAGACAACAGACAACTTGCAAAAAGTGAAAGGCAGCAACTGGTCAAATAGTGCACATCTGGGCTTCTGGGCAGAAATGCTACGGAAACCCCTCTGGCCACCGGCTCTTTCCTAATATGTGGCAGCACATTTTGTTTGTCTTTTTCATTGGGAGCTAATGGTATAAAAACAGAAAGACAACAATGCAGACAGAGGGTAAAAGTCCTGAAGGAATGAGGCCTTGAGCACGCCTGGGCCCTGAGCAGCTCCCCGGCCTGCCCGCCCCGCTGGAGCAGCGGGTGCCAGAGCCTGCAGCTGCAGTGCTGATGCTGGATGGGGAGTGAGCAGTTGAGGGATGCCTCATCCTGTCGCCCATGAATCGTGCATGGAATGGCACCCCTGGAGCAAGGATGCTGTCCCCAAAGCTTTCATTGCTTATATGTTTTAGAAAGGAATGGGGGGAGGCCAGGTAGAATTCCGGCAAGAGAGGAAGGGGTAAGGAAAGGAGACGAGAGGGGAGTTGCCACACAGCGTCAGACAAAGCCTTCCTTTTCCTCCCTGGGACTGGCAGTCATACTAGAGCTAATTGGCCTCAAAATTGCCAGGTCCATCTGTGTCAGTTCTGCATCTACTACCTCTGCCGGAGATTCTCGTCTCTCAACACCGTGGATACCCTGCCTAGGTCAGGGGGATGGCACTTCTTGTTTCCAGGTGGAAACGTCTTTCTCTTCCTTATGACCTCTTGGGACTGGAGTAAGGAAGGGAAAAAAAAGTTGCTCCAACAAAGCTCCTGCTTGTGGAAACATGGTTTTATCATCCCTGTAGGAACTCTAGGTAGGTTTGCTCACAGTAACACCATTTCTATTCCACTGTGGCTATTTTAGACTTAGGAAAAAAAAAAAAAAAAAGAAAAAAGAAAAAGAGAGGGATGAAGAGAAGAAGAAGAAATTCTACTAGTATTTGTCTTCTGGAAAATGTCTCTCACATCCAGCATCTCTGGAGAACTCCAGAGCAGGCCCTCACCAGGCCCGGTGCAGGGTGCCGTGGTTAAGAGGTCTTCCCTACAGAGTCAGGGGTGACCCCAAGCTATCTTTGGGGACCTCTGGGGGTCCTGCACGTCAGCAGAATCCCAGGGGTCAGGGAGAGATTTCAGGTCTGCTGTGGCCAAGAGGCATCTATTTGTCGTTGCTTCTGTCAGAGTCAGTCAGTGTGTCAGAGGGTTTTTGCTGATGAGACAAAGAGCTGGAAGACCCCTTGAGTCCCCTGGGCTTCGGCTGACCTGCCTGGTATATAGAATGCCAGGAGTTAATGGTGGGGTGGCGGTGGGCACTTACCCCTTATCCTGAGATCTGTTTAGAAAATCACAACGATATACCTTATACTTTTCAGTGGGTAGGGCATGTGGGTCAATGCTCAGACCTGAATTCGAACTAACTTGCTACTGTCACCGAATAATTCATGCAGGCAGGGGACATCAATTAAGTCAGGTGAGCATGTGTCAATAATCCATTAAAAATATGCTTGGACAGTGAACACCAAAAATCATTATTAGCATTATTTAAACTATGCTGTAAATTAGTGATGGTATAAACCAGGGGCTGGCAAACTATGGCCGATGGTCTAAATCTGGTATGGACTCTTTTTTCTTTTTTTTTTTTTTGGTACAGCTCATGAACTACATTTTCAAAGGGTGGCAAAAAATAACCAAAACAAGGAATATGCGACAGAGACCATATGGCCCATGACATCTAAAATATTTACTACGTAGCCTGATACTGAAAAAGTTTAAGTAAATGGATTTTTATTTTTGGTTCATCTGCAAACAACCTCCCCTCTGCCCCATTTATAATAAGGCCTCTATGAAAAATGCATTCTTGACTTCTAAAGAGATAAACCTGGAATATACCCAGCTCATAAGATGGGGACTGTCTGTGCCTCTTTGCATTTCCAGTGCCAAGTTCAGTGCCTAGAACAGGAGAGGTAGCCAGCAAAGTTTGCTAATAGTGAAGATCAGTGTGTATAAAGTGACACTCAAACCTGTCAGGAAAAGTAGCATTCCCACAACTCCCTTTGGGCCTTTGTGTTCTGGAGTCATTAAGGTGAGGATCAAGGCTGGCTTTGCCTTGCATGTCCCCGTTGAGTGAGCTAAGAGCCTCCTGTTCGGCCTATTTCCTTGGCTCTGCTGCTGCCTATCTAGAGAAAAAGAACAGAATTACATTTGCTTGTCTTCTAACCAATGAGAGAAGCATAGACAAATATGCACTCAGCCCCTAGGACAATTCTGTATGGCCCAGCTGCTGACATGAATATAGCAGGACTAGAGAAGGTGCAAACAGAGGTGGAATTGCAGATCTGAGATGAATGAGTGAAATATGAGAGTCAGGTTCTCGAGAAACACATTGAGAGCATCATGAGGAAATGAGTCAGAGGTTGGATCTGTGGGTCTCCAAAGAAGTCCTTAGACTTCTTCCCATCTGTTTTTTCATATGCTAAATGTAGATACTAATTCCTTCTTTCTTCTACCTCACTGGAATGACTTAAGAAAGGTAAAATTCCTCTGAAAAGTATAAAATGCTATATATAAATGGAAAGAAATATTAAAATACATGTTGGGATTTTCTGTTTTAGCTTCTTCTCTACCAGATTTGAATGCACCTACTGTATTAAGGCTTTTTAATAGGTTAGCACCTTTATTTTTCTTCTTCTTACAAATACAGTATAAATTTCTCTAGATTTTTTACCTAATTAGGTCTTTAGTATTTATAGTTAGCAATAATCATTTCCAGCTTATAATGTGGCTACACTGACTATGATATGGAGGGAACGTAATATAACTCCTGAGAATGATTTTGTCCTTTGAATACGAATAAACAATCAGCTTTTGGGCAGTTCCTTTTTTATCAGTTGCAGCAAAGTATTACTAAACCATACTACTTTGAATAATGTCTATGATAAGCCCTTCCCCTTCTTAACACCCTTGCCTCTCTTCCCTAAATAACCTTCTTTTTAGGCAAGAGAACCAGTAATCCATGGTGCACAGGTGAAGAAGAAATGAAGATATTTTCCTGAATAGAGGAGTGTTTTCCATCCACCCCTCACCCCACCATGACATTTGGGTCCTGTGGGAGCATGCTGGTCTGAGCTTCGGCAAGGAGCTGTGTCTTCCACTGAAATTCTAACTGTGGCCACTTGCTCTGGCCAGCCCAGCCCACAACAGTCATTTCCACTCACTCATCTTGTAGAGATTGTGAAGGGTCAGAAGCCATTGCTGGCCATTATGTTTTGAAGGTGGTGGACATCTCAGCAGCCTGGGCTCAGCTCTGCTCCATAGCACAGTTTGTAGACAAGGAGCAGATGCAAACAGTGTTCCAACTGGGCTCCACTGGAGCTGTTTGCAGGTGGTTTCATGGTTAAAAGTCCTAATAGTATAAAAAGAGATCAGAGGAACAAGTGAGCATATCCTCTGATGCCTCCATTTTTGCCACGTCTGCCTTCCTTTTAGTGACCTTGGTTTTGCTCTTAGAATATATCTGGACATTTAATTCCATCTGCTTTGTCCCTTTGCTGATGAGCAAAGTTCTTTCCTCAAATGAGTCAACAAGCATTCATATGATGAGGCAATATTTTTTGGGGGGGAGGAAGGGAGGGGAACAATAGGATGTGAGCAGAACCAGCCCCAGAGCAGTCAAGAATGGTTGTCAAGCTGTGATTAAGTAGCTGTGATTAAAAAGTGAACAATTACCTGCTCATGTAAATAGCTCTGAAAATGTTCTCAAGCCCAGGCCATACCCATGAAACCTACTGGGCCAAAAGGTCTGAGTGATGCTTTATTTGGAGAGTGGGTGAAAGCCAAGGACCTCAAAGTTTTCATTTGTGAATGGCAATTCAGGAACACGTGGCTGCCATCTAATTAGTCACAACTGCCAACGGAGTCTTAATTTTCAAAGATTGCCTAGGTCTCAGGCTACTTGGAGATCAGCATTCTGAACTGATTTCTCATGGTGGCATCTGTGAACATTTGTATGCTTGACATACTCTCTGAATTATGTTC
The DNA here is from genome assembly GCF_030445035.2 of Dasypus novemcinctus. Lineage (NCBI taxonomy): Eukaryota > Metazoa > Chordata > Mammalia > Cingulata > Dasypodidae > Dasypus > Dasypus novemcinctus. Next base: position 24,135,406 of record NC_080697.1, on the reverse strand, counting down.
AATTCCTGGTGAGATATCTAGAATCCCTCTAATCCCTTCTCTCCCTTTCCAAAAGAACAAAAAACAAAAAACAACAAAAAAAAACCATGCTTGAATACAGGTGAGTGATGGTGCATTTGCTTTCTTTTATTTTTAAAAAAGGATGTACTTTCGAAAAGTGTGCATCATAATTGTTACTGTTAATCGATAACTTCAACACACAGCAGAGCGTGTTTTGCAGCCACACTATGGAATCGCTGTTCTAGGGCAATGCTAGCTGCTTCTGTGTTCTCTGATGTGTCCAACCTGTCCAGAATTGGTATAATTCGCCTTTCTAGGTAGGCTTAAATACATTCCAGGCCATGATTTCCTAAAATTGGTGAACTTGGATATTTAGAATTGTAGACACTAAACCCTTCCAGTTATGACCTGTTCTTGAGTTTGACTGGGGTGGAGATTTAGCTTAATTTAAAGGTTAATTGGAGGCAAATCCTGAGGAAACAAAGAATTAAACATTTGGGATATAGTTTTATATCCTCAGCATATTTAAGCAGTTCCCAAGGAGAGGAATTTTAGCCTTGCTATTTGTGATGCAGGATACTGTGGAAATGCTGCAGAGTCTGGCAGACCCAGGTTCAATCATCCTTCCTCCTTGGCCTTGGGCAAGCCTTAACTTCTCTCAACTATCAGATCTTCATCTGTAAAATAGGAATAGTGGAGTTGCTGTGAGGTTTAGAGATAATGGGTGCAAAATACCCTATAGATGCTGGGCACACAGTGGGATACAACAGAAAAGTCTCAGCAGAACATTTATGTATCAAATACTATTGTCTACCATGGATGGACCAATCCAGGTAGATGGGGAAAGCATTAGATACTTCAGCATTTTGAAGAGAGTCAGCATATCCCAAGTGATTAAGGTAGAAGCAGTCTTAGATGAGACTAGGAGAGAGAGGCAAGGGAGGAAAAAAATCCTTGACTTTGACAAGTAAAATGCTTTTCTGAAACTCTCTAACTTGCAATAGTCTGGGGAAATTTTTTGTATTAAGTGATTCAAAATCTCTCTTAAGACACGCAATTTGAATTGCAGAACGAACTTAAATTTCACTTATCAAGTTGATTTTTGTGATGTTTAGGCAATCTGAAAGCAACTGCTTTTTATAACACACTAGAGAAGACATTTTAACTACAGTTACTCTGGGTAAATTCTTCAAACTCCAAATAGAAGCAGTAAACATTTGAGTATAAATATGACAATCATTTACTTAACTGTAACAATTTTAGATAGTTTTGGCATGCTTAAAAGATATAGAGATTTCTGTGGATGAGTAAAAAAGAACTCATAATATTTATCCCACTTTAAGGTTTGATTGACATGAACAATTTCTTGTAAAATAAGCATGTTTATCCCCAATATCATGTATGGGAAAGGAAAAAAAAATATTAAAGTTTGCTTCCCTGGAGGTAGTAGGGTTTGAGAAGAGTGTAGTAGGCAATTACTTATGGATAGTTTTTGCAATGATACAATTATCATGGTTTTTATTTGATGACCAAAAGATTTTCTCATGGTTTATTTTCATTTGATGTGGTGTCAATACTAATTTTCCGGTGCTTCTAAGCATTTCATGTCTATAATTTAAGTTTGTCTGTAAAGGTATTTAAAGATCATCTCTAAAATGGAGCCATATTTTATTGAAGAAAAGCTATTACCTTTCTTCCATGGGGATGCTCTTCCTCAAGGTAGGGGACCAGGGGAAGAAGTAAGGGCAAAGAGTGTTTCTCATTCAGATCCTGAAGGAAGCATTCCTAAACAGTGACACTTATCTTCGTTAGCAAGGAGAGAAGAGAGGTTTGCATAGCCAAGTCCTTCCTAGATGCCTCCCTCTGTAACAGGACACACACATCTGGTAGGGTTGTTATGCAACAGACAGACAGACCAGAGGAGTATGAAAATCCAGTCAAGATCTAAATTCCAGAAGCCAAATTATGAACACAAGGCAAAGAATCAATCTGGCCAAGAAGGAGATATTCTCCAGAAAAGGGCTGCAGAAAGCATAATATTCTGGGTCCAAACACAACGAACAACCTAATGGAAATCCATGGGAAAACATACCTTCCACTGCCATGTGAAAAGAGGTTTACCTTTTAGAAGAATTTAAGGAAAATATCATTTTATTACAAGGGGAAAAAAGAAGAGAAGGGTGGTGGAGCCACTAACCCTTGCTGGAAAAGTTATATCAGAGCGACAACCTCCTTCAAAATTCTTATGAAGAAATTACCCAAATGTGATAAAGAGGTCACGAAAGTGGTCAGTAGTTTTAGACCTGTGATTCTAGTCACATATTATTTCAAAAATATAAATCCTATTTTAAATTCTTCCTCTGGAATGATAGGCATATTTTAAACTTTTACATGAAGTTACCATCTTCATCATTAGTAATATCCTGAGTTATTAAGATTTACCAAAATTTGGTATACATAAAGCAAAATAATAGTGTGTTCCCCAAGTTCTTGTTGAATGTGGGAAGAGATGAGGTAAGTGGGTCACCAGATTTTTTACCAGAATAAGTAGGGCTTCTGTACAAAAATGTTTATGAGCTCTTGCTTTAGACACTTTTTTGGTTGAACAGCCAACATCTGCCCCATGCTAAGCATTATTATCACTAGAAGTTCCAGAAGGATATTCTAGGATCAAAACTGCATTCAGGACTTTGGACCTCATTCATCATGCAACAGTAAAGCAGATAAGAAAGATGGAAGTCAAGATGTGCCTTTCAAAGTATTATAAGCTCTGGATTTTCTTAACAGTTCTGGAAACGTTAAGTGATTTGTCAAGAAAGGCCTTTTGAGGTCATGTATTAAAGTTTGTGAAGTAATTTGGCAGCCTCTTTCTTGGCATGGAATTAGCACCCACCCCACCTCAACCTCTTGATCTTTAAATGTCATAGAAGAAGCCTTCCTTCACCTGTCCTTGCAAATGCTTAAAGGATTTTTGTACCAGATTGTTGAAACTGTGACCCTCATCTCTACTGTCTTCTATTAGAAAAGGCTGTATTTCCCCTGATTGGTTCTTTTACCATTCTCCAAGACCCAAATGTAGAGACTTTGCCTCTTTCAGATCAAGAGGCCCAATGAGGGCTCCTCAGACTCATCCTTAGTAATTAAGGCTCCATATCAAACCAAAGCACAGCAAAAGGTAAATCTCACTGTTAAGATTCACCCAAGCTGGAAACTGGATGCATCAGAAATGGTGGAGTTTTAAAACTTGCTCTAAAAATAATGTGCCTGGGACATCAGCCACCATCCTAAGAGCTCTACCTCTCCAGGCCTTCTCCCCGTAAATATTGAATGTGGCTGTCAGTAAGTTGAGCCTGAAAATAAAGTCCCCTCACGCCATCAAGAAATAGCTCCAAACTTAGAGCGTGTGCTCAAAATATTCCTGATGAAATCATAATCATATATTTATAGTCTTTTGGACTGTGTATGAAATTCTGTTTCCCATGGTATTTTTCGTTGAAAGGGCCAGACATGAAAAGTGGGCTCAGAGGATGACCGAGAGAGCTTTTGCTGTGAGGAAATACTGCTTATCATCGGTTTGAACTGGTTGGTTGTGTGACAAGCCTCCCTCTTCCCTGTGCCCTACCTGTGCCCAGTGGGTTGGGCATGTACCCAACCCCCTCCCCACCCACCCCTGCCCCCAATTCCCAGATGGTTCCCTCATTTGATGGTCCTGTCTTGCCATTCAGGAAGAGTGACCTGGCCTTCTTAGGAGCAAGCGGAGTTGTGTTTCCTAAGGTGGCCCCTGCCTTCTGACCTTCCCTGTCCTCTAGACTTCCTCCCCATTTTCACTGAGGGAGATGGTGTGGATTTTAATGGTTGGAACTTGATGGTTCTCTCCAAGGCTGGGGTTAGAGGGCCCCACGCAGCAGCAGACCTGCAAAAAGCTTTTACTTCTCACCCGGGCTGTGGTGCAGGCTGATTGGTCTTTGGACACTGTAATCCTGGTAGATCCACGGGGCATGGAAGAGAAAAATTTCCATTCACAGACCCCATCCGTCTTGGAGATCTTATAGAAGGTCTCTCCTGATCCCACCGGGATACGCACCATATCCTTATGCTGCCCCTCCAAGGCATGGCTGGGTGCGTGCAGGGTATAGCCCAGAGCATGTTTGGAAGATGGCTTTCTGCGGAGACACTGGATTCTCAAGACGTTCTGAAACGCCTTTTTAAACTCTTGACTGGAGCACGGGTATATGATGGGGTTGATGCAGCTGTTTAGGTATCCGAGCCAAAATGCTATTTTAAAAACTGTTTCCGAGGGCTTGGAATCAGGGAAGAAAGACCCTGGAAGAAAACACACAGATTCATACATATTATTTGCAAGTCAATAGGCCAAGTGACTAGGAAAACAAGCATCTTATTAAGTCTCTAAAGAAAGTTTTTAAATGATTCCAAATGCATTTGGGTTTCTCACGTTTGGCTAAGGGACTAGCTCCTGTGAATGTAGCCCATTTGTCATAGCCTCAAAGACCATTCTTACTTGGTCCGTGTGTGCAACAGCAATTACGGGAGAAGGCCAGCTGGGAACGGTGGCACCAGCGCTGTGTCAGCATATCACTTTGGTGTCTGCCGTGAAGCCTTCAAAAATGAAAACATGAAATTTAGGCTGAGTCTACATAGGCAAACCGTTTTGCCTGAATTTAAAATGAAGTTGGAATCTATTAAAATAGTCTATATTAAAAATGGCTTACCTGAGTAATGTCCTTTATTTTTTGAAGTGGTGTTATATAGATATAGTCTAAGTATTTATAAAGTGACACTTCCTTCCCTCTTCAGTATTGGAATTGTGTGTTTTACATGAGAATCCCCAATAAACGAAACACAGACTTTGCCAGCTTTTGATCACTGATTCTCAAGCTTTGATTATGTTTTTGATACTGCCATATAGGCCCATGATCAGTATCCCTCAATGGCTCCCAATTGCTTGAAACTCAGGGTCCCCCACATTTCCCAACCTAATCTAACTTCTAGTATATTGCCCATTATTCCTTTGCCATAGCCAGACTTAACTACAAACATCCTTCAAGTCAGTAACTCCATTTTGAACCTGACTTTGTCCTCTCCAGTTGTGTCGTCATGCCTAAAAGGCCCTTTTCCATCCTCTTTCCTACTCAAATCTTATCCGTTGACTTTACAAGTCAGGAATCAGGTCTCAGGCCTCTTTACACCTTACAGTGACTATTACAGAGCTCTTGGCTGCAGAATAACATAATCATGGAAGTTTAAAGCTGGAACAATCTTAGAGATTGTTTTACCCAACTACTCAATTTTCAAATTAAAAAAATAAAGATAAAGGCATAGATATAAAATCCCAGACTAGTGATTTTTCTTCTCTGCTACTCAGACTTCTAGTAGTACTTAGTAAAGGTGCTTTATGATAGACAAAATCCCAAATGTCCCTCCTCACTCCTTATTGACACATTATAGAACATTTTGACTTTGACTTCCTTTCATTTCTTTCTTCATTTTCAACCTCCTTTTCCTTTTTCTACTGGTCTCTAGTCACAGCTTTATGTATATTTGGCTGTGCAGCTTTTGGAAGGTCATTTTATCCCAGAGGCTCAGTTTCTTCTTTGAAAAAGGAGCAGGTTGGATGGATAATTTTTAATGGCCCTGAACAATTTTTTCTTTTGTTTCACCCTAAGGTCTTGATTTTATGTCTTTTTTACTCTCTGCTCTGTCGACTCAACAGAGTCATGACAAATTTTTATGTGTACTTGAAATCCACTCTGGTAAATGTTGCCCTGAAATTTAGAAATATAAACAAGGAGGAAACTTTAAGTATTTAATACTGCAGAACACAAAGAAGACAAAATGGTGAGGTGGCTAATGGGGGCATTTGTTCTCTCTGAAACATCCACCCCACTAAGTTCAATGTGTCTTACAGAAATTAGAAAACAAACCAAAGTATAGATGAAAGGGGTTTACTTAGGAAAAACATAAGCATGTTAAATGAGAAGGTTTTATTGTTTAGCTCCAAAGCCTTTAATTTTGCCCTACAATTATAATGAAATTTACTTTAATGGAATACTTGGTATACAATTTAATCATTAATAACGTTAGGAAGTGGGAGTCCTTTTAATAACCCCATTTTACAAATGAAGAAACTGAGATTTAATGAGGTGTAATAACTCAACTAATGAGGTATAATAACTCAACAATCACTCAAGTAGATGGTTACTGGTAAAGGTGGGATTTGAAATTGAACAATCTGATTTTAGGTCTACATTCCTTTATGGAATTTCAAAACATTATGGAATAAATCTTTTGGGAAGGAGGACAGCATATGGGGAGTGATGAGTTTGGAAATATGATTTTTCAAACTTCATTTGAGAAATAGAGAAAGTGGCCAATGACAAATAGACTGGTAGGTCTGTGTGAATCTTACATGATGATGGCTATATATTTTCCAATATTTCTTCCCAATAGAGAAAGGTGAGAGACTAAGGAAAACCTGCTTCAGGTAGACACAACTGGGGCAGTGGTTAATGATTGTGAGACTTTGTGAGCTGGGCACATCAATACACCTTGTCTGGGAATCTCACTAGTCATTGAATCAGCTAGGGGTGGGGGAAGCATATTTCCTTTACTTGAACGATTTCAGTTTTTTGTTTTTTGTTTTTTCAGCATAAAGCACTTTTATTGCAATAACTCAAAATTCATATGTGGGGCACGAGATGGGAGGGTGGGGAAGCAACAATTTATCTCACCAAATCACTACACAGGTCAGCAAAAGGGTGAGAGGGGGAAGGAAAAGCCAGGAAACTTTGAGATGAGCAGCAGGGGCTGAGCATCAAAAAACAGGAGATGCTGAAGCTGCAATGACCAGCATCATTTTTTTAAGAGAACACTCAAGGGTTTGTCAGACAGCTGGGCTTTCATTGGGTATTAAGTGTCTACAAACAGAACCTTCAATTGAAACTTTCGATTAAAGTTCTTAAAATTTAGGAAATGGTGGAGTTTTGATAGCTATGAGAAGAGTAAAAAAGTCCTGAAAATCCATTAGAAAAATTACAGTATGGGGAAAAAAAAAATCCAGGGCATGGAAAAGGCTTCAGAGGTCCCTGCTGGCCCAGGGACAGATCCCTGTAGTGTCCAACACTCCAGTGAAAACTATCTGCTTTCAAAAGTTTTGAGGGGAGATTAGGGTGGGACTGGTGGAGGCAAAGGCTCTCCCCTTTCCCACTTCAGTTTTGGGTAGGGCTTTTAATGCAACCCAAGGGCACCTCTCAGCTTGGGGATTCAGCCCTCAACAGTGCCTCAAATCTGCTATGGCTTTGCAGCACAGCAAGAAGGTTTAATATATAATAGATAAAAATTTCACCCCTCCAAAAATAATAAAATAAAGATTCTTGCACCCCCTCCCCCAACACCAATTCCTATTCTAAAGTTAACCCATCGTTTGTGCTGTTAGTACTTGAACATACACTTAACTAGAAACCTAGATAGAAAATACCGAAACTGAATTTCCACCCCAAAACCAAAACAAAAAATAAGTAATTTAAGGTTTATGGCATATCATTAAAGTCAATATATACAAGGAGAAAGGGGAAGAGGAAATGGGAGATGTTGGATGCAAAGCTGAATGATAGTGCTCGCTTCGGCAGCACATATACTAAAATTGGAACGATACAGAGAAGATTAGCATGGCCCCTGCGCAAGGATGACACGCAAATTCGTGAAGCGTTCCATATTTTTCCAAGAAGCACAGCGCACTCCACAAGTCATAAACCCCAACAGGCCCACCCCAAGACATATACTTGTCAAATTATCCAATGCTCAAGACAAAGAGAAAATCCTAAAAGCAGCAAGAGAAAAGAAAACCATCACATACAAGGGAAGCTCAATTAGATTAAGTGCTGATTTCTCTTCTGAAACCATGGAGGCAAGAAGACAGTGGTATGATATAGTCAAGGTACTAAAGGAAAAAAATTTCCAACCAAGAATACTCGATCCAGCTAAACTAGCATTCAAACATGATGGAGAGTTCAAAATATTCGCAGACAAACAGAAACTGAAAGAGTATACCAACAAGAAACCTCCCCTTCAAGAAATTCTAAAGGGAGTTCTGCAGGAAGAAAGGAAAAAGCAGGAAAGGCAAAGTTGGAGGAGAGTATAAGACCAACAACAACAACAAAAAAGACAAAAAAAAATATACAAACAAAATATGACAAACACAAATCCAATCAAAATATGGCTAACACAAATAATTCCTTGATAGTAATAACACTGAATGTCAATGGATTAAACTCACCTATCAAAAGATTCAGACTGGGACACTGGATAAGGAAATATGACCCATCCATATGCTGTCTACAAGAGACACATCTTAGACCCAGAGACGCATGGAGATTGAAAGTGAAAGGCTGGAAAACAATCATACAAGCTAACAATAACCAAAAAAAGGCAGGAGTAGCTATATTAATATCAGACAAAATAGACTTTAAATGTGAAACAATTGTGAGAGACAAAGAAGGATACTACATTTTAGTCAAAGGGAAAATCTGTCAAGAAGATCGAACAATCATAAATATCTATGCCCCTAACAAGGGTGCCTCTAAATACGTCAGGCAAACGCTGGAAAAACTAAGTGAAAGAATAGATACATCTACAATTATAGTGGGGGATTTTAATACACCACTATCAACTCTGGACAGAACATCTCAAAAGAGAATCACCAAAGAAACAAAACATCTGAATAGTATATTAGAGGAGCTCGATCTAATAGACATATATAGATCGCTACACCCAAACACAGCAGGATATACATTTTTCTCAAGCGCACATGGATCATTCTCCAAGATAGATCATATGCTAGGCCACAAAGAAAGGCTGAACGAATTCAGAAAGATTGAAATCATACAAAACATTATCTCTGACCACAGTGGAGTCAAGCTGGAGATTTGCAAGGGAAAGAAGCCCAGATTTCACACCACGATTTGGAAATTAAACAACACACTCTTAGAAAAACAGTGGGTCAAAGAGGAAATCTCAAAAGAAATCAATGACTACCTTGAAACAAATGATAATGATAACACAACATACCAAAATTTATGGGATGCAGCAAAAGCAGTACTGAGAGGGAAGTTTATAGCCATAAATTCATATATCAAAAAAGAAGAAAGAGCAAAAATTGAAGAACTAACTGCACATTTGAAGGAATTAGAAAAACAACAACAAAGTAACCCAACAGGAAGAAGAAGGAAGGAAATAACAAAGATAAGAGCAGAACTAAATGAAATAGAAAATAAGAAAGCACTTGAACAGATAAACAAGACCAAGAGCTGGTTTTTTGAGAAGATTAACAAAATTGACAAACCTTTAGCAACACTAACAAAGAAAAAAAGAGAGAAGATGCAAATACACAAAATAAGAAATGAGAAAGGCGATATCACCACTGACCCCACAGAAATAAAGACTATCATAAGAGGATATTTTGAAAAACTATATTCCAACAAAAACGACAATCTAGAGGAAATGGACAAATTCCTAGAAACACATAAACAGCCCATATTGACAAAAGAAGAAATTGATGATCTTAACAAACCAATCACAAGCAGAGAGATAGAATCAGTTATTAAAAATCTCCCAACTAAGAAGAGCCCAGGGCCAGATGGCTTCACAGGTGAATTCTATAAAACATTCCGGAAAGAACTGACACCAATCCTGCTGAAACTATTCCAAACCATCGAAACAGAAAGAACATTACCCAACTCCTTCTATGATGCCAACATTACCCTAGTACCAAAGCCAAACAAAGACATCACAAGAAAGGAAAATTACAGACCAATTTCTCTAATGAACCTAGACGCAAAAATACTTAACAAAATACTTGCTAATCGTATTCAACAACACATTAAACGAATTATACACCACGACCAAGTGGGATTCATCCCAGGTATGCAAGGATGGTTCAACATAAGAAAATCAATCAACGTAATACACCATATAAACAGATTGAAGGAAAAAAATCACATGATTATATCTATTGATGCAGAAAAAGCATTTGACAAAATACAGCACCCTTTCTTGATAAAAACACTCCAAATGATTGGAATACAAGGAAATTTTTTGAACATGATAAAGAGTATATATGAAAAACCTAAAGCCAATATTGTTTACAATGGAGAAATCCTAGACTCCTTCCCTCTAAACTCAGGAACAAGACAAGGATGCCCACTGTCGCTGCTCCTATTTAACATTGTCTTAGAAGTACTTGCTCGAGCACTGAGGCAAGAACCAGAAATAAAAGGCATTCAAATTGGAAAGGAAGAAGTCAAAATTTCATTATTTGCAGATGACATGATCCTATACATAGAAAACCCTGAGAGATCTACAACGAAGATTCTAGAACTCATAAATGAGTTTAGTAAAGTCGCAGGTTATAAGATCAATGCGCAAAAATCAGTAGCATTTCTGTACACCAATAATGAGCAAGATCAGGAGGAAATCAAGAAACAAATACCATTCACAATAGTAAATAAAAAAATCAAATACTTAGGAATAAATTTAACTAAAGAGGTAAAGAACTTATACACTGAGAACTATACAAGATTGTTCAAGGAAATCAAAGAAGACCTAAATAAATGGAAGACTATTCCTTGTTCATGGATAGGAAGACTGAACATTATTAAGATGTCTATCCTACCAAAATTGATCTACACATTCAATGCAATCCCAATAAAAATCAATGCAGCCTTCTTTAAGGAACTAGAAAAACTAACTATGAAATTTATTTGGAAAGGAAAGAGACCCCGAATAGCCAAAGACATACTGAAAAAGAAAAACGAAATTGGAGGAATCACACTACCTGACTTCAAAACATACTATAAAGCTACGGTGGTGAAAACAGCATGGTATTGGCATAAGGAGAGACATATAGACCAATGGAATCGAATTGAAAGCTCTGATATAGAACCTCACATATACAACCACATAATATTCGATAAAGCCACCAAACCCTCTCAACTGGGAGAGAGTGGCCTATTCAACAAATGGTGTCTGGAGAACTGGATAGCCATATGTAGAAGAATGAAAGAGGATTACCATCTCACACCTTATACAAAGATCAACTCAAGATGGATCAAAGACCTAAATATAAGAGCCAAGACCATAAAAACCTTAGAAAGCAGTGTAGGGAAACATCTACAGGACCTTGTAATAGGTAATGGATTTATGAATATCTCACCAAAAGCACGAGCAGCAAAAGAACTAATAGATAAATGGGACTTCCTCAAAATTAAAGCCTTATGCACCTCAAAGGAGTTTGTCAAGAAAGTAAAAAGGGAGCCCACACAGTGGGAGAAAATATTTGGCAATCATATATCTGATAAGAAACTTATAACTTGCATATATAAAGAACTCCTACATCTTGAAAATAAAAAGATAAACAATCCATTTAAAAAATGGGAAAAAGACTTAAACAGACACTTCTCCGAAGAAGAAATACAAATGGCAAGAAAGCACATGAAAAAATGTTCCAAATCTCTAGCTATCAGGGAAATGCAAATCAAAACCACAATGAGATACCATCTTACACCCATAAGATTGGCAGCTATGAAAAAAACAGAAGAATACAAGTGCTGGAGAGGATGTGAAGGAAGGGGAACACTCATCCACTGCTGGTGGGAATGCAGAAGGATCCAACCATTCTGGAGAACAGTATGGCGGTTTCTCAAAAAACTAGCCATAGATTTGCCATATGACCCAGCAATACCACTGCTGGGAATATACCCAGCAGAACTGAAAACAAGAACACAAACCAATATATGTACACCAATGTTCATAGCAGCATTGTTCACTATTGCCAAAAGTTGGAATCAACCCAAATGCCCATCAACAGACGAGTGGATCAATAAAATGTGGTATATACACACAATGGAATACTACTCGGCTGTAAGAACAAACACACTACAAACACATGTGATAACATGGATGAATCTTGAAAACCTTATGTTGAGTGAAGCAACCCAGACATTGAAGGACAAATACTACATGACCTCAATGATATGAAATAAACAAGCTGCCCTAGATAGCAAGAGACTGAACGATAGGCTTGCAGGAAATCGGAGGGTGGAGGAAGGATATGAGCCGATGTCTGCAGGGGTGGAATTTAAGACGAGATGGTGGTAAGTATGAACACAAAGAAGAGATAAAAGGGGGGCAAGGGGTTGCCTTTGCTTGGGGCTTTGCGGGTTTGAGGGTGGCTGGGGAGGGACGGGTGGGTAACGTTGCCCAATAGTGGGGGGAGGGAGGGGTAGCATACGAACCAGGAGAGGGTCAGGTGTTGGTGGAGAGTAAAATGCCGAGAAAATCATATCAAAATATAATAAAGAGGGTTACCTGTTTAGAATGCTCGGAGGGGAGGGTCTGATGCAGGACGGGCTCCTGGGGAATGTCTAAATGCTCATTCTGCCAGAGTGGGTGACACCATGGGGTAGAAACCCAAGTAGTGAGAGTGGGGGTGGACCCACATCCTGGGGAGGACTAATGCCATCCAATAGAGGGAACTGTATCCCTCGAGAGAAAGGGTGGCTCCCAGGGCATTGGGGCAGTTGAGCAAGTTAGGCCCTGAACACTATTCCATCTATCTCTGGAAGTGGCTCCTCAGGAAACGGAGGTTGGCTATCACTGAGAGCACCAAGGTGGAAGGGAAAATGGACGTTAAATGTGTGGAACCAAAGTAAATGGGGGGTAAGAGAGGAGTTTCTTGAGAGTACACAAGGATGGATATAAAACATGTAATATTACACCATAACATATAGGAGATGACAGACTGATAATGTAAACCATAATGTAAAACATAGGATAACTAAAAATGTAAAGAACTGTGTATCCTAAAGTATGCACCATAATGTAAACACAGATGTCACCTTGTTAGAAAGCTAATGTCTCAGACTCTGTACATCACTTTAAGTAAATATGATATGAATAGGGCGTAAGAGTATCACTGTGGAAGGGAAAAGGTTTTCTGGTGGATGTGTGGGAGTGCTGTATATTATATATATACATTGCTGTGGTCTAGGACTCCTGTGAAGAAAAGCTGAATAATTAGGGGGGGGGAAAAAAAAAAAAAAAAAAAAAAAAAGAAAAAAAAAGAAAAAAATAGGATGTGGAATTTTTTCAAGTCAACATTCTTTATCTAAGTTCTTTATCTAACTTTATCCAAGTTCTTTATCTATCCTTTAAACTCATCGCTATATGCCATTCCCTAGTAAGGGACCATGACATTATATTGGGCTTCAAATTTCGGGGAGTTCTGGATCACAGAGTGTTTCAACAATGGCAATGGAGGGATACTGGTATGGGATACCAATGACAGATGATATATGACTGACAGGGAGCTGTACAGAACATATGTCCAGGGTGCATGGTAATGTTTCGATATACTCATAGTGGCAACAATTAAAAACCACAGTAGGGGGGGTACTGGGTTCCTGGCCAGTGGTGCTCTGTCGTGGTCCCTAGGGGAGCAGCGACAGTCTCCCAGGTACAGTGGTGGGGACCGGGAGGGAGTGAGGGTTCAACAGTGAGCCCCTGATACTAATGACTATGCTTGTGAGCTGATAAACCCAAAATAATAACAAGGCCTAGAGCAACTTTGTGCCTGGGAATTTCCTTCTGTCAGCCTTCATGTTACTCAAATGTGGCCAGTCTCGAAGCCAAACTCAGCATGTAAATGCAATGCCTTCCCCCCAGCGTGGGACATGACACCCGGGGATGAGCCTCCCTGGCAACGAGGGACCACTATCAACTACCAACTGATGATGCAACTGGAAAATGACCTTATACGGAAGGTTCAATGCGGATCAGCAGAATATCCATGTCTACATAAAATACCATGACTTTAAAATGCTGTTTGACCTAAAGTAAGGGGGAAATGGAAAGGAGAAATGAGTTTATATGGCTACGAGTTTCTAAAAAAGAGTCTGGAGGCTGGCAGAAGGTTTGCCCTCATGCACAACTGAGCAGAGTCAGAGAGACAGATAAAGCAAATACAACCCCCAGATATTGGTTCCTTTGAGGGCTAAAGAGACCCATGGGAGTTATGGTCATGGCCGATGGGGTTTACTACCAGGGCAGATGGCCCCTCTTTGGAAATGGTGTTTATGTGTGATGAATCTGGACTCAGATGGGATCTCCCTTCATAAGACTTTCATGCTAATGTGCTGGAGGTGCAGTTAATGTTGGGGTTTAAGATATATTTAGGGGATTTGAATCTCTGGACTGACAATGTGATAGCCAGATCCTGAGCCTCAACAGACTCCAGCACCTACAATCTGATTTATTGGACTTACCACACTCAGCTAAGATGGAGGTGAAGAAGGACAACCACCACACCATGGAGCCTAGAGTGATTACAACTGAAAATGGGAGGATTGCATCCAGCATCCAGGTGGAATCTGAGCCTCCTCTTGACATAAAGGTGCAATGGACACAACCAATCCAGTGTCCACATAGAAGAGGTGGCATTGGATTGGGAAAAATGGACATAATGGACAAAGGGTATGGGGAAAGGCAGGAAGAGATGAGAGGTGGAGGCGTCTTCGGGACATGGAGCTGCCCTGGATGGTGCTTCAGAGGTAATCACCGGACATTGTAAATCCTCACAGGGCCTACATGATGGAATAGAGGAGAGTATGGGCCATGATGTGAACCAATGTATATGAGGTGCAGAGGTGCCCAAAGATGTACTTACCAAATCCAATGGATGTGTCATGATGATGGGAACGAGTGTTGTTGGGGGGGGGGAGAGGGAGGGTGGGGGGGTGGGGTTGAATGGGACCTCACATATATATTTTTAATGTAATATTATTACAAAGTCAATAAAAAATAAAAAAATTTAAAAAAAAAAAAAAAAAAAAGCTGAATGATAGAACACGTTCAGCCTGGGCAGATGTTTATACAAAAAGTGTAGTGGAACATCAGGAAAAGCTCCATATGGGTTCACGTGCGCGTGTGTGGAGGCGCCAGATCCATAGCAGATCCATGGCAGATCCATGGCAGATTCAAGTACAGGCAGTGGAGGGAGGAGTCCATTCCTGTCATTCCAGTTTTAAAAGCTCTACATCAAAGATGAGAGTGGCATTTGGTGGGATGATGCCTGGGTGCCCAGTGGCACCGTAGGCAGAGTCTGGGAAGATGGTCAGTTTGGCTCTCTGACACACGCTCATCTGGGCAACCCCTTCTTCCCAGCCTCGGATCACCTCCTGCTTGTAAGTTTAAAAGGCTTGTTTCTGTCCCGAGAGGAATCAAATTTCTTTCCATCTCCGAGCATCCCCGTGTAGTGCACCACGCAGGACTGGCCGCGCTTCGGCAAAGGTGCGCCCGTCTCCGGGGGAGGTGGTCTCCCCCTGCACTCCCCTGGCGGCGGCGGACGCTAGGCGCGCGGCGTGGGCCAACAGCAGACCTGGCGGCGGCTCCGGGGCTCTGCCTCGTCCCTCCGCCTGTCGGTGCACGCGCGCGCCCCCGCATCCGATTTCAGTTTTTAGGGAAAAAATTCATGACCTGCGAATGTGAATGCTAATAAAATGATTTGAAAGCGCTGGAATTTTCTCCAATTCTTTCAAGGACACTCTTTTTGCTTACATAGCCCAGTTTTGCTTTCATAGATTTCGATATTTTCCTTTAGTCATTGACTTCCCATCTCCTTTATCCTCTTTTCTCCTTTGCGTTCCCTTTAATTCTAGATCTGGCTGACTCCTGGGCTAACTCCAGCCTTCCTGCAGGTTCCGCAGCTTTTAAGTTGAATACTTGATCCTCTCTCCACCACCACTCCAAACATCTATTTCTTCACTGCAGCTCAGATATAGCATGAGAAAAGGAGTTGGCTATAACTAATTTACACTAAAATTTGAATGTCATAGATTAACCCTCCAGGGATATTTTCTTGTTAATCCAAGTAAATGTCCAGATGTTGCCTTTTTATTCAGTGAATGGGAGATGCTTCCAGGCCAGAGGCCTTCCCATAAATGCCACCACTTGGCTTATTCCATGAAGCGTGCAAAAGCCCGGAATGTATCTAAGGCCCACTCTAGATCTGACCATTCCACAGGGGGTAGGTCACGGCATCCATTTCTTATGTTAGCTGGGGTTAGGAGAGGGGTGCAGAACTGTACTGTACTTCCTTCAGGAATTTTCCAAAGGTGAGAAAAACCACAATGGGGATGTTTTCCTCCTCATTTGCATTATTCTCATCTTTACCTCTCTTTCTTCCCTTCATTTTCCCTCCTCTAGGAAGGGGAGATTTAACAGGATGGTGCTTAGAGAAATGCTACTGTCATCTCGTCCCAACCAAGGCCCCCTCTCTTCCCCAACCTTCCCACCTAGACACCATCTTCTCTGAATTCTCTGCTACTTTTATCCCAGTTTCAATTTCTTCTTAGATCCCTTTCTTCTTAAAGATGTATGGTCCTCTTTATAATGGGAAAACAGCTGGAGAATGCTTCTCCTGGTTCTCCACCCACCTCTGCCATGGAGCACCAGGACTGAACTGACTTGGTTGAGTGCTGGCATCTTGAGGGTATTCTCTCAGTTTTTCCTAAATGAATGGCCGATTCCCTGAATGACTGACTGTGCCTCATCATCCCCTCCATGATGGGAAGGATTAATGGCAACAGATCCCAGCTTTCATAGGATGATGTGGCCTGACTTTCTTTTCTTCCTAATAGTGCCAAGGCCCCTTGCTTCTCTTTGCCCTTCCTTTCCCTTTTTTTGCCCATGATTTCTGTTCAACCCTTCGCTTTCTTTGCAATGGTATTTCACTATCTTTATTCCCCTGCTCCATAGGTTGGTATCACCAACAGGAGAAGAGGGGCCCCCCCTATTTTTCTTGTCACCGTAAGTATGTTCTATTCCTCTGCCCAGACCTGCCTCAAGAGGACCAAATAGCTCCTGGCTCTAATTCTCTGAATATTTTTCCCTGCAGGTCAGGTCATCCTTTGCATGCGAATTTGCTTGGTTTAATTCTTGGACTTTGGAAAATTCCCAAACCCTCAGGGAATCTCCCTTCACTGAGTTTCCTTCCAGTATTTGGTCTGCTGTAGAATTTCTGAACTTTTTCTTCCCAAAACCCTCCAAACACTTTGATCAGCTAAAAACTGGCCAAACTGAGAGAACTAGAGCAGGTGTTAATTCTTGCACATCACAATCAACACACTCACCATTGAGCTATAGAACTAAAAACTTAATTTTTCTACACAGGCCTCTAGATTCCAAGAGGAAATTAAAACTGATGGTTCCAAATGATGCTACTTAGGCATCACCACAAGGTGTCTATCCATTGGGCAATATTTGACTTTTTATTTCTGATATGGGCTTGTCATGCAGGCTTGTGAGGGTGGACACCAGTAGTCATCTGTAAAGGGATGGCCACTTTTTATAGTCACATTTTATGTAGGTAGTTACAGTAAAGTTGACTGTCAAGACTTTCAGTACAAGTGAAAACCATTTTTCCTGCCAATTTTGGGCTTCTACTTGAATTTGGGCACCATGCTCCAGTTTACTCTAAAAATCAATGGAAACAGAAATGGAATTTTCAAATTCCAATCCAATATTAGTAATTAGAGAGTTCCTCTTCAGTTAAACTTTTCTTTCAGAATCACGGTGGCTTGGTAGGGAGGCAAAAAATTATGAGTCATTCTTCTTGGTTCTAGCTTCACAGCTTCTATGCTTTATTTATTTATTTTTACCTGAAAGCTTGACATATTAATGACAACCTAGGGAGATACTGGGTTATGATAAACCTTAATAAGCTAGAGTTTTAGAATCTTAGAATATGAAGATTGGCAGGTACTTACCGACCATCTCTGTCTATACCTAGGCTTTACAGATGAACACAGTAAGGCTGAGGAAGGGAAGTGATTCCCATAAAATCACTTGCTAGTGTGTGGTCGAGTCAGGACCAGACCCAGACTCTGCTTCATTTTGCCCAATTCCAATCTTGATATTTATGTGCCATTTAGCCACCCCACAGGAAGGATTAATGGCAATATGTCCCAGCTTTCATAGGATGACATCAGGCTTTGCAGAGATAATAAGAAAGAAGGGGGAGGATATTACCACCATCAAAATTACATTATTTAGGGAAGTGGACTTGGCCCAGCGGTTAGGGCATCCGTCTACCACATGGGAGGTCCGCGGTTCAAACCCTGGACCTCCTTGACCCGTGCGGATGTGGCCCACCCGCAGTGCTGATGTGCGCAAGGAGTGCCATGCCATGCAGGGGTGCCCCCCGCGCAGGGGAGCCCCATGTGCAAGGAGTGTGCCCCGTAAGGAGAGCCGCCCAGTGTGAAAGAAAGTGTAGCCTGCCCAAGAATGGCGCCGCATATATGGAGAGCTGACACAACAAGATGACACAACAAAAAGAAACACAGATTCCCATGTGCTGACAACAACAGAAAGCGGACAAAGAAGAACATGCAGCAAAATGGACACAGAGAACAGACAACTGGGGGGGGGGGGTGGGAAGGGGAGAGAAATAAATAAAAATAAATCTTTAAAAAAAATTACATTATTTAAAAAGTCATGATGTATTGTTCACATATTGGAAAGAACAGTGGAAGGGCTTGTCTGAAGTGTATCACGTTCTGAAAATCGGAGTTTAAATGACTCCAATTAAAAATGTGAACTCCAAAGGAGAAGCTAATGTTATGTGACCATGATAGAAAATAACTCTTAATTTTTTCTCTTTGTTCAACCAATGGCCTCTCCATGGTCTGCCTTGACCAGTATTAATCCAATGAACAGAGGAGAAAAACAAGCTGTCACACAAACAGGCGGCCAGTTCCATAGACCAAGGAGCTCCAGTGCCAAACAATGTGCTGCCAGGCCAGTTGGCATTTTCTTACCAGGAAGAAAAGTCTGTCTAATCAAACTAAACTAAACTAAACTCTGCCCAACTAAGCTAAACCCCAAAGAAAAGCTGTAGAAATCAGAGTGTAAGAGCAAACTCAAGTTTCTTGTTATCCTGGAGTCTACCAGAAGCTTCCATGTTGAGCTGCTAGTTTGACTATTGTCACAGTGACTTGACTTGAGCCCTCCTGGGCTCATACATGGGCCACCCTTGGATAGTTGTCAGCCTGCCAGGAGGCTTTAGGTTATCTACCTGCAACAGTAGCCAGACATTTCTAAGAATGATGGCTAACTTAACTGTGGACCATACCCAAGGTTCATGATAGACTTCAGGTTGCTTTCTAAATCCCATGAAATGAAATCCAAGTTTGTGTATGTGGAGAGAGCCATTTTCCTGGAAAGAGGCCTCCAGCTTCTATCAGGTTCTCATAGCAGTCTATCACACAAAGAATGGTTAAGTCTGTTGCAGTTACTGAGGAAAAGGTTTACATCAGGTTGATGTTACCTCACTTATATATACCCCGATAAGAGCATCAAGTTTAAAAACAGGGCAAGGAGATGCTCCCTCAGTGCCTCTCTAGAAGGACTCTGCCTGCTCTTTTCTTCTCCTATTTCACTGAGACATCAAAATGCACAGTTTTTGTTTTGTGCCTCTGAGTAAAGTAATGTGGTGGAGAGCTAATACAGAGAGCCTGAACTTTCTGGCAGGAAGAAGTGAGAAGAAGAGGAAGAACGATGGTTCAGAGGTGAAAGGGTGCAGTGAGTAGAGGGAAAAGTGCATTATTCAACAAATGCTTACTCAGCCCTCCTCCCTGTGTGCTAACCCCTGCTGTGTGCTAGAAAACACAGCCCAGAATGAGGCAAAGGTACAGCACAGGGGCTGCTGGTGGGAGCGCCTCTCAAATCTGTCCAGGCACAAGGCTCTTCAGAGTGCGCACCTTTTTAACCTGTGTAAACTGACTTTCTAGTCTTTGTGAAGCATCACCACTCCTTCAAACCCAGGCAAGGAAAGTGGTTACATGGGGAGACTTTCTCTCACTCAAATTTCTGCCAATGGGAGATAAAACACTCTTACAGCATCCTCTGACTAGCCAAGTGTGGCTCTGCAGAATCAGGGATTTCACCCTGGGTGAGTTGGCGCTCCTTGACGTAAAGCTCTTCAACTGGTTTCTCTCAACAGCTCACAAGGCTCAAACAATATTTCTTCTCTCCTAGAAAAGGCGAGTGTGTCTGCCAGAATGCGGGTGTTACTCTATAACTCGGGGTGTGCACCTCTTCTCTAAAAAGGTCCCTTATGTTTTGTATTTCCTTTTGAATTGGATAAGTAATTCAAGACACTCTCAAAAGACAGCAAGCATTTTCCCCTTTACTTGAAGAGAGATGATTCGATTCAGGAAAATACTAGCAGTTAAGCCGTAATGTTCTTCATGTGTCATTTTCTTAAAAGAGGATCTTTCACAAACTAGCTTCTTTTCCAGTCTTTGCTGCTTTAATTTAGGTCATCTGTTGTTTCATTATCCTCCAGTTTAAAACAGCTTATCATCCCCACAGGAAAAGCCATAACCCTCACTCCCCATCCCTTAAACACACACCTGTTACACCTGTTAATCTTTTGTCTCATGGCCTGGTTTCTTTCTTTCATGGCACAAAGCAGTTTGTAATTTTTCTTGTTTATTCTTTGCTTTGATTGTTTTGTCCAGACCATTGGCTCTCAGAGGGCAGGGGGCCAGGTTGCCTTTTTCACAGCGTCCTTCCCTGGCTCAGTACCCAGCTCAAGGAAAAAGAATGCGCACTTGACCCCTGCCCTTCCTTTGTCTCTTACATTCCAACAAGTCCCTGAGCCTCACTAATGTTCTTCTTTGAAGCGTCTCTCAGATTGGCCTGCTCCCCTCCATTCCCACTCCTAGCACCCCTGTGAGATGGCAGCAGACCACTGGGGGAGCTTCTCAGGGGCAACTCCTTAGCAGATGGTGCCCAAGCATCACCCTGCAGCATGATGGGCACCTTGCTACCTCCCTGCTCAGAAATCAAGAGAGAGTTCTGGATCAGGAGTCAGACTTGAACAGATTGTTTGAAGTTGGGTGAATCATTTGCTTTCCTGAGCCTCAGTTTCCTCACTTGTAAAATTAAGTGTTTGAACCAGGTCATCTTTTTTTTTTTTTGCAAATAACTACACAGAAATATTAATTTAAACTTTGTAAATGTTCAAAAATGAGCAGTAGTTATAAACATTTGAAGAAGATACAATTTTATGACCATAGTTTATTCAAAATGTTTGGGAACATTTCATACATATTCATGAAACTACTTTTCCACAAAGTTTAGTTGAAAGGTGAAAATAGTATTTACTTTAGTTTTACTAGTTTTATGAAGAAAAATACAATATTTTTGTTGGAATCAGTTTGTACTTGTGTTGAAATAGTGTGGTGGTGGAATTTACTTTCATTTGGATTATTTAAGCTGGACTAATGTGACTCAAATTGAGAAAAGATGAAGAATGTATGAAACTGGTAGCCAATGGCTCTTTCCCTTTCTAGTAATAAGACTTCAAGGATTGATTAAAGAGAACTATATTTCATTAAGTGCCTACTGTGTATCAGGCATGATGCAAGGTGCTTTCCGTATATATGATTTAATACTCTTTGTAAGAGGCATTAATTCCATGCTGCTAAATCTAAAAGATTTTGTGACTATTCTAAAATCTGACCTAAAAGTAAAATTATTAACCCTTAGACCTAAATTATAAACCAAAAAGGAAAACTAAATTATTATCTTTACAGAACTAGGAAAAGCTTTCAATTTGACTAGTGTAAGTACAATTTTGTAATCCTTAATGACACATGTGCAGGTATACAAATAATAAGTAGTAAGAAGATAGGAAGATATCTACAGTAATTATATATATATATATATATATATGAAACTACAGGTTAAGACTAACACAGTCTGAATATAGGAATCCAGCAATTTTTTCTTCCTAAAAATAATATCTTCCTATTTGGGAAAAATTATTCTTAGTTTTAGATCGGCAGTAACCTTTTGGTCTTTTACTGCATATGCCCCTCCAGAGATTTTATAGAGAGAGATTTTCAATTATTTAATTGTTTCTCAGCATATTTTACCCTGTTAAATCTTTCTTAGTCTTCCTCTGGAACAGGTCATCTTTTTCCTCCTCTTACCCTATAAAAGCACATATTTCTATGCAAACTCAAACAGTCAAAAGTGAAAAACAGGGCCTGTGCCAAGCAGGATCATTGAGGAGGTCAGAAGGAAGAGGGCAGGCTTAGGAACAGAGGGGAACCCCAAGTATGTGGGGAGACACTTTGGGAGGACATCCTGATGTCTGTTCTAGAGATCTGTCCTATAGCCAGCACCAGTAATATATGCCTGTGCTTGAGGGAAAGAAAGGCTGGGAGGAGAAATCCAAGGGCTATTTCCATGACACATCTGCACAGGCAACTCTGAGGCCCACTGACAGCACGTGCCCTGAACAGGGAAGGCGTTTGCTCTCCTTCTACAGGGAGCATGGCACAGCCTGCGGTGTTGAAGGGTCCAGAACTTGGGAGCACCTTGGTAATAGACAGGCTACACATAAGCAGTCCTGGGGCCTGAGAGGCTGTGGATGTGGTCATCTGGTCATCTCCAAGGGGGCGGGACAGAAAGGGAAGGGGTTGAAGCCAAGAGGGAAAAGTCCCAGAAATCACCAAAGGGAGGGGATATTTTTCAAGGAGTTTAGTAATATTACTTGTGGGACCCTCATAATGCTATGATTTGCCAAAATATGTGCTGTGCATTATCTTTTTGTTGCTGAGGATCAAGTTCAAAGTCATCACCCTGTCATTCAAGGCCCTTCATTTGGTTTCACCAGTCCTAAACAACCTTCTCTCCCATATTTCATTCATTCACACCTTCTACTGCCAGGTACTGTTATACATCCTGAAGAGGAGGGGTGAGGAAAGTGTGCAAGGTGCCTGCCCTTGGACTTTACATTCTACGAGTCTCTTCAATAAATGCCTGTTGAATTGTTGTGAATTTCTAACACCAAGGCCCTCTTCATGTCTTGTCAGATTTTTCACTGTAAGTTTCTTAATTCACCAAGGGGCCTCAGCTCGTGGGGTTCCCTGCATCATTCTCCTGCTCTTCTCTCTGTAACTTGCTCTTATTACATCTAATCAAAATCTTTCTTCAAGACTTTGTTCTAAATCCAGTTCCATCATGAACCATTCCTTCATTAGAACCTGGTTTGTATTCTCCTTGTTTCACCTAAGTATTTAATTAACATCAATCACTATCACCATCTTCTATGCGTTATAATGTACTTATTATTTTGTTGTTTCTCTCTTCCCTGGAATATTAACTCCTTGAGGGAAGAAGTTTCTGCCTTTTTATTTCACTGTTATATCCTCTGTACCTACAACAGTTTATAGCTCATAGTAGGCTCACAACAAATAATGTTGAGTCAACAACACATTCAGTTGCTAGAATTTTCTCCTTAAAGACACATACAACTTCCTATTTTTCATATTTATCTCCCTCAGCGAATAACACAATTCTTAGTATATGTTTATTGAATCAGGGGATGCTACTAGTTGATGGCCGAAAATGACATTTCAAATAAAACTCTTGCTTTGAGTACCCACAGCAGGAAATACACTCTTAAAAGGAGAAATAGGACCTGTGTTAACTCACATTCCAAAACTTTATCTTTCCTATCTTCAAGACACTCATACTTACATGAAAGCAAGACTACTCTATGAATAATTTCATATGGCCAAGTCTCAGGCACTTCATGAAATTCTTACTTCCCGTACTTATAAAGACATTTTATAAGGTTCTCTATGAAAGGTCAAAGCTTGTAATTAAGATGAGATAGTCATCAGCAGCCTCTCACATTTGTGGGATGTGAATTCAAGGCCAGGCACCACAAGCAGTGGCATAAACAACCAGAATCAGTCTCCCAAGGAGAAAGCGGGGGAGTTTTTCAGCATGATGTTCCTTTACATTCAGCTTAAAGGCTATGACAGATTCAGTTCCTGATTCTTACCACCCAGGAAATGGATTAGTTGGCCACACTTATATAGTCAAAGGTGAACAGATGAGCAGACAAATGGATTTTTGGTTCTGGAATGTCTGCAGAATACCTGATCTTGAGATTTCTGGACAACTCCCTCTGTGGAAATGACAGACTTGGTCCTTGCACTTCCCCAGACCTCGTGGTCACCCAGAGGCATGACCCTGACATTTGTAGCCTTCTCCAGGAGCATCTTCTAGCTCGGTTTAAGGTATAAGTAACACCTTGCTCTCCACTACCTGTCTGCTCCTGTGTACCCCTTTCCCCATTCCAGGATTAAGTCAGGGATGGTACCTGTCTGTTGACCCCTTTGACTTTTCTCTGGCAAACTAGGTAAATAATCCTAGTGTCAGACTGGACTGGACCATTGAGTGTCTGACTGCCATAACTGGGTGGTTATGTAGAGGCAAAGAATCTGCCCTGACATCTATGGCCTGATGTGTAGTTTCTCTATTGCTGTGCAAAATTGAGTGCTATTGCTAAATTTTCATATGCAAAATTAGATTCTAATTTAGAAAGCAAAAACGAAACAGTATTGAATCAACTATTAAGAAATTAATTTAAACTCCCTAAGATAGAAATTTATAGAGTTAGGTTTTTCTGTATTTAGGCACCAAAGCAGTTTGAAGAAGGTCATAGCAAGTAAGTTAAAAATGATTGCTTTTTAAATTACAAAACCAATAGGTGCCAAATTTGTAAAATCTTTAATATCCACAATCTGTGTGCCCATGGATACAATGCACTCAGAAAACAAAAATCAACCATGATGAACAATCTAGAACTAAGCATATTTTGAACACCTGGAATCATACTTGCAGCACACATTTTTGTGATCAGCCTTCTTTCACTGTATATATCATCAATATTTTAAAATTAAATGAAAAAAAAATTTCTCTCTCCTTCCTTCCCCCTCCCTCAGTTGTCGATCTCTGTGTCCATTCGCTCTGTGTTCTTCTGTGACCACTTCTATCCTTATCAGCGGCACTGGGAATCTGTGTTTCTTTTTGTTGCATCATCTTGTTGTGTCAGCTCTCTGTGTGTGCGGTGCCATTTCTGGACAGGCTGCACTTTCTTTCGCCCTGGTCGGCTCTCCTTACAGGGTGCACTCCTTGTGCGTGGGGCTCCCCTATGCGGGGGACACCCCTGTGTGGCACCGCACTCCTTGCACGCATCAGCACTGCACATGGTCCAGCTCCACGTGGGTCAAGGAGGCCCAGGGTTTGAACCGCATACCTCCCATGTGGTAGGAGGACACCCTATCCCTTGGGCCAAGTCCGCTTCCCTTAAATTTTCATTTTATTACAGGACATGATTTTTCACGACATCTTAGAATTTAATCATAAGGCTATATCACAATTTATTTATTTATCTTTTCCTGCTAATTTGAACATTTTGGTTCTTTCCAATTTTTCTCTATTATAAATAACTATGAAATAAACATTTGTGTGGACAGATCTGAAGGGACATTTTTGAATATTTTCTCAAGGTAAAGTCCTAGAAAAAGAATTCTGAGTCATATGATAAAAATTTTTGTAAGTTTTTTGATACATATTTCCAAGTTACTCTCTGGAGAGGACAATACTCATCCCAGCAACAAAAAATAATGATGAAATGGTGATGATGATGACAGCAAATGGCGAGTGCCTTCTGGGTGTGAAGCATTATGCAGCACTGAATGCATTGTCCCATCTGCTCTATGAGGTTGGGGCACCACTAAGTCTGGTTTATGCAAGACATCACTTATCCTCATAGGGGCTATGTAAGAAATACTTGCCCGTGACTACAAGGGCATGGTCTGTGCAGTCTGGCCTCTGCTATTTGGCAAGAAAACATTTAAGAGCCACGCAGAACCTCTTTTTGTTTTTCAAACTGCCAAGATTTCCCAGACTCACAGCCTTTTTACTCACTGTTTCTCTTTGGGATGTTCTTCCCTTGGGTTTGCATGCTTCCATCTTTCTCTTTAACATATCAGCTCAAAGGTCATCCCCTCGGAGATGCCATTTCTGACCATTCTAAAGAAGCATCCACTCGGCCCCTACTTTCCACCCACACATCAGGCTCCCTGTCACATCAGTCAGTTTTATTTCTTTAATGACTTTTTTGTTATTCTCTGACAATTTTTTTTTGTTTCCACCTATTAAATGTAATTTCCCTAAGGGCAAGGAGCTCTCGAATGGGGCCTGGTAAATATTAATAGCTGGACCTTAATACATGCTTGATGGCTAAATGAGTGAATGCCCACATGAAAGCACAGCTAGAAAGGCGTTATCAATATTAGAACCCAAATTCAACCTTGAAGTTCTTTCTTGACCACTGCAGTAGTCATTTCCCCCACCCTTGGTAGTAATATAGATTTATATTCTCTTTACCAATTTAATAAGCAAAATATAATATTTTAAATATTTTCTTTGCCATTTGTATTTCTTCCCTTGCAAACTGCTTCATTACCTCTGTTCAGTTTTTCCATTGGGGCTGGCATCTTTTCTTACTTAATTGTAAATTTCCTTGGGAGGTAAGAATAATAGATAAAACAAATAACATATGACTAGCTTGATAGATACAGAAAAGCATTTAGTAGAATTCATCAGCAATCTCTGCTAAAATCCTCTTAATGCCCAAGGATTGGAGGGATGCTCTCTTAGCACGAAGAACACCTATCAAGTTCTATCATAACATGTCCCAATAAAGATACATTTGTTCATTTTTTTCCACCAAATAATATTGAAGGCTCTTAGGAAAAACACTGATAAAACTATAATCTAGGGAGAATTACTCAGGCAAAGCAAAAGACCAATCGATAATTTTCCATTAATCAAAACTGCAATTACACACAACTTAAAAAATACTTTAAACTCTAGCCTCACACAAGAAGCCAAGGAAGATGTTAATAGCTGAACTCAAAAAATCTGGTAAAGAATCACGGAATTCAACCACAGAAAGCAAAGATTAATGAATGAGAAAATAGAAAAACATGGTAATTAATTACCACTTTTAAGGTGATTCGTTGAAAAGACCAAAAATCAGAGAAGCCTGGTAAAAAATGCGGGAAGAAAAACATAATTGTACATTAGTAGTAAAAAAGGACATATTTACAAATGCCAAGGAGAGTAAAAGCAACTTGAGAAGAAAACTTTATAAAACTGTGTTCGGATATCTGAAGAATTTCCATAATTTGGGGGGGATATAATAATTTCAAATTTTATTAAGGAAGTGTACATAATGATTACAGAAGACATAAAAATTGACAAAATTCTATCCCTAGAAAGTACTAGATCCAGGCAGTTTCATTTCTGCTATATAAATATTTTCAGAACTTTAAGGATGTAAAAAGCTTCCCAATTCACTTCCAAGACTGGCATAATCTTGATACCAAAACTGAAAAACAGTCCCAAATCAAAAGAAAATAAACCAACAGGAAATACACCACATGCAACCAAAACAAAACAAACAAAAAAATCCTACAGACCAGAATCATTTAGCAACAGAGTTGAAATATAATAAACTTTAAATCAATTGAATCTTCCAGTTTATTAAATGAAAATACACCATGATGAAGGGGGCAGGCATAGCCAATTTTTTCTATAAAGAGCCAAATAGGAAATATTTCAGGCTTTAAGAGCCACCCTACAGACTGTTGAAACCACTCAACTGTGCTGCTATAGCTCGAAAGCAGCATGTGGCTGTGTCTAGTATAATTTTATTTGTGGAAACTGAAATTTGAATATCATATAATTTTCAAGCATCAGAAATAGTATTTTTTTTTTTAATTTTTTCAACCATTTAAAAATGTCATGAACTCACAGGCCATGCAAAAAAATGGAAGTCATAGTTTGCCAGCCCTTAAAGTAGAATTTATCCCTCACTTTCAGGGTTTTATTTTTTAAGAGCAGAAGTATATTTTTTTTGTCCCTTGCTTGTTAAGAATGTTTATTATGAACAAGACAAAGATGTCTAAATTATTTCAATTAATCAACAATGTTCTGCAAGATTAAGTCAATGCAGTAAGAGAAGAAAAGAAACAAGAGATGTAACTACCAGAAATCACAACTTATTATTATTATATGTATAGTGTATGCCAATGATTTGTTTCCAGGAAAACACATGGAGTACTTTATTATTATTATTATTTTTAGGCACCGGAGGCCAGGGATTGAACCTGACTCTTGTATGTGGGAAGGCAGTGCTCAGTCACTGAGTCACATTGGCTCCCCTGAGTTGGTTTTCTCATTTGTTTTGCTTGTTGTTTGTTTTTGTTTTTTCAGGAGACCCTGGGAAATGAACCAGGGACCTCTCATGTGGGAGGTGTGTGCTTATCCACCTGAGCCACATCCACTCCCAAACATTTATTTCACAGATGAGGAAACGGAAGTTTAGAGCAATGGTCCTCAGCCCAGGCTGCATATTTGAATCATCCCAGGAGATTTAAAATTTTTAAAAATTATTATTATTATTTTTGAGGCACTGGGGCCAGGGATTGAAACCTGGGCCTCAGATGTGGGAAGCCAGAGCTCAACCACTGAGCCACATCGGCTCTCCTGAGTTTTTTTTTTTTTTTCATTCCTTTTGCTTATTGTTTTTTTGTTTTTAGGAGGCATCAGGAACTGAACTTGGTACCTCCCATGTGAGAAGTAGGTGCTCATTGCTTGAGCCATATCTGCTTTATGTTTCAAAAAATTCAAATTTCTTAGCATTGACCACTAAAAAGACCTAGAAATAATGGCTAGTGAAGCTGTACTGAGCACCCTATTAGATTGAATTCTCTAAATAAGATTTCCCACTAAAAAGAGTCAAGGCTCTTTGAAGAAATGGTTGATTACAGGTCTGGGCAGGAAAACGTACAACAAGAGTCTTGTCATTTCCAGAAGCAAGTCATTCACTTGATACTGTATGCCATATCAAAAGGACTAAGGGGGGAGCGGATGTAGCTCAAGTGGCTGAGCACCTGCTTCCCATGAATGAGATCCTGGGTCAATCTCCGGCCCAGAAACTCCAAAAAAAAAAAGAAAAAACAAGGACTCAGTAACTAACCTGAATGAGGTACCATCAGCCAAAGATGAGACTGTTTGAGACTATTTGAGAGTCAATAAGGATTTAAAATGGATAGATTAATAAAAAGCAATAAGGATTAATGATGTGTTTTAGTTCATAAGTTCTTAATGATACAAGGGGGAAAAATGCATTGATAACCTTTGAAGGAAACTTTATTGTTATGAAAACTGGTAAAAAGGAAAGAATCAAGCATTTATCCTGCCTTTCTTGTGTTATATGATCTACAACTCAGCTAACCAAATAGTTGGTGAGTGGAAATTTCTCTATACATGTTTTCCAGCTAATTAATGAAGACAGAATAATAAAGTTAGAGTATCACCATTTTGAAACCCAAAAAAAAATGCAAATTAATGAATCTAAGTAATGATCATCATAATTAACATCTCAAAATTAGAGCCAATAAAATGCTATATACTTTCTGAAAGTAGTTTGCCCCAGCTGAGTGTTAGTTTTACAACAAACAAACATCCAATAAAGCCTTCTAGATCTAATGACCATACCAGGAAATCCAAGGGGGAAAAGCACATATTAAATGACATCATGGGTATGCAATCAGCAAAATCTAGACTGTTGAAAACTGTTCTGCTCAAATGATCTTGTTTCTTCAATAAAAATTTCAAAGAAAAGAAGAAAAAGAGAGTTTAAGCAGAGACATTTAGATTTAAAAGACTTAAGGAACATAAAAGCCATTCATAATATATAGAACTTATTTGGATCTGAATTTTTTAAAAATTCCAAAAATATTATAAGAAAATTGGAGAAATATGAATAATGACTAGGTATTTGATAATAGGGAGTTATTAGGGAATTATTGGTGACTTTTGTTTATGTATGATAATGCCATTAAGATTGTGGTTTTCAAAAAAGATCTTTATTGGTTAGAGGTACATGGTGATATATTTATGTATAAAATGATGTGCTGTCTAGGATTTGCTTCAAAATGATCTGGTATGGGGGAAGAAGGATATCTGAGTAAAAGAAAATTGCCTGAGTATTTACAATTATTAGAATTGGGTGATAGCTACATCAGCCTCATTATACTCTTCTCTCCAATTTTGTATATATTTGATAATTTCCAAAATTGAAATTTTAAAAATTAAAAAGGAATGCAAGCATGGAACTATGAAATGATTTACCTATTACCCATGGCTTGTTGCTACTTTTATCTGCATTTCTAAGTTTCTTAAAACTTTCTTGAGGGAAGTGGATTTGGCTCAATGGATGGAGTGTCCACCTACCACATGGGAGGTCCAGGGTTCAAATCCTGGGCCTCCTGACCCATGTGGTGAGCTGGCCCACATGTAGTGCTGATGTGTACAAGGGGTGCCATGACACACAGGGGTGTCCCCTACGTAGGGGAGCCCCACGCACAAGGAGTGCACCCTGCAAGGAGAGTCACCCAGCACAAAAAAAAGTGCAGCCTGCCCAGGAGTGGAGCCACACACACCGAGAGCTGATGCAGCAAGATGATGCAACAAAAAGAAACACATATTCCCAGTGCTGCTAACAAGAACACAAGCAGACACAAAAGAACACACAGCAAATGGACACAGAGAGCAGACAACTGGGGGGTGGGAGGAGGCAGGGAAGGGGATAAATAAATAAAAAATAAAAAATAAACTTTCTTAAGTTTCTGTCTTGAAAACCAAATGTGTTCAGGACTTGAAGGACATAAATAGAAGAGACTTTTGCCCTCAATTCCTGTTCTTGCTTATGAACCAAGACTAAGAGAAATCCAAGCATAATTCACAGAATAAAATGCCATGAGAATCACTAGAGGAGACAGTCAGTGAGGAAGGGAATCATTCATGGAGGAAAGATTTTGGAAAAAATGTACCCTATGTGTGGCCTAAAACAATGGATAACGTGGACAGAGGAGACAAGTGAAAAGAGGGCATTTTATGGGTAGGGACTCATGTGAAAGTGGTTCACTATGAACCTGAGCGGAAATAAGTTTGAAAGGATGGGCCAAGATTACAGAAGGCCTGGAAATCAAGCTGAGGAGTTTAGATTTGATTCCACGATGATCAGGCAGTCTTTGCAATGTAAGAACACAGAAAATGCTTGCATACAGCCTTATTTTTAAGGCAGATGTTATGGATGGATTGTAGTTTATTCACTCACTGAGCAAATATTTGTAGGGATGAGACAAGAATCAAGTGTGAAATGAAGAGAGTCATATCAGGGCTTATGGTCTCAAGATTCTCTTCCAAGAAGTCTGGAAGGTTAAAACTACTTTCATAATAATACTAAAAGACATTTATTTGCCTTTTTTATTTTCATTCTTTCATAAGAGTACAGTTGTGTTTTTCAGAGACTACAGATGTGTGTTATCATAACAGGTTGAATGCAAAAGCGGATATGAGAATCCAGTTTTTTTACAGTTAGAAATTAAAGAGATTTGCAAAAATGTGAAACAATGCTGCTCTTCTCCCTATTTTTTGTTTTAAAAATAGTTTTTTTCACAAAATATGTTATATTAATATGTAATGGGTTTATCGTTATTTCAAAATGACAAAAATAAATTTTATAATTTCTTAGTTTTTATTTCTAATATCATAAATATTGACAGATAAATTCCACATAAACAAGAGGTTTTTTGGGGTTCTCAATTATTTTCAAGAGTGAAAAGAGGTCCTACTGTATTAGAGTATTTATTGAGGATACAAAGAAGAACGGATTCAAGGGGAATGTCAAAGGAAAAGAGGTTGACATGGCAATTACTGCAATAAATGATCACTAAGCACTCACTGTCTAAGGTACTGAAGATGAAGCAGGAAAGATAAAAGATATTTTCAGGCTGTTAAGCTGACTGGCTGTTTCAATCTAAGTGAGACACAAATTATCTGCACTGACAAGTAAGTTCGTTTTCTTTTCAAGTCAGTGAAGTTGCGCGTTTATAGAAAAATCATGCAGAAAATACAGAGTTCCCATTTACCACCCCACTATTAACACCTTACTGTGGTACATTTTTTATGATTGATGAAGGACTATAATTATAATTGTCCTAATAATTATAGTCCATGGTTTATATCAGGGTTCCCTGTTTGCACTGTATAGTCCTATTTTTGTTTTGTTATAAATTTTTATTCTAGTTATAAATACACACCCTAAAATTTCCCCTTTTAACCATGCTCAAATATCTAATTCATAGAATGGGGAGTTAATGCTTAAATTGTTAAGAGTTTCTATTTGGGGAAATGGAAAAAATTTGGTACTGGATGATGGTGATGGTAATACAATATTGTGAATGTTTTTTAAGTCAGTTTTGGGTAACTTCCAGTGATGCTCCAAATGATCCCATCTTTTAGGCTAGTGGATGAGTGAGGTTTTGAACTCCTTCACTTAGAACGGCACAGCTTTATTAATCCGCATAGAAAGAATATGTTCTAAAAAGGATTCCTAATATATTAAGCAGATCTAAATATACTTATCATATTGCTTACACAAGCCATAAGCCCTGTCAACTCTTACCTACCTCCTGCTTATTCTCATTTACTTTTGTTTGAAGTACATTTTTCATCCCCAAATTATTTCCCAGACAGAGATAATAATTCAGTTATCTTGATATGTTGTCATTTAATGTATATACAGCGAAAGTCAAATCATTTGGGTATCTGAATAGAGTCTAATGAAAAATAGACCTCAAATGGTATCTGCCTGTAATAAAAAAACAAAGCTTATAAAATATTCCAAAATTTACAAAAGGAGGATAGTTTTGGTATTATGTCAGTTACCATTCTCCAAGACCCAAATGAAAGATACTTCTTTAAGAAACTTTTCTAAAACACTACTCACCCATCACCAAGTCCACATCAAAACCAAACAAAATCCTGAGAGTTGACTTCAATGCATTTGCTTATTTAATGTATGTAGCTACTCAAATGCTTATTACTGGGTCCTAGCATGAAAGAGTAATGGGTATAGACATCCTCTCCTGCCATAAAAATTATAGGATTTGACCCAATATATGAAGTATCTGTTTAGGCATTTCAGTATTTTGATCCTGTAGAATGAATTTTTGAGATGAGTTTCACATTTACCCTGGCTTTCTGCCCGAAGACATTTTCTAGACTGTGGCACAGAAGTCCAGAGAGCAGTTGTTTCTCCTGGGTGGAGGAAACAGATTGTTACCCAGGGATAGTGAGTGGACAAACTTTGCAAGACAAGGTACCAGAGAGGAGGAAGCTGTCCAGAGAAGCCCCAGCAATCTGTAGACTGGCCCCATTGAATATATGATCAAATACTTAATAGGGTGAGTTCCTGAAAGGCTTGGCAGCCAGATCAGTTTGATCCTGTTGCGGCTTGGCTTTAGGGTTTGTTAGAGGGGTTCTAGAGTAGTCATAGCATTTAGTACTAGAGTAGCCCTACCCTGAGTTATGCTTTTCTGGGATCTGAGATGAGTTCAGGGTATTGGTCTCCATTCTAGCTGGTTTCACTTTCAATGTGAATTCACATGTGCAGCCTCTGGAAACTCTCTGTTGAGCTCACACCTCCCAGGAATAAGTGAAAGTCGTGCTAATACATTTAACAACCCAGATGAAACGGACAAATTCTTTGAGGTAAAAAAACCCAAAACAACTGACAAAATTGATATAGAACATTGAGTAAATCAGTTTATACAGAAATGCAAATGATCTAGAATTGCCAATACAATTTCATACAAAAGAAGGTTGAGGGAGTTATGCCTCAACCTTACTAAAAAGTTACATGACTTACTAAAAAGTTACAATAATCCAAACAGTATTGTATTGGTGTAAGGATAGACTAATAGATGAATTAAAGAGAGAAACACTCAGAAATAGACCTCATACAGTCACAAATCACAGTCAATTGATTTTCAACCTAGGCACAACAATAATTCAATGGAGAAAGGAAAATCTTTCCATGGAGAAATGGTGCAAGAATAATTAGATGTATCTATGGAAAAAGATGAAACTTGAATTGTAACTCACAATATGTACAAAAAGTAGTTCAATATGGACTGTGGACTTATATATAAAAGCTAAAACTATAAAGCCTTTGGAAGAAACATAGGAAAACACCTTCATGTGTAATACTTAGAGTAGGGAAATATTTTATAGACAGAAATCAGAAAGCAATAACCATAAAAATTGATAAATAAGTGTAATCAAAATAAAAACTCTGTTCCTCAAAAGATATTAATAAAATGAATAGACAAAACACTGACTGGGTGATAACATATGCAATATAAATATCTGACAATGTACTGATATACAGAATATTTGCAGAGATCCTACAACTCAATAATAATAGGAATCCAATAAAAAATAGACAAAAGCCTTGAATAAATATTTAACATAGAAAAATATACAAATGGCTAATAAGTGCATGAAAAGATGCTCAGTATCATTAATCATGAGGGACATGTAAATTAAAAGCAAATGAGATACCACTAAAAGGCCATTAGAGGGGCTGTAATAAGAAAAGATCAATGATAATAAATGATGGTAGAACAACTGCAATTCTTAAACATTGCTGGTAGGAGTGTAAAAACATTTTGGAAAACTGTCTGACAGCTTCTTATAATGTTAAAACTACACCTACCATATGACCCAGCAATTCTATTCCTGGGCATTTACATAAGAGAAATGAAAATATGTATTCATAAAAAGGCTAGTATATGAATATTCAATGAGTTTTATCCAAATTAGACTCAGGTACTGACACATTACTAGCTGGATAAAATTTAAAACTGTCAGGCGAAGTGAAAGAACTCAGACACAAAAGGCCACATATTATATTATATGATTCTATTAATATGAAAGATCCAAAATAGGCAAATCTATAGAAAAAGAAAGAAGATTAGTGGTTGCCCAGAGTTGGGATGATGGGAGAAGGAGAGTGACTGCTAACAGATACAGTTTCTTTATAGGGTAATGAAATTTTTCTGGAATTAGATAGTAGTGATCATTGCACAATTTTGTAAGTATATGTAAAACTACTTATTATATACTTCAAAAAGGTGAATTGTATAGTATATGAATTATAACATTTAAAAAAGGATTATATGAGAAAAATGCAAAAACCTTTTACATGCATTGGAAAATAAGGTGGACTGATGGATAGAGGGCTGAATAAATATACGATGTGGGTGGGTATATGGGCATTCAATATACAATTATTTCAGTTTTTCTCTATGTTTGAAGTTTTTCACAATAAAATGCTGGAAAAATCCCAGAGAGCATTCCTGTCCAGGATGGCAGCAGCAGAACTCTATACCCGGGCTGATTAAAACAAAAATTTCTGGACAAACATATAAAACAACTTACCTGAAAAAGTAAATATAAAATAAAAGTAAAAAATGGTAATTGCAGAGATATTTCATATTAATAAAAGGAAATATTCATTAGACATAATCTAAATGTATAAGCAGCAAATAACAGAACCTCAAAATACATGAACCAAAAACTGACAAATTTTAAGGGAGGAAGAGAAATCAGGATAGGGAGTGGGAAGTTATTTAGACTTAAATATGCAGGGTACCTTTGGAATGACGGAAATGTTTTGGTAATGGTGGTGATGGTAGCAGAACATTGTGATTGTAATTAATAGCACTGAAATATAAATCTGAATATGGGTAAAAGGGGAATGGGAGGTTGTATATATGGTAATAGAATAAAAACCCTTTACAAATCCATGGAACTGCAGTACATGGTGAACCCTAAATTAAATCATGGACAAATAGCTAATAGTGCAATTATAAAAATGGTCTGTCATCAGTTGTAACAAATGTTCCACACCAATGCAAGGTGTTAATAATAGGGTGGTATATGGGAACCTTGTATTTTCTGCATGATTGTTTTATAAAACCACAACTTCTCTCTTAAAATATTAAAAATACAAAAGAGGACTATTACACAATCAAAATTGGGTTGAATAACCTCCCTTAGCACATAAAAACAAATAGACAAATACCAATAAACAAAAACTCTGAATGCCATCAATCACTTTATCTATGTCTGGGGTTCTAAACAAGGGGTCTGTGAGGTTGAACTAAAATTAAAACCAACAACAACAACATTATTCTTGTGGGGACATGTTGGTGTGAGTGTGATATATCTATTAAATAGTACACAGGAAAACGGACTTGGCCCAGTGGTTAGGGTGTCTGTCTACCACATGGGAGGTTTGCGGTTCAAACCCCGGGCCTCCTTGACCTGTGTGCAGCTGGCCCATGCGCAGTGCTGATGTGCGCAAGGAGTGCCCTGCCACGTAGGGGTGCCCCACGTGCAAGGAGTGCACCCTAAGGAGAGCCGCCCAGCGTGAAAGAAAGTGCAGCCTGCCCAGGAATGGCACCGCCCACACTTCCCGTGCTGCTGACGACAACAGAAGCAGACAAAGAAACAAGACACAGCAAATAGACACAGAGAACAGACAACGGGGGGAGGGGGGGAATTAAATAAATAAATAAATCTTTAAAAAAAAATAGTACACAGTATAGTGTGGACTTAGTAAGAGGTCTGTGCTTTCACCTGACATGCAAAGGGGTCCATGGAACAAAACAGGTTAAGAATCCCTGGTCTATGGTCATTTATAGTAGAACACTACATCTAGGAACCGCAGAATACATATTCTTTCCTAGTGCCCATGGCACTCTAACCAAGACAGACTTTAAGCTACTTCATGACACAAGTCTCAATGAATTTTAAGGGATCAGAATCATTCAAAGTGTATTCTCTGACCACAGAAAAAAATAATAGTAAGATATGTAGGAAAATCCACAATATCTTACATTAAATAGTACACTTCTAAATAATTCATGAGTTAAAGACATAATTGTGAGGGAAATTAGAAAATATTTTGAACTAATTGATATTGAAAATAAACCATACCAAGAAGCGTAAGATGCAGTTAAAGCAGTGCTGGGAGAGAAACTCAGAGCTTTAAATGCTTACATGAGGAAAAGAAAAGGTTTAAATCAATGGCTTAAAGTTCTACCTTAAGAATCTAGAAAGAGAAAAAAGCAAATCCAAAATAAGTGTAAAAAAGAAAATAATAAAAACAGAAATCAATGAAAATAGAAAACTGCCATATATTACAGAAAATTAATTAACAAAGTCAAAAGGTAGTTCCTTGAAAGTATCAAAAAATACTAACAAATTTCAAGCTATATTGATCAAGAAAACAAAAACAGAAATTACCAATATAAAATGAGGTTACCACCACATATTATGTAGACTGTAACAGACAAGAAAATAATATGAAAAATCTATGTCAATAAATTTGACAACTTAGATGAAATGGACAAATTTCACACAAAATACAACTTGCCGAAATTGCCACAAGAAGAGAGAGAAAACATGAATATTTCTCCATTTATTTAAGAAGTGGAAATTAACATTTAAAAGATCTTCACAAAAATAAAACTTCAAGCTCACATGTGTTACTGCTGAATTATATTAAACATTTAAGGAAGAAATAACGCTAATCTTACACAAACATTTCCAGAAAATAGAAGAGGAAGAATTACTGCTCATTTTATGAGGCCAATATAACTCTAATACCAAAACTTGACAAAGACACTACCAAAAAGCATAATTACAAATCAAGATCCCCTGAAAATAGGGATGTAAAAATCTTTAATAAAATATTAGCAAACCAAATCCAACAACATATGAAAGTAATATATCATAATATTGGGTTTATTCCAATATTACAAAGTTTGTTTAATTTTAAAAATCAAGTGATACACCATAATAACTGAATAAAGGAGAAAACCCATATGATTATTTCAATAGATACAGAGAAAGCATTTGATAAAATTCAGTACTCATTCATGATAAAAACTCCTAGTAAAGTAGAAATGGTAGGAAATTTATTCAAAATGTTAAATAGCATCTATAAAAAACTTGCAGCTAGCATTATACTTAATGGTGACAATATTCCTGAGTTTAGGAATAAGGTAACTATGTCTGCTCTCATCACTTCCATTCTATATTGTACTATTGGCTGTAGCTATTACAATAAGGCTAAAAATGGAAATAACTACATAGAAGGGCGAAAGGATAAAATAAACCAATCACTATTTGCAGACAGTATGACTGGCATACAGAAAATTCCAAGGAGTCTATAAAACAGTATAATTAACAAATGAATTTGGCAAAGTCATAAGATATAAGATTAATATACAAAAATCAATTGTATTCTTATATGCTAGCAGGAAACAATTGTAAAAACTTAAAAAAAATCCCATTTACAGTATCATCAAAAATAATAAAACTCTAGGGTATATTAAAAAAACATCCAAGATCTCTATACTGAAAAACTATATTAAAGAAAAAATACTGAGAGGAAATAAAGATCTAAATAATTAGAAAGGCATAATGTGATCATGAATCAGAAGAGTCAATATTGTTAAAATGACAATTCTCTTCAAATTGTCTTATAGATTCAATACAATCCTGATAACTAAAGGCTTTTTCTTTGTTGAAATTGGCAAGCTAATTCTAAAACATGCAAATACAAAGGAGCTAGGATAAACAAAGTAATTTTTAAAAAGAAGAAAGCGGCAGTCCCCCAGGTGCAACGGCAAGAACCAGGAAGGAAGGAGGGCCCAACAGTGGGCTCCTGATACCAATGGCTATGCTTTTGAGCCTGTACACCTGCAATAAGAACAAGGCCTAGAGTAGCACTGTGCCTGGGAGTTTCCTCCTGACAGCCTTCATGTTACTCAAATGTGGCCACTCTCACAGCCAAATTCAGCATGTAGATGCAGTGCATTCCCCCCAGCGAGGGCCATGACATCCAGGGATGAGCCTCCCTGGCACCGAGGGACCACTACCACATACCAGCTGAAGATACAACTAGAAAATGACCTTGAATTAAAGGTTCAATACGGATCAGCAGAATATCCCTGTCTACATATAATAACATGACTTCAAAATGTTGATTGACCTAATGTAAGGGGGAAATGGAAAGGAGAAATGAGATTATAAGGCTATGAGTCTCTAAAAAAGAGTCTGAAGGTTGTCAGAAGAAATGCCCTTATGCACAACTGAGCAGAGTCTGAGAGACAGATAAAGTAGATACAACCCCAGGTATTGGTTCTTTTGAGGGATAAAGAGACCCACGGGTTCTATGGTCATGGCAGATGAGGTTCACTGCCATGGCAGATGGCCCTTCTTTGGAGCTGGTGTTTCTGCGTGATGGAATTGGACTCAGAGGGGATCTCTTTTCACAAGATTTCCATGCGACTTTATTGGAATTGTAATAGGTGCTGGGGTTTAAGATATATTTAGGGGATTTGAATCTCTGGACTGATAATATGACACCCAGGCCCAGAGCCTCAACAGACTTCAGCTCCTACACTTTGATTTATTGGACTTACCCCACTCAGCTAACATGGAGTTGAAGAAGGTCAACCACCACACCATGGAGCCTAGAGTGTCTACAACTGAAAGCAGGAGGAGTGCATCCAGTATCCATATGGAATCTAAGCCCCCACTTGACATAGATGTGCAATGGACACAACTAATCCAATGTCCACAGAGAAAATGTGGAATGGGTGTGGGAAGGGTAGCCATGGTGGCTGCTGAGTTTGGGGAATGGGAGGAAGAGATGAGATTTGGAGCCGGTTTCGGGACGTCAAGTTGTCCTGGGTGGTGTTTCACGGACAATTACGGGACATTGTAGATCCCCCCAGGGCCCACTGGATGGAACGTGGGAGAGTGTGGGCTATGATGTGGATCACTGACTATGGGGTCCAGTGATGCTCAGAGATGTACTTACCAGGTGCAATGGATGTGTCACGATGATGGGAGTGAGTGTTGCTGTGGGGGGAGTGGGTGGTGGGGGTGGTGGGGTTGATTGGGACCTCATTTTTTTTAATGTAATTTTTAAAAATAAATAAATAATTAAAAAAAATAAAAAAAAACATAAAAGCATCTCCTGCCCCAAAAAAAAAAAAAAAATTTGTAAGACTTACTCTATCTGATATCAAGATTTACCATAAAGCTACAGTAATCAAGACAATTTGGTATTGACAAAGTGTTAGATGTATAGATCAATAAAACACAATAGAGAATTCAGAAATAGACCTACATTACAGATGGTTGATTGATTTTTGACAAAGATGCCAAGGCAATCAGTTGGGAAAGGAAAGTTTTTTCAGCAAGTTGTATTTCATCTGGTTATTCATACTGAAAAAAAATCAACACTGATCTTTATCTCACACTATACACAAAAATAAATTAAAAGTGGATTATAGACCTAAATGTAAACCAAAAACTATAAAATTTCTAGAAAAAGAAATAGGATGAAATTTTTGTGACCTTGGTTGGGGTAGGCAAAGGTTACTGAGCAAAGATTACTTACAAAACCATGAAACATAAAATGAACTTTGGTCAAAATTAAAATTTTGCTTTGGGAAGACACTGTTAAAAAATGAAAAGATAACACACAAATTGTAAGAAAACATTTGCAATATATATAAAACAAAGGGCTCATATCCAGACCATATAAAGAAATTGGACAACTCAGTAATAAGATGATACACAATCTGATAAAAAAAAGTAGGCAAAATATTTGAAGAGACAATTCATGGAAAAACAAACAAATGCTAATAAACACATGAAAAGATGATCAACATCATTAGTCATCAAACAAATACAAAGCAAACTCATTATCACAATACCACTTCACACCCATTACAATGGCTAAACTTCAAACACAAGTAAACTGAGTATAGCAAGTGTTGACAAGGAGCAACTGGAAGTCTCAGACACTGTTGGTGGGAATGTAAAAGAATCCAATTAGTTTGGAAAAATATTTTGGGATTTCTTTAAAAGTTAAAGAAACATTCATTTACCATATGACCCAAACATTCCACTCCTAAATATTTCCCAAGAGAAATAAAAACATATGTTACACAAAGGCTTATACAGGAATGGTCACAACTATTTGTAAGAGCTAAAAACTGGAAACAGCCCAAATGTCCATCAACAAATAAAAGGGTATACAAATTGTAATACCCATACGAGCCAGCAAAAAAGGGAACAAATTACTGATACACACAACATGGATGTATGTTAGAATCATTGTGCTGAATGAAAGAAAACAGACAAATTATGCTGAATGAAAGAAAACAGACATAAAAAGAGGACATACTGTATGATTTCATTAACACAAAATTCTAAAAATTGTAAACCAATCTAGAGTGACAGAAAACAGATCAGCATTTGCTTGGGGACAGAGGTGGAGAGAGGGATTAAAAGAGGCACAAAGAAACTTTTCGGTGTAATGCAAATGCTTGTTATCTTGATTGCGGTGATGTTTTCATGAATATATGCATGTGTTAAAACTATTTAAATTGTACACTTTATATACATGCAGTTTATTGTATTTCAATTATACATAGGGTTCAGGGCAAGGATGGGTCCATAAATAATCATATTTAAATGTGTCTGTGTTTCCTATCAAAAACAGGATCACTTTCCCAATTCATGTTGGTGTTTTGTGTGTGTGTGTGTGTTTTTTTTTTTTTTTTTTGCCCGAAAAAAGTTGGGGGGAGAGAAGTTAAATATGTTTTCCCTTTGCAAGATAGTCTTGGATAGAGAAATTGGAACCGGTCTTCCAAAATAGGAGGAATGCAGAATCAAAAGACAATTACTCAGGAATCTCTCAGCAAATTCCAAGAGGAAAAACTACGGTGTCAGATTATAATACAACAATATAAAGTATCTCAAATTAGGTGCATAAATTGTGAAAGGTAAGTCACAGTTCTATTCATCCTTTGATGAAATACAAATTTTTCACAAAGATAAATAAAAACCTATCACTATTACAAAATGTCCTTTTAGTCCTGCTATGTCTCTGGGTACAAGCACTGAACATGCATGATGTAAACATTAGCAAAGTATGATTCCTAAGGTTTCATTAACGGTGCAGGAAAGGTCTTGTATTTCTTAATGTCCTAATTTGCCAGGGCTGTTATGACAAATACCACAGAATGGGTTGGCTTAAATAACAGGAATTCATTGTCTCACAGTTTTGGAGGATGGAAGTCCAACACTAAAGCAGGACATGTCTTCTCTGAAAACTGTATCGTTCTGCAGGTTGCTCAGTCTTTGCTTCTGTCCTGTGGTGATCTTTCTCTTTGTCTCCTACTCTGGCTCCTACTGAATTCTCCTCTTCCTATTTAGTCATCTCCTTCTAAGGACCCCAGCTGTATTGGCTTAAGGCCTATCCTCATTCAGTCTGGGCACACCTTAACTAATACCATCTTCAAAGGTCCTATTGACAAATGGGTTCACACATACAGGACTGGGGATTAGGACTTGAACATGTCCCTTATGTTGGACATGATTCAATCCATCACAACTTAATATATAAGAGACTGAACTTATCCGATTCATCTCCAGACCTGCTCTTCTTCCTGTGTTCCTTTTATCCATGAATGAGTCCACTCTCTATCCAGTTATCCAAGCCAAAAAGCAGACTATCTTGTTTTGCCTCTTCCCTAATCTCTTCTCCATAGCCAAACACTCATTGGGCCTTGGCAATTTTGCTGCCTGAATTTCTCTAGAATCCATCCATTTCTCTTCATGCTGACTTGCTGTGTTAAGTGTATCTCTAACCTTGATTATTAAACCTTTCACTAATGCTCCTCATCTCCATACTTCTCCCCTCTAATTCCATTTAACCTTACTAAACCAATGGTATGTTTTCTAATCCACCCTTGCTTATACCCCTTCAAGAATTCTCCATCGTCTGGGGATAAAGCCCAGGCTCCTTAGGTTGACCGACAAAGTCTTCCATGTGTTGGCTTCTGCCTGTGGCTCCAGGCTCCTCCCCTGTTACTCACTCATCACACCCTCTATCTCTCACCTGTTGAACTTCTCAGAGCTCCCTGGAGTTCTCCATGCTTTTGCTCATTTCCTTCTGCTTCTCCCTATTGTCACATCCTCTACCTGGCTAATTCCTACTCATCTTTCAGGTTTGAGGGTAATTATTACTTTCTCCAGAAAGACTTCTCCAATTCTCTTAGTCTGGGTGAGGCATGGTGAAACACTCCTCTATGCTTCCCTTATCCTAGCTCCTAACACTGTATTGTAATGCCTTGTTTTTGTGAACTATAATTAAACACTGAGCTCCCTAAAGGCAAAGGCTTGTCTGTCTTATCCATCATTTATCCCCAACCTATCTGGCACATAGTTGGCAGTAATCATCATCATCATAACAGGCATCCTATAAAACTTACTAGGTGCCAGTCATTGGCCTAAACACTTTGCATATAATATTTTAATCCTCTGAAACAGCCTAAAAGTGGGTATTATTATCATCTTCATTATACCATTGAGGAACTGAGGCCCAAAAATTTAAGTACTTGCCCAAGGTCACAAAGCTAATAAGCAAGAGTGTGAAATCAAACCCTGGCAACCTGGCTCCAGAACCCAGGCTCTGAATTACTGAATATTATATATTATCACTGTAATATATATCACATAATGTAATATATATATATAAATGGACAAATAATCATACAAAGTAGAAAATCTCTAAACTAAATCTTTTCATACTAGTTCCGGAATGGCCACTGACAACCCAGGTAAACCTGTGTTCCTATTGGAAGAACATCTGATCCCTTAGAGGACGGTTGTGTTAGAGATCAAATGAAATGACATGGGTGGAAAATAATAGTAATCATAAGGTTTGATAGAAATGTAATTTATTCTTATTCTTTGTTATTACTAGCTAGAGAGAAGCCATGAAATTGGAATTTCATAGCTCATCAGTTAGCATCAAACATAGGTGTGTATCAAAATCAGCTGTGGGGTTACACAAACAGACACACACATGCACACGCACAGCTTCCAAAGGCTCCAGCACCCAAGATGTTGATTCAGGAGATCTGGGGCATGAAGTTCCTTAATACCATTGCTGTTTGGGTGCTCACTTTAGGCTTGGAATCATATCCTAGAAGATCAGTTAGATGTACCTCATAGAGACCTCTGAAAATGTGGGTCACATATGCTTACTATCCCTTCATTTAAGGTGCATGGGGACAGTGTCAGTTTATGCTTGCTATTGCAGCATAATTAAGAGTGCTTTCTTTTGTTCTCTACAGTGTCACCAA
Organism: Dasypus novemcinctus; assembly: GCF_030445035.2. NCBI lineage: Eukaryota > Metazoa > Chordata > Mammalia > Cingulata > Dasypodidae > Dasypus > Dasypus novemcinctus. Next base: position 24,091,298 of record NC_080697.1, on the reverse strand, counting down.
CTGGACAATAAATTTTAATATTGAAATAATGTTTACTGGTTAGGATACATAGGGTGGGAATTATTTCCACTTCAGGATGATCAGATCCCCTGCTAATTGGACTATCACAAAGATGCAGAGAAGGGAGACCAAAACTCTACATAAAACAAGACTAGTGCTAATGGAGAGCTCACAATGTGCCCGATACTTACTGTTTCATGTAATCTTTACGAAAATCTTATGAGGTAAAGAATGATTACTGGCACAGAGAGAGGCTAAGTGACAGGTCTGAGTCCACTCAAAAAGGAAGAAGTCAGCTGTGAACTCAGGCAATCGACTATGATACTATGTTATCACAGTGGCCACAACCCGTTTGTTCTGAGAACAAAGCTGACATGTTGATCTGAGTTTTCTTTCTTTGAAGTTTTGGGCAGAAAGAAAATCCCCACTGTGTCCCCACTCCAGCCCTACCTCCACTACACATGTCCTGCTCCCACTCTAAGCACAACCCACTGTGGGGAGTTATTGCTGCCCTGTATTTAACTGAGCTGCAATCCATTCAGTCTCCTAAATGTGTTTGTAAAATAATTTCCCCCACAGCCTTCCATGGATTTGGTGGAACTGGCCCCAGAAATTGGGTGTTTAAGCTAAAGAGGTTTTTTTTTTTTTTTCCATTGAAAGCTGGCTTCTGTTTTGCTCTTGCCTTGTAGTATAATAGATAACAGGGTGCAAAAAACCCTTTATTAAGTTAATAGTGATCCTAGGTGGAAAAAAAGAGCACAATTCAAGTTTTCTATAACTTCTGGCTCAGTTTTACTGGAATGCGAGTGCAATGCCAGAGGCTGATAAAAATAGAAAGTCTCCGGTGTCCAGGCTCTTCTCCAGATGGTCTAGGGGAATCCAGATAGTAACTCATCGCTGAGAAAGGCTGCTGTTAATTAGCGGTAAGATGCCATGCCTTGCAATGGGGCAGTAAATGAAAATGGCTTCTCCTTTAGAGTGGAGCCTCTTATATTATCAAAATCCCAGGTTGCTCCCCAGGTCTTTCTGCTCTGAATTAATTGAGATTCAATTATTATATAAAATTGCCAGATGCCGTGAATGGTGAAATAGGAAGAGCAAGTGCATCTGGCCTTGGCTAGAAGAAGCCTGTGGGAAAGTCCTGGAAAAGGAGAAAGAACAGGATATGCATCTGCAGAAAGGGAAACAAACAGAGAAACAGGGACAAGAGCATCATCTCAGCTCACCAGAGTGGATGAGGAGGGAGCTGCCATCTGTGACACTGAGAAAGGGTGAATGAGAGGGAGGAGGCCAGGGCAGGAGCCTTTAACAGACCCACCTGCTTCTTTATTGAGGCTTCCATAGCTTCGCTCTTGCACCCCCACCTGCCGGTCTGTCTACACCTGCCTTTTGAAGCCCGTGAGCCTCTGTGAAGCCTTTTCTCTCTGAGAGGAAGGGAGGTCCTGACTGTGGTCCACATGATGGCTACTTCTCTCCATATCATCTCCTGCTCCTCTTTGTAAACAGAAATAAAGTTCCTGAGCCCCTTATGCCAGAAACAGGCTTAGGTCCTTTGTACTTCCTTGTTTTAAGTTAATTATTTGAATAGTTAATATATTTACTTAGATCAAACATTAGAACAACACAACAACATATACAACAAGATGACATACCCCTTGATTCCATCTATCCTAGTCCTACAAATAACCATCCATTTTTATTACTTTCTTGTTTATTCTTCCAATACTTTATTTGATGCAAACACAAGAAAGTATAACTATACATTCATTCATTCATTCATTCATTCATTCTTTTCTCTCCCCTTCTCCCCCCACCCCAGTTGTCTGTTCTCTGTGTCTATTTGCTGCGTGTTTTTCTTTTGTCCGCTTCTGTTGTTGTCGGTGGCATGGGAATCTGTATTTCTTTTTGTTGTGTCATCTTGTTGTGTCAGCCCTCCGTGTGTGTGGTGCCATTCCTGGGCAGGCTGCACTTTCTTTCGCACTGGGCGGCTCTCCTTTTGGGTTGCACTCCTTGCACATGGGGCTCCCCTATGTGGGGGACACCCCTGCGTGGCACTGCACTCTGTGTGCGCATCAGCACTGCGCATGGGCCAGCTCCACATGGGTCAAGGAGGCCTGGGGTTTGAACCGCAGCCCTCCCATGTGGTAGACAGACGCCCTAACCACTGCGCCAAGTCTGCTTCCCCACTATATATTCTTATTCACATCTATTTCCTACATAAAAAGGTAGAATACTATATATATTTCTACACTTTGCATTTTTTTTCACTTATACGTCCAGGTACATTCCCCTTATTAATGTATAAAAATCTTCTTCATTTATTTTTATATCCTACTGTGTGTATTTTAAAATAGTTTATTCAACTACTCCCTTAGTGCTGAATTCTTGGGTTGCTCCCTATTTCTTGATACTGTATACACTGCTGAAGGGGATAACCTAGTAATTTCTGAGGAGTTTCTGAACTTGGTTATTTGTTTCTTGCTGCTTTTTCTCCCTTAGTGTTTTCAGCCAGCCTTAGGACTCTAATGATGGCTTCTAAGCCAATGACAAGAGGATGTGTGCCTCCTCCCATTTCCACTGCTTGCTTAATTAAAAAAAGTTGTTATCGCACAGGTAGCTTGATTTCGACTCTCTAAAATTGATCCCATTTTCTCTTCGCACTGGCCTCTGCTTAATCGGTTTTCATACCAAAAAGGTATACACTGAAGTGTCAAACTTGCTCTTCTACTTGCTAAGATGCAATATTTCTGTTGCCTGCGATTTCTTCCCTACCTTGACCTCTGTACTCAGTAGGGCAAGAAGCTCCACTATCTATATATCTATATATCTATATATGTCTATCTATATATCTATATATATCCTCCCTTGCACAATATTTTGGGCATGTGTCTTTTCTTTTTATTCCCATTGCCACTGTCTAGTTTATACCCTTATTAATTCATGCCTGAGCTTTTTTAAAAACCACACTAGTTAATTTTTCCATACTCTTCTCCATGTCCACTGCAATTACCTAGAAAGCTTTGAGGGGAAAGTCCCCCACCTCTTTGAAAGGATCATTTTCTTGCCATCAAAAGAATCCCACTGCCTGGTGAGGAAAGTTTAAATTGCTATTTGTAATCAGAGACCTACATATCTCTTCAGTGATCTATAAGCTCCGTAAGAGCAGGGACTTGCTTTGTTCAACATCATATCTCTAACATCTCCCATGATGCTGGACATATGGCTTGTGGTCAATACTTAATTGTTGAATTTCTCTCTACAACATAATTTCAAGGGTATTTCCAATCTCACCTCCCACCATTCCCGCCAGTGAACTTTATACCAATGCAAATTTGACTCACTGTCCAAATATGCCTTTTAGCTTTCATGACTTTGATAATACCATTTCTCTGCAATGAATATTCTTCCCTCTTGTCCCATCTTTCATTTTGGCTAAATACTAAAATCCTATCAACCTTTAAGGCCCCGTACCTCTGAGAAGTAGTATCTGATTATCCTAAGGACTTACTCAGGGGAGGAAATGGAACCAGAATTCTGGTGTATTAGCTTCCATGAACCTAGTGACTTGTCTGAGCCCACTCAACGAGGAAGCCTAGAAAGAGTGGAGACTCTAAGGTTGAGGGCTGCCTATCTCTAATTCCCAATGAGCTGTGTCATCCTGTCCTTAAAGGCTACAATGATACTCACCTAACATGTTTATTTGATAATAGGGAGAATGTGCCAAAATAGGTATTTTAACCATATGTAAAAGCACAAAATCATATATGCTTTAGTAAAGTATAAAATATGCTTAAATTCATTAAAACATTTATTAAGCTCCTGCCTCTGGTTTACACTGGAAACTGCCTAATACATGGAATGTAGGGATGAACTACCCATAAAGGTCTGAAAGGCTGTTATGGCTACTGATGCAGCCCTGGGCATGGCTTAACTCTCCAAATGGCTTGCCGTAAATTTTTGGCAAAGTTCCTCAAGTAACGTGGTCCTCAGATTTCCTAGTCATTAATATGGAACTTCCTTATTCTGGATTATTATACTCTGTTCTCTGTTTCAGCTTGCAACTTTTATTACAGCAGTGGAACTTTAGTTATAAGATTGAGATCTTCCCTTGAAAACTGGCTGCTCCATTACTTCCTGTCCTTAGATTTCTACTGGCTTATGGGAGTTATTTTTGGCTGTTGTTAATGCTTTAGACTCAGAGTCAATAAAGCAAAATCTTGACCAACTGTGGTCATCTCAAGTACCGAAACAAATTTTATAAAATAGTAGTCATACAAGTTCTAGTTATTCAGGCTAGTTCCACATTGGGTTAATTTCACACTGCATTTCTGAATTCCCACTGTACTTTCTCTTGGATGTAACCCTTCTCCATACTAAGAGTTGATGACAGGCAACAAGCTTAAAACAGATGCAACATTTCAATAGGGAGAAAGGCCGCATGTGTGTCCCAAATAAAACCATCTGTTAGACTATTTCAGCAGTGTGTAAAGGAACAAATGGAAGAGAATCTTCCAAGAAGCTCAGTTAAAGATAACTGATTATTTATGGGATGATCTGAAATATCTTAGATAAGAAAGCAAGGCCTTATTAAGATCCCACTCCTATGTCACACTGGGAGGCACACCTGGCAGGTTCCCTCCTAAAAAATGCCCAGTGTATTAGTCCACCAAAGGGGTGCTGATGCAAAGTACCAGAAAGCTTTCAGCTTTTGTAATGGGGATTTATTTATTTATTTGTTTGTTTGTTTATTTATTTATTTTTTGTAGGTACCGGGGATTGAACCCAGGACTTCATACATGGAAAGCAGGTGTTCAACCACTGAGCTACATCTGCTCTCCACTGAGAGTTGTTTTTCCCTTTCTTTCTTTCTTTGTTTTTAGGAGGTACCTGGGATTGAACCCAGGATCTTGTACATGGGAAGAAGGTGCTCAAACACTTGAGCTACATCTGCTCTCCTATAATGGGGATTTATTTGGGGTAAAAGCTTACAGTTCCAAGGCCAAATCACAGCATCACCAGAGTTGTGTTTTACCAAAGTCAGCTACTGTTGATTCCAGTGTGTTGCCACGTGGTGAAACAAGATGGCCTTCTGTCTCTGTGGGGTTTCAGCCTTCCCCTCTGAGCTTTCTCTCTCAGGCTCAGCTGCTCTGCTTTCTTCCTGATCTCAGATGCAAGCTGGCATAGGGCTTATCTCTTAGGGCTTCCTCTATCCCTAGCATAGGGCTTGTTTTTTTCTGGACCTTCTATATCAGTCTTGGTCGTTCTTCTCTCTTCCCGATTTTAGCTGTATGTCGTCAGGCAAAAGGCTCATCTCTCCCCAGGGTCTCAGCTGTTCGGGACTTCTCCTTTCTGTCACATGGCAGCATAAAAAATGATAGAGCCCTCTCTTCCTGTGTCTGTCCATGTGAGTCCATTTAGTTGAACTTAAATTTTTTTTCTAAGTTGCTTACATTTTTAGTATTCAACACATATGATTTTTATATAACAATAGTCATGGTCATTTAAAAATCCTTTAAAATTAAAATATACCTCTTTTATTTTATCTCTTGAATGGGACTTTTAGTAAGACACAATTTTAGAAATAATGGAAATTATACTGTAAAATTTAATCTTGAATGTCATTTTTCAGATTATAAAAAGTATAAAAATCTGTCTCCCTGTTGGATCACCTCCTTCTCTGATACCAACCCTTTTATATTTAACTCATCTTAAAAATATAGAAAGACATGAATTGTATTCCTTTTATTGGTCAATAGCATCTCGAGAAATGGGCCAAAATGTCAAAAATTTCCACTATTAAGTTCTCATCAAGACATACTGGTATGGGGTACCAATGACAGGTGATATATGGCTGACAGGGAGCTGTACAGAACATATGTCCAGGGTGCATGGTAATGTTTGGATATACTCATAGTGGCAACAATTAAAAACCACAGTAGGGGGGGTACTGGGTTCCTGGCCAGTGGTGCTCTGTCGTGGTCCCTAGGGGAGCAGCGACAGTCTCCCAGGTACAGTGGCGGGGACCGGGAGGGAGTGAGGGTTCAACAGTGAGCCCCTGATGCTAATGACTATGCTTGTGAGCTGATAAACCCAAAATAAGAACAAGGCCTAGAACAACTTTGTGCCTGGGAATTTCCTCCTGTCAGCCTTCATGTTACTCAAATGTGGCCAGTCTCGAAGCCAAACTCAGCATGTAAATGCAATGCCTTCCCCCCAGCGTGGGACATGACACCCGGGGATGAGCCTCCCTGGCAACGAGGGACCACTATCAACTACCAACTGATGATGCAACTGGAAAATGACCTTATACGGAAGGTTCAATGCGGATCAGCAGAATATCCATGTCTACATAAAATACCATGACTTTAAAATGCTGTTTGACCTAAAGTAAGGGGGAAATGGAAAGGAGAAATGAGTTTATATGGCTACGAGTTTCTAAAAAAGAGTCTGGAGGCTGGCAGAAGGTTTGCCCCCATGCACAACTGAGCAGAGTCAGAGAGACAGATAAAGCAGATACAACCCCCAGATATTGGTTCCTTTGAGGGCTAAAGAGACCCACGGGAGTTATGGTCATGGCCGATGGGGTTAACTACCAGGGCAGATGGCCCCTCTTTGGAAATGGTGTTTATGTGTGATGAATCTGGACTCAGATGGGATCTCCCTTCATAAGACTTTCATGCCAATGTGCTGGAGGTGCAGTTAATGTTGGGGTTTAAGATATATTTAGGGGATTTGAATCTCTGGACTGACAATGTGATAGCCAGATCCTGAGCCTCAACAGACTCCAGCACCTACAATCTGATTTATTGGACTTACCACACTCAGCTAAGATGGAGTTGAAGAAGGACAACCACCACACCATGGAGCCTAGAGTGATTACAACTGAAAATGGGAGGATTGCATCCGGCATCCAGGTGGAATCTGAGCCTCCTCTTGACATAGAGGTACAATGGACACAACCAATCCAATGTCCACATAGAAGAGGTGGCATTGGAATGGGAAAAGTGGACATAGTGGACGAAGGGTATGGAGAAAGGCAGGAAGAGATGAGAGGTGGAGGCGTCTTTGGGACATGGAGCTGCCCTGGATGGTACTTCAGAGGCAATCACCGGACATTGTAAATCCTCACAGGGCCCACTGGATGGAATGGAGGAGAGTATGGGCTATGATGTGAACCAATGTATATGAGGTGCAGAGGTGCCCAAAGATGTACTTACAAAATCCAATGGATGTGTCATGATGATGGGAACGAGTGTTGTTGGGGGGGGGAGAAAGGGGGTGGGGGGATGGGGTTGAATGGGACCTCACATATATATTTTTAATGTAATATTATTACAAAGTCAATAAAAAATAAAAAAATTAAAAAAAAAAAAGACATACTGGATTAAAGTCTGTGGTAAAAGATCACAAAATAACACTCTTAAATAGATACTTTAATGTCATATGCAGACATCCATTTCTGGAAGTAAGACAAGCTAATGTCTTGCAACAAAAATAGATATAATAGATAAAATTTAATAAGTCCCTTTTCAAATGCACAGCCAAGCTTGCAAGATAGCAAAAATAAAAATTCCCCAAGACCTCTAAATAAGAGGAAGCTGAAGACCACAGTATTAAGAGAGTATTAATATGACATTGACCTAGGCTGCCTTACGAGCATTTGTTAATCTTGACTGTGGGTTTCGTTAACCACTAGGGGACAGATAAAAAAAATCCTGGGATTGCAATGAATATGAACCGAAATCCCTACATAAGAACTGGAGTCCTCAAAGTGCTTTATCTTCATGAAAATGTAGATGACTGGGGAAAAGAACAAAGATGAGACAAAGAGAAGAACAAGTAGCAAGATAATAGATTTTAATGGAAACATATTGATAATTATAGTAAATATAAAGGGACTAAACAGACTAATTAAAAGATGGATCGTCAAGAATGCAGGTGGACACAGAAGAACACACAGCAAATGGACACAGAGAACAGACAATGGGGGAAAGGGGAGAGAAATAAAATAAATCTTTTAAAAAAAAAAGATGGATTGTCAGGCTGTATAAAAAGCATGACCCTATGCTATATTCATTGTATGTAAGAAACCAACTTTAAATATAAAGACATAAATATGTTAAAAAATTATAGGGTGGAAAATTATATTAGGCAAATACTAATCAAAACAGTGCTGAAAGAATTATATTAATGTCAGATAAAGTAGATTTCAAAATGAGAATAAAGTCAGATATTAAATAATGAAAAAGGATTACATTTTCAAGAAGACGTAATTCTAAGGGTGTATGCACCTGATCACAGAGCTTCAAGTTTTTCTGATTATCTTTCTGTTATTGATTTCTTGTTTGATTCCATTGTGGCCAGAAATCATGTGTATGGTTTTGAACATTTTAAATGTGTTGATGTTTGTTTTGTGGTTTAGCGATATATGTTCAATGGGTGCTTGAAAAGAATGTGTATTCTGCCAGTGGGTGGAGTATTCTATAAATGTCAACTAGATCCTACTGGATTTTCTATATGCTTGCTGATTTTTTTTCTAGTTATTCTATCAGCAGTTGAGTGAGGTGTGTTGAAGTCTCTGTTTATAATTGTAGATCTATCTATTTCTCCCTTCGGCGCTATCATTTTTTTCTTCACTGGTTTTGCAGCTCTGTTGTTTGATGTGTACCAATGTAGGACAGCTGTGATTTCTTAGCGGATTGACCTTTTTTTTTTTAACATTATGTAATGTTCTTTTCCATCCCTGGGAATTTCCATGCTCTGAAGCCTATTTTATCTGATATTAATCTAGCCATGCCTGTTTGACTTGATTAATATTTGCATGGTATATCTTTTTTCATCATTTTTCTTTCCATCAACATATGTCATTATATTTGAATTGAGTTTCTTTAGATAAAATATAGTTTTCTTTACACTCCCCTAATTATAATATAATCTTAAATATTTTCTTTACATACATTGAGTATCACATTAATCAGTGATATAATATTTAGAAAATTCAAGAGGAAAAGGAAAGTCTATTTATTTACCCATTTTTTGTTTACTATGTCCCTTTGGATGTTCCAGAGTTCTTTCTTTTATCCTTTTCTTTCTGTTTAGAGAACTTCCTCTAGCTATCCTTTTAGGGTAGGCTGCTAGTAAATTTTCTCTTAGTTTTCCTTTGTCTGAAAATGTCTTGGTTTGCCTATACATTCTGAAGGACATTTGCAGTGGATACAGTATTCTTGGTTGACAGTTCTTTCTCTTTAGCACTTGAAAAATATTGCACCACTTCCTTCAAGCTTCTGAGGTTCTTGTTGAGAAATCTTCTGTCATTCATGTTGCTGTCCCCCCGTGTGCAATTTATTTCTTCTCTCTGGCTGCACTCAAGACTTTGGCTTTAGTTTTTGAAAGTTTGACTATATGTTTCTTAGTGTTGATTTCTTTGGGTTCATTCTGTTTGGGGTTCACTCAGCTTCTTGAAACTGTAGGATTATGTCTTTTGTCAAATTTGGGGAAACTTCAGCCATTACCTCTTTGAGTGACTCTTCAGCCCAGCCCTCTATCTCCTTTCATTCTGGGACTCTAATGACACAATTGTTACATATTTTTACATCTTTCCACAGATCTCTGAGGCACCATTCATTTGTTTTTCAATCTAATATTTTTCTGTTGCCAAGATTGAATAATCTCTGTAGTTTACTGACCCTTTCCTCTGTCTCCTCCATTCTGCTTTTGAGTCCATTCATTAAGTTTTATGTTTGATATTGTAGCTTTCAGTTCTAAAGTTTCCGTTTCACTCTTCTTTATTTTCTCTATTCTTTTTGTTGAGACTTTTTCTTTCTTTGCTGATTCTATTTTTTCATTTGTTTCAAGTTTGTTTGTAATTGCTCACTGAAGCATTTTATAATGGCTGCTTTGAAATCCTGGTCATAGAATTCTAACATCTGTCTTCTCAGTGTTGGTGTCTATGGATTGTCTTTTTTTCATTCTGTTTGAGAGCTTCCTGGCTTTTAATGTGAGTGATTTTAGATTGAGACATGGATATCTTGGGTATTTTGTTATGGGACTCCAGATCTTATTTAAACTTCGTTCCTCTGCAACCAGTTCAGCAGGGAAAGGGTGGTGTGCTACCTCATTATTGTTAATTGGGAATAGAAATTCAGGTTCCATTTAGCCTCCACTGACAACATCCCCATCCAGCAAGCAGGGGGTAGGGAGTCTCATTACTGTCACATAGTCACGGAGGTCCAGGATCCCCATGTTGTCTCCACTAACATTGTTAGGTGTGTGTTTGTGGGGAAGTCTTCATTGTCACTTTGTGGGATATAAGTTCTTTCTCCCTACTTAGTATTCTGAGGTTTGGGTACCTCATTAAAGTCTGGTGAAGCTGGAAGTCTAGGTTGCCTACTTAATTTCTGTTGGCATGGGTAGGTTGGGGGTCACAGTTTTTTTCTAGGGTATTTTAATGCAGTAGGCTGGTTATTGTCTAAAAGTTGTCTCTCTTGTAGGTTGCTCTTTCCTGGTTCTTTGGCTAGAAGAGAGAAGGCTTTGGTTGGGGCTTTTTTTTTTCTGTCTGAACCTATTGGAATTCCAGTTTGCCAATTTATTCACTTCCAAGACTGGGACATATTAGGGAACTCACCATTGTGTCTTTCCTTGGGGCCTAAGGTCCCTAGCCAGTCTGCCTTCTTCTATCCACTGTTCAGAATCTTCTAGTGTATATTTTACATATAATGTCCAGGGTCTGGAGTTGTAATCAGTGGGATGACTATGTAAAAGTGTGTCTATTCCATCTTCCTGAAAGCCAAAGTGCTAGTCACATTTTGTAAGTATCTTTTTGTTCCTATTTCTCCACCAGGATTACTGTAGAGTAATCTAGCTTAAGAGGGGAGTTTGGAATCATAAATAACCAAGATCCACCACACTTCATCTGTATTTGACCTTGGCAAGTGAGTAAATCTTTCCAAAACTTAGCTGTATCATCTTTAAAGCCATACTTAGCCCATAGATTGTTTTGAGGGCTGAAAGAGATTATATACACAAGTGTTCAGAAGGTGGGTTAGTAAGCTCTTTAAATATGGCTAGTATGATTATGGGAGTGAAGTTTCAAATTTATTCAAATCAAAATAATTTAAATTAAAATAGCTACATGTGGCTACTGTATTGGACAGCCCAGATTTCATTATAAAAATAATAATAATAATAATCCTTAGAGTGCTGACACAGAGAAAACGAAAATGTCAAAAAGTGCTTTGAAGGCATTGTAATACACCACCTAGGCTATTGTTATTTGTAGTTAATATAATAACTCAAGGAAGATTTGGGTACAGCCCAAGAAATTATTTTTCTTTCCAACTAGAAGCCAGGCATTAAAAAAAAGCACATGAAGAGCCTGAATAGAAGAATTAACACTGATGAAAAATGACAAAAAAAAAAAAAAAAAAAAAAAGGAGTCAGCAGTTCCAGGGAATAAATAAGTGTGGCTACGCTTTCTCCAAAGTGAGACCTTCTCAACAACACATGCTTAAGCCTCTACACTGGGCAGCATCTTCTGTCACCACATTGAGTTCTGCCCTCCAGGGTGGCTTTGTGCTGTATGCTGATAAAGGGCAGTGATTTCCACCCTTTTCCTCATGGAGCACGCCTTAAAGAAACCTACAATGGAGAAGTGAAGTGACTTGTGCCAGGCCACATGACAAGTAAGTAGAAACTAATCACCGACAGCAAAGCATAGGAATTAAGGCTAATTAGAGTTCCATTCCAGCATCGCTGCTGACCAAATGGGAAACCTTGGGTAAGTTACTTAGCCTCTGAACTTGATTTTTTTCATCTCTGAACATTTAATCATATATTAACATCATACACTTATTATGGTGAAGTTTAAATGAGGTCATGTATGTAACACAGTTGTCTCAAAATAAGCTTAGTAGAAGAGAAAATATATTGGTTTGGAGTAGGACTCATACCCTGTTTCAATCAAGTCCTCTTCCCATTATAATATGCTGTCCACCCCCTCCACCTCTCTCCACCCCCCAATGCCAGCTTGCTCCCTTGAGCCATCTAATTAGCTAAATAAAGAGTGTAGACAGAGTCTATGTAAAAGAAAATGCTCTCTGAGCCAAGCAAAATCCCCAGGGAAGCAAAGAAACCCACATGGCCAATTACGATAGCATCATTTCATTTCCTCGGAGTGACTAATACCCAGAGAAAGTCACTTAAACACTAATCACCAGGAGAACAGGTGGAAATCATGTTAAATGAGCCCATCTTTATTCTTAGAATAAGAAGACAGCAAGGCTTTCCGATCCATGAGTATGCTTGCCTCTTAATCTTCTACGGAAAGGAAGAGTACCTTTCATTTCCAACCAAACACTGGATTTTGATGTCATCAGTAGTTGTTTCGAAGCTAGCAACAGACCTACAGGGTGGAACTGAACCAGCAAAACTCTGAGCATTTGGTTTTTCTGAATTCAAGCATCGCATATAAAAAAGATGCCTGCATGCTGCAGGGAAACCACTGACACCCACGTGTCTCTGATGGTAAGATTCATGCACGAAAGGTGCAGTCCTGCAGAGCTGTGGGGGCCTTCAGGGGCCCACCCTGACCTGGCCATGCTCCAGGACCTCGGTCTCCTCTCCTGTGCTCAGGGGAGGAGGAGGAGAAGCTCCTTCTTTAGATGAGCGTTCTGCTGACCGTCTTCACGGAGGACTGCTGTGACTCATCACTCCCCACCCCAGCTTGTTTCCCTCTTTCCAGCTTTAGCTTCTTTTTCCTTCTCTTCTCTTTTCTTCCCCTTCCTCCATCTAGCACCAATGTGAGAGAATTTGGTTGTTTCACAAAAGGTTGGAAGGGTTGGTTGACTTCCTTCCCTTCCTCCTTCTGCCCTGACCACAAGAGCTTTTCCCTGCTCCTCCCGCTCTCTCAACCCCCAAAGGCCACGCTTACCCTACCTGCAGGCCATTAGTCATTTTTGTGAAAACTTCCTAATCCCTCCTACTTATCCCAGCTCTAGTTCCACCTCCTCCAGTCTTTCTTAATTACATCAGCCCTCATAGCTTCTGTCACTTCTTCAGGAAAAACTAAGGTTTAGCTCATAATTATATTCCACTTGTACCAGGCATGTTAATTGAGATCCCCACCCCATCTTGAATTTACAGTCCTCAAAAGGAGGGGCCAAATGTTCCATTTCTCTTACATCCTCTACAGGATCTCAATACAGTGCTGGTGGCCTATTTGATTCCTGCTTAAAACGGAAAAGCCACTGCCAAGCGCACACTGGTGTTTGCATGTGGGCAGAGCTTGGTAAGCCACAGAAACAGCCCACCAAGGAGCAACACCTCAACTCCACATTGAACACAGTTCTTAAATACCTCTGATGTTCCAGGTACTGAGCAGGGCACTGGACCTAGCAGGGACACATTCTGTCCAGAGCAGCAATTCCTTCTTTCTAAGGAGTTGGCCAACCTCTTTAAACTAAGCGAGTTGATTCTCATTATGGAGATATAAAAAGTGCCTCCTGCCTATCAAGGCCCAGATCAGATTGCATTTCTTTTTGAGGCCTTCTGCAGACTCCATCAGTGTGTGCACATCTCTTCCTGCTTCCAACCCTGTGGTGCTTGTCCAGCTCATGCACTTGTCACCCAGCATATCTGCTGGCTTTGCGATCTTACAATGTACAAGTGCCTTGCTTTGCAATCTTGCTATGTACACGTCTGCCTCTCCAGACAGCTGGCAGGGGAAAGGGCCCTCTGCTTATCCCTCCAGCACTTTGAACACTGCCTTGCCTAGAGCTCGTGCTTAATATGCATTGAGGACACAGCTGTGCACTATTGGACAAATTCCTTAACTTACTAAATTTCAGTTTCCTCATCTGTGAAATGGAGTGCAAGAAACGAATCCCCTCATGGTGCTCCTGCGAGGATGAAATTAGATGATTCCTAAAAAGTGCTTAACATAGCATCTGGCACATTACAGACACTTAGTAAACATTAGTTGTTTAAATCATTATGATTTAATATCACAATGATGCACATTTATGGAGTACTTGGGTTTTCAAAGATCTGCCACAGGATAATACTGTGGCTATAGTTTTCATGTCTAATTGCAGGCAAAATTTGTTTATGGAAAATGTTGAGCTTTGACAGAAAGGGTTTGGAATAAGACAGACGTGGACTTAAATTCCAGCTCTAACACTCACCAGCTGGGTGACCTATGAAAGGTGTTTTAACCTTTCTGAGTCTTCATTCTCTCATTTGTAAAATAAAATAATAGTATTTCAAAAGTATTAAAAAGTGAGGACCTCCTAAGAAACTGCCCTGGCTGCCTTGTTGTTTGTTTTTTTTTTTGTTGAGGAAGAAAGAAGTTCAGTGTCTTAAACAAATCTCCTACTCTTTTGTGGTTTCAGAAGCTGCATAGGCCTTATTTGAGACTAAAAGGTTTGGTGCTAAGCTCAAGAATGCTAGCTCCCTTCTTCTGTCATATCCCTACTAAAAACAAAAAGACTAGAAGCCTGGTAGGGGTTACATATAAATCCTTCATCAGTCATTAGCACCTTAACATAAGTGTGAATGTTGTCTCCAGAGAGCAGACAGTCCCCTGCTCGCAAAAGTAGGCGGAATGTAAGAACGAGGGCTAGCGGTGAAAGGCCGGGGACGCTGAGGACTAGCTTTGTTTAACTTTGTTTCTATCACATTTTAAAAATTTCTGTGATACTGGCATTTCCACAATATGATGAAATTCTCTTGGCTTTAGATGAACTACATTCTCTGTTGAACTCTTCTCTAGCATAAATGAAGTCAAAGAATGAGTACTTTCATTTCTTTCCAGTCTTTGTGTCAGTGGTTTAAGTGTGTCAATTAACTTAAGTGCTACAACACAACAATCATGATTATCACCAAGTGAGGGCCTTGGCACTTGCTAGGGATGCATCAAAATCACCTGCAGGGCACTCTGGGTAAGAACCCAGGAGCCAGACTTCAATCCTGCCTTTTACAAATAGCAGCTCTATAAGCCAAGCCACTTAGTCTTGTGATTCCTCAGTTTCTTCCTTTGTAATCTGAACAATTACAGTCCCTACCTTACAGGGTTGTATGACATGAGGTAATGCATGAAAAGTGTACGGCCTGGCACATAACAGTTTCGCAAAAGTCTCGCACCTCGGTACAGCACAGCCACACTACATAAAGAAAATGGCCGGCAGTTGGGAAACCAGAGTGGTGCCCTCCAGCTGTCCCCTGAGAGGGAGACTGAGCCATCATCTGCCCTGACCAGTAGAGCCCTGGGCAGCCCAGCTGGCAAAGCCAGAGTCTGTATGAATCCTGCCAGATTCAAGAGTGAGTTAAGACAAGGGGAAATATCAGGCCAACAAATTACAGCCACAAAAGGCAAATTTTAGTGGATACTAGTGGTATCCTTAAAACCAGAACAAACTTCTCTGGAAAAGGAGTAATCAGAAAACAAGATAGTTTTTGACAGACTCCAGCACCTACAATCTGATCTATTGGACTTACCACACTCAGCTAAGATGGAGTTGAAGAGGGACAACCACCACACCATGGAGCCTAGAGTGATTACAACTGAAAATGGGAGGATTGCATCCAGCATCCATGTGGAATCTGAGCCTCCTCTTGACATAGAGGTGCAATGGACACAACCAATCCAATGTCCACATAGAAGAGGTGGCATTGGATTGGGAAAAGTGGACATGGTGGATGATGGGTATGGGGAAAGGCAGGAAGAGATGAGAGGTGGAGGCGTCTTTGGGACATGGAGCTGCCCTGGATGGTGCTTCAGAGGTAATCACCGGACATTGTAAATCCTCACAGGGCCCACTGGATGGAATGGAGGAGAGTATGGGCCATGATGTGAACCATTGTCTATGAGGTGCAGAGGTGCCCAAAGATGTACTTACCAAATCCAATGGATGTGTCATGATGATGGGAACGAGTGTTGTTGGGGGGGGAGAGGGGGGGTGGGTTTGAATGGGACCTCACATATATATTTTTAATGTAATATTATTACAAAGCCAATAAAAAAAAAAAAGATAGTTTTTGAGGAATATTTAAAAAAAAGAGGAAATGAAGAGATATGCCTTTTCCTTAAAGCAGAAATGATATTGCAACAATGCTAATTCATCCCATATTTTTCATAAACAAAATGTAATTCTAAAAGAAGTTTTGCTGGTACTTAAAATTATGTTATGAAGTTCACCCATAAAAAGTGGCGAAGAAAAGATAAATGATTCAGTAAATGGAAAAAGAAAAAACAAATGAATAACAAGCAAACCATAAACTACTTAATCATACATCAAAGAAATTCAGCGTGAATTGATATAATCCTTGATTGTGCTTCTGAAAAGAGGCAATGCTCCCTGCATATAGAGTTTATTCTGAGCATGGGCAAAGGGACAGGAATGGGATTCAGAAGACTGTCCTAATAGAAAATTAAAATGTGAAAAGAGATCATTAATTCCATAGCATGTCATTCCACTTATAGAAAACCTCACATGCCCCTTGTGAGTTTCTACAGAACTCAAGGAATCAGTGAAAGTTCTGATCTAAGGCACAGACAAGCAGAAAGTGTTTCACTGGGGAAACTGGCTCCATGGTCCTAAATGCTGAAGGTGGAAAGGGAGGGGACAGGCATGTCGAAGATTGCAGCAGGTGCATGTGAGAGTGACAAATTCCCCTCGTTCCTAAAAGACTATGAGCCATAATGTGTGTCAGGAGTACCAAGGGCCCAGTCCTAGCAAATCAGAATCTTTGAGGGGTGGTGCTGGGAATCTATACATTTAATAAACTTCCTAGGGGATTCCTATGCTCACCTCCCCAGAGCTTTCCCTGCGAAACACCAAAGGATTATTCTTGAGCAGAACCTGTTCATTAACTACAGAGAAATCTGAAGGCTGGGTACACATCCAAGACCACTATTAGCAAATATTGCTTCACAGTTGATCCCATCTGCATCTCACCTTGAACCTTAGAGATAGCTCTGGATACCCTTACCTCAAAGAAAAGAGAGGGCTTACAGGGACTTGGCCATGAAACGACGATGCTCCCTAGATATCTCTCTTCACCCCAATTCAAACCCTTGTTTCTTGTGCTATTTCCAGAATCCCAAACTTTGTGATGAGAACTCCCTTGTTCTTTAGGATTAGGGTGACACATGTCTGGACCAGAGGTAAATGGCCATGAAAGGATGACACCCTGGAGCCCTGACAACATTCTTTTTTAAAACTTTTAAAATTGAAGTTTATCATTCATACATGAATGTACACAAACAATAAGTGTATAGTAAAAGTTGTGAACTTACAAAACAAACATGCATATCATCACACAGGGCTCCCACACATCAGCCCACCACCAACACCTTGCATTGTCCTGGCAATATTTAACACACAAGAGTGAGAGTTAAAAGGAGGGTAAAGTCAAAGATGGTTTGGCTGAAGAGACAGGACAGTGGAACCTTCTCATTGCTATGGCTACAGCAAGAGTTTGCAGAGGAGAGGAAGGTTTATTCAAGGAATTCACTGAGAAAAAGCTGTTCTGCCCACAGTGATCTCAGTTGCCAAAAAACAAAACTATTTTCCTACCCTAAGTCAATTCTATTGAAAGGGAGATCCAAGTTCCACCATAGTGCCAACTACTCCCTCTGGACTTTGGTAACTCCTTTAGAACATTACAAAACATTTCTACAGCCTATCAGAACTGACTCTCTGGGTTGTTGCATGAGCCTCCCCAGGTGGAGTTGGTCAGGCGCTCTGTCTCTTTGTCTCACACACACACACTTTTCTCTTTATCTGCTTTTTCCCTTTAGGTTAAATGATTAGGTGAAAGCCCAAGATACCGGCCCATATAAGTTACCTCCTGGCCCTAGAGTTGAAGAAATCTGTTTGGGAGGTGAATCTGGCCGGAGCTCTGGACCTCGAGTCTCTGGACCTGTAACCTAATCGTGTATCCCTGGCAGCTACGGCAAGATCCCCTGCTGACTTGTCAAACTCTCACAGGGATATTAAGAAGATTATAGTAATAGCATGCCTAACACAGCTAATAAGAAAGATTTAAAACGATTGGCAAAACAGATGGAGTTACGAAGTGTTTACTACGGATAATGATTGTATGTCACGATAATAGCACATAGGGTCAGCTTAATATTGCACAACAGAAAGTGGAGTGCAGGCGCCAAGGATGCTGAGGCAGGGAGAGACAGAAATCTGCACCGCCTTGCGCCCAGCGCCCACGCAGGCGGCGGAGACAAAGTGGTTCCAACAATGAGCTCTCCTGGCCTGCTCCAGGGCCAGCTCCGTGACCAGTTTGGAAAGTCACAAAGGTGCCAGGCCACAACCAGCACCCTGAACATGGGCAGGGGTGCCACCTATGCCCAGATATCCTAAATAGATGCTCCTAACTTTAATAGTAGCTCCTTCAATCTTCCCCTTTCCAACCTGGGCAAATTAGCATCATGCCAGTTCTCTTCCTGTTTTTTTTTTTTTCTGGGACAAGACAGAATAATTACCCTCCCAGGTAAAGGAAGCTTCTGGTCCCTGGACCCTCTTCCCATGAGCATTCTCACTCAGCCTTTGCCTGGAAGTCCTCCTCTTCACGGGCGCCCGGGCCCTGGGTGGCAGCGGTCCCTGTGCTGTGGGCTGCCCTCCCTGTCCGGCCACGTGCTCCAGGTGGGCTCCTGCTGCTGCTCCCCAAGAGCCACCTGCCGTACAGGCTGTGGGCGGGAGCAGGGGAAGAGGTCTGTGCCCCACACCTCTCCTCCTTTAGAGCACAGGTTCTTACCCAGGGGTCCATGCACCCCTTCAAGAGACCCGTGAGCTTGAATTAGAAAGTCAAAGAAACATTATTCTTGTGGGGACATGATGGTGTGGGTGCGCTCTGTTTATTAAATAATACAGAGCATAGTGTGGACCTAGTAAGGGGTCTGTGGTTTTCTCCAGACTGGCCAAGGGGTCCATGGAACAAAAAAAGGTAAGAACCTCTGGTTTAGAGGAAGGAACCACTTAAAGGCCGAAGGATTTTGCCTCCAGCTTATCTGCCTTCGCTGCTCACTGCACCCCCTTCCCTTCAAGGAGGGAAGGGGCAAGGTTGGATTTACCGTGGGAAATGATGAGGGTGTGAACTAAGGGCTTTCACATGGATTAGTTCTTTGATCTTCAGGTGAGATGCCCAAGGTGGGAATGTAGACAGCAGAGGAAATTGCTGGTGAAGTGATGTGAGAGACTTTTAGGAAAGCCATCTGGCAACATCTCTTTAAGTTGAAAACACACATACCTTTTAAACCAGCAATCTCACTCTTAGGAACTGATCCCACAGACCTAAAAGCACCCATATATGATACATAAGGACTTATGTAAAAAGCCTAGAAACATGGTGAAATCCCCCTAGAGGAATGGATAAGTACAATGGACAACAGACAGCTTTCACGTAAAAATGTATGAAGAGAAGGAAAAATGGGCAGATACAATTAGTGTGTTATTTTGGGAGAGATTGGTGGGGCCAATGTTGGTGTATAAGATAAGAGATGGTGAGGTGGGTAGCAAAGAGAAAAAAGGGAAAAAAAAAAAGGCAAAACAATGGCACTTTGGGAAACGGACTTTGGCCCAGTGGTTAGGGCGTCCGTCTACCATATCGGAGATCCGCGGTTCAAACCCCGGGCCTCCTTGACCCGTGTGGAGCTGGCCATGCACAGTGCTGATGCGCGCAAGGAGTGCCCTGCCACGCAAGGGTGTCCCCCGCGTGGGGGAGCCCCACGCGCAAGGAGTGCGCCCTTGAGGAAAGCCGCCCAGCGTGAAAAGAAAGTGCAGCCTGCCCAGGAATGGCGCTGCCCACACTTCCCGTGCCGCTGACGACAACAGAAGCGGACAAAGAAACAAGACGCAGCAAATAGACACCGAGAACAGACAACCAGGGGAGGGGGGGGGGGGGAATTAAATAAATAAATAAATCTTTAAAAAAAAAACAAAAAAAAAAAAACAATGGCACTTTAACGACTGAAGCAGATCAGCTTCCCTGGGAATCAGACTCTGAGACTGAGATCTGCCCGCACGAGGTTTCCTGAGCAGTGCCCTCGTGATCACACCTGTAGGGGAGTGAAACAAGCAGGAGGGCAGAGGGAGAAGTTGCCTGTGATGCAGTCACGACAAACCCTCAGTCGTTCCCAAGTGGAGCTCAGGAGCTGGGAATGCCCTGAATCAGGACGTCAGTCAGTCCAGGGATGTGGGCTGCCCCTGGCAAGGAGGCAGGCTCATCAACAGAGGGCCGGCACCGGGAGGCGGGACTCAGCTGTGAGCAGTCAGCATCTGCACTCCCAGCAGCTGGGGGAATGGATGTGTCAGTCATATACCTGTGTTGTGGGTGCTGTGATGACTCATTCGTCACGGTCCACATCACCATGACACGGGTACCTGACTGCATTTATGCATATTTGTAAAATTACATGTATATATAGCTGTATTTTAAAAATATTAAGAAGAAGAAAAGAAGGGTCTCTGATTCTCTAGTAAAAAATTTATTTCTAACACTGGCAGTGCTGAAGGCTTAACAAGACACTGTATGAACAGGAAGCAGTTGAGACTCAACAGCTTGGGCAGTTATGGTAGTAATGAACTAATCATTTCCTCTGTCCTTATCTCAATGGAAAGCAGGGACTGGGCTCTTTCTGAAGTAATGCAGGCTCCTGAGAACTCTGACTGCCTTCTATTTTTGAATAGGTTAGAAATAGAACCAAGGGATAAATTTCTCTCCCTTTTGCTTGTCAGGAGTAAGTACCTTGAATATGGGTTCAAATGAGAACCAAGAATAAAACACAAAGTAAAGACCTCAGCAGGATACCCCACTGTCTCCCCAAGAAGCAGAGCTATGAATAGGATACTGCAAATGTAAGCAATGGTTCTAAGCCAGCCCTAACTGGAAAGCCCAGCAGTGACTCAGTAGGCACTCTCTTGAGGCCAATTAGGATGCTATAAAAGTCTAAGAACCTCGTAATTAGCCATATCATCAGTTCCTATATCCCACCCTCTCCTGGTACCATATTACTAAGGGAAAGCAGAGACAATGCATTCACCTTGCATATTTTCCCCAAGATTGGGTTTTATAGCCATTTGAATGAGACTTTTATTGTCTTTCACAGTCACTTGAACAAGATTTTATTTCCACAAGCAAGTGCTTGAGAAACGATGGAGAGGAAGAGTAAGCTGGCAGATAGTTCCACAGTCCCATGTTTCTGTGGTATGGAAAGAAAGATCCAGTTGCCTGTCATGTTTCAACAGGATATCCCCACTCATCAAATATTGTTCTGGAAATACTAGCTATGGTGGGCTGAATTCTGTACCCCACTTTGTACAGGTTCTTGCTTTTGGATCACATTCTGGTGAGTGTGGGCCCATTGTAAATAAACTTCAGTTAAGGTGCAGCCCAACAGAATCAGGTTGGGTTTTAATCTAGATTTCTGGAGGCCTTTATAAGCAGAGTGAAAGTCAGACAGAGAGAGCAGCCAGGAGCCAGAAGTTAGTGGAACCCAGAAAAGAAAGAAGAGGACATCTCCATGTGCATTGCTATGAGATGGGAAAGGCTAGAAACCCCAAAGATTGCTGGTCAGCCAGAAGATACTGATCCCTGGAGAAAGCAAGCCTTCTAGTCTTTGAAACTGTGAGCCAATAAATTCCTGTTGTATCTGTTTTAGCAGTTAGGAAATGAAAACACTAGCCAGTGTGATTAGCCAAGAAAAAAGTACACCATATGTATTGGAAAGGAAGAGTTGGGCTAATAAATGTGGATTTAAAAAATATACTTAGATAACCTAAAAGAACTAGCTGGATAAATTAGTACAGCAAGAGAGCAGGCAGGTGACTGGGTGAACATTAAAAATGTTATAATCTATAGATTTATTATATACCAACAATAATTAGAGTTAGAATACAATGGGGGAAAAGATTCCATTGACAGTAACAACAAAAATATAAAATACCTAGGAATAAATGTAATAAGAACTATATAGAATAAACAAGAGGGAAAGATACAAAAATTTACTGATGTGAATGTGAGAAGTCTTTATATTTTAAGATATCAATTTTATCTACTTTAATATATGTATAAGCAAAATTCTAACTGAGAGTTTATTTAGAATTAGGGAAAACAATTCTAAATTGTATGAATAAATTGTATAAATAAATGCGTAGGAATAAATATGGATGAATGGCCAAAATGAGAAGGCAGTGTTGTGAGTTGAATTGCATTCCCCCAAAAGATATGTTTAAGTCCTAACCCCCAGTGCTTCACAATGTGATCTTATTTGGAAATAGGGTCATTTCAGATGGAATTAGTTAAATTAAAATGAGGACACACTAGAGTGTGACGTGTCCTTAATCCAAAATAACTGGTGTCCTTATAAGGACCATGTGATAATACAGGCAGAGAGTTAAGTGCTGTAGCTGCAAGCCAAAGACTGCCAACAAGCCACCAGGAGCTAGGAAGAGGCAGGGAAGGATTCTTCCCTAAAGGTTGCAAAGGGAGCATGACCTGATTCTGGGCATCTAGCTTCCAAAACTGTGACATGATAGCTTTTGTTTGTTTTAAGCCACCCCATTTGTGTTCCTTTGTTAGAGAAGCCCTAGGAAACTAACACCAGAGGCTTGTCCTATTTGATATGAAAATGATTTTAAAGGTACATTTATTTTTAAATATTGATACCAAAATACAAATCAATAGAGGAGTCAATAGAACATAACAGCAATAAAAGAAAAAGGGAACTCTAACATTCCATTAGTATGTTGGGATCCCTGCCTTTGCCTGCTGGGGAATGAGTCATGTACCCCATAATAGGCACATTCTGGTACCAACCGTTAGTCCTATCATGTAAATGCATTTGTAAATAGGACCTTTGAAGACATTATCAGTTAAGGGGTGCCCAAACTGAGTGAAGGTGTGCTTCATCCAATATGGCTGAAGTCTGGATAAGCAAAGGGAATTGACCATGAAAGAGAAACCACAGGGAGCAGCCAGAAGCTGGAAGTCAATGGAACCTGGAAGAGAAAGAAGACACTTCATGCACTGCCATGTGACAAAAAAGCCAAGGACCAAGGATTGCTGGTAACCAGACCCAGAATGCCAGAGTTTTGGGGAAGAAGGTATCGCCTTGCTAATGCTTTGATTTTGGACCTCTCCTAGCCTCAAAACCATGAGCCAATAAATTCTCCTTGTTTGAGCCAACCCATTGTATGGTATTTGTTTGAGCAGCTGGGAAACTAAAACTCAACCCTGACTACAGCCTGTTCCACTCCAAAGCACTGGCAAAAGTGAAAAGAAAGGTATAAAAGCAGTTCTTTGCCTTGTTTCTTTTAGGTGTCTAAGATCCTTTACCACATTATTATCGTCATCCAAGCTTCTTTCTTCCAATCTGTATCTGAGCACACACATCACTTCCTCCCACTCCTGTGACTCCCAAGTTTCTCTTGCTCCAAGTCAGGTGAACCGGCATCAAGAGCTAGATGCCAGAAAAGTTCCTGACCTTTCCTGGAAGAAAAAGGCAAGGAAAGGCAGTTTTTGGAGTTGTCTTTCTTGCACTCTATTGGAAACTGTGCATGCATTTTAGCTTTGAGGCACATATTCAACTACTTGATGGGTTAAAATGGATTTTGTGGGGTGGCCTTATACTCTAACACCCAGGCATTTAATCTTTTGTTAATAACTGTGATGAAGGACACACTTGTGAGTTGCAATTAGCTGTGAAGTATATGGAAAGCAATTTATAACTAATAGCTTAAGTTTGGAAGTTCACAACGATTTGCCTTTCAAACTTTAAAATTGGCTGAGGTTGTATTATAATGGATCACTCTAACTCACTTATATTCCAATTGATATCTTAAAAAGGAGAGAAAGAGATGACATACCTAGAACTGTGTGCTACCCAAAATAACATCAGCAGTGGTATGTCAAAAAGGAAAATGGGTAGAGAAACACAATATATTATAGTTTCTATGAACAAATGATCCAGAACACTAAACAACTGAAGATATAAAACCTTGGCAAGCCATCTGTTTGTAAGTTGAGTGTGCCTATATCAGAGTTTTCGGGTTGGTCTTGAGGAGAGTATCTGGAAACTAGAAGCTCACCAGGCTGAGTGAGGAGTAACCAGAATTCTGCCTGTATTCTCGAGTAGAACTGGCTGATATGTGATGAAATGCCATTGTCTCGGTTACTGGGGCAGCCGCTCAACTCAAATAAAGTAGAACCATGTCGTTCTGAATTAACGTCCCAGGCTGGAGGATCTGTCTATCCTGTAGTAAGTGCAGCTCTAACCTCCTCCTAAGCTGATGGTGGAACTAGGAGATTCAGAAGCTTCGACATGCAGTCACTGCCACCTGTGAGCCTTGGGGACTGCTGACAGCTGCTAGAGAGAATTCGTATCTACACTACACTTTGTAAATATGCGGCATGGTCTAAGAAGTAGTATACAATTTATGATAACCACGTTGTGGAAAGGCACAATGCATTTTGCACCCGGTTCGCTTTATGAGCATTTGCTATGTTCACGGATAGCTCTTTTTGTCCCTGCAATCCCTGAGGACCAAAGCTCTACTCCTGCAGGACATCTGTTTAAACAGCATCCTTCCTGATCCCCCCATCCAGCTGACACCATGGTAATGTCTCTTCCCCTGCCCCTGGTGGTGCTGACACCACAGGCTTCCTGTTGATCATTCAACCACTCCTGTGTTTCCAGACATGGGGATGAGCATTCTCTCTTCCCTCAGCTGACCATGGACTTGCCTGGATGTTACTTCAGCTATCTGCATCAGATCTCATCAGTCCAGAAAAAGAGCCTTCAGTGACCTTGGTCCTCAGGTACCTTATAAGGAGAAGCAATTGGGCTGTAAACTTTGGGCTTTTATTCTTTTTGATGACACTGAGTGAGTCTCAAAGTTCAGGCCATCAGAATATATTTTCTACTGTATCTACAGGACACCAAACATCAAGGAGAAAAGTGAATCATCCAGTTGGAACTCTGGATGTTTTTTCTTCCACTTGGCCTTTTGATGGACAGGTAAAGCATGCAGCCTTTTATTTTAATTTTCCACTTGTCTCCTGAACTTCTGATATCTTACACACCAGAACTTCTCAAATTATCTGTGGTGACAGGCAAGTTTTTTTTCCCCAGTCCATCATGCACCAATACTTTTTTTTCAATATGAGAAAACGAAATCACTAAAAAAAGTGATAAATCCCAAACAAATACCAGATCCAAATTTTTATCATTAAATTCAACATACAAAAAACTACTTTGTCATATTGCTAAAAATGTTTCTAAGCACTTAATCTCATTACAGAAGAGTAACAGTTCATAAACTGGAACTAGTCCATGGAACTGTACGGTTGTATACTTTGTCAAACTTAGATGGCTATAGATTTAGCTAATATTCTTTGCAACTTGTGGTCTATGTAACAACACAATCTTACATTTTATAACACTTAATTTTTGGGAGCACTCAAATATTTTATCTCACTTTACCCTCCACCTAATATTTCAGGTAATTGGGGCAGTTTTTTAACAAACCCCATTTGTCAGGCAAGAAAAGCAGGTCACAGAGATGTTCAGTGATGTGCCCAAAGTGGTTAATGACAAAGCTGGAGCTCACCCTTGAGTGTTCTGATTTATGATCCCAGGTTCTTTTTGTTCCTTAATGGAGTCACATACATGGCAATGAACTGGAACAAATGAACTAGTCAATGAGTCTAACTCCATTGCCAACGCACTTTAAATATCCAAACTGCCAAAGTTCTTTTCTACCTTTCTTCACCCATGTCCTTAAAGAGAAAATTTACCAAATTATCCATAACCTTGGGTTAATGATGTTGTTCTTATTTTGGAGAGCTGCTTTAGGAGAAAAGTTTCAAATGATCCATCACTTTAAAAGCATCAACAATTCTCAAAAATGATAGCAAAAATTGAACTGCAGCAATGCTACTAAAAACCCTCAAACTCTTTAAGAAGAAAAAGGTAGCAGACTATTTAGGCTACATGATCATAACCAAGGTACATTGTTTACATCCTGTCTGCTGTCCCAAATTACAGGTAATATACAATACAGCAGATACGTAGCCTCTAATATGTCAATTTTGCAAATGTAAACCAGGAAAGAAATCTCAGAAATTTCAAGCAAAATCTCTGCTAATTGTTCAGAAGATACGATTCTCTGTCTTCTTCAGAAGGGCCTGGCAGTAGCATTTGGGTTAGGTGACAGCTAAGGTCAGTGCTCAGGTCATATCAAGTGGTGTACAGTTAAATGCAGTTGCAAGGACCTGCAGGGAGCAGCTGACTGACCTAGGAAGCAGTGTGGTGCAGGGGCGAGGCTGGAGTCTTAGAATCTGAGGGTCCTTGGCTTGACTCCCAGCCCTGCCACTTACTGAATTGTACAGCAGGCCTTGACCTCACTGTGCCTCTCAGAGCTGTGATTATTAAGCAAAAATACATGTAAAATGACTAGCACATAAGGCTGAAAAATACTTCTTAGGAATAGAAAGAAAAAGTATAGACAGCTCCTCTTCCTCTACTAGCCATCTGCCTGCATCTTTTTAGCCTTGTCTAAAATGTCTATTTTGCTCCACATTAATTATACTTTCCTTAGTCAGGAAATAGACATAGCTTCAGGTAGGGTGGGGAATCTACATGAAAAAACACTGATAACAGAGAATAAAAGTAATACTTAAGTCTACGATAGCCCCTGGGTCCTCAACTGACCTGGGGACTAAAAGTACAGAAGAGGAAAAAAGGCTTGCATTATGAAATAATTCCTCTCTGACTCTTCCAAGGCCCACCCCGGTGAGCTGACAAATGCAGAAGATCCGTGGATGGCTCTGAATATGCTCAATTTGACTGACTTTGCTTCCTATGCCAACTCATTACTTTCATTTCTATTAAGGCAATGCAGAAGACAGAGAAATAGAAACATCTTTAAGTTACTGTAAGCAGTACAATGTCCAATCAGCACAATTCACTTTTGGGAGTTTTTTTTTTTTCTGGCTTGGATTGTTCTAGTTGGCTATGTATACTGGTCACATGACTCCTGTTTCTTGGGCTGTGAAAACTGAGCTAAGTAACTGAGCACAAACCGGGACTGGCATCCAATCATACAGATGTTTCACACCATTTTTTTTCCCAGGCACCAAAATGCTGCTTGGAGACTTTCTTTAGTTTATAAGACTGCACTTAAATACTTTGGATAATTAATTTTCCTTTTTCACATCCTTGTATTTCACAATATGAGGCCCAGGCCCAGGCTTTGTCTACATCTACAAATGGAAGAGGCAACTTTGGATGCGCTAAAGATACAAGTCTCTGATATCATCTGCTGAGCCTCTGTGACAGAAAACAGAAACCCTTGTTCTGCAACGGTTCCTGCAAACAGAGCTCTCCACACTCTTTTAAGACCAGTTTTATCACCAGTCTTACAGAACTAGACTCTAATTCCTTTTAACTTCATTCAACAAATATTTATCCAGTACTTACTACTGTGCTTAGGCCCTGAGATTCAAAACTGATTAAGATTGATTCACATTAGACCTGTAGTTTACAAACTGGAATTTAAGAGATGATCAGCTCAGCCAACTTCCTCATTTTGCTGATGGAGCACTGAGGCCTGGAGAGCAGGAACCTTCCCAAAGTCACACAGACGGTGAGTAGCAGAAGCAGGGTGATGGGAAAATTTGAAATCATGGTAAAAATGTAAGTCCCATTACCATCCAAACCCCATGAAATATGTTAATTACAGAAATGCTAGAAAATGGAAGTCCTTTGTGTAAGTGCCCTGTTCTGCAGTTTTAGGGGCTTATGTATCAATTAATTTATGCCCCCAGCTAGACACAGCACTCTCTCCTGTCCAGGAAAGAACCCCCCCAAGCTGCTTGCCCCAGGACCATCACCTCTTATCGCCTATGGTCACTGTCCCCCTTTTTCCTCCATACCTTCTGTGCTCTAGACTTTTGAAAATTATTTTCTTTTCTCTGCTAGGGAAGAAAAGGTTGCCAAGGTTTTTCTTTTAAACTGACCATGACCAGGCTGGGCCCAGGGGTTTCAAAATTTAAAGGGAGTATAAGACAGAAATTTGAAGTGATAGACAATTCTGAAATTTGTGACATGGATTTGTTGATGGCCCACACATGCCTTTAGCAGAAAGAAACAACTGAACTGGGCACCTAGGCAGCAGGAATAAATTACCCCAGCTGTGAAGCATCAATATTTACAATACTCTGGGCACCAAAATATTACAGTACTGCCCTCACAGGTCCCCAGCCCCTCAGCAGACCAGTTCACCAAGTGTTATTTTTAAAATGCATTCACGAAGGATCCGCCTGCCCTCCGTCTTTCCCCCCATCCCCATCCACACACAACTGACATATCTGTAGGAGAAGTTAACAGGCAGACCCCTGTCCCAGTGGTGGGTGGGAGCAGAGAAGGGGACGTGACTGAGCTCACTGAAAGCGCCTCGTGAAGCCCGAGTGGGCACACCATCGGTTTGCAAAAGACAGCGATTTTTCTTTTTAATTTCCCTTGCCACTCTCCTCTTTTTATTCGAGTTTACATAACCATAGGAAATGGGATCTGAGAGAAGGCTGACAGACAGTCTTCTGAAACACTCATGCTGCAGGTGCCTTTGCAGTTTGGAAGTCTCTTTCCTGGGCTCAGGAAAGAGGGGCAGGGCGTACAACTCAGGTGGCCCCGCATCTAAAAATATTCAAGTTCAACTCTTGACTTTAATTAAGGACTCTATCCACATTGAACCAAATATATCCACAGCCCTAACTTGGCCCCAGTTCATGACCTCTGGTTGCTGGGCCAGTGTGTAGGTACCGCCCGTGAATCCTCCCGTTTGTCCCCTGAGCTCTGAAGGCTGACTCAAGGCCAACATGGTCCTTAGCCCTTGAGTTCTCGGTGCTACCCTAGGTAATTTAGATATTTAACTGAGTATAATGAAGACCAGCTTTGCACACTCAAGATTTTTTTATTTCAAAAGATACAAAGACAGACTTGCATGCAAATGTGTGTGCCTAAATCATAATGCTCTAATTAATAAATTAAGTCTCTTCTTAGATGACACCCTTTTGTGACACCCTGCCCCCCAGACTGGAAAATCAACCTCCCCTGATTGTCCCTGTGTAACTTCCACGGCCCTTGATTGTGCTTGGTTACACGTCTGTCCATTGTGAAGTCAGGCTCTGTGTGTGTCTGGCACCCAGTGGCTCTCAATACAGTTCTTGAATATAGTAAATAAAGGATATTTTGAGGCCCTAGTCCACTCTGGGGTGGCTTCCCAGAGGAGGAAAGCTGGGACTTATTTTAAGAAATGGAAATGATGATTTGGAGCAAAGAGACACATTTCTGCCTTAGGTCTTTCAACAGGCCTAGCAAATTGGTGTGGGGGAAGAGTAAAGGCACAAACCGTTCCAACGAGTTTCCTCATGATGGGAGAGAAGCTCTCAGTGGCAGGCTAATTTTGACAAGGTCAAAGTGGAAAACAGGACCCTCTGCACGACTTCACTTGCTCGCCATCATGCCATATGCTCTCCGTACAAGACACCTTTGTGTCGTGCTTTGCAGTGACCTTGGGAAATCGCTTCCATCTGGAAGCTTGTGGTGACTCGCAGGAAGGCAATGTGCAGTATCTCAAGTTTGCCTTTGGCTCGGACTCTCAAATCTACATTCTGACCCTTATGAAACACTCTTACCCAAAAGCACTCTGATGGATGCAATATTAGTAACTTCAAAGTGGGCAGCACTAGTTCCCTTCAAATGCCCACAGCTTGACATCTAGAGATGCAACAGTGTTTTGACTTTGAAAGGATGGCAGACTCTGGGAAGCTCTGTGCTTTGAGTCAGCACAGTAGCAAAGTGCTAGGATTTGGGAAGACGGTGGCCGGGTAGGAAGGGTGTTGCTGGCAGTATTTTTCTCTCTGTTACCTGTTCCCAGAGTCCATTTGAAATCAACACCTGTACTTTGTGACATTGCTGGGCTCTGCTGAACTGGCTTCTCTACAAAAATCATGAGGCAAATCAGCTGGGGTAAAAGCAGTTACCATGGAAACTCAAGACTTTGGTTTGGAAAGTAAAAGTCATTTTTATGATGACCATAGCTACGGTCTGTACTGATCCACTTCCTGGGAAGGTTCTTCTAAACTTTAGCATTACTTTCTTTTTCTTGTCCCAGGGAATTTGGCAAAGGAAAAATTTTAAATCAGACTGAAAAAATATTACCTTCTCAGTTAAATAGCTAAAAGAGGAGGTCTTGATTTATTCAAACCATATTTGCTATAGACAAATTTAACTCTAAATGGAGAAACTGTTTAAAGGTCAAGCTTTGTCTTGGATACTTTGAAAGAGTTGCTAAGCATTTTGTCCCCCATGGAGGCTGGGTTGACACCAGGAGGTGTTATTTTTGATATTTCCCCATAACCACTTTTCCACATCTCAGTAACAAGAGATTTATAGTTATAGAGAGCAAACACATCCTTATGTGGGCATTATCACAGCTGTAGCCAAACCAGTCATGATAGCAAGAACAGACTGGCTGACTTTTTGTGCTGGCCTGAGAACAGAGAGGACATCAAGAACATATGATTTCATATCAGAGAAAAGCTGGTTCCAACTCCTCCTCATCACTTACTTACTGCATGACCTTGGGAAAGTTACTTAACTACCCTCTGCCACAATTTCCTCATCTCTGAAATGAGTACCTATGGCATCAAATGCTCACAAGGATTCCATGAAATAACACATTTAGTATCAGCCCATAATAAGGGAAAATCCAAGATAAAATAAATCAAAAGGAATGGTCCAGTGGAAGGAAAGTGGGGGAGACTGAAGGACAAAAGGAGAGATCAAGCTGATATACTCTCTGACTTCAAGCCCCACCTCCAACTGCCCCTAATCCCCACATAATCACTACCACCCAACTCCCATCCTTGTGCCCCCTTTCTCATTCCATGCCATCCCAACCCTTAAGGCATCTAGTTTTATTTTCCTTCCTTTGGTTTCCCACCCACAGATCTATGGAGGATCTTGAGTTTGTGGCAGAGCTTACCTCTTGTTTCTCCTCATTTATGAAAAGAGGCTCAGATGTGCTCCCAACTTGTCACTGCCAAAGTTCACTTTATAATTCCGAAGGAATTGTGTGCCAGTACTATTTCAGGTAGTTTTGTTTTTTATTTTTATAAGAGGTAGTCTTTTTGAAAATAAAAATCACAATTTCCTTTAAGGCTTTGGAACTGTAAGAAGTAGTGGGTAGCCAACTACTAACACAAGGCATCTGGACAGGTTTTCAGAATCACTAGGCAAGTTGTTAGAAACAAAGCAAAAAAAATTGAGTAATAATAAAAATTCACGTTCTGTTTTAAACGTCGAGTTTCTAAAGTATTTCCATGAATTTTAAGAATTCCTAGAGTATAAATTCCTACAGTATAAACTCAACAGTGGCACTAAGGCCGTTTTGGGCTGGGTAATTCTGTCATGGGGAACTGTCTTGTGAAATATAGGGTGTTTAGCCACATCCCTGTCCTCTACCCACTAGATGCCCAAATGCGACAACCAATAAGGTCTCCAGACATTGCCAGATTGTCCTTAGCTAAGACCTACTGGCATAAATTCTTTAGGAATAGTTTGCTATTCTGGGATTTTGTTCCCT
The DNA here is from genome assembly GCF_030445035.2 of Dasypus novemcinctus. Classification (NCBI taxonomy): domain Eukaryota; kingdom Metazoa; phylum Chordata; class Mammalia; order Cingulata; family Dasypodidae; genus Dasypus; species Dasypus novemcinctus. Next base: position 24,059,640 of record NC_080697.1, on the reverse strand, counting down.
CCCCCTAGAGTTTTCTTTTTAAAAAAATCCATTTCTGAGATTGTCTTTTTTTTATTTCCTAATGATTGAAACCATATAAAAAAGCAACAGGGTTACTGGTTGCAGGTAAACTTCAAGAACACTTCTCATTTTAAGGGATCAAACTATATGGTTAATTTAGAAACAGCAGGCTTCTAACTGGCAACTAAATGCCCAGCAATAAGCTAAATGTGGATAGCACACACACAAAAAATGAGAGTGTAATGTTCCCTTTTTAAACCCTTTTTGGGCAAAGACTACTGCTCTGCCAGCATTCCAGAATAATGACAGCCAGTGTGCCCTTTGTCAACTTTCCCTCTTTCTCCTTTGAAAACGCAAATCAAACTACTTCTGGAACATCTTCTGATATGGTTTAATGAGCCCAAATCCGATTCCGTTAGCACTGAGGGCAGCCTGTACCGCGGATCCCTTTTGGCAGCCTCTGCCGCGGGATGGGGACGGCTGGGTGTCCAGGACTCATGGTTCCCCGGCTGCTTCCACAGGAGCTGTGCCACGTTTGTCCATTTTATATCTTGGGCATCTAACTATGACTTTGAACAAAGAGTTCTGGGCTAAGAAGTCTGCAAGCTACTGAACCAATCAGAGTCCTTCTTTTTATAGATGAGGAAACAGAAGTCCAGAAGGTAGAGGCAGAACCTGGTTTAATCCTAGGTTTTGAAACTCGTAGCCAGGCCCCTTTCTGCTCCTTCAAGCAGTTCCGTCAGTTTCTTCATCTCTGACATGAGCTTAGCAATTTCTATCTTACAGGCTTGTTCTGGAAAGTAGCTTAGATTCACCAAGTGTCTAGCATACTACAAATACCATATATCCCCAGATATATGAAGTACTGCATTTCTTTTTCCTAGGAAGAGATTTGTTAAACTCTTCACAGGATTTCACCTAATCCTCTTGTGATCAGGGACACAATGAACTATGCAGAAAGCCAGGCATATCTTCTTGTAACTTGGTTAAAAGGCAAACTTTGTCTGATGAGGGGAAGGAATACTTCATTTTGAATCACAAACCCCTCAAAGGAAATGATCATATTTTAGATTATTGCTATTTTTCACTTCACACTTTGGTATCATTGTGAAAAGGAGCCTAAGCTGAGGTAGCGACTTCCAGATCAAGCTGAAGTTCCTCATCCCCTTCCTAAATTTTCAATAAACCTAAAAGAATCTACTAATCAGTCAAATCTTACATGACTGTGAAAAACACTAGGGAAGGGCAACATCCCTAAGCTTGAACTTCTGAGAAATTTCTGGAAACCAACGTTCAGTTAGGACCAAACTGAGTGAAGGACTGATGACTGCGCAGTTCAACTCAAGAAAAGGGGATAAAGGTAAATGGCCCCAGTCACTTCTCAGTAACATCCTCCAGGGCTTAGAATAATTGGAGCTGGAGACAGACCTGCTCTGGCTTTTCAAAGACAATCGTCAGTTGTCCTCAAGTATCGGAGAAGTGTATTAATGTTGAGATTCACAAAGAGGGCAAGGACCCTTGGCTTTCCCAGGCAAGGTCAAGAGACAAGTAAAGGGACATGGATGGCAGAATCAGGCCAATCAGATGAGAAGTCACTGCACCTGCTGTGCCAAGCAATCAGGACAAAAAGCCTTTCTAGGCAAAAGTGAAACTCTTTGTCTTGGCTGCCTCTAGTTCAGTCGCCTTCCCTGTGCCCAAACAGTAATAGACCTGCACTCCTGCAGATTCAAATCATAACAAAGGCAATTCTTTTCTTTCTCCCCTTGATCTGGATCTGAAAGATTTGAATAGGGAAAACCCCAAATTCGAAGAGTTTTTAACAGAGCCCTTTTCTAATTTTAATACTAGATCTTTCTCTGTAAGGTCAAACAAAAGGAGAAAAATTACTGTTCATCTGAAAAGACTCAGCTCTTCTGGAGAGGAGAGTGAATGGAAAATCAGAGCAAATGTTCACCTTAAAGTCTCTTAAGTTTTATTGAAACAAGACTATGGGGTTTATAAAATGAGTATAGACAATTGTGAAGATGGAACCATCTGTCAAGAAAAAAGAGTGCAGATAATGTAACATTTTCTGTAATCTATGTATCTTTTTAAAATAAATAAAAAAATATTAAAAAAAGAAAAAAATTCAGTACAAAATAAAAAAAATTAATCCAAACTAAGTGAAATAGAACATGAGCATGAGAAATTTGAATGGAAGTCAGAAGAAAATCATGAAGAGATGACTAATATGAGAGTAAAGGAAAAGAAAGGATAAATATAAGAGATCCAAAATATGGCTATTGTGAATTCCAGTAGAAAGAGAATAGCTTCAGAGCCAAAGAGTGTACTGGGTCCAAGACAGTATCAATGTCTCCACTGATATCCTTCATTCAGGCTTGTCCTAACTGACCAATATCAATGAAAAGATAGCAATAGCTAGAAATACCCAAGGGGATATTTTTTAATTTGATGGGAGAAAAATCTAGAAGCATCTTGGCTGAAAAAGAAATACATAAATAAAGAAAATACTTGATATACTTCCGGCAAGATGGTGGCTGAGTGAGCTTGCCTTGCCGTCTCTCCTGGGAAGAGGCAGCTGGGCACCGCTGGAGGTTCTCCGGGACCAGGCTTTTTCAGGATTTTTTCAGGGCAGGAAGTGTCTGGACATCGATTTGGTGGGAAGATAACGGAAAGGACTGGTCTATAAGATATAAATTGGGACTTTTCAGGAGGGGAAGGCAAGATGGCGGCTGAGTGAACTTCCCGGTTACTAGCTCCTGGGGGGAATTGGCTGGGAGGCGTCGGAGACTCTTTGGGACCGGCTGTTTCGGGATTTTTCCTGGTCCGGAGGTGTCTGGACATCGATTTGGAGGGAAGGTAACAGAGAGGATCCATCTGTGAAATATACATGGAGATCCCAGCTACGTGTGGAGGATTCCCTCCTTGGGTAGGTGGAGCCGAGGCAGCTAGCACCGCGCGGAGCCCCGGCGGGCGGCGGCCAGGGTAGCCGAGTCCGGCCGAGCCTGGCTGAGCTGCGGCGGGCGGAGGGGCGGAGCCCAGCTGAGCTCGGCCAAGCCCAGCCGCGCCGCGCCGGACCGCGAGCGGGAGAGCCGAGCCGCGCTGCGCCACGCCGGGGGGCGGGCGGGAAAGCCGAGCCCAGCCGAGCCCAGCCGAGCCCAGCCGAGCCGCGGCGGGCGGCGGGCGGGGGACCGGAGCCCAGCTGAGCCCAGCCGAGCCTGGCGGCGGGGTTTCTGTTCTTTGGTTTTTTGTTTGTTTGTTTTTTTATTTTTTTATTTTTTATTTTTGTTGTTGTTCTTGTTGTTCTTTTTTTTTTTTCAATCCTCTCTTTCTTGTCCCCAATATTCTTCTTATACTATTTTACCTTAACAATACAATAGGTCCTACAGGAAATACCTCACATTTGCTGGGTTTCCTCACCCTCCATTGCCTCATTTCTCTGTGAATAGATTTAGCCTATCTACACTATCCCCTTTCCCCTACAACTTGATATCCTCCACCATCTGCTATCTCTCCTATATTCCATCTCCCTTTCTTTGATCCACAAAGTGTCTAACTCTTAATTTCTAATACCTTTGTTTAGTTTTCCATCTGGTATTCGTCCCTGAAACTATTACCTTTCTTTTCTCTTTCCCTCTCTCACGAAAACAATAGCCTCTTAGTACGTACCACATTCCTCCCATATTCAGTTGTCTACCTCATTATAGGTACTTTCCTACTACTATAACTCTACACAATTTACATGATCTAACCTCCATCCTCCCAGAACTCATATTGTTGCTTTGTAAACATATATCACCAATACTACTTCACACTTTTTCCTTCCTTACACAATTGACTTTCCCCAGCACTAATACTTTCCTTTAAAGTGAGCTTAACTAGCAATAAGAAATTGGAATAAGAAGAACAAAGTGACAAAGAGAAGATATAACACTTACGCAAAAACAACAGCTAATTAATCTCCAGGACTAGACAAAGAAGCTAAGGAACTGATTAAACCCGTCAAGAAAAAATGTTGACAAGACAGCAACAAAAATCTACAAACCAAACCAGTAATCAGGAAAACATGGCTGAATCCAATCAACAAACTGAAAATCAGGAAGGGGGACAGGACTTCGCACAAGCAATGAAAGATCTCAGAACATTTATCACCGACAAATTTGATGAAGTAATGAAAGAGGTTAACAGCGTGAAGACAACACTTGGAGGGGAACTTGCAGACATGCGCAAAAAAATAACAGATATGATGGAAATGAACACCACAATTCAAGAAATCAAAAATACACTCGCAGCAAATATCAGCAGACTAGAAGAGGCAGAGCAGAGAATTAGTGATGTGGAAGACAGTGCATTGGAAATCAAACAGATAGTAGAAGTGGTCAATAAAAAGGTAGAAAAAATCCAGATAGGACTTAGGGACCTGAATGATAACGCAAAATGCTCAAACATACGTATTATAGGCATTCCAGAAGGAGAAGAGAAGGGAAAGGGGTCAGAAGGAGTGTTGCAGGAAATAATGAGTGAAAACTTCCCAAATCTACTGAAAGAGACAGATGTACATATCCAAGAAGCACAGCGCACTCCACTGGTCATAAACCCCAACAGGCCCACCCCAAGACATATATTGTCAAATTATCCAATGCTCAAGACAAAGAAAAAATTCTAAAAGCAGCAAGAGAAAAGAAAACCATCACATACAAGGGAAACTCCATAAGATTAAGTGCTGATTTCTCATCTGAAACGATGGAGGCAAGAAGGCAGTGGTATGATATAGTCAAGGTACTAAAGGAAAAAAATCTCCAACCAAGAATACTCTATCCAGCTAAACTAGCATTCAAAAATGATGGAGAGTTCAAAATATTCACAGATAAACAGAAACTGAAAGAGTATATCAACAAGAAACCTCCCCTTCAAGAAATTCTTAAGGGAATTCTGCAGGAAGAAAGGAAAAAACAGGACAGTCAGAGATGGAGGAGAGTGTAAAAGCAACAAGAAAGACAAAAATAGAAGGGGAAAATAAAATAATACAAACAAAATATAACAAACACAAATCCAACCAAAATATGGCTACCATAAATAACTCTCTAAATGTAATAACACTGAATGTCAACGGATTAAACTCACCTATCAAAAGATTCAGACTGGGACACTGGATAAGGAAATACGACCCATCTATATGCTGCCTACAAGAGACACATCTTAGACCCAGAGACTCATGGAGGTTGAAAGTGAATGGCTGGAAAACAATCATACAAGCAAACAACAACCAAAAAAAGGCAGGAGTAGCTATATTAATATCAGACAAAATAGACTTTGAATGCGAAACAATTGTGAGAGACAAAGAAGGATACTATATTTTAGTGAAAGGGACAATTTGTCAAGAAGATCGAACAATCATAAATATTTATGCTCCTAACAAGGGCGCCTCTAAATATGTGAGGCAAACGCTGGAAAAACTAAGTGAAAGAATAGATGCATCTACAATTATAATGGGGGATTTTAATACACCACTATCAACTCTGGACAGAACATCTCAAAAGAGAATCACTAAAGAAACAAAACATTTGAACAGTATATTAGAAGAGCTGGATCTAATAGACATATATAGATCATTACACCCAAACACAGCAGGATATACATTTTTCTCAAGCGCACATGGAACATTCTCCAAGATTGACCATATGCTAGGCCACAAAGAAAGGCTTAATGAATTCAGAAAGATCGAAATCATACAAAACAATATCTCTGACCACAGTGGAGTCAAGCTGGAAATTTGCAAGGGACAGAGAACCAGACTTCACACGACAATTTGGAAATTAAACAGCACACTCTTAGAAAAACAGTGGGTCAAAGAGGAAATCTCAAAAGAAATCAATGACTACCTTGAAACAAATGATAATGATAACACAACATACCAAAATTTATGGGATGCAGCAAAAGCAGTACTGAGAGGGAAATTTATAGCCATAAATTCATATATCAAAAAAGAAGAAAGAGCAGAAATTGAAGAATTAACTGCACATTTGAAGGAATTAGAAAAACAACAACAAAGTAACCCAACAGGAAGAAGAAGGAAGGAAATAACAAAGATAAGAGCAGAACTAAATGAAATAGAAAATAAGAAAGCACTTGAAAAAATAAACAAGACCAAGAGCTGGTTTTTTGAGAAGATCAACAAAATTGACAAACCTTTAGCGAGACTAACAAAGAAAAAAAGAGAAAAGATGCAAATACACAAAATAAGAAATGAGAAAGGTGATATCACCACTGACCCCACAGAAATAAAGACTATCATAAGAGGATACTTTGAAAAACTATATTCCAACAAAAATGACAATTTAGAGGAAATGGACAAATTCCTAGAAATACATAAGCAGCCCATACTGACGAAAGAAGAAATTGATGATCTTAACAAACCAATCACAAGCAAAGAGATAGAATCAGTCATTAAAAATCTCCCAACTAAGAAGAGCCCAGGGCCAGATGGCTTCACAGGTGAATTCTACAAAACATTCCGGAAAGAACTAACACCAATCCTGTTGAAACTATTCCAAAAAATCGAAACAGAAGGAACACTGCCTAATTCCTTCTATGATGCCAACATTACCCTAGTACCAAAGCCAAACAAAGACACCACAAGAAAGGAAAATTACAGACCAATTTCTCTAATGAACCTAGACGCAAAAATACTTAACAAAATACTTGCTAATCGTATTCAACAACACATTAAACGAATTATACACCATGACCAAGTGGGATTTATTCCAGGTATGCAAGGATGGTTCAACATAAGAAAATCAATCAATGTAATACACCATATAAACAGATTGAGAGAAAAAAACCACATGATTATATCTATAGATGCAGAAAGGGCATTTGACAAAATACAGCACCCCTTCCTGATAAAAACACTCCAAAAGATCGGAATACAAGGAAACTTTTTGAACATGATAAAGAGTATATATGAAAAACCTAAAGCCAACATTGTTTACAATGGCGAAATCCTGAAATCCTTCCCTCTAAAATCAGGAACAAGACAAGGATGCCCATTGTCTCTGCTCCTATTTAACATTGTCTTGGTAGTACTGGCTCGAGCACTGAGACAAGAACCAGATATAAAAGGCATTCAAATTGGAAGGGAAGAAGTCAAAATTTCATTATTTGCAGATGACATGATCCTATATATAGAAAACCCTGAGAGATCTACAACAAAGCTCCTAGAACTCATAAATGAGTTTAGCAAAGTTGCAGGTTATAAGATCAATGCGCAAAAATCAGTAGCATTTCTATACACCAATAATGAGCAAGATCAGGAGGAAATCAAGAAACAAATACCATTCACAATAGTAAATAAAAAAATCAAATACTTAGGAATAAATTTAACTAAAGAGGTAAAAAGCTTATACATCGAGAACTATACAAGATTGTTCAAGGAAATCAAAGAAGACCTAAATAAATGGAAGAATATTCCCTGTTCATGGATAGGAAGACTGAATATTATTAAGATGTCTATCCTACCAAAACTGATCTACACATTCAATGCAATCGCAATAAAAATCAACACAGCCTTCTTTAAGGAACTAGAAAAACTAACTATGAAATTTATTTGGAATAGAAAGAGGCCCCGAATAGCCAAAGACATATTGAAAAAGAAAAACGAAATAGGAGGAATCACACTTCCTGACTTCAAAACATACTACAAAGCTACAGTAGTGAAAACAGCATGGTACTGGCATAAGGAGAGACACACAGACCAATGGAATCGAATTGAAAGTTCAGATATAGAACCTCATGTATATATAGCCATATAATATTCGATAAAGCCACCAAACCCTCACAACTGGGAGAGAATGGCCTATTCAACAAATGGTGCCTGGAGAACTGGATAGCTATATGTAGAAGAATGAAAGAGGATTACCATCTCACACCTTATACAAAGATCAACTCAAGATGGATCAGAGACCTAAATATAAGAGCCAAGACCATAAAGATCTTAGAAAGCAGTGTAGGGAAACATCTACAGGACCTTGTAATAGGAAATGGCTTCATGAATATCACACCAAAAGCATGAGCAGCAAAAGAACAAATAGATAAATGGGACTACCTCAAAATTAAAGCCTTCTGCACCTCAAAGGAGTTTGTCAAGAAAGTAAAAAGGGAACCCACACAATGGGAGAAAATATTTGGCAACCATATATCTGATAAGAGACTTATAACTTGCATATATAAAGAACTCATATATCTCGAAAACAAAAAGATAAACAACCCATTTAAAAAATGGGAAAAAGATTTAAACAGACACTTCTCCAAAGAAGAAATACAAATGGCTAAAAAGCACATGAAAAAATGCTCCAAATCCCTAGCTATCAGGGAAATGCAAATCAAAACTACAATGAGATACCATCTTACTCCCATAAGATTGGCAGCCATGAAAAAAACAGTAGAATACAAATGCTGGAGAGGATGTGAAGAAAGGGGAACACTCATCCATTGCTGGTGGGAATGCAGAAGGATCCAACCATTCTGGAGGACAGTTTGGCAGTTTCTCAAAAAATTATCCATAGATTTGCCATATGACCCAGCAATACCACTGCTGGGTATATACCCATCAGATCTGAAAACAAGGACACAAACCAATATATGTACACCAATGTTCATAGCAGCATTGTTCACCATCGCCAAAAGTTGGAATCAATCCAAAAGTCCATCAACAGATGAGTGGATCAATAAAATGTGGTATATACACACAATGGAATACTACTCAGCTGTAAGAACCAATACACTACAATCGCACGTGATAACATGGATGAACCTTGAGAATCTTATGTTGAGTGAAGCAACCCAGGCATTGAAGGACAAATACTATATGACCTCAATGATATGAAATAAGTTAACTGCCTCAGAGAGCTAGAGTCTGGCAAAGTGGCTTACTGGAAATCGGGGGGTGGAGGAAGGCTGTGAGTTAATGTCTGTAGGGGTGGAATCTGTGATGAGCTGGGGGTAAGTATGAGCACAAAGAAGGGACAAAATGGGGGCAAGGGGTTACCTTTGGGTGGGGTTTTCTGGGTTTGAGGGGGGCTGGGGATGGGAAGAGGGGTAATATGGTCCAAGAAATAGGTGGGAGGGAGGGGCAACATACAAACGTGGGAGAGTGCCAGAAGTTCATTGAGAACTAAATGTTGAGTAAAACGTATCAAAGTATAAGTAGGAGGGTTACCTGGTTAGGACGCTCAGGGGGTATGGTCTGATGCGGGATGGACTCCGGAGGGAATAGCTGAAGGCTCATTTTGCCAAGGTGGGTTCTACCATTGGGTGGGGTGGACCCATATCCTGGGGAAGACTAATGCCGTCGAATAGAGAGAACTGTATCTCTCGTGAGAAAGGACGGCTCCCAGGGCATTAGATTGGCAGGCGTTGTGGGCCCTAAGGGGAGGGGAAAATGGACGTGCAATGGATGGAACAAAGGTAAATAAGGGGGCAAAAGAGGAGTTATGTGAGAGTACACGAGGATGAATATAAAACAGCTAATATTACACCAAAAACATATAGGGGACGACAGACTAATAATGAAAACCATAAGACAAAACATAGGATAACTAAAAAATTTAGAAAACTGTACAACCTAAAGTATGGACCACATAGTAAGCACAAATGTTACCTTGTTTGAAAACTATAGTTTCGGAATCTGTACATCAGTTTCAGGAAATATGATATGAATAAGTTAAAAGATTATTGCTGTGGAAGGGAAAAGGTTTTATGGTGGATCTGGGGAAATACTGTATATTGTATATATGAATTTTGGTGATCTAAGACTCTTCTGAAGCTGGCATTATGTTGGGATTCACTTTACGGGAAGTTTTGGATCACAGAGTGGTTCAACAATGGCAGCGGAGGAATACTGATATGGGATGTTATTGACAGGATATATATGGTTGACAGGGAGTTATACAGGGCATATGCCCAGGGTATATGGTAATGTCTATATATACTCATAGTGGAAACAATTAAAAACAACAGCTGGGGGGGTACTGGGCTCCTGGCCGGGGGGTCACTGTTGTGGGCCCTGGGAGAGCAGCGGCAATCCTCCAGGTGCAACGGCAAGAACCAGGAAGGAAGGAGGGCCCAACAGTGGGCTCTTGATACTAATGGCTACACTTTTGAGCCTATGCACCTGCAATAAGAACAAGGCCTAGAGTAGCATTGAGCCTGGGGGTTTCCTCCTGACAGCCTTCATGTTACTCAAATGTGGCCACTCTCACAGCCAAACTCAGCGTGTAGATGTGATGCATTCCCCCCAGCGTGGGACACGACACCCGGGGATGAGCCTCCCTTGCACCGAGGGATCACTACCACATACCAGCTGAAGAAGCAACTAGAAAATGACCTTGAATTAAAGATTCAATGCGAACAGCAGAATATACCTGTCTACATATAATAACATGACTTCGGGAAGCGGTTTGACCTAATGTAAGGGGGAAATGGAAAGGAGAAATGAGATTATAAGGCTGTGAGTCTCTAAAAAAGAGTCTGGAGGTTGTCAGAAGGAATACCCCTATGTACAACTGAACAGAGTCTAAGAGACAGATAAGGTAGATACAACCCCAGGTATTGGTTCTTTTGAGGGATAAAGAGACCCACGGGTTCTATGGTCATGGCAGAAGGGGTTCACTGCCATGACAGATGGCCCTTCTTTGGAGCTGGTGTTTCTGCGTGATGGAAATGGACTCAGAGGGGATCTCTTTTCACAAGACTTGCATGCTACTTTATTGGAATTGTAGTTGGTGCTGGGTTTAAGATATATGTAGGGGATTTGAATCTCTGGACTGATAATATGACACCCAGGCCCAGAGCCTCAACAGACTTCAGCTCCTACACTTTGACTTATTGGACTTACTCCACTCAGCTAACATGGAGTTGAAGAAGGTCAACCACCACAACATGGAGCCTAGAGTGTCTACAACTAGAAGCGGGAAGAGTGCATCCAGTACCCATGTGCAATCTAAGCCCTCACTTGACATAGGTGTGCAATGGACACAACCAATCCAATGTCCACAGAGAAAATGTGGAATGGGTGTGGGAACGGTAGCCATGGGGGCTGCTGGGTGTGGGGAACGGGAGGAAGAGATGAGATGTGGAGGCGTTTTCGGGACGTGGAGTTGTCCTGGATAGTGCTTCACGGACAATTACGGGACACTGTAGATCCCCCCAGGGCCCACTGGATGGAACGTGAGAGAGTCTGGGCTATGATGTGGACCATTGACTATGGGGTGCAGTGATGCTCAGAGATGAACTTACCAGGTGCAATGGATGTATCACGATGATGGGAGAGAGTGTTGCTGTGGGGGGAGTGGGGGGCGGGGGCGGTGGGGTTGAATGGGACCTCATATATTTTTTTAATGTAATTAAAAATAATAATAATAAATAAATATTTAAAAAAAAAAAAAGAAAAGAAAATACTTGGAAAAAAACTACAACAACCATAATCTGGTTGGTCTCAGTTATTTATTAAGCACCAAATGCCAAGAGACAAAGGAGAAAGAGCTATAGTATCATGAAATTTAAAAAAAATATACAACTGGAGTTCTATACCCAGACAAATTAACTTTCATGTATTTACACTTAGGCATGTAAGGGCTTTAAAAATGCGTTATATATATATATATCTTTATTGGTAAAATTTTAATTGGCACTATAATTTAATAGTAACTACTGCAAGCAAGCTTTCTGGGCTATCATACACTCTCCATAGCACACTAATCATCTCTGCCATAATAGCATGAAAATAGCTATAGCCAATATGCAAACAAATGAGGTGTGGCTGTGCACCAATAAAAGTCTATTTATATAAACAGGTTGTGGACCATAGTTTGCTGGCCCTTGTTCTATATATTAAATAAAGCAAAATCAAGGGCTGAAGAGTGAGCAAATCATATAAATAAAAAGGCAATAAGTATTACTAAATTAAATTATAGAAAGCTATAAAAGACAGGATAGATAATACAAAAAATTTATATGTAATCTAGATTTGAGGCACAAGATTTTATTAACCCAGACCCATATGTGCGTTTCAGGGAGAAAGGAAAATATGAGTGTGCTAAACTACATGGATGGTAGGGGTGTGGTAAGAGAGAAATAAAGACTAAAAATGCTTTTGGAAAATTCAAACAATCTCTAATAGAATTAAAAACAGGAGACAACCTTTCCAAAATACTGTAGAATTAAAAAGAAAAAACAATTGGTCCATTTTGCAAGAGAGAGGAAACAAAGAACAAGGAAGTAAGTATAAAGCCAGAAAGCCGAACACAAGAAGACAAAATCAAACCTCAATATCAGTTATAATAAATGGAAATTAGTTCAATTCTTATTGAAAAATATTCAGATTAGAAACATAGATTATTATGAAAAAATCCATTTGTTGTATGATACACAAGCTAACACAAAATGTTTTATATAAAAAGACAGGCAAAGGCATATTGGCAAATGAGAAAAAAATCTATTAAAGACTATAATATTAATTTTAAAAATGTACAAATCAAGAAAAATCAAATTGGTCAAAGTGGGCCTAATGATAACTTACATGAAGTTATTATTGACTCTATCTCTCAAGTTCCAAAGCATCAACATATATAAAGCAAAACTTATTAAACATAAGAAATAAGTGGCAGAAACTCAGTAGCAGTTGAAAAGTTTGCTACACATCTCTCAATCTTTGACAAAGTAGATGAATATTAATCAAGAATAATAAAGAAGATCTGAAAACCACAACTACTAAAGTTTACTTAATATATATCAGTCAAACATTAAATTTATTAAAATATTATTTATCATGTATTAAGTCATGAAGAAAACCTTAATAAATTCCATAAACTCTAAATTAGTTCATTCACATTCTTTGACCATGCTGCAGTAAATTAGAAAATAATTTTTTAAAAAGTGGGGGATAAAAATACCAGTTATTTTCAGTTCAACAAACAATGACAAAATGAACTGTCTCCTTTATACATAGGACAAGGAGATATTAAAAGTAGAAATACAGACTGACTTGATGAAAATATTGCCTACCAAAACATAACAGAATAACTCGCTAGGAAAGAAATTTTGAAAGTGTAGTATTATATGTAGAATTCTATACTAAAAAGTTGAACCTCACTGGGAAGGAAAATCGAAAATAAAAAAAAAAAGATTATCAAATCTGACAATCAGAGTAGACCACCAGGCATGGAAGAAATAGAAACCAGTCTCAAAGAACTACATCCATAAAAGGAGTTGTGCACAAATGTTTTATGGGCAAGTTCATGGAACACATAATTCTTATGCTTTCTAAACTGCTACAAATCATAGAAAAAATATAATGTGCCACAATTCACTTTAAGAAGTTACATAAACCTGATACCAAAATGTGACATATAGCATAATAAAATAGTGCAATAGAATTATTCACATAGAAATATAGACACAAATCAGTAATTAAATAGTATAATACAGTTATATAAAAAGAATAACTCCACCTAAGTAGAATTTAATCCAAGCACAAATGGATAGGTTAACATTAGAAAATAAAATTTATCAAATCCAATATCAATGGAAAACATTATAAAGCAGTATTTTATAAAATTAAAAATTAATTCTTGATAAAATTTTTCTGTAAGCTATATAAAGATAATTCCTTAATATGATGAAGGATAGTGATCTAAAACCAATAGTAAACATCATATGTAATGCTGAAATACCAAGTAGAGTTTCCCAACTGTGTTATTCTAAGAATCAGTTTCCCAGGAGATCTTGGTGTGATTAAAAAGTAAAGCAGTCAATTAAACAACAGCTTAAAAGTGGTTAGGGAAATATTTGGAGAAACTTGGCATATTTTTAACAAGACTTAAATTAGTCTATACACTCTAAAAATTATAATAAACACTGGACAGGATTCGTGTGTGGTGTCGATGGGAGAGCGAGTATAACTTGACAAAATGAACCCAGAGTTTTCCTGGAAAAACAAACATGCAAGAATAAACAAGATAATTTTGAAAAGGAATATTCATCCAGGAGCCTTAAACCAGAAAATATTAAAATGTACTATGAAACACAGTAATTAAAATATTGTGACATCAATGCTAGAGTAGAGAGACAAATAATGGAACAGAAGTGGGAGTCCCAAAATAGATTCAAAATTCTTTTTAACATAACCAAAGTGGTCTTTCAAATAAGACAGAGAAAGATTCAATAAATCTTTTGAGAATATCTGGTTAAATATTTCAAAATAAATACAATTAGACATCACCTAGCAAAGCACAAAAATAAATTCCAGGTAGATTACAAATGATACTCGAAAGTAACGAAAGAGAAAACATAGGTTATCTGACCTTCACTGTGAAGGGCTCTCTAAACATTCCTGAGATGTCACAATCCATGAAGAAACATTGAAGTATTAGATTACATAAAAATTGATGCCCAAGAATTTAAAAAATATTAAAAACATAAAAATGCACAGAACTCAATGGGAAAATATATGCTATATGTGTGTAAGCAATTGTGATTATTTAAAAATATTCCTCATCTTTATTCTCTTATTGGTAAATCCACCTCTCTCTGTCTCTCCCCCCCACCCCCCCACCCCGTGGCAACATGTGCCATTGTTATTTCATAGACAGCAAAAGCTATCTTGGGAAGGAGGAGGACATGATACCAAGGAGTGTCCCATCCAGTCAGAAAAAGGAGGGAAATCTTTCCCATCTACTGTGGGGGGCAAAAGGGGAGAAGGAGATAGAGGAATGAGGCAGTCAGGCATGAGTTCTGAGCTCTGCTCTCAACAAGGAAGGGAGAGAGGCATTTCAGAAAAACAGGTAGATACGGTGGGAGCAAAAGGGGCTCTTTGTTCTAGTTTCCGTTCTGGAAACTGGAGAAGGCAGCTCCAACCTTAAGGGCTACCACATCTACTCAATCAGAAGAGCCATCATTTCCCTGACTGCTGTTAGGTTCGGTGAGCCCTGATGCCAGTTTACGACTGTAGAGTACACTGGGGAGTGGGAGAGGAAATTTGAAAGGCAGAGTTATCCAAAAGAGACTGCTATATAAAGACACTGCTTGAATGAACAGTTCGAAATTCATTTATAGTATTTACTTAACTAAGTGTGTGTGTGTGTGTGTGTGTGTGTTTCTGTGGAAGTTCATGAAAAAGATCATGTCAGTTTTTGGAAAATAAAGAAACTGTAATTTCCCAGCATATTTGAATCCAGCATGACAGAAAATTGGCAACCTAGTACACATCATACCAGAAGTGATTACTATCTTTAATGTATCAAAAGGAAACAGAATATTAGCTTGATGAAAAATAACCTAAATGCACAACTAGGCAATTTCACAAAGAAGAAATATAAGTGACTAATAAAAATACGAAAATGATGTTCAACTTGTAAAATCGATGTGATTTTATGAGAAACCATTACTTGAGTGTTGAACTGGCAAACAAAATAGCAGAGTTAAAAATCAGGAAATTTGTTAGACAAGGAAAATGCCTGGAAAAAAGTGTCCTCACATCTAAACATGAAACTATAAAGTAACAAAACACAGGAATGCATGTGTCACTATCTGTTTTTTCCTTCAAAGTAATAACTTATCTATCTATAGTCTGGTTTGAAACATCGTTATAACTCATCGTAGTTGTCTTCTGAGCCTGCTGCACATTCTTTTGAGTACAGTGGCAAATCTTCATTGACAGATTTGTCTTTTGGAAAAAGCTAAAACTAATTTCGCGCCAAGTCTGGTTATAATATTTGTGATCACAAAAAGAGTTTTCTGGTAAATCTGCTCTGGAGGCAATGACAGATGAGGCATTCCAGAACTAGGCAGTATTTCATGGAGAGAAACAATATCAACAGTGTATTAGAAGGGTCATCCTTGTCAGAATCGCTCACCTGCTATGTAAAGGTCTCCCAAATGGTCTACCCACAATCTTCTCTTCACAAAGCCTTTGATATTTTGAAATATAAGCTTGATCATGTCATCCTTGCTTTTAGGTCATCTTAAGATAAGAACAAAAACTTGAAAAATGTCTATAAAGGCTTGTTTGGTCTAGTGGCTTCCTCACCAGCTTCATTTGGTACTGGGTTTCCCTTGGCCAATCCCA
This sequence comes from Dasypus novemcinctus, assembly GCF_030445035.2. Lineage (NCBI taxonomy): Eukaryota > Metazoa > Chordata > Mammalia > Cingulata > Dasypodidae > Dasypus > Dasypus novemcinctus. Next base: position 24,043,517 of record NC_080697.1, on the reverse strand, counting down.
CTGGCCATAATAGCCTTCTAGAAAATCATCACAGACATCAGGCCAGCCCTGTGAGAGTCTTTGTCCATTCCATTCCAACCCCTCACTCCTCCCTTTAAACCCCACCCTTTAAACTACTGAACAACTGCACATCCGACAGATCTTGGCTCAGAGGCCAGAGTCCCAACAAGCCTTTTCTGACCTCCCTGCCAGGGGCTACTCTTATCCACAGCATGTTTTCAAGGCACTATCCATATCCTTCGTCACAGCACTTTACATGATTTAGAGTTTTTCCTGTCGTTATCTGATTGGTGTCCATCTCCCCTCCCCAACCCTTTGGAAATTAGAAGCCTCCTGGAAAACAAGGACCCCAACTGTTTTCACTCAGTGCACTCAAAGCACGTGGGAGGTCCTCAATAAATAACTGACAGATGAAAGGGAAATATTATTTAGTATGCTTGGGAGGTAGATCTTCTGTAAGATGGCCAAAACAATTTCCTCATTCCTGTATGTACGCTGCTCCTTACCAAGACACAAGTCTAATTCCTCTCCCTCTAGAATCCAGGCTGACCTTGTGACTTGCTTTGACTACAGAAGAAGGTGTAAGTAATGCTGGGTCAGTTCTGGAGCTAGTTCTTAAAAGGTCTGCCATGTCTGCCTTTGCTCACTTGAAAGAGAACAGCCATGTGGTACTTAAGCTGGCCTAGACCACCACAGGAAGACAGCCCACCGAGACTGACAGCCAACCCTGACTGCTAGCCCCACCAGGCTCTGACTCATTCCTAACCCACAGAATCACCAGTCATAAAATGGTTGTTGCTTTTTTTTCAAAAAAAGATTTATTTATTTCCCCCCTTTCCCTCCCCCTTCCCCCACCCTGCTGTTTTTGCTGTCTGTGTCCATTCGCTGTGTGATCTTCTGTATCTATTTCTCTTTTGGTCTCCTCTTCTCATTTTTTCTCCTCTAGGATCCACCAGGATTCAATCCTGGGGACCTCTGATATGGAGAGAGGTTCCCTATCAGCTCCACCACCTCAGTTCCTGGTTTCTGCTGTGCTTCACCTTGACTCTCCCCTTCATCTCTCTTATGTTGCATCATCATCTTGCTGCACAACTCATTTGTGCAGGCACTGGCTCACTATGTGCATACTTGGCTCACTATGCAGGCACTCAGCTCACCACGCAGGCACTGGCTTACTGCATGGGCACTGGCTCACCTCGCAGAGGGGTATAGGGACAGTGCATGTGTATGCTATTGAAATCAAGCTGATATAAAATAAAATATAACTGTTTTATATTTAGGATGTTAAATTCTAAACTCATGGTAATCACAAGGAAACTGTGTGAAAAATATATCCAGATGGAAATGGTAAGGGACTCAATATGGTACAATATGAAAAAATATATATGAATGAAAGTAGGCATTAACAGAAGAATTGAGGGACCACAAAGTTATATGACATACAAAAACCAAAGAGCAAAATGACAGAAGAAAGTCCTAAATTATCAGGAGATACTTTAAATGTAAATAGATTAAAATCCCCAGTAAAAAGGCAGAGATTGCCAAAATGGATTTAAAACAAAATAAAACAAAACTTGTCCCAACTATATCCTGTCTACAATACACTCACTGTAAATTTAAAGACATAAGTAGGTTGAAAGTGAGAGGGTGGAAAAAATAGTCCATATAAGTAGTAATCAAAAAAGAGCTGAGGTAGCTATACTAATATCAGATGGAATAGACTGTAAGACAAAAACTGTTATGATGGACAAAAAGGATCATGATATACTGATAAAGGGGCCAATTCAATAAAACATAACAATTATTAACATGTATACACCTAACAGCAGAGCCCCCAAATCTATGAGGCAAATACTGAAAGATTTGAAGGGAAAAATATAATAAGTTCTATATTATTAGTAGGAGACTTTAAAATAGCACTTTTGAAAATAGATAGAATGTACAGACAGAAGATCAGTAAGGAAATAAAAGACTTGAACAATACTCTAAGCCACCTAGATATAACAGATATATAAATAATACACCTTACCCAATAAGAGAATATACTTACTTTCTTCCTGAGTGCACATAGACAAACCATATCTTAAGTCACAAAACAAGTCTCAATAAATTAAAAAATATTGAAATCATATAATGTATCAAGTCTGACCACAATTGAATGCAGCTAGAAATTAATGACAGAGGAAGAAATGGAAATTCCCCAAATACGTGTAAATTAAACAACCATACTCTTAAACAAACAAACAAACAAACACAACAGTAGCATTAAAAAGAGAATCAGAAGTGAAATTAGGAATTATCTTGAAGTGAATGAATATGAAAATAATAACATACCAAAACTTATGGGATACAGCAAAAGCAGTGCTGAGAGGGCAATTTATAGCTCTAAATGCTTACATTAAATAGAAGAAAGATTTCAAATCAGAGACATAAGTTCAAAACTGGAAGAACTAGAAAAAGAGGAGCAAACTAAACCCAAAGTTAGCAGAAGGAAAGAAATAATATGGACTAGAGTGGACATCAATGAAGTAGAGAATAAGAAAACAATACAGAGAATCAATGACCAAAATTGTTTCTTTTAAAACATCAATAAAATTGACAAACCTTTATCTAAAATGACAAAAGAGAGACAGAGGATACAAATAACTAAAATCATAAATGAAAAGGGAACATTATTACCGACCTAACAGAAATAAAAAGGACTGTAAGAGTATACTATGAACAGCTAACTATATGACAATAAATTAGATAACCTGGGATGAAATGGACAAATTCCTAGAAACACACACAACCTACCTACAGTGATTCAAAAAGAAATAGAAAACCTTAATATATCAATAACTGGTAAAGAGATTTAAACAGTAATCCAAAACCTCCCAATAAAGAAATGCCCAGCTTCACAGGTAAATTTTTCCCAAACATTCCAAGAAGAATTAATAACAATCCTATTCAAACTCTTTCACAAAACTGAGGAAGAGGGAACATTACCCTAAAGCAAAACCAGATAAAGAAACCACTAGAAAAGAAAATCACAGACCAATATCTTTTATGAATATAGATGCAAAAATTCTGAACAAAAACCAGCAAACTGAATTCAATAGTATATTAAAAGAATTGTACACCATGATCAAGAGGGAGTTAAGGCAAGAGTGGTTAAACATAAGAAAATTAATGTAATAAAGCATATTAACAGAGTGAAGGACAAAAAAACAATGATCATGTCAATTAATGCAGAAAAAGGATTTGACAAAGTCTAGTATCGCTTCTTGATAAAGACATTTAGAAACCAAGAATAGAAGGAAACTTTCTCAACCAAAGTAAGTGCATCTATGCACAACCCAGAGTCAACATCATACTCAATGGTGAAAGACTAAAGGCTTTCCCTCTAAGATCAGGGATAAGACAAGATGCCCCCAATACCAATGTTATTCAACATTGTACTGGAAGTTCTATCTAGAACAATCAAGCCAGACAAAGTAATTAAAGGCATCAAAATTGGAAAGGGAGAAGTATAAGTTTCCCTGTTTGCAGATGACATGATCCAATACACAGAAAGTCTGGAAAAATCCACAAAAAAAGCCCCTAGAGCTAGTAAATTAACTCAGAAAAGTGGCAGGGTACAATATCAACACCCCAAAGCCAGTAATGGTTTTACACTGATAATAAACAATCAGAAGAAGAAATCAAGAAAAAAATTAATTTATGATAGCATTGAAAATAATTAAAAATCTAGAAATAAGTTTAACCAAGGATGTAAAGACGTGTGCACAGAAAACTTGCAAACCATGGCTAAAATAAATCAAAGAAGATCCCCAAAATGGAAGGACATTCTATGTTCATGGATTGGAAGACTAAATATTGTTAAGATATCAATTCCACCCAAAGTGATTTACGGATTCAACACAATGCCAATCAAAATTCCACTAGCCTTATTTACAAAACTAGAAAAGTCAATTACCAAATTTCAATGGAAAGGTAAGGGGCCCCAAATAGCCAAAGCCATCTTGAAAAAAGAATGAAGTTGGAGGACTCACATAGCCCAATTTTAAAACATACTATGAAGCCATAGTAATCAAAACAGCACAGTATTGGCGTAAAGACAGACAGACCAATGGAATTGAATTAAGAGTTCAAAAATCAACTTTCACAATACGGCCAAAGATTTGTTTTAAATTTCTTTTATTTCTCTCCTCTGCCCAGCCCTTTCCCCCCTGCCCCAGTTGTCTGCTCTCTGTGTCCATTCACTGTGTGTTCTTCTATGCCCACTTGTATTCTTGTCAGGGGGACCTGGAATCTGTGTCTCGTTTTGTTGCATCATCTTGATGCGTCAGCTCTCAGTGTGTGTGGCACCATTCCTGGGCAGGCTGTACTTTTTTCGCGCTGGGCGGCTCTCCTTATGGGGCGCACTCCTTGTGCATGGGGCTCCCTGACGTGGGGGACACCCCTGCGTGGCAGGGTACTCCTTGCGCTCATCAGCACTGTGCATGGGCCAGCTCATCACATGGGTCAGGAGGCCCTGGGTTTGAACCTTGGACTTCCCATGTGGTAGGCAGATGCCCTATCCATTGGGCCAAATCCACTTCCCGCTGCTGGTGGGAATGTAAAATGCTGTAACCCCTTTGGAAGACAGTTTGGAGATCCTCAGAAAGTTAAAAATAGAATTATCATATAACCTGGCAATCCCACTCATAGGTATGTACTCAAAAGAGTTGAAAGCAGGGATTCAAACAGGAATTTGCCCATTGGCATTCATAGCAGCATTATTCACAATTGCCAAAAGATGGAAACAACCCAAGTGTCCATTAACCAGTGAATGGGTAAACAAAATATGGTATATACACACAGTGGAATATTATCCAGACCAAGAAGGTGATGAAGTTCTGATACATGCAACAACATGGGTAAATCTTGAAGATATCCTGTTGAGTGATACGAGACACACTGGCATGAAAAAATTAAAATATACGAACTCATAGAGACAGAATCTAGAATGCAGTTTGCTGGAGGGCAGGGCGGAGGCAGGGAATAGGGATTTAAGGCTTAAAATATACAGAGTTTCTATTTGGGACAATGGAAAAGTTTTGTTAATGGATGGTAGTGATGGTAGCACAGCATTGTGAACATAACAGTATGGAATTTTATATTTGAATGTGGTTAAAAGGGGGAACTTTTAGGTTGTATATTTGTTACTAGAAAATTTTTAAAAAATTACCTGAGAAATCTTCCAAGTCAGTGAGAAAGAGACAAATACTCCTTTACAAAATGGTCAAAAGACTTGACTAGACATTTCTCCAAGGAAGACATACAAATGACCAATAAGCACAGGAGAAGATGCTCAACATTATTACTCATTAGGGAAATGAAAACAAATACCAAAATGACATATCATTTCACACCCACTAGTATGGTTATTATTTTAAAAAAACAAAAACAGAAGAAAACAAATGTTGGAGAAGATGTGGAAATAAAGATATTTCTAATTTTCCTTGTGCTTACTTTGACCCATTGGATATTTACGAGTGCATTGTTTTATTTCCATATAATTTTTATTTTCCAATTCCTCAAGTTACCCATATATTTACCTTGAGGTCTTTATTTATTTATGCCACTACAATTTCAGTCTGAAGAACACTTTTTAGCTTTTCTTGTAGGGCAGGTCTAGCGGTGAATAACACTCTTGCTCAGCTTTTGCTTATCTGGGAATGTCTTACTCTCTCCCTCATTTTTGAAAGAATATCTCACTGGATATAAAATTCTTTGTTGGTAGTTATTTTCTTACAGCACTTTAAATATTTCTTTACCCTTCCTTCTTTCCTGCATGGTTTCTGATGAGAAATCAGCACTTAATCTTATCAGGATTCCCTTATACCTAATTCCTTGCTTTTCTCTGTAGATTTTAGAACTCTCTCCTTTTTCTTGTCTGTAGACAGTTTGATTACTATGTGTCTGGCCAGGGTTCTCTTTGAGGTTATCCTGTTTGGGGTTTGTTGAGATTCTTGAAAATAATTATTCAAGTCTTTTGATAAATTTGGAAGTTTTCTGTCATTATTTATTTGACTATGCCTCCTGCCCCTCTCTCTCATTCTTCTCCCTCTAGGACTCCCATTATGTATATATTGGTATGCTTGACGGTGTCCCACAGGTTGCTTAGGCTGCATTCATTTTTTTTTTTTTTCATTCTTTCTCTGCTCCTCAGCCTGAATCATCTCAATTATCTTGTCTTCAAGCTCTCTGATTCTTTTCTCTGCCAGCTCCAATTTCTATTATAACCCTCCTGGGAATTTTTCATTTCAGTTATTGTGGTATACCAGTAGTTTTGTTTGGTTTCTTTTTAAAATTTCTATCTCAATTCGGATTCTCATATTGTTCGTTCATTGTTTTTCTGATATCCTTTAGTCCTTTCCCTGTCTTCCTTTATGTACTTGATCATACTGAGGATAATTTTTTAAAAATTCCTGGTCTGGTAAATTCAGAGTCTGGTCTTCTCTGATGGTTTCTGGATTTTTTTTCTTTTTCCTTTGGATGGGCCATTATTTCTGTTTTTGTGTGTGTCTTATAATGTTTTCTTGCACAGTGTACATTTTAATATATTGAAGTGTTAACTCTGGGATTTAGATCCTGAACTGTCTGCTCCTTAAATTTGTGTTCAACAAATGATACTACAGAAATTTCTTTGAAAGTCAGAAGCTAATGAAAACAAACAAACCAATGCAGAACAAAACCAAAAACACCTTTGTAAATTGCCTCTCCATTGGCTTGTGCCCTCCTTCAGAGTTTAGCCTTCCAATCAAGATCAGCCCAGAGGCAAACTGAAATGCAGTTTCTTCTCTGCCTTTTTTGAGACTGTCTGTTGTCCTGGACTTATGCTTGCTCATGGCTTAGGAATTCCATTTACAGGAATTCAAATCCCCCCTCTACTCCCTATGAAATAGACTTTATTCCCCTCCCAGGTCCTCTATTGAATTACTTAAAGAAAGTAATTACTGAAAGGAAGTATATCATTGGTATAAAGGCAGTGGCCACCAGAGGTTCTGATGGGAGGGAAAGGGAAGAAAAGGTGTAATGTGGGAGCATTTTTGGGACATTGGAATTGTCCTGGATGACATTGCAACGACAGATACAAACCATTATACATTTTGTCATAACCTATAAAATTGTGAGGGGCAGAGTATAACCTACAATGTAAACTATAGTCCATGGTTAGCAGCAATGCTTCAATATGTATTCATCAATTGTAAAAAATGTACCACACAATGAAAGATGGTACTAATGTGGGGAAGTGTGGGGGGCGAGGGTATATGGGAATTCTCATATTTTTTATGTAATATTTATGTAATCTAAGGCTTCTTTTTAAAAAAAGAATTAATTAAAAAAAAATAAATCACACACACACACAAGTAATCCATTGCCCCAGGATACTTGGATTTAATGGTTTTTTATACTGTTTTAGCAGACTGCAAGCTGCATCTGCAAGCTGGCAGCAAGCTCTGGGAAGGTGAGCCAGAAAAGAGTTTCCTTCTCCAGTTTTGCAGGCTGTCACCCCATAGATTGGCACCAACATACAGACACTGCAGTATGCTCACAGGGGTCACTGTGCTCCCTCCAGAATAGGATCAGGGACCCACACTGGGAGGGCAGGTAAGCTCATACTGGGGTAGGGATAAGGGGCCAGAAAGGGTGCTATGAGCATCTATCATTCTTTAAAGCTGTGTTTTCTGGATTTGACACTTGCCCAGTTACTGTAAGCCTTAACTGTTTTCTGAAGTTCTGAGGAAGTTGGCCCTGTCAGTTGTTGCTCGTTGTTTGAAATTCTTTGGGAGATGTGTGTCCTGGCGCATCTTACGCTGCCATCTTGGTCTGTCAATAAATTTTGCCAAATGAATGAGTGAATCATTCTCTTCCTCACTACTTCCACCTACAAAACACTGGCCAGCTTTACCTACCCCAAACATCTAGAATGCACTCTCCACTCCACCACTGTGCTGTCTCCTGTCCTGTTGGCATATACTTCTCAAACAGGCTATGCCCCAGTGAGTTTTATCTCAGTCCAACGCTGACTCCTTTGATTTAGAGGTAATAGCACTGGATTAGATTCAGTAATAATGCTAGGTTTTATACTTAAATGGAACAATTTTTACAGATTTCAGCTATGTGTTCAGTAAATGTTGCTCCCCTGCAGCCCTTTCTTTCAGATGGTCTCAGATATCCAAGGGCACCCACTCCTCACAGCAGCATCCTTCTCCTGATAGTCACGTGAATTCCAACAAGAGAAACCTTTACTGCCATCTGCACCGTGTTAGGCACTGTGCTAGGCAACTGACACTTACAATTTCTCCTATTTTATGAAAAAGAAAGCCTAGGTTTGACCACAAAACCAGCACGTTTTCCACCTAAGCACATTGCCTCGGGGATGTAGTGAGTTCTAGACGAAATGATAAAATTAGCAAAGACCATCCACACATTTCAGGCACCAGGTCCTCCCTGTGAAATACCTTTTTAGCCCTTCATTGTCAATCATTTGTTGAAAATCACCCCCTTCAGAGTTTCCCTGTTCATCTCCTAAATCAAAAGTAGTTTTTAAAAATATTCATTCCAAGTTCTAAAGGGTTAATAACAGCCTCAAATGTGATACACACCCACCCACCTACCCAACAAGTTCTGAATTTTAGGCAAACATATAGGATGCAAAAAGGTAACACGAATAGCCTAGTGAGATTTGACTTGGGAGCAGGCAAGCCAGATTCCTAACTGCACTTACACTGCTCAGTCCAAGAACAAGCCCAGCACTAGTTGGGAGGAACTTGGGAAGGAGGGAAGTATGGGGACAACAAGGAAACAAAGTTTTCTCATGACATAGCAAAGGCATCTTCAGTGAGGAAGAAGAGTGGCACTCGATTAATCTGGGCAGGTTCTGATAGCACATGGGTGCTTTGTCTACCACAGTCATCTCTGCCCGTGGTTTCAGTTCTTAATCCCTCTGTTCTCTAGCAGCCTAGAGAAAACTGGCAATCTCTCCTTCCCAAGAGTGTATTTGTCCCTTGAGCATGCTACTACAATGTCATATGTGCTCTTCTATAAAGGGTTGAGCACCCATCTCAGACCTGAAATAATTGTTCACAATTTGTCTCTTTAACTAAATTGTGAGGTTCTTGAGGCAAAGGAATGCATTTTATTAATTTTTTTCATTCTCACTGTCTAACATAGCACCTGGTACTTATTATACCATTGATAAATGCAGGAAAAGATAAGGCTCTTACTAATTTGGTGTTAAGATAAAACTGTGAGCCACAGACTGGTGGGTTTAGCCATCTTCTGCCCTACTGAGTGGCCTAAGAGGACACTTAACTACATGTTTTCAATTTCCCTCCTAGTACACCACGCTTATTAGGATTTAAAACCAGCCCACTGATTCCAAGTGCTGCTGTCTTACCACAATGCTCTCCTCCTCCCCATAACATCTTCACCTTAACATTACTAACTCTTTAAGACACCAGTTCCAAGAGGGAGTCTATAATTAGGTCAGAGAGCCTACCTTCCCCTAGAGGAACTGAGGACCCAGCCCTGCTCCTGCACAGTCAGTCACTGCTGGAAGTCCCATACTCCCAGGTCACCTCTTCTCCCCTGCACTTTTTCTGCCATCTGGCTTTGTATGTCCCCTAATCTGATCCAGTTTTCTGTCCTGTCACATACTTGTTGAGTGGATGGAGGAATGAATAATTGTGCAAACTTCAGGAGGACATAAGAGATGGGATGCAGGTAGGCAGATAAACAGACAGTGCACAAGTAAAGAGCATACTGAATTCAATTCAGAACTGTTATGTACTTCTAGGAGAGGAGTAAGCAAATAATGGTGGACACAGTGGAAGGCCAGGAAGGGTGTGGAGAAGGACCTTTGAGCAGCATGGTTGGGCAGAAATTTCTGCAATGATAGAAATGTATTATATTTCTGCAATCCAAAACAGTAGCCACTAACCATATGTGGCTATTGAGAACTTGAAATGTGGCTAAATTTAATTTTATTCACTTGCATTTGTATTTAAATAGCCACATGTGGCTGCTGGCTAAAGTATTAGCCAGAGCTGTTCAGTTCTAATGCCTAAAGAATTCTCTCTCCCCATTTGTGATTCCACAAATTTGTGAGGTTGATTACACATAGTTCACTGAGTTGTTGAAAGAACTAATGAAATAAAGTGCCTAGTAAAATGTCTGGAACATTGTTGGCACTCAAAAAATAATAACAGCTGTTATTGAACAAAGTTGCAAATTTAAGTACTTTAAGTACATGCCATTAAATTTGGTTCTAAAGTCTTGTAAACGCACTTTTATTGATTTTTATCATGACTTTTTGTTTGCTAGTAGATGACCAATGTGTGGGCCTATATTTAAGCTCACAAACTAAAAATAGCAAATAACCATTTTGGGATCTCATTGAAGGCCCTTTGGTGATAAATGACTATTCCAAGTGGATCAGCTTGCTGCTTCTCATAATGAGCTAATTTGTTTTGACAAGAGCTAATTTAGCATCTGTAAAAATTGTATTTGTAACATTATTGTATTATTTTCAAACAGTGTCATCTGCAATTTGCTGAATGATTTTGAATAAGCATAGTGTTTTTATTTTCATACTTATTATTAAAGGAAAGGATTAAGTTTTTACTTATTGGAAACAGTATGATGTATTCTTTGGTTTAAATTAGTTTGGACATTTTAGAACTTTTTAGGAATAATGCTTCTATAACTTGTTGAGCTACCTTTTTCTGTTATTTTTTTTCTTGAGAAAAATAAATGAATTGGTTTGGACATAAAATAATTCTCTTTTTCTCCTGGCAATGGCTCACCATACTCTTTTCCATACAGAATTCAGAAAATAAAATGAACACAGATACTGAACATAAACACGCCATCATAATTAATCCTTGCAAATAATGTAATCCAATAATAAAATAAGCATAGTGATTATTTTCAGACCACGAAATTTGAAATTTATGGCAGAGATTAAAATGGCACCTCCCCAGTTCCTGAGAAGTGCCTGCTGAAAGACTGAAAGAGAAGGGATGCTTTTAAATTAAATGCATGCTTAAAGGCATTGGGAGAAAGTTGACATTCTTATTAAGAAGAGCAGTTAATCTACATCAGTTGGGAACCATTTTACAGTATTTGAAAAAAAAATGCCTTTGGACATAAGAGAAATGAGACCGAGTAGAAAGAGAAGGAAAAGTCACTTTGCCACAAGGGAGCCTGTCCAACCTGTCCCTCTAGCTTTGATGTGAGGAATGCAAGTCCTACCTCTTCCAGCCCAGACTGAGAGTCTGGGGGAGCAGAAGGGGAAGAGGGCGACCACCCCTACATGTGAGGATGAGGTGTTGTCAAGACTTACCAATTGGCATCACTAAGAAAAAAGGCAGCCAGCAGAGGACGAAGCAGCCCACCACGATGCCCAGAGTTTTGGCCGCTTTCTTCTCCCGGGAAAACTTGAGGAGTCTCACGGAGAAGTGTGTTTTGTTCTTGGCGCTCGAACCCCCGCTGCCCGCTGCGGGGACATTTTTCCGGTGGATGCGGAGCGTCACCTGCTCTGAGTCCGACTTGTCAGTCTTGAGGCCAGACTCCAGGCCCCGGCTCTCCCTCTTGGCTACCACGTAGACCCGGCAGTACATGACCAGGATGATGGCCAGCGGGACGTAGAAGGAGCCGAGCGCCGAGAAGAGCACATAGCCCGGCTCCTCCGTGATCTGGCAGATGGTCTCGTCCTCGGGGGCCGGCTGCCGCCAGCCGAACAGAGGCCCTATGGAGATGACGAGGGAGAGTGCCCAGACGCAGAGCAGAGCCAGGAGACCTCTCCTCGGGGTCACGATGCTGGGGTAGCGCAGCGGGTAGCTCACGCCGATGTAGCGGTCGATGGAGATGATGCAGAGTCCCATGATGGAGGCGGTGCAGCACAGGACATCCACCGCCGCCCAGATATTGCAAAAGACCCTGCCGAAGGCCCAGTAGCCCAGGATCTCGAAGATGGCAGAGAAGGGCAGCACCGTGGAGGTGAGCAGAAGGTCGGCCACGGCCAGGTTGACGATGTAGTAGTGAGTGACCGAATGGAGGTGCCGGTGGCAGGCCACAGAGAGGATCACTAGGATGTTCCCCAGCACCCCGAATATGATGAGGCTCCCCAAGATCACCCCGAGCAGAATGGCCTTGGAAATGTTCACCGGAGCCGGCGGGTGGGTGCAGTTGGAGCTGTCGGAAGCATTTCCGGAGAGAAACACCATGGTCCTAGCCGGGGCCGGCGAGGTCCGGCTCTCGAGGGCCACCTCGGGGCGGGGACGGAGGCGGGGGCGAGGGAGCAGGGAGTCAAAGGGCCTAGGTTCTGGAGAGTCCTGCCCGCCGGGTTTGGCTGGGGGTGAGAGAGAGCGCTCCGGTGGAAAGCAACCCCCGCCAGCCCTGGAAAGCCTCAGATGGCCACGCAAAGGGGCAGGGCACTGAAGACGGCATTGCCGGGGACACGCGGAGCTGCCCGCGGACCCTCTCCACCCGCTGCGGTGGGCCGGGGCCCCCACTCCATCCCTACCCGAGGAGTGACTCGAAGTTCGAGAAGACGCTTTGCACAACAAGCCAAGAATTACGGAAGTCCGCTTTTCCTCACTGTCTGATCCGTTCTGCTGGGGAGAAGATTCAGCATTCTGCACATCATTTGGAATTCAAAAATCCAGCTCCAGTCTCTGCCCCAAACCCCAGGCGAGTACGGGTCTGCCTTAGAAGCTCAAAGGCGGGGACTCCAGGCATCTGGGCACTGCTCCCGGGCCGCAGTCACGGCCCGTTCGGCTGCCACGCCACTGAAAAGAACGAGGCTCCCGCTGGACCCCGATTCTAGGTGCTCCGGCGAGGGAACGAGGTGGGCAATGCTGGCCACGAGCGCGGCGCCTGCGGAGCGTCGTTGCCCGCGTCCTCCTGAAAGAGCCGAAAGAAAAAGGTTGAGCGTGAGCCAGGCGCCCTGGGAGCGAGGCCTTGTCCAGCTCGACGGGCGGTGGACCCGGGCTGGGAGCCAGGCCCACCCTGCAGCAGGGGAGCGCCTTCGCGCCGCCTCGGCCACCGCAGCACCGCTGGGTAACGCGCTCCACGCCCCCTGCGCCCTGGCCCCTGGGAACCTACTTTCGAGCTCAGCCGCGCAGCGGCTGGCAGGAAAGAAACAAACCTCCACGGCGGCAGCGTCCCGCGGTCTGATTCCCGTACCTCGAAATTAAAATCCCCGTAGACCCCGAGGTCCGACTGCTGCAGGAGTGTGTGTCGCTCCGAGCCCAGCCGGTGGATCCGGAGGAGCTACCGAGCTGCTCATGGAACAGGTTGTCGCCCAGTAACCTGGAGCAGGCGGCTTGGGAGAGGGAACCACTGCGACCCGGGGACCGCAGGGACAGTGCCCTGCGCACGCTCACGCCGGAGGAATTCACACTTGGGCTCTGCGGGGCACGCGGATCTGTCTACTAGCCAAGTCGGCGGGAGAGCCAGGACGCCAGCAAAGTCCGGCGGGTCCTGGGGTCTGAACGCGACTCCAGGTCGCTCCAGAATTCCTTTGCGAACCCCAGGGTCAGCCACCCCAGGGGCTCTAGCAGCGACGCCACACCCGGCGGCTGGGAGCGGGGTGGGGGCGCCTCCCTCTTGCTAGGGGCTTTGCAAGTGGCAGTCACTGCGGATCTTGTAGGCGTAAAAATCATCCCTGCGCGCTACGGAGCAGGGCATCATCCTCAGACGTTCTGGCCCGGGGGCCACGGTTTGCGTAGGAAACCTAGATTTTCTCAACTAGAGGCTGACGTAGGGAATCCGACAGGAGGGAGTGCAACCAGGAACGTGTCCACCTGGCCTTTTGAAGACTCTGGGGGTTGGCCCCTGCCACAGGACCCCCGGGGTAGGCTATGGTGAAAATCACCAGCTTAAGACCTTTCAGATGATCCTAAAAGCAAGCAACTAGAGAAATCCGTTTTCTCCTACCTTAAGGTGATAAATAAAGGGTTAAAAAGACACTTGTTAACTAGGAGGCAACTTCGGTAGAATAAATAAGGAAAACAGAGTCAGGGGAGGAGGAGAGTGCTGGTTTCACAGCGGGTGAAAAAAGCGGGAGGGGCTTGGGAAAAGAGGGGCTCCGGTCTCACCCGGCGGCAGGGGGAGATCGCCCCTCACCCACTCGGCCCTGCTGGCTGCGGGTCCCCGGCGCCTTGGCTCACTCACCTGGAGCGCGGATGCCGGGCCACAGCGCCGCGCGCGGGGGGAGCCGACGCGGCTTCTGTCCCAGGAGCGGACCTACCCCCTCCCCTCTGCTATGGGAGAGGGGACAGTCTCTGCGAAGAATCAGACCTTAGTCCTTTGGCGCCCGCAGACTCATCCCACCGCCAAGGGCGCCTTTAAGCTCCTGGCTCGCTATCACTTTACCTGGAGATTTTAAAATATTAAGAGTGAAATAGAAAAAGAAAAAGAAAAAGAAAAAAAGAATACAGCCAACCAATAACTCCACAGTCACCCTGTTAATATTCAGCTCTCCACACCAGCAAAGAACCGCAAGGAACTTTGCAGCTCTCGCTGACGTAACACAGACAGTAGCCCCCGCTAGTACCGTAATCTCCTGCTGTTACCGTAAAGCCCTGCAACAACCAGCAAGTGTGCGTACTGCCGTAATTTTTATTTTCTGCTACCTGAAAATAACTGACTCCTCGCTTTACCTAAAAAAAACGTTGGCAGGGGAATTTTTATTTGTAGTAAATAATTTTTAAAAATAGTGTGAGTTTTAAAGTATAGAAAAAAATGGCACCCTCGCCAGATATATTGCTGTGTATGGTGTGTTTAAAGAAATGCCTGAGGAAGTTTCAACAGCTTGATTCAATTAACTCTTGGACTTGATTCTGTTACAATCAAGAAGAAGCTTTTTGCTATGCCACATCTGCAGGTAAATTATATTATTTGCAAATGTTTTCAGAGTCAAGAAAAATCAGATAAAAATCAATAAATCTGATTGCAATAAAATTTTATTTCCAAGAAAATAAAGTAAGCATATCCAAACCTTGTTAAATAGGATTCACATTTTCCTTAAACAAATGGTCTAAAAAGCATTATAGTCTTGCTGTACTTTCTTACGTGGTTTAGTGATTTTTAAATGCCACACATTCTTTTTCACAAGAAAAGTTATTTTTTAAAAAAAATTTATTTATTTTTTAGAAGGTACCAGGGATTGAACCCAGGACTTTGTACATGGGAAGCAGTTGCTCAACCACCATGCTGCAGGAATTAAACCACTGAGCTACGTCCGTTCCCGAGAAAAGTTACTCTTTAAAGGGAGCCGCTTCTCTTTGATTTTCTTTAATTTATTACTAGTTGGAGTTTAAAAAGCTGACACTGTCTTTTTGCTATTTTTCCTGTTAAATTCCATGTTCTCTTCATCTTGCAATTCTGAATATTGGGAAATACTATATTTTTTTCTCCCACTCTGAT
Source organism: Dasypus novemcinctus (assembly GCF_030445035.2). Lineage (NCBI taxonomy): Eukaryota > Metazoa > Chordata > Mammalia > Cingulata > Dasypodidae > Dasypus > Dasypus novemcinctus. The sequence continues at coordinate 24,028,052 of NC_080697.1, read as the reverse complement.
TCCCACTGCCTAAATCATCTTACCTTTTTATTTCTTCAAATAAATCATAATGCTCTTTTCTTAAAGTATTTACTAGATTCCTTTAAACCTAGTAACAAAGATATCACTGTGAGAAGTAGTATGCATGGAAATTCTCTCCCTTTAACTAATATTTACTAACATTATTACCTCTTCCAAGGGAGATAACATTTGGGAGGGCTTTCATAGCAATAAACTTAAAATGCCTCCAAGATATTTCCATGTAGATCAGGGAACCTTACTTCATTGAAGATCTAAAATTTGGATTTTCTGTTCTCCTCTATACAACCAACCTTGCATGTTTGTAGGGATCGTACTCATACCTGTCACATATGATCTGGCTTTATTTTGAAAATAAACACAAATGTCTTGCTCATCAATTTGAATTTTATGCTGTAGGAGGAGCATACAGATAAAGGAGGCAGGAAAACGGGGTTCTTTTAAACCTAGCTATCATTCTTGCTTTCTCTGGAATTCAGTCTCCTTGGATGGAACCTGGACTACAATTCCCTGTGACTCTTACACTTTATCTAATATGTTTATAGTTTCTTTTCTTCAGAAATCTCATCTGCCAGAGGGATATAGATTATTTAGTTTCATATTCGTTAATCTTATGTCATGAATGTGAGCACTTCATTAAAATGTGTTCCCCTGTGGTTAAAAAATGTAGTGTTAACAAGAAAAACAACCCAAAATTGCTAAGCTCTGCAAGGTCTAAATTTACAAAGGTCTTTAAAACACCTAGCTCACTCCCCCAACACACAAGAATACACACAACCCACCCCCTCTTCCCCCAAGTAACTAATTAGCTACTGCCAAAACTCAGAAAAACAGGATCTTTATGTTTGGCCTCATATATGTTATCAGATAGGTCTTTGGCCTGTAAATATTAAGCTTGCAGAGAACTAACTCTTAGAATCAAATTTTCAGTCACTAACCAGAAACTCAGAAAAAAGAAATTCCCCACCTGTTGGTTAATCTTTAAAGAAGGGTTGGCATGCATATTCCAGAAGGGGTCTAAATTAAAGACACATGCTGGTGGACTAAAGAGAGTAAGATATGGAGGCATAAAGATGCTGTCCATACCTTCCCATGTGACCCCTGCCAAACTCATCTTTTTTGACACTTTTTTCCTTTTTTCCTTTTTTTTTTTTTTAGGGTAGGCAAAGGAGCAGAGAGTTTATTAAGAAACAATAAAAAGACAAGATACGTACATGGTCCACACCTCAGCATGGACTGTGCGCCTACTACAAGTGAGTTGCTGGTTTCCTAATTTTTAAAGGGAGACAACAAAACCTCTCAGAGCTCTTGTTAGTACAGAATGCAATTATGTCTCTCAAGAAAGCAGCTCATAATGCTTGTTAACCCTTTTGTTATTGACCTTACTAACCCTATCTCTTTTTGCTCATTTTGTTTGCTACCTTAAAGTGAAAAACACTTTGAACCCAGAGTACTCCAAATCCCACATGTAACACAAACATTGATAAATTCAGCTGGAGAAATGTGCTAAATAACCTGAGAATTATTCCTGGACCCAATGGTGTAATCCGAATGAGCGGTACTGTGACCCAATACGGCAGAGTAGGGAGATCTGAGCCTGGCCACTGGCTGTTCTTCCTTTTCTTCCCACTTCCCTTTGTCCCATACCATGTAAATATGTCTGTAAACAGTTGAGTCCACATAACTAGACAGCTGCCCTTGACCTTGGTTATTAGGGAGCATACAACTGTTATGTGGACTGCCCTTGAGAGGATGGACTCAGGAAAAAGAACTAAGGGCCCTGAAAGTGGTTGTGTGGCCATTTTGGGCAGGGAATTGTGCGTCAAGAGCAGTGTCTAGAAGGGAGGGTGAAGGCTCCAGCTGGGCATATCCCTTTAATTCCATGGATTCTTTGTCCCATTACGAGGACCATGACCAGAAGGAGTCAGAGCTGGGCTCTCTAAAGCCTGAAACCTAAGGCAAGTCCTCCTCTGACTTGAGTCTTAAGAGTGCTACTCTGTAGACTTTAAGTAAGTTAGAAATTGAGAAATTTCTTGATGGGGAGGTTATGGGATTCATGGGAAGATAGGATTTGATTTAAGGCCTGCAAGGTAAGCAGGATTCAGACTGGTAGACAAATGTCCTTGAAGAAGGAAAATCAACAGCCACTGCAGAGAAGAGAGGTGTCCTTGTCAAAGACAGTGGAGGAACCAGTATGACTAGAGAAGAAGGATCTGCTGGTCAATCAAATTGAACCTTATGCTTTTGTTTGGCAGGACTCTGTTAGTGACCAGTGAGATAGTCAGCAAGTCCAGAAAGTTTTGAGGGGAAAAAAAAAAAAAAAAGAATCTGTCCAACATTCTCTTAGAAAACAATATACAATGGAATTGGGGGTTTATCAGGATTTATGATTCCAGGTGACAAAGTAGAGGGCTTAATGTTAGAATCTAACAAAAAAGATCTGTTTTTTAGAAGATGAAACCTCATGGAGTCAGAATCTAGAATATAAGTTATCAGGGACTGTGTGGGGGTAGAAAATGGAGAGTTAATGCTCTTTGTACAGAGTTTATATTTGGGTTGATCATAAAGTTTTGGTATGGATGGTGGTGATGGCAGCAAAACATTGTGAATGAAATGAGCGGCACTGAGTTATTTTTTGAATGTGGTTAAAAGGAGGAAATTTTGTCATATATATGTAAAATTTAGAGTAATTTAAAAAAATGCATAGGACTGTACAACACAGTGAATCCTATTGTAAATGACAGACTATGGTTAATAGTATTTTTATAAGCATGTTCTTTCTTAAATTGTAACACATGTACCACACTAAAGCATGGTGTTAATAATAGGGTGCTATTTGGGAAATCTGTATTGGATGCATCATTTTTCCGTAAATCTACAACTTCTTTCATGAAAAAATTTGAAATGGGAGGAAAATGAAAAATATTGCTCAGAAAGATACTGATGAAGTATCAAGTCACAATTCTCCAAACAAGCATGGTGTTATCCTTTATCAAACTGAGAATATTATTACACTATTAAAGAAAATCTTTGAAAAGAAAATAATTCTGTCTTTAACATCATTTGTTCTGCTCATTCTTGTTGGCTTGAGAGAATAATTTGCTCTAACTCCTGGGAGTTGCATCATTCTACCCATACATTGTAGGAATATCCTGGAAGGAATATGGGATCAGGTCATTCTGTAGCTAGATCAGGAAAATAATTCCTTTAAAACAGTTGAGCATTGCTCTTGCATAGAAAATGTAAGTTAAGGCATATCAGTCAAATTCTCGTGAGAAATTTGTCAAATATCATCTGAAAAAGGGAAGTGAAAGACCTAAATCAATAACTGTACCAAATGTAGAAACATTTTACCTCTTATCTCAACCTGTGAATCAAATTTTATAGGCACATTAAAATGTTTGTTGACCTCTTTTGATTATAAATTACATCTTCATAATAGCACATTTTGAAAAATCAGAAATGTATGAAAATACTCTACAACAGAATACAAATTCTTCTTGAATGCATATGGATCATTCTCCAGGATAGGCCAAATCTTAGGTCACAAGTAAAGTTTCAATAAATTTAAAAATATTGAAATCATGCAGTGTATATCCTCTGACCATAATGTAGTGAAGCTAGAAATCAATAACAAATGGAGAAATAGAAAATTCACAAATATGGGCAATTAAACAACATACTCGTAAACAACCAGTGGGTTAAGGTGGAAATGACAAGGAAAATTATGAAATATTTTGAGGAGGATGAAAATGAAAATCCAACTATCAAAACCTTTGGGATGCAGTGAAGGCAGTGCTGAGAGGCAGATTTATAGCTAAAATACTTATATTAAAAAAGAAGAAAGACTTCAAATCAGAGACCTAACCTCAACATGGAAGAACAAGGAAAAGAGGAGCAAACTAAACCCAAAGCAAGGAAAAGGAAGAAAATAACAAAAGATTAGAATGGAGATAAGTGAAATAGAGAACGACAAAAGTAATAAAAAACTAATAATAGAACCAACAAACCAACAGTTGTTTCTTTGAAAAATCAATAAAATTGATGAATCTTTAGGTAGACTGACAAAGAAAAGAGATAGGATACAAATAATTAGAATCAGAAATGAAAAAGGGGACATTACTACTGACCCCACTGAAATAAAAAGGACTATAAGAGGATACTATGAACAGCTGCATGCCAGTAAATTAGATAACCTAGATGAAATAAACAAATTATTAGAAACATGCAAACCAACTCTACTGATTCAAGAAGAAATGGAAGATCTCAACAGACCAATTACAAGTAAACTCTTCCAAGAACTTGAAGTGGAGAGAATACTCCCTAGTTCTTTCTTTGAGGCAACAACACCCTCATACCAAAGCCAGATAAAGATATTATAAGAAAAGAAAATTGCAGATCAATATCTCTTATGAAAATAAATACAAAAATCCTCAGCAAAATACTAGGAAACCAAATCCAACAAAACAATAAAAAATTATACACCAGAATCATATGAGATTTATCCCTCATTTTCAAGGTGTATCCTCATAATAAAATCAATTAATGAAATATATCACATTAACAAAATGAAGGGAAAAATATATATATTCATGCCAATTGATGAAGAAAAGACAATATGCAGCACCCCTTCTTGATAAAAACAAAAACAAAAGCATGTAGAACACTAGAAATAGAAAGAAACTTTCTCAACATGACAAAGGGCATGTATAAAATCTCACAGCTAACATCCAACTTAAAGATAAAAGACAAAGTTTTCCTGTTAAGATCAGGAAGGAGACAAGGACACCCATCGTAACCTCTGTTATTCAACATTGTACTGGAAGTTCTAGCCAGAGCAATTAGACAAGAAAGAGAAATGAAAGTCATCCAAACTGGAAAGAAAGAAGTTTAACTTCCCTATTTGTAGATGAAATGATCCTCTATACAGAAAATCCTGAAAAATCCACTACAAAGATCCTAAAGCTAATAAATGAATTTAATAAAGTAGTAGGATACAAGATTAACACCCCAAAATCAGTGGTGTTTCTATACACAAGTAATAGATGATCAGAAGAAGAAATCAAGAAAAAAAATTCCATTTACAATAGCAACTAAAAGAATCAGATATCTAAGAATAAATCTGACCAAGGATGTAAAGTTCTCCTGCATAGAAATCTATAAAACATTGCTAAGAGAAATCAAATAAGAACTAAATAAATGAAAAAATATTCCATTTTCATGAATTAGAAGACTAGATGTTGTTGATGCCAATCTTACCCACAGCAATTTTTAGATTCAATGCAATCCCAATCTAAATTCTAACAACTGTCCTTGCAGAAATGGAAAAGCCAATTATCAATGTTATATAGAAGAATAAGGGGCCCCAAATAGCCAAAGCCATCTTGAAAATGAAGAATAAAGTTGGAGGATTCACACTTTCCAATCTTAAAATATATTGCAAAGTCACAAAAATCAAAACAGCATGGTTCTTGCACAAGGACAGACCTATAGACCAATGGAATTTAATTGAGAGCTCAGATATCAACCCACACATAAATGGCCACAGATTTTTGACAAGGGGTCAAAGACCATTCAATTGCAAAATAATAGTCTCTAACAAAATGTGATGGGAAAACTGGTTCTCCATTTGCAAAAAAAAGTAGGGCCCCTGCTTCACACCTTGAATAAAAATCAATTAAAAATAGGTCTCGGGGAAGCAGATTTGGCTCAGTGGGTAGAGCGTCTGCCTACAACATGTGAGCTCTGGGGTTCAAATCCAGGGCCTCCTGACCCGTGTGATGAGCTGGCCCATGTGCAGTGCTGATGCGCGCAAAGAGTGCTGTGCCACGCAGGGGTGTCCTCCATGTAGGGGAGCCCCACGCACAAGGAGTGTGCCCCATAAGGAGAGCCGCCCAGCGCGAAGAAAGTGCAGCCTACCCAGGAGTGGCACCGCACACACAGAGAGCTGATACAGCAAGATGACGCAACAAAAAGAGACACAGATTCCCAGTGCCACTGACAAGAATATAAGCGGACACAGAAGAACACACAGCGAATGGACACAGAAAGCAGACAACCGGGGGTGGGGGGGCCAGGGGAAGGAGAGAGAAATTAAAAAAAAAAATCTTAAAAAAAAAATAGATCTGGGACCTAAATATAGGAGCTAAAACTATCAAACTCCTAAAAGAAAACATAAGGAAGCATTTGGGACCTTGTATTAGGCAATGGTTTCTTAGACTTTATACCCAAAGTATAACCAACAAAAGAAAGAATAGATAAATGGGAACTCATCAAAATTTTTAAAAAATTTGCCTCAAAGGACTTTGTCATGAGAGCAAAATGACAACCAATACAATGGAAGAAAATATTGAGAAAGCCCATATCCATTAACAGTTTAATATCCAGATTATATAAAGAAATCCTTCAACTTCACAGCCAAAAAACAAACAACCCTATTAAAAAATAGCCAAAAAACTTGAATAGACATGTCTCCTAAAAGATATTCAAATGGCCAGAAAGTATATGAAAAGATGCTCAACATCATTAACCATGAGGGTAATGCAATTCAAAGAACAGTGCAATACTGTTTCACACCCAACAAAAGGGCTACTATTAAGAATACAGAATAATTACAAGTTTTGGAGAGGATGCAAAGCAATAACATTCATTCATTGCTGGTGGCTATGTAAAATGGTGCACCTAACTGTGGAAGACAGTTTGGCAGTTCCTTGGAAAGTTAAGTATAGAATTACCATATGACCCAGTAATCCCACTACTATGTCTATTTCCCAAGAAATTGAAAGCAGGGACTTGGACAAATATTTGCACACTGATGTTCTTATCAATTATATTTACAATTGCCAAAAGATAGAAGCAACTCAAGTGTCCATAAACAGATGAATAGATAAATAAAATGTGGTATGTAAGTGGTATATATTTATAGTGCAATATTATTCAGCCATAAAATGTATAAAGTTCTGATACATGCTACAACATGGATGAACCTTGAAGACATGTTAGTGAAATAAGTCAGACACACAAAGACAAATATTGTATGACCTCATGGATAAGAAATAATTAGAATAAGTACACTCAGAGAGTCAGAATCTAAAACATAGGTTACCAGGGGATGGAATAGGAATAGGGAATGGGAAGTTAAGGCTTAAAATGTACAGGGTTCCTATTTGGAATGATAGAAATATTTTGGTAATAGATGGTGATGGTTGCTCAATATTATGAACATAATTAACAACACAGATAAATATCTGAATGTGGTTAAAAGGGTAAAGGTTAGGTTGTAATAGAATAACAGAATAAAAATTAAGAAACAAAATAATCCACAGACCTGCACTACACAGTGAGCCCTAATTTAAACCATGGACTATATAGTTAATAGCACAAAAATATAAAGATGCTTTCATCAATTGTAACAAATGTTCCACACCAATGCAAGATGTTAATAATAGAGTGGTTTATGGGAATCCTGTATTTTATGTGTGATTGTTCTGTAAGCACACAACTTCTCTAATAAAGAAAAAAAAATGAAAATAAAAATTATCTCTAATCGTACCACTGGAGAAATAGCCACTGCTAAAGATTTGTTGCATTTTCGACTTTTTACTTATAGGTATATTCTATACACATAGGACTATATATATACACACACACAGTATATACATGTATATATTATATATGTATATGTAATACATGCAAATAAACAATTTGTACCATACTGTGATCATATACATTCTTATAGTATTTAATTTCTGTCAAGTTATGATTTATAATGGCTGTACAGCAATTCCATCTATGTACATGTCGTGATAAATTTAATTATTCTACCAATGGATATTTAGGCTTTTCAAAAATTTCTGATCTATAACTTGCATTTTGAAAACTATCCCCATATATAATGTTGTACTCTTAATTCTTTCAGTGAAATTTTAGAATCAAATATTATGAACATTTGAGTTATAATAGATATTGCTCTCCAGAAAGTTTTACAAATTTATACCCCCAACAGTAGTGTATGACAGAATCTGTTTTTCTACCCATTGCCAATCTTGTATATTTATATTAAAATAGGCAAGTAAGTGTATATATAAATTAAAGAAACAGCTGATTTGATAAGTGAAAATATCTTATTATTTAAGTTTGTATTCTTTATTTATTTGACATTTGCATTTATTCATTTGTGATTTGCTTGTCCATGCTTGTATTAGTTAGGATTTGGTTTAATAAAACAAAACAGAAACTGCTCTAGGTATTTCAAAGCAGGGAGTGATTTAATACAGGAAATTAGAGACTTAGAAAACAATTGGGAAGGATTGAAAGAACATATCAGTGAAAGCTGCTACCAACCCTCAAGAAGTCTGGAAATACTGGATGGAACGTGGGAAAGTGTGGGCTATGGTGTGGAACACGGGACATGGGGTGCAGCGATGCCCAGAGATGTACTCACCAGATGCAATGGATGTGACCTGATGATGGGGGAGAGTGTTATTGGGGGGGAGTGGTAGGGTGGGGGTGGTGGGGGCGAATGGGGACCTCATATTTTTTTTAATGTAATATCTTTTTAAAAAATGAATAAATTGAATAGAATATGAAAAAAAAAAAAGAAAGAAGTCTGGAAGTGCAGGAATATCAGGAAACCACCCTGATGAGCTGAGCTACGTGGAGTATCAGTGATTTGCAAAACACCCAGAAGCTCCTGGCAAAACCTCTTCTCTTTTGTTGAAGACTGCAACTGTACCCAACACTGCTGCAGAATGAACAATGGCTTTTGCTTTATTCCCATCTTCCAAATCTCACAGTAATTCCTCTCATTTGTGGATTGAAACTCAGAATTTGTTTGCAGAGATTATTTCAGTCATTGCAATGCAGAGGAGAGCACAGAAGTAGGAAAATGGTTCTAAGTGGCCAGTTTGGTACAATGGCCACTGCCCATTTTTATACTGGCGTTACCTCTTTTATCTTGTTGATTTGTAAGAATTCTTTTTATATTATGGCAGCCTTGCAAATGTGCCACTCAAGTCTCCTACTCTGGGGAGCATAGTTGACTGATAGTTCCAGCTTTCTCCCTTCTGGATCCATCCCTGTGTTCACATTACACTTCCCACAGGCTCCTCTGAACAAATAGCTAAAACAATAGGGTTCTAATGCAGGTCCATTCTTGCAAGACACTTTCTTGAATGGGCAACTTTGTCTCAGAACTCCCCATCAGTTTGGTTGAAACTACAACAATATGAGGTTTTTCACACCCAATTCTCCTTCCTAGAGGTCATACCTGAATCATGGTCTGAAGTTTCTCCTCGCCTTCTCCACCTCTCTCCTCTTTTTTCTTCACAGGTTCCTCCCAACCCCACACAATAAATCTCATATGTTTAATTGCATCTTGGTGTCTGCTAAAAGGATACCAATTAACACATATATTATGGATATTAACCCTTTGCAATATTTGTTATTTCCCCCGTTATAGACATTTAAAGGAAAACATTTCAGAATTTATATAGAAAACCTTTTCATATAAGTTCTTTCATAATACAAAAAGTGTCATACCCTACAAATCTACCTGTCCATATGTTATGCATGTTTTATAAGATTTTAATGGTCTGTGATTTTTTTCTTTATGGTCAGAGTGGTTGACCTCATGAAGGAACACAGAGGAGTAGAGGAGTTTCCTTATTTCTCTCTACACAGAGAATTTTCCTTCCACACTTAAGAAAAGAAAAACAAACCAATATTTACACTTCTTTTTTTTCACTTTCTGAAACCGCCTTCATCATTTTTGTTTACTCCCTTATAGCAATCAAGTGAATCCAATTAAGTATGCTGTAATAAACCTCTAAAAAAATATATCACGAGAAGTCAGGCCAATCTGATTTTATCAGAAGCATCACTTGTTACTGGGAAACCCTTGGAAAGAACAGTTAAATGATCAACAGAAAATAACTTGTAAAAAAAAACCAAGAAGTCAGGCCAATCTGATTTTATCAGAAGCATGGAAACTCCAAAGAACTCATGGAAAGAACAGTTAAATGATCAACAAAAAATAACTTGTTAAAAAAAATGCTTGAAGGCTGAGGATCTTGAGCATATGTTCAATATTTTTGTGACAAGGGGATTCCCAAATAAGGGGAAGAAAGCAAATTTTTAATGAAGGAAATACTGAGTCTATACTAGTTTAGGCTAGTATAGAGGGTTTAATCTCCATTAGCCTTTTCTCTACAACTTCTGCCAAGACAAAAGTAAAATATGTACTTGCGGTGTAAAATCAACTTCAAGACAAGAAGCCTAGCCCCCCCTTCCAACTAGATTTGTACCTTTCAATTTCCACATATAGAAATTCCATAGCTACTGGTGGTCTATAACAAAAAAATCAAGATGGATAATCAAGGCCATTGGTCGAGCATTTGGAGCAACAAAATTTCCAAAATGACTATTGATCTTGGTTAAATTTCATAGCAAGACACTCAGTTTATCACTTCTTACATTGGTCAAGATCGCAGCAAGAAACAAATTGCATGCTGGAAAGGGTTTAACAAAAGAAAAGTTAATAAAAAGCCTTTTGATGGTGGCAGGCTATTTGGATTTCCATAAGGAAAATGTAAACTAAATTTAGAGCTCTACCCCACACTATAGATAAAGTAAATGAAAGCTAGATTAAAGATATAAATGTGAAAAATAAAATTTTAAACAATTTAAAAGAAATATAGGGAGATATATTTTCATACTTAGGAAAATACTTTTAAAATATGACACAAAAATATAAATTGTGATAAAATGGCTAAAATGAACTATATTATAGTCAATATATCAGAATGGTAAAAGTTAAACTATAACTTAATTAAGAGCATATTTGTAAAACATAACAGACTAAGATTATTTTCCAGAATAAGCATGTGCATCTCAGGTCTCCTTTGCTTCTGAAGAGAAGTCATACAAATTTTTATAACTGTTTCTTTGTAGGTAATGTGTTATTTTTCTCTCATGCTTTTAAGAGTGTCTTTTTATATTTGTATTCCAGCAGCTTGAGTATGATGTGTTTAGACAGATGTTGTATTCAGCCTGTTTAGCATCTTTGACCTTGTAAATTTAGGTTTTACACCACTTTGTGGAAAATTCCAGTCATCATTTCTTCAAAGATTTTTTTCCTGTCCCATTCTTTTTTTCTTCTTTCTTGATTCCAGTTGCATGTATGTGAGACTATTTGGTGGTATTTCACCAGTCATTGAGGCTAGGTACATTTTCTTCAATATTTTTCTGTTTTTCAGACTGGGTAATTTCTAATGATCCATCTACAAGTCCACTGATTCTTTTCTTCTGCCATCATCAATATTGTTAGTCCATCCACTAGTTTTTAATAATTTAAGTTAGCGCACACTCTATTTCTAAAATCCACAATTGTTTCTTTTTTATATCTTTAATTTCTCTGTTATGATTCCTCACTTGTTCATTCACCATAACTATATTTTCCTTTAAGTACTTGAATATATATATATTTAACAAATCAATTTTATTGATACATATTTATAAAGCATAAATCCATCCAAAGTGTACAATCACTGGTATTTGGTATAATCACATGGTTATGCATTCATTACTCCAATCATTTTCAGAGCATTTTCATTATTCCAGTAATAATAATAATAATAGTAATAATAAACAAAAACTGATCAACTAAACAAAACACATCATTTCTCAATCTCTCTATGCTTCCCCTGCCATACATAGCTGCTATTTTGTTTCCTTCTCTCTAGTTTATCTGTATTTATATTTTGTAAAAAGTCTTATATATGCAATATCATTCATATTCATATTTTACATAAGGTTTCACTATGTTATACAGTCCCATGTTACATTTTTTAGCTTTGCTTCTAGTAATGCACATGTCCTTAGACTTTCCCTTTCAACTGCTGTCATACCCATGTAATAGCTCTGCTAGTCACAAACAGCATTCATTTCCAAAGGTATATAGACAACCTTTTAACCAATTCTGCAGATTAACCATCAGCATTCCTCATTCTATTTTCTATCCTCATTCTACTTTCCAATGTCCTACATTCTAATTATTAATTCTATGAATATATCTTTAATAGCTGTTTTAATATCTTTGCTAATTTCAACACCTGAGTCATTATGGAATTAGTTTCTATTCACTGTTTATCCCCCATTTTAAATACAGGTCATTTTTCATATTTCTTCATATATGTAGCAATTTTTTATTATGTGCTGGACATTATGAATGATACATTTTAGGTCATCAGACTTAGTTACATTCTTCTGAAGATTGTTGATTGTTTCAGTAGGCAGCTAATTTCTTTCTTCTAGAAGTCCTCCATTTAGTATAATGTTTGCTGTATCTTTTGATAATCTCATCAGTTAAAGGATTTAGTATCTATATCTAGTTTGCATATTGTACTACCTGAAAAAAATTATATCCAGCTTCCCTTCTTTCTTTGTACGCTGGAGTAGTTTGAACAAATTTGGGTTTTTGCTATTTGAAAGTTTTATAAACACAACTATGAAAACCTTGGTGCAATGTATTTTTAGGAGGGAAAATTTTATCTATCAGTCTATTTCTTTTATGATTTATATGATTTATGATTTTAGGATTTATTCTCATCTTGCATTTTTGTTGTTATACTTCTCTCCATTTTAATCTAACTTTTTATAGTTTTTGGTGTATGCATTCCAATGACATCCTCTTACAACTTGGAAATTTTTACTCTGTTTTTCATTACGTCTTTTTCATTCCTAATATTGTCTAAATGTCCCTTCTCTCCTCTTTTCTTAATCAGTTCTGAAAGAGGGCTATGTATTTTCAAAAATTTGGTTATGATTTTGTTGGTCATCTCTTTTGTTGTTTTTGCATATTCGTCACAGTTTTTTTTTGTCTTTTCATCTTTTTTAAGAACAATTCTTTTATTGATAACATCTAAAATATAATTTTAAAGAATTTTATGGTTCATGCATTTGGTGTTTTCAAATAACTCTGTCTAGCTCAAGATCCCAAAGATTTTTCCTACTTTTTTCTACAAGTTTCATGGTTTGAACTAAGCTTTTTAACATTGTACTTTTTAGTTTCTATTGGTATTAGTTTTAATTTTACCTGTTCATTTCATATTTAATGGCATTGGGAATAACAAGTATTACTATGCTTTCTCTTCCATTCATTTATGCTATTTTCTTTTTATTATTATTCTACTGTCTTTGGTTTTATGCTAATATTCTTTACTGGCATATTAGACATTGTTAAATTAGGGCATTTTATTTATTTTTAAACTTAGTTTTCAAATAAAATGTAATTACAGTAATACATTTACCTCTGAATTCCACTAAACATCCCACAAGTTTTCTTTTGGTATAAAATGCTTTCATAGCTATTCAGTTCTAAACATTTCCTACATTCCAATATGTGTTTTTTCTTTACCCATGAATTAGTTAAAGTTGTGATTTTGGGGGGAAATAAAAATTTTAAGCTATTTTTTAGTGTTGCTATTGTGTCCTCCCTCTTTTTTCATTGCTAGTCCAGCTAATGGTTTGTCAATTTTATTGATCTTTTCAAAGAACCAAATTTTGGTTTCATTAATTCTATTGTTTTTCTTCTCTATTTCACTTTTCTCCATTTTAATCTTTATTATATCCTTCCTTCTGCTAAATTCTGGCTTACTTCACTCTTTTTTTTTTTTTTTGCATGCCCCTATGTGAGTGGTTAGGTTACTAATTTGAGATCTCTTTTTTAAAATTTTATGAACAAACTCTTCATATCCACCAAACATACACTCTCCCTCCTCCCCCAGTAACTACTGAATTACTTTCTGTCTCTATGACTTTATTATTTCTAGAGATCTCTTATAAATTATATCCTACACTATTTGTCCTCATGTGTCTTGCTTATTTCACTGAACATAATGTTTTCAATGTATTGTTTAATTTCCAAATACTTGTGAATTTTCTACTTCTTAATGATTTCTAGCTTTGTTCAACTGTGGTAAGAAAAGATATTTTGTATGATTTCAATCTTTTAAAATTTATTGAAACTTGTTTTTCAACTAACATGTGATTTGTTATAGAGAATGATCCATGTACACTTGAGAAGAATGAGTATTTTCTGCTTTCTTAGTTGAAGTGTTGTATATGTCTATTAAGTCTAATTGGTTTATAACATTTTTGAAATCCTGTATTTCTTATTGAACTTCTGTCTAGATGTTCTCTGCATTATTGAAAATGGTGTACTAAAGTCTCCTACTTTTAATGTAGAATTGTCTATTTCACCCTTTAAATCTGTCAATGTTTGCTTTATATATTTTGGGACTTTGTTTTTAGTTGCATATTTATTATCAGTAAGTTCTTGTAATAAATTGACTCTTTTGTCAACATATAGTTTCCTTCTTTGTCCCTGAGAACAATTTTTGATATAAAGTTGATTTTATCTGATATTAGTGTAGACACACCCACCTTCACTTGGTTACAATTTGGAGGAAGTATTATTTTCTATCTTTCACTTTCAACCTATTTTTGTCTTTGAATTTAAGGTGAATCTCTGGTAGATAGCGTATAGTTGGGCCATGCTTTTTAAAATCCCTCCTACCAATCTCAGCCTTTAATCTGGAGAGTTTAATCCATTTAGATTTAAAGTAACTATTAATAATGTTGGACTGACTTTTGTCATTTTACTATTTGTTTTTTTGTAAGTAATATACATTTTGGTCCCTTAATTTTTCTATTACTAATTTTGTATTTGGCTGATCTTTTGTAGTGAACCATTAAAATCCCTTCTCATTTCCTTCTGTGTATATTTTTCAGATATATTATTTGCAGTCACCATGGGGAATAAAGCTAATATCTTAAATCAATAACTATCTCATTTAATTTGATACCCAATTAATTTCAATAGCATATACAAATTATGTACCTATACTCCTTCATCCCCCACCTCTATGCTGTTCTTGTCACAAATTACATCTTTATATATTATGTATCCAAAATAATAGATTTATCATTACTTTTTGTGCATTTGCATTTTAGATTTTGTAAGAAGCAAAAAGTGGAATTACAAACTAAAAATATTAATATAACATCATTGGCATTTATAATTACCCATGTAGGGGCCTTATCTGGAGATTTTTATTTCTTTATGCCACTTCAATCTACTGCCTAATGTTCTTTCCCTTTCAGCCTGAAGAACTCCCTTTATCATTTTCTGTATGGCAGGTCTAGTAGTGACAAACTACCTCAGCTTTCATGTATCGGAAAATTTTTAAATCTCTTCCTCATTTGTGGAAGTGTCACTGGATATAGAATTCCTTGTTGGCATTTTTTTCTTTCAGCACTATAAATATGTTATCCCATTGGCTTCTTGCCTCTGTGGTTTCTGATGTGTGATACTTAATCTTATTGAGAATCCCTTTTGCATGATGTGTTAGTTCTCTCTTGTGGCTTTTGTGATCCTTTCTTTTCCTCTGGCTTACAACGTATCTCAGTGTACATCTCTTTGAATTATCCTGTTTGGAGTTCATCAATATTCTTGTGTGTGTAAATTCATACCTTTCATTAAATTTGGGGAGTTTTCAGCCATTATTTGTTTGAATATTCTTTTTGCCCCTTTCTCTCTTTCTTCTTCTTTTGGGACTCCCATAACACGTATATTGGTATACTTGATGGCACTGTTCACGTTCCTTTCTTATTTTTTCTGTCTGCTACTCAGGCTGGACAATTTCAGTTGTCTACCTTCTAGCTCCCTGATTCTTCTTCTGCCAGCTCCAGTCTACTTTTTTACTTTGGTTATCATGCTCTTCAACTCCTTTATTTCTGTTTGGTTCCTTCTTGTGATTTATGTCTCTCTATTTAAATTCTCATCTTAGTCAGTTGTTTTCCTGATTACCCTTACTTCTTGTCTGTGTTTCTCTTCAGCAACTTGGGGTATAGTTTAATGAAGTCTTTTGCATGTCCAAAGTCTCTCTGATGGTTTTGGATGCATTATTTTGTTCTTTGAATGTGCCATTGTTTCCTGGATTTTTAATATGTCTTGTAATCTTTTGTTGAAAACTGTACATTTTAACATCTTAGTATGTTATCTCTGGAGGTGAGTCACTGAAGTGCCTGTCCTTAAGCTTGTATCCAGCTGGTCACCATGACAGAGACTTGAATGCCAATATCTAACACAGAGGAAAATATGAAGAAGAAGAAGAAAAAGAAGATTGAGGAGGAGAAGACAAAGAAAAAGAAGAAGAAAAGGAAGAGCAAGAAAGGAGGGAAAAAAGAGAGGAAAAACAAAAAAGAATAAGAAACCTGAAAGCATACATCTTTCCTAGGCTTTGCAGATTGGCTTTGTGTGAATGCTCTCCTCCAAAGCTTAGTCAGCATTACAGTGAGCCTAAAAATAGCCCTAGGCAAAATTGCAGGGTTCTTTTTGGTCTTTTCTGTGTAGGCATCTTGTTCTGGGATATGTGTGACCTTATGAGTTCTCCTATATTGAAGATGCTCTCCAAATGCTCCTCTTACCCCAAGAAATTTTCAGTCTTTCCTCCCAATCCTGGGGACTCTATTGTATGTCTTAAAACTGGTAATCATTTGTCCCAGGCAGGTACAGTTGGTTGTTTTTTTACAACATTTTAGTTCACCTTGGTGCTGCTTTTATAGTCAAACAATTCTGGGACAAGTTGGAGACAAGTGTGCTTATTCGGGCCTTCGGGCTATTGCCAAACAGATTGGTATAGACAAACTGTTTTTGTTTTCCAGGGTCAGTATTATCTGGCTGGCCAGCAATCTTTGGCGTTCCTTGGCTTTTCCATCACATGGCAATGGACATGGAGGCCTCTTCTTTCTTCTGGGTTCTGTTGACTTCCAGATTCTGGCTGCTCCCTATGGCTTTTCCTTCTGTGTTCAATTTTCTTTGCTTATAAGGACTTGAGCCGTATTGGCTTAAGACTCACCCTCATTCAGTTTGGCCACACCTTGACCAATAATTTTTTCAGAAGTTTGATCTATAAATGATTCACACTCACAGGACCAGGTGTTGGAACTTGAACTTGCATTTTGGGGGGGGACATGATTCAATCCCAAATAGACATATATTCACCCAAATATGCACCTGAGGGTTATACTGCTGCCTCTGGAACATGAAACATGGACCCACATTGAAAATACAGTGAGCTCCACTCTGGCTGGGAAGGGGTAAGGGAAGAAATAGAGCCAGTAAAAGTGGCACGAGGTTTTCCTACTACTTTTTGTTTCTGTTTTACAAATCTATTAGATATTGATTGATTATTTATTTTTAAACACTTTCTGTTGTGGTTATATACAACTCAAAATTTCCCAATTTTAACCATTTTCAAGTACACAATTTTGTAGTATTAATTACACTTACAATATGGTGCTACCATTTCCATTACCCATTACCCTAACTTTTTCATCACCTCAAACATAAACTTTGTACTCATTAAGCAATAACCTCCTCTTCCCCTCTCCCCCTGCCTCCATGATATTAATTTATCATTTCTACTCTGGTGGGCATTTGGATTATGTAAAGTTAGCTATTACGGATATTGTTGTTATGAACATTCTGTAAAAGTCTCTTAGTGCACATGTGTGAATTTCTATTGGGTATATATACACTCTTACCAGCAATTCAAGAGTCTTTGTTGTCATTTTAAATTTTATCTATTCTGCTGTGTGTGCATGAAGATAGTTCCTTGCTATTTTAGCTTGTGTTTTCCTGTTTACTAATGAGGTTTAGCAATTTTTCACATACCTATTGGCTGTTTGACTTTTTTTTTTCCTGTATGAAGTATCTGTTCAGGTTTCTTGCTAAAATTTCTATTTTTTTCTTATTTAGTTTTATTTTTTAAATAAGATTTTAATTGAGGGAAATCTATGTTTAAAAGTGTCAGTAGAATCACAAGTATGCAGTTAGATTTTCACAATGTGAACTCTTGGTTTAAGAAATAGAATCTTAACAGAATCCCAGTGGGACACCTCATGCCCATTCCCCATCATTAATATTTCACTCCTCCCCAAAGGTAACCATAAACTGACTCTAACACCATAAAATTGTTTGGTTATTTTTCATTTTTATGTAATGGAATCCTATATATGCTTTGCTGTCTGTTTTTTTCCCACTCAATTTATATGTGAAATTCATCTTGGTGTTGCATGTAGAATTAACTCACTTCTTCTCAATGCTATAGAACAGCAATTTCTAATAAACCTCATAAATGGTGCATGTTTTCAATATTCTATGTTGCCTAATAAGGTACTTACTGGCTACATATAGTTATTGAGCACTTGAAATGTGGCTAGTGTGACTAAATGAAATTTTTATTTTATTTTATTTTGAATGCTTTATGTTTAATTTTGAATGACCACATGTCTAGTGGCTACCAAATTAGTACAGCTTACGAGAATTCCAGGTATGCATATATGAATATGTCATAAATTATTTATTAGTTCTACTATTTAAGGATATATGAATTTCCTTCATGAATAAAACAATTATCAATATTCTTATACAAGTCTCTTAGCACATTTATGCATTTTTGTTGGTTTATACTTAGGGAGTGGAATTGCTGGGTTCTAGGAGATGCATATGTGAAGGTTTACTGATAAATACCAAACAGTTTTCAAGGTAACTTGTAGCAATTTATACTCATACATCAGTAAATGCAAGTCCCAATTTCTTCATATCCCCAAATGTCCTTTTCCTTTTAGCTGTTCTAGTCTCTATGTAGTGTATCTCAAAACAATTTTAATTTACATTTAACTGATTAATAATGAGACTGAATACCTTTTCATGTATTTGTTAGCTATTTTGATATCCTCTTTTCTAAAAAAGTCTTTTGCCCATATTTTAAAAGGATTGTCTTTTTCTTACTGATTTGTAGGTCTTCTCTATATATTCCGAATTCTTGTCTTTTGTAAGTTATATGTATTGCAGACATCTGCTAATCTATGGATTGCCTTTTCATTTTAATGGTGTCTTTTGATGGACAGTAGTTCCAGTTTTAATGTAACAGATGTATCAATCTTTTCTTTTATGGTTTATGAGTTTTATATCCCAAAGTGGTGACATATCCTATGCTATCTTTTGAAGTTTTATTGTTTTATATTTCACATTTAGATCTTCAACCTACCTGAAGTGGATTTTCTGTGTGGTAAGAAAATGAATTGTCTTATTCTCTTGCCAAAGTTTAGTGACATTTAATAGCTGTTCAATAGCTAAAAGGATTAAAAAATGGAGTGTTGTGGTCACATCAGCCAAAAGCATTTAATTAACTATGCCTTCCCCCTTACCAAAGAACTTTATATTAATTTTTAGCAAAATATCAATTCTTCTTTTTCTAAATAAATGAGTCTTCATTCATTTGAATTTCAAGTGTCTTTGGTATTTGAAAACTAACTTCTCTGAATACTTTTTGCAAAAGTAACTTTTTTCTTTTGAATGTAGTTTACTTTGAATGTAGAAAGTTTTTCTTTGAATGTAGAAAGTTAGAAAACTGTACTTCTTTTTCTTACAAGTACTTTTCAATGCAAACAATACAATAGCTTCTAAGAAATGTTAGGAGCTTTCTAATAATTTGTGATTCAAACCAAATATTTCTTTGGGATTTTCCCACACTCTGTCATTGGAACTGTATAAATACAAACTAAACCATAATGTCATCAGAGTAGCCATATTTCCTAGGAGTCTAATAACATTAACAGTAATAATATCTAACCTTTAAGTAGAATGTAGTTTACCTAAAACTTTCACATACATCACCTCATTAGATTCATGGAATGACCCTTTAAGACACTCATTTCTACTCTCATTTTTAAGATGAGACAACTAAAGCTTAAAGAAGGCAAATTAGCTTGCCCAAATCATACCGTGACTTAGACCTGGAAACCTAGATTTTTGAAAGATACTTCCTTACCTCTTTCCATTAGGAAATATCCAAAATAAAATGAACTTACGATGGGCTGGAGGCTTCATCGACATGAAAGAATAATGTTGATGTGTAGCAGGTCAATTTGACCTTTGGCAAGGGTTGATAAACCACATCCTATGGGCTAAATCTGGGCCCCCAGCTTATTTTTGTTCAGGTCCTCAAGCTCAGAATACTGTTTATACTTTTAAGGATTATAAAACAAGCACACAAACAACAAAGAAGATGAGGGCCTGCAAAGCCTAAAATACTTACTATCTGGTCTTTTACAAATTTTTCTGTCCTTTCTTTTACGGCATGGTATGTTTGGTCATACCAGGAGGTGACTGCTTTGCTGGCAAATGCTATTACAGGCTGAAATCTTTGGGAGGAGTGTTGTCTAAGCTGTTTTCAGGGGACCTTTGGCATTACCTCCTATAAAGTCGCTAGGGACTGACCTATGCAATTTCTGAAGCTAGGGAACTGATCCCAAGTGGAAAATACCTTCCAGTCAGGATTCACTCTCCAAGGCTAGGCTGGCCACATCCCTTTGGTATTGTGTGTAGGAGAGCAATTTGGGAACCACTCTAAATTTCCAACTTCTCAATAATATTCTGAAATGGCTGACATACAGCCTTACATCAAGGTGGCCTAAGGAGTATTTTTAAACAGTGACCACAAAAACAGTCTAGTTTTCCCATCCTCATATGATCATTCAGAGCAATTGTGTGAGAGAATGTAGAGGGAGCGGGGGAGCAGAATACATTTCCTTCTATTTAAAATACTTCGTTTAGCCTGTTATAGCCTCCATTTAAATGATTTAATATAAGACTCACAATTGAAAGGTAGAGTTGCTAAAGATAACCTTACAACAGACTCTTTTGAACACCTTCTGTGTTAAATACATTGTGCCCAAACCTAGGAATATAAAGATAGGATACTATATCGGCCATCAAGGACTTTATTGACTGGTTTGATAAGTAGATGTGTGAATAGTTACGTTGACACATTATAGTTAGTATTAAAGAGAAGTTTAATAGAAAAATACAAATATACTTTTGCTATTGAATGTCGCTGGGCCTTAACAACACTTATAGCTCTTTTAGTACTAAAATGAGGTTTAGAGGTATCCCTTTATCAGTGACAGGTCAGTGAGGGTCCAGGAAATTCTACAGACATTTATTTGGAACATATTATATACCAGGCAGCCCTTTACCCTCTCCACTTAAGAAAGTTCTACAAATAAGATGGTAAGTGGCACCAACACCAATAACCGGGTAAGTTTCCAATGAAGTGGTGCAGCTGGAAATACCACCAAATACCAATGGATAATGGTGACTCAGAGAGGAACTGGCAGCAATTAAATTTGTTTGCTTTTTCAGTCCTGAGAAAGTTATAAGGAGTCCAGTACTAGTCCACATCTAGCAATCAAAGGTGTTTGGGAAAGTGGGTGGATTTGGCAGATAGAAATCACCAGGGCACTGAATTATGGGCACATATTGCTACATGATAGATACTTGTGGTGACTCTGTACTCAGTGTTTTGAATCACATGCAAACATGACCTTTATCTGCTGCCATCACAAACTGCCTCTGCTGTTTTTACATGCCAATTTTACCTACTCACTTTCAGATGTCATCAGTTTCTACTTCACACTGGAGCAAAATAATCATCCACATGATTTGGTAGATACCAAAAGCATATCTACCCATTGCAATTAATTTCTCTCATACTGAGAGATTCCGAGAGGAGCTTTTGCTAAAGTGGTCCCCAGTCCCTAGATGTTACTGGCTGGTCACAGCACAGAATTACTTTCTCACACTCTGGAGTTTGGTTATCAGGACATTTTGAGTTGTCCCAGACTTCCAGATGAATTTTGAGAAATTAGCAGTGGGAACAGCAGTATCAAAACTAGAGAAGCAAAAAGCGTTGTTGCCAGGCCAAGTTCAAATGGAAATAGTCATCCTCCTTCTAGACCCATGAAACCTTAGGTTTATGCAAAGCATTCAGAAGTCCTTCCTTTGCTGTGTCACCTAACAAATATTTCCTGAGTGCCTGGATCTCTGTTGGCCATTGCAGCATGTACCTGCTGGAATCTCTTTGACAGCAGGAAAGCCATATGAGGCTAAATAAGTTGAAAAAGTAAGAGGAGTCTACTTCGAAGGTAAAAACAAAACAGATTTAAGGCATTCCTGAATTATCATGTCTGTAGGAAGAAATGCAAATAGACTTTAGCTTATCTGTAAGAAAGCTTATCCCTTGCATGCATTGATAACCACTGACAGATGAACCATGACTTCAGGTGTGGGGACCTCTGGAGGAGAATGTTCTTTGAAGAGGGAGAAATTCAGAGGTACTAAGTGAAAAATCAACTTTGCTTTTAGACTGTATCTGACTTAAGTCATTTTTTTTCTAATTCATTTTTATGGCAGGTTGTTAATTAAAAGGCAGTAATTGTCTATGCTTATAATAGATTATAATCTATATTTATTCAGGGTGAGTATGGGAAATGAAAGAATTGACCAGCAAAGGTGGGCTGTATTTTGAGGACTTTCTTTGTGCTAATCTTTGTGGAGTTCGGTTAGAGCCATAGATGCCTTTTCTGGGTTTTTTGACCCCCTTGCACTCTGAGGCATAGCACAGTTACCCAATAGCAGAGGTATCTGAAGGTCACTTCAAAGAAGACAAATGACTCCAGGGTGAGGTTGCGATTGGGCAAATTACTTTGTAACTCTTTACCTTTATAGGTACTGATGCAATCATATCTTTTTCTTTTTCATATTAACCCTTACTCAAGACTCTATTCCTCTTTTTAGCAAGATATCAGATATCTTTGTCTTCTTCCTCCTCTGAAAGTTTTCCAAAGTTGCAAGGGCTTACACATTCTTAGGGGAGGACACTGGTATCAACTCATTGTGCCCACACTGGCATCTGCTCAGTGGAGTATAGTTGGTGAAAGCATGAACTTTGTGACCAGACTTCCTGGGTATGAATGCTGACTTAACTACTTACTAGTATGCAATCTTGGACAAGTTACTTAACTTCTCTGTGCCTAGTTTTCTTCTATAGTAAAATGTAGACAATAATAGCATGTCTGCATTGGGGCATTGTGAAGATTGAATATCAAATGAGTTAATGCTTGCTGTTTGGCATAGACTAATGTTCAGTAAATAGTTGCTCTTACTAACCATTTTCCTTGCTTCTCACTACCACACACTCATGATATTATAGTTGAGGGTCTGTTCTCTGCAGTCAGAGATGCTGCCCTTTCTGTAGTTAGATCTTGTTGGTCTGGCTCTGTGGTGGGCAACACCTACAATGATCCCTGCCTTGTATAACCCCCTCCCCTTGAGTATGAGACAGACTTAGTCACTCACTTCTAATGAATAGATTATGGTAAGTGATGGCATGTTACTTCTGAGATTAGGTTACAAAAATACTATGGCTTCTGTCTTGGCCTGCCATGTTGTGGAGAGGCCCATGAAGTAAGAAACTGAGGGAAGTCTTTAGTCAACAACCAATGAGGAACTGAGGCCTACCAATGACCACTTGAGTTAGCCTTGCCAGCTAGGCCCCTGCCCTCCCTAGTTAGCATTGGTTTCAGAATCTCACTTAGATCCCCATACCTCTCAGTGAAGCATTCAGATCAGACCACAGCCCTGGCTGATATTTTGACTGAAACCTCTTGAGAGACCTGGAGCTTGGAGGTACCAGGTGAAGCTTCAACCAGATTCATAACCTATAGATACTAAGGGATAGGATGTTTATTGTTTTAAGCCAATATTTTGCGGTAAATTGTTAAGCAGCAATAAATAACTAATACATAGAACATTGATATCCTCAGAAGGCAGATGAGTTCAGCCCAGGATACTCCTGTTTAGGGTACTGTCTAGTTGATGCTCCCATGCTCAGCTTTTCCCCCCAAAGGTATAAGCACTGCAACAAAGGGTTTGATCTTCAGGAGCTTTGAGCATCAGCTACACTGAAGATACCAATCCTCCAGCATGAAATCCTTGTTCCTTATCCTGAATCTTTCTCTTCAGCTTGAGTTCCCATTTTCTTCAAAACAGTTGCATTTCAGAGATTTTAGTGCTCTTCCCTGCCACTGGGACTTGATTGAGGTCACCTTGATCAATACACCAAGACCCACTAAGTTCAAATCTGAAAAGCCCGGATGGTTTGGCTCTTTCCCTTCCAGAAGGATTAGTAATCTCAGAGAATGGCGATTAAAAACGAGTCACAAAAAGTTTTCCCACACTGAAATCCCAGAGTTTAAATGAGCCACTCAAGTTGGTAATTATTAAAAGGAGCGCACCTTCTCTCTATTAACAAAAATAAAACCTACCCCAAAACAAAAATTGCAAACAAAACACCTCCACATAAACATACAACAAATTGTACCTGATACATATGAAGGGGAAATTATCCTCTTTAACAGCAAATGAGGGAGAATATGTGTTTATGACATGGGGAAGACAAAGGTGCTTTGGCTATATGCCCACAGAGCATATCACCTTATATCTCAATGTGTGTGGTTGTAAGAAATGCTGCTTCATGAAAGTCTAGAGGAGTTCTTGATGGGATCCTATTATTGGAGTTGGTGTTGGTGCTATTTTGATCCAGTCTGACAGTCTTCAGCTTTTCACTGAAGTATTTTGTACATTTGAGTTTAATTTCTTTTCTCTGTGTGCTTTCTCTTTAGGCTACTGTTCTATGTTTCATTTTCTTTCTACTTTTGCCTTTTTTTTTTTGATTAATTGGGTATTTTTATTATTCCATTTATTTCCTCTTCTAGTTTGGAATTTATGTACTGTTTTACTATTATTTCAGTGGTAACTATAGGCTTTCAGCATATAAAATTGAATTCTTTAGTTCATCTTCATTGTAGAAGGATATTTTCACTCAGTATAGAATTCTAAGCTCGCACTTATTTTTCTTTCAGCATTTTGAAGGTATTGTTCTATAATGTTCTGACTTCTAATATTGCTGCTGACAGGTAGGCTATAGATGGTCACTCTTTTGAAGATAATCTGTCTTTTTAGCCCAGCTATTTTTAATATTTTTTCTTTATCTTTCTGTAATTTTATTAGAATATACATAGGTATGGGTTCCTTTTTTTATTCTACTTGGGGCTTACTGAACTTCTTCAATCCGTGGATTGATGTCTTTCATTGGTTTTGGAAAATTCTGTCATTAGCTCTTCAGTTATTATACTTACCTTCTTCATTCTTTCTTCTCCTTCTGTGGCTTTAGTCAACTGTATCTTAGACCATTTTACTGAATTCACCCCACCTCTTATCCTCTCTTCTTCATTTTCATCCTTTTGTTACTCTATGCTTTTTTCTAGACAGACTCTTCTGACATACATCCTAGTTTATTAATTCTCTCTCCTCGATTGTACCTAATCTGCTGTTAAACCTGCTCATTTAATCCTTAATTTTGTTTATTATATTCTTTTTTAAAATTTTATTTATTTTCCCCCTTCTCCTCTCCCTCCCCCTGCCCTGCAGTTTTTGCTGTCTGTGTCCATTCACTGTGCAATTTTCTGTATCTATTTCTCTTTTTTTTGTCTTCTCGTCTCATTTTTTCTCCTCTAGGATTCACCAGGATTTGATCCTGGGGACCTCTGATGTGGAGAGAAGTTCTCTGTCAGCTGCACCACCTCAGTTCCTGGTTTCTGCTGTGCTTCACCTTGACTTTCCTCTTTGCCTTTCTTTTGTCGTGTCATCATCTTGCTGTGTGACTCACTTGTGCAGGCACTGGCTCACCACATGGGTACTCGGCTTGCTGCACAGGCATTCGGCTTGCCACATGGGCTGGCTCACCGCACGGGCACTGGCTTGCCACATGGGCACTCACGTGGGCACTTGGCTCATCATGTGGGCACTCGGCTCCCTGCATGGGTACATGGCTTGCCGTGTGAGCTCTTAGCTCACTATATGGATACTTGGCTCACCACATGGGCAATGGTTTGCCAAGCAGGCATGCTTTCTCTTCTTCTTTTTCACCAGGAGGCCCCAGGGGTCGAACCTGGGTCCTCCTATATGGTAGGCAGAAGCCCAATCGCTTGAGCCACATCCACTGCCCTTGCTATATTCTTCAGTTCTAGAAATTTTGGACATTGTTTTCAACCATCAAGTATTATGTTATGTTGGGGTACAAGGAACAATATAACAGAGATGTCTAAGAAGGTATGGGAGCAAGAAAAGTCTGGGAAGTAGGAGGGAGTTTAGAGGCTGGTGCAAGTCTAGTCAGGTAAGGAGTGACATCCCAGGAGGCCAGCTAAAGCAAGAAAGAACAGGTAGATAGAATTCAGATCCATTAGCTCAGAGAGCCATCAGGAACAGGATTCATGAGCAATTTTAATGGACGGTGAGCCTAAGGGTAATTCTCTTTTTTATTACTGTGCTGGGGTGTCACAGTCTGGGACAGGCACTAATGTAACTAGAAAGTAACAAGACTCCTGAAGCTGAAAATGGTACCTAATTTAGACAAGAAAGCTGTCAAAAGACAATAAAGGCTGATGAAAATTTTGCAGTGATACAAAGACATAATACAAGTAATGTTCAGTATTGCTCTCTTTTGAGTGCAATATTTCATTTTTTTACTTTCAGAAACTTTCAGTATGAAAAATCTATCTATTAAGAAATAAAGAAGGAAGATAGGTAAGACTGAAAGCAGGAAGGGAGGCAGTGTTACAGACATAGAATAAGAAATGAGAATTAAATTAAAAACTTTAAATTCTCTTTATCAATATGAGCTACATAACTGACTTTTAAAATAATTTCAGTCATTATGCATTTTTATAACTTGCCTAATACTTGCAAGGTCTTCCTGCTGAGAAAACAATACTCATTTAATTCATGGAATTTCTTTCTCTTGTTCATTGCTAACATAGTTCAAAGATTCATATCCTAAAAACAACAACAAAACCCCCAGCAGAATTATTAGAGAAATGCAAATATAGCCCAATTAATGTAACTTCTGGGACTAGAGCATTCTTGGAGGAAATCTGCTTTGTTAGGAATGACAGTGAACCTGTCCTTGACACTGGTGAGATTAGGTAGGAGAGGTGGAAGCAGATGGATCATTGGGAGGAAAGGAGCTCTACTAGTTTTCTCATTGCTGAGTTGCTGGTGGGGACAGCATGTGAGATGGCTGTTGGGTATTGAATCAATCCCCCCCAAAAACCATGTCCTAGCCCCTGGTCCTGTGGGTGTAGTCACTTTGCAGATATTATCATTTAAGGTCTGGACTCATTTGTGAGTAGGATATTTGAAGATCCAATTTAGATGAGGCCAAATTGAATCATGGTGGGTGTGGTGGTTTGATGCTGTATGTATCCTGGGAAAACATGTTCTTAAAGTTAATCCATTCCTGTGGGTGTAAACCTATTGTAAGTTGGACCTTTTGATGAGGTTACTTAGTTAAGGTGTGACCTACCTCATTTAGAATGGGTCTTAATCCTATTACTGGAGTCCTTTATAAAAGGAATGAAGATGTGGTAGTGAGGGGGCGGGACTGGATGGAACAGAGAGAGAGCGAAGCAAAAAGCTGAAATCAATGCAACATGGAAGAGAAGGGAGAGACCAGCAGATGCTTCCATGTGCCTTGCCTTTGGGAAGAAAGCATCACCTTGATGATGCTTGATTTGAACATTTTCTTGACCTCAAAACTGCTGATTCCCATTGTTCAACCTAGGCCATTTCATGTAGTTTACACTCTCCCCCAGTACATTCAGTGGGTTAGAGCAGGATATATAATGTCCAGCATCTGTCCCTGCAATATAATTTCAGACAGTTTCAAATCCAAAAATGCCCCCACATCACTTCTCTTCTTCACTCCACCTGCCCTCAGCAACTATCATAGCCATTTTTTCCACATCAATGCTACAGTTTCTTCCATTACTAGTCACAATAGTTCTATAGTAGAATACCAGTAAGTTCATTCTAATCCATATTTTATTCCTCCATCCTGTGGACCCCGGTTTGGTGATGTTCACTCTACCTCTATATCAAGAGGGGGCTTAGATCCTACATGGTTGATGGATATGATTCTCCTGCTTGGAGTTGTCAGCACTCTCATTTCCCTGGTGTGGTGGTTGGCCATCTTCACCTCCCTGTTAGCCAACCTGTGCAAGTCCAACAAACCAAAGAGTAGGAGCTGCAACTCTGCTGAGGCTCAGTAAGCTATAATCCATGCGGTGCAGCCATGCTCCAAAATGTATTCACCAAGTGCAATGAATGTGCCACGATGATGAAAGAGGTTGTTGATGTGGGAGAAGTGGGGGGATGGAAGGGGGGGTTATGTGGGAACCTCTTATATTTTTTAATGTAACACTTTTTGTGGTCTATGTATCTTAAATTTAATAAAAAAATAAAAATAAAAAAAGAATGATAAGTCAATTGGCAAAATGTTAAAAATGTATAAACTGTGTGAAGGATATATAGGAGTTCTTTATATTATTTTGGATTGTTTTCTCTAAGTTTGTAAATATTTCAAAATAAAATGGGAACAAAAGAAAAAATAATAATAAAGCAGCCTAGGAAACTAAAACAGTAGGCCTTAATCCATATGAATGGAGGACTAATAAACAAAGGAAATTCAGATGCAGTGACTCAGTGGAATCCAGAAGCCAGAGTCAACAGAAATTGAAGGAGCGGATACAAAGAGAAAAAGATCACCATGAGACAGAGGATTGTTAGAATACCACAGACTCTGATAGAAGGCAAGCCCTGCCAATACCTTGATTTTGGATTTCTAGACTTCAAACCTGTGAGCCAATAAGTCCCTGTTGTTTAAGTGAACATATTGTGTGATATTTGTCATTGCAGCCCTGGAAAACTAAGACTGCGTTTTGACATAGGTGTGTTGTTACTGAAGCTCCTGTCATTCCAAAGTGGTAGAGGAACAATTATGGTCCGGTGCCTCAGGCAGATGGTACAGAAGACATGCATGTGGAGGCTGTGGCATGGGCAGCCATGCCAACTCAGTTACAAGTCACTTTGGGGCCAAACAGAATGTAGGCATCAGCAAGTAGCTGTAGAGATGTACCTGGGAGCCAGGAGACCTGGTTTCTCCTTTGAGTTCTGCCACCAACTAATTACCTGCCTTAGGTAACTTGTCAATCCCTCAAAGCATCAATATTCACATTCTTCAAGTGAAGGTGTTGGAATAAATATTCTTGTATTAGTTTCCTGACTGCTAAATACAATACAATAGGTTGGCTTAAGAACAGGAATTTATTGGCTCACAGTTTCAGAGGTTTGAAGGCTCACTTCCTCTGTGGCTGGTCAGTGTCTTGTAGCTGGCAGATAATCTTTGGGGTCCCTTGGCTTTTCTGTCACATGGCAATGCACATGATAGTGTCTCCTTCTTTCTCTTCTGAGTTTTGCTGACTCCCAGTTCTTGCTTCTCACCCAGGGCGTCTCTCTGTAGCCAGTTGTTATAATGCCTCCAGTAACAGATTAAGACCCATCCTGATTCTGTTGGTCACACCATAACTAAAATAACCTCATCAAAAGGTCCTATTTACATTGGAGAGGGTGTGGAGAGATAGGAATGCTTATTCACTGTTGGTGGGAATGTAGAATGGTGCAGCCACTGTGGAGGAATGTTTGCCAGTTCGTAACGAAGTTGAATTTAGACTTGCCATGTGACCTGGTAATACCACTACTAGGTATATACCCAGAAGAACTGAGAGCAGTGACATGAATAGATATCTGCACACTGATGTTTATAGCAGCGTTAGTCGTGATAGCCAGAAGTCGGAAACAACTCAGGTGTCCATCAATTGAAGAATGAATAAACAAATTGTGGAGTATAAACATAATGGAATATTATGCAGCGGTAAGAAGAAAGGAAGTCGTGAAACAGATGACAACATGGATGGACCTGGAGGACATTATGTTGAGTGAAGCAAGCCAGACACAAAAGGACAAATACTAGATGATTGTGCTATTAGGAACTAAATATATTATGTAAA
Organism: Dasypus novemcinctus; assembly: GCF_030445035.2. Taxonomy (NCBI): domain Eukaryota; kingdom Metazoa; phylum Chordata; class Mammalia; order Cingulata; family Dasypodidae; genus Dasypus; species Dasypus novemcinctus. Next base: position 23,998,160 of record NC_080697.1, on the reverse strand, counting down.
CTCATGGAATTAATAATGAGAATATAGGTTACCAGAAAATAGAATGAGAGTAGAGAATGGAAAGTTGATGGTTAATCTCTGCAAAATTGGTCAAAAGGTTGTTTATAAATCTTTGGAAATGAATGGAAATGGTGAGACTAGCAGAGCTATTACATGGCTATAACAGCAGTTGACAGGGAAAGCCTAAGGACCTTACATTACTAGAAGGAAAGCTAAAAAATATAACATGTAACTGTTTAACATAGTGAAACTTCATAAAAAATATGAATATGGGTGATATTGCATATATAAGATAGTTTTTTCAAATGTAAATACAAATACACTAAAGAGAAGGAAACAGAATAGCAGCTATGTATGGCAAGGGGAGCATAAACAGTTTGAGAGGCGATGAATTTGGTTGTTTGGTTTTTGTTTATTACTATTATTATTATTGAAATAATGAAAATGCTCTAAATATGCTGGAGTGATAAATGCACAACTATGTGATTTTACTGAATGCCATTAATTGTATACTTTGGATGGATATGCATTTTTAATATGTAGCAATAAAATTGATTTTAAAAAGGTTCTATTTATGATGGGTTCACACCTATAAGAATGGATTAAGATTAAGAATATGTTTTTCTGGGGTACATAATTCAGTCCCTAACAGTTCTCTAATGTCCCTCCCAGCTCTAAAAGTCTCTGATATTATCAATGTATCACCATGCCTTATATTGTTCTTACCTCTGAAAAATGTAAAATGTTTATAATGAAAAAAAAATTTTACCCCTCTGCCCCATTGTCTGCTCTCTGTGTCTGTTCACTGTGTGTTCTTCTGTGTCTGCTTGTCTTCCCTTTAGGTGGCACAGGAACCAATCCTAGGACCTTCTGAAGTGGGAGAGAGGTGATCGTTCTCTTGTGCCACCTCAGCTCCCTGGTCTGCTGTGTCTCTTATTGTCTCTCCTCTATCCTCTTTTTGTTGTGTCATCTTGCTGCGCCAGCTCTCTACTCAGGCCAGCTTGCTGTGTAGGCCAGCACTCCTGTATGGGCCAGCACTCTGCTCGGGCCAGCTTGCCCTGTGGGCTGGCACTCTGTGTGGGCCAGCTCTCCACTTAGGCCAGCTTGTCAGGTGGGCCAGCTTGCCTTTACCAGGAAACCCCAGGAATCTATCTCTGGAACTCCCATATGGTAGACAGGACCCAAATTGCTTCAGCCACATTTGCTTCCTGAAAAAATTTAGGCATAGAGAAAAGTTGACAAAATGTTATAAAACCTCTGTATATCTACTACTTACCATCAATAATTAACATTTTTCTATATTTGCATTATCTGTTTTTTGCTGAACTATTTTAAATTATGGTTATCTTGATATTCTCCCCTAAATACATCAGAATGTGTTGCTAGAAAATAAGGATATTTGCTGCATAACCACGATACCATTATCACAACTAATAAAATTAATAGTAATTCTTTAATAATGCCTAATATACAGTCCTTAGTCAAATTCCCCATTTGTCCACAAAATACTATCTACCTTTGGCTTGTTTGTATCATTTAAGATCCACACATTTCCTCTGGTTGTTATATGCTTTAAAAATCTCTTTTAAGGGGAGCTGATGTGGCTCAAAGCATTTGGGTGCCCACCTCCCACATGGGAGGACCTGGGTTTTATTCCCGGTGCCTTCTAAAGAAGATGCAATGAGTTGACACAATGAGCTGATGCAACCAGCAGGGAGTGGATGTGGCTCAAGTGATTGGGCACCTGCCTTCCACATGGGAGATCCTAGGTTCAGTTCCCAGTGTCTCCTTAATGAAGACACACAGACAACAAGTGGACACAATGAGCAGAGACAGCAAGGAGACAACGAGCAGAAACAATGAGCAGACAGATGAGGGAGACATCTCGGGGGGAATCTCTTTTAATAAAAAATATCTTTTCCACTTCTTATCATGGCATTAACTTGTTGAAGAAAATAACATCTTTGATGAAAAAATAAGCTATTAGACTGCATCCTGTTCATTAGCCCAGGTACAATATTATTCTGTGTTGGATTGGTTTATTACAAGCCCCATTTAACTCAAAGTCACCTCTCTAATAACTATGTTTTCAGTAAGAAACAAGCAACAAAACTGATATCTTTGGCTCAGACAACAGTGACTCAAAGCAGAGAGCTTCTGTCCCCAGACTCTGGGGTTACAATTTATCAGAGTCAGACTGGAGTATAGGGTCAGTGGCTGATAACTGCATATGGAGACAGAAAGAAAATGTTTTCCTTGCTGAATGGGGAGAAATTTAATGGAAGATACTAAATCTGCAATATCATTTAAAGGAGTTTCTATTTTATTAGATACAAGCTCAAAGTTTCTTAAGTCCTAGGGAAATTCTTAAAAGCATTTAGCTATCTTTTTTCCATTACAAAAGATATAATTTTAAATATGCTTCTTAAGGATATTTTAAACAAAGACTATAATGTTTTGATTTTATTGCACCTGAGTAAGATGAGATTTGGGGGAATTTATTTAAACTTTGATAAAATACTTTAGAATGAGGCTGCTCATTATACAGGATTTTCATTAGATGTGTATCACGACAGTGCAATTTGCAGTACAATTTGTAACTTCCATATTTTGGCATTTGCTACCAATTGGGCATTTGAATCTTTAGTGCCAGCTATACCTAGGCTTTTTACATCCTTCTTTGTTCTTCTGCTGACAATTGGTATATGACTTTTTTTTACCTTGGTTATGATTCTGTTGTCGAAAAGCTGGTTTCCAAGAGTTGTGGCTAACAGAAGGAGAGGGGACAATTTTTCAATTCAATCATGCTTTTAAAAAACTTGATGAAAACAGTTAACAAAAAGACAAATGGACATTATCCTTTTTCATTTGTCTTTATTAAAAGAGTAATATTGACACCCTATATAAAATTGATAGTTACAGAAAAAATATAGAAACTGAAAAGGACCATTGAAAATGTGATCATCTGTACATCTGAACATATTTCATTCCAATTTTATGCATTTTAAATGTTTATATGTAAAAATGTACTGTATTATACACATAACAATTATTATTGAAAACCTTTTAGATGCCAGGCACTGTAATCGGTATTTGTGATCGTCATTTGTGCGCTTCACCTCTGTGGTAGGAACTTACTTTCCTGTCGTGTGGCTGTGTTAGAAACAGCCATGAGGAGATGGGACAAGATAGTGTCAGAGTGCGTGCACCCTCATCTTCTCTCCTGCAAAAAAACCGGCTGAGTGGGGACAGAATCCTGCCAGAGTGAGCAGTTTTAGGAACCTACAAGGCAGGATGTATCTGCACATTGATCTGGAGAGACTGCGACAAAAGGAGTACTTGCCTGAGGTTAAACTGTGGGTTTCTGACACTGGTGCCTGATACTGTGGGAAGGTGAAACCCTTCCCCTAGGGCTGAGAGCCAGAGCATTCCTTGAACACCACCGGTTACACAGCGGTGTTCCCGAGCCCTGTGTTCCCCACACATGTTATCTCCAAACCTGTGTCCCTGAACCTCATGTTCCATGAACCCTGTGTTCCCCATAACCCATGTTCCCCAAACCCGCATAACGCCAAGGCCACATTCTTCCAAGCCTGCGTTCCCTGAACCCAGCCCTCCCCGAACTCTGGCATTCCCCTAGCCCTCACAGTCTCGGACAAACTCCAAGAATGGGAGGGTTTTGGTGAGAGGCGCAGAGGGTTCTGATGTGTGCAGGTTCAATTTTCTGGTCCCCCCTTTTTTCAAGCTTGGAGGAGCATACCAGTTGGCTTGGGGAGAGGCTAGGAAGAGAGGAGAGGTGAATCTGCTGAGAGAGCCTGATTTACCTAAAAGCCCTGGGATAGGAAAACCTGGTCTGGGAGAAGGTGGAGTCAGAAAATTAACTAGTCCTCCACAGCACACCTAAGGGAGAAGGACAGTAGGACTGCTCTGTAGGCTTCCAATAGCATATTTAGGGTTCCTGGCAAGGTGTGGGTGCTCTCTCTCAAAGAAACTAAGAGTCATTATTTTCTGTGGTGAGTTGGTTCACCAGGGTCCCATTTGACTCTCCAAGGGGAGCCCTCACACTGCCTTCCTGCTGTCCTGGGAGAGAGGGAAGTGAGGAAGGGAAAAGGGGGGAAGGATAGACTCCTAAGCAGTTAATCCAATTGCAAAGAGGATTCCTGGCTTGAGGCCTTGTCTGGTTCTTTTTTGTTGGTTTGTTTTCTTGTCTTTCCTTCCTTTTTATCCACCCATGGCCCTTTTATTTTTTCCTTGCTTGCTTTTTTTCTCCTCTGTTTTCTTTTTTTTTCTTTTTCTCTCCCCCCCTTTTTTCTTTTTTCTTTTCTTTTCTTTTTTTTTGATTAGGTGCTGCAGGCAGTGTTTCTTATTTGCTGTGCTTCTTCTTCCTTGAGTTCCTCTTTCCTGGATGTACTGATTTTGGTTACCAACACTATTCCTTTTCCTTTACATCTTTCTATCTTCCATTTTCTATTGTTTCTCTTACTTTCCACCTATCTGTTTAGCCCTCAATTTTTCCGACTTTTTATTTCTAACACCTCTATTTTGTTTTCTATCTTTTATTCACTCTTCATGTTATTGTCCTTTCTTTTCTCTTTCCTACTGTCCTGACCACACTGGCCTTTTAATTCATAATATATTCTTCCCCATATTCAGTTTACCATCTCATTGTAGGTACTCCACTTTTTTACTGTTATAACTCTAGACAGCTTATACAAGTTTAATATCCATTCTCCTAGATCTCACATGGTTCTTCTGTTAATATTTACTATCAGTACTACTTTTATACTTTTTCTTTTCTTACATATTTTGCTTTCTCTGGCCCTAATATTTTCCTTCAAGGGAACTTAGACAACAAGGAAATAGAATAAGAAGAACAAACCGTCGAAGAGGAGGCTTATCACACACACAAAAACAATACCTAGATGGGGAAGCTAATCAACTGAATAAACCCATCAAGATAAAATGATAACCAGACTGCCCCCCAAAATTGCAAACCATACCAATAATCAGGAAAACATGGTCCAATCCAATGAACAAACTAAAAACCAGGAAGTGGAACAGAACATCAAATAACTAATCAAAGCTCTCAAAACATACATCATGGACCAATTTAATGAAGTGAAAGAACAGATTAAGGATATTAAGAAAACATTTGGGGAAGTGGACTTGGCCCAGTGGATAGGGCGTCCGTCTACCACATGGGAGGTCCACAGTTCAAACCTCGGGCCTCCTTGTCCTGTGAGAAGCTGGCCCATGTGCAGTGCTGATGCGCACGAGGAGTGCCATGCTACGCAGGGGTGCCCCCCATGTAGGGTAGCCCCACATGCAAGGAGTGCACCCCATAAGGAGAGCCGCCCAGTGTGAAAGAAAGTGCAGCCTGCCCAGGAATGGTGCCGCACACATGGAGAGCTGATGCAGCAAGATGATGCAACAAAAAGAAACACAGATTCCTTTGCTGCTGACAGCAACAGAAGCGGACAAAAAGAAGAATATGCAACAAATGGACACAGAGAATAGACAACTGGGGCAGGGGAGAGGAGGGGGAGGCAAGAGAATAAATAAAATATCTCTTTAAAAAAAAAGAAAACATTTGGAGAGCATACAGAAGAAATTGTGAAAAAACACAAAAAAGATAATGGATATGATGGTGATGAATAGCAAAATCCAAGAAATCAAAAACACATTCTCAGCAAATAACAGCAGGTGTGAAGAGGCAGAGGAAACAATTAGTGATGTGGAAGGCAGTACATCTGAAATCAAACAGATAGTAGAATTGATCAATAAAAAGACAGAAAAAATCCAGCAGGGACTTAAGAACCTGAGAAACAACTCAAAACACAAAAACATACACATTATAGGCATCCCAGAAGGAGAAGAGAAGGGGAAGGGGACAGAAGGGGTGTTAGAGGAAATAATGGCTGAAAACTTCCAAAACCTATTGAGGGAGGATGGATGTACATGTCCAGGAAGCACAATGCACTCCAAACAGCATATATCCCAATAGGCCTACCCCAAGACATATCCTTATCAAATTATCCAGTGCTCAAGACAAAGAGAAAATACTGAAAGCAGCAAGAGAAAAGAGAAACATCACATACAAGGGAGGCTCCATAACATTAAGTGCTGATTTCCCATCAGAAACCATGGCGGCAAGAAGGCAGTGGTAAGACATAGTCAAGGTACTAAAAGAAAAAAATTTCCAACTAAGAATACTCTATCCAGCAAAATTAGCATTAAAAAATGATGGAGAGTTCAAAATATTCACAGATAAACAAAAACTAAGAGTGTATGCCAACAAGAAACCTGCCCTTCAAGAAATACTAAAGAGAGTTCTGCAGGAGGAAAGAAAAAACAGGAGAGACAGAGTTGGAGGACAGTATAAGAGCAACTAAAAAGACAAAAAGAGAAAAAAAATATGGTAAACACAAATCCAAAGAAAACATGACTAATATAAGTAGTTCCTTGAGGGTAATAACACTGAAAGTCAATTGATTAAACTCACTTGTCAAGAGACACAGATCGGAAGAATGGAGAAGGAAATATGACCCATCTATATGCTGTCTACAAGAAACACATCTTAGACCCAGGGATTCAAGGAGGTTGAAAGTGAAGAGCTGGAAAACAATCTTACAGGCAAATAATAACCAAAAAAGGTTACTGTATAGGAGTAGCTATATTGATATCAGACAAGATAGACTTTAAATGTGAAACTATTGTGAGAGACAAAGAAGGACACTACATATTAGTGAAAGGATAATCTTTCAAGAAGAAAGAACAATCATAAACATTTTGCTCCTAACTAGGGCACCTCCAAATATGTGAGGCAAACACTGGAAAAACTAAGTGGAGGGATAGATGCTTCTATAATTATAGTGGGGGACTTTAATACACCACTATCATGTTTGGACAGAACACCTCAACAGAGAATCAATAAAGAAACAAAGACTTTGAACAATATATTAGAGAAGCTGGACCTAATAGGCATATACAGAATATTACACCCAAATACAGCAGGATATACATATTTCTTAAGTGCACAGGATTGTTCTCCAAGATAGACCACATGCTAGGCCACAAAGAGAGTCTCAGTGAATTCAGAATGACTGAAATCATACAAAATAACTTATCTGACCACAGTGGAAAGAAGCTGGAAATCTGCAAGGGCCAGAGACCCAGATTAGGCACCAAGATAGGGGAGTTAAACAACACACTCTTAGACAAACAGTGGGTCTAGGAGGAAATCTTAAAAGAAATCAGTAACTACCTTGAAACAATAAAAATGACAACACAACATATCAAAATGTATGGGATGCAGCAAAAGCTGTACTGAGAGGGCAATTCATAGCCATAAATTCATACATCAAAATTGAAGAAAGAGCTAAAATTGAAGACTTAACTTCACACTTGGAGGAATTAGTAAAAAAACAACAAACTATAAAAAAACAACAACAAACTACCCCCAAAGGAAGAAAAAAGAAAGAAAGAACAAAGATCAGAGAAGAACTAAGTGAAATAGAAAATAAGAAAAGTGCTAGTGAAAATAAACAAAACAAAGAGCTGGTTCTTTGAGAAGATAAATAAAATTGATAAACCCTGTAGCAGTTTGATATGGCTATGAATTTCAAAAATAGATACTGGATTATATTTGTAATTTGATCAGTACCTAGGCATGATTGAGTATTGATTAGGGCATTGAGTCCCCACCCCTTTGTGGGTGGGGACTCACAGATAATAAGCATGGAAAAGAACAAAGTTGAGGGCTTCTGATGTTGATGTTTTGATGTTGGAGTTTGATGCTGAAGATTTAAGCTGGAACCCTGGGAAGTCAGCATGCAGAGGAAAGAGAAGCCAGCCCCAGGAAGATAGGAACCTTGAACCCAGAGAAAAGCAAGCACCAGGAATGTAGAAACCCAGGAAGCCTGAACCCTCGCAGATGTTGGCAGCAATCTTGCTCCAAATAGACTTTGGTGAGGGAAGTAACTTATGCTTTATGGCCTGGTATCTGTAAGCTCCTACCCCAAAAAAATACCCTTTATAGAAACCAACCAATTTCTGGTATTTTGCATCAGGACCCTTTTGGCTGACTAGTACAAACCCTTAGCTAGATTAACAAAGAAAAAAAGAGAGTAGATGCAGGTACACAAAATAAGAAATGAGAAAGGGGATACCACCACTGACTCCACAGAAATAAAGACTATTATAGAGGTTACTTTGAAAAACTATATGCCAACAAGAAAGACAATTTAGGGGAAATGGGTAAATTCCTAGAAACACATAAGCAGCCTACAATGACAAAAGAAGAAATTGATGATCTCAACAAACCAATCACAAGTAAAGAGATAGAATCAGTCAGGAAAACCTCCCAACTAAGAAGAGCCCTGGGCCAGACAGCTTCACAGGTCAATTCTACCAAACATCCCAGAAAGACTAACACCAGTCTTGCTGAAACTCTTCCAAAAAACAAAATAGAAGGAACATTGCCTAACTCATTCTATTATGCCACCATTAAAATAGTACAAAAGCCAAGCAAAGACACCACAAGAAAGGAAAATTATAGACCAATCTCTCTAATGAAGCTAGATGCTAAAATCCTCAATAAAATACTTGCTAATCATATTCACCAACACATTAAATTAATTATACATCATGACAAAGTGGGTTTCATTCTTGGTATGCAAGGATGGTTCAACATAAGAAAATCAATTAATGTAATACAGCACATAAACAGATTGAAGGAAAAAAATCACATGCTCATATCTATAGATGCAGAAAAAGCATTTTACAAAATATGGCACACTTTCTTGATAAAAACACTGCAAAAGATAGGAATAGGAGGAAACTTTCTGAACATGATCAAGGGTATACATGAAAAACCCACAGTTAACATCATATTCAATGGTGAAATACTAAAACCTTTCCCTTTAAGATGAGGAACAAGACAAGGATGCCCACTATCATCCCTCCTATTTAACATTGTGTTTGAAGTACTTGCTTGAGCAGTGAGGCAAGACCCAGATATAAAAGGCATCCAAATTGGAAAGGAAGAAGTAAAAATTTCACTATTTGCAGATGACATGATCCTACACATAGAAAGCCCTGAGAATTCTACCACAAAGGTTCTAGAACTTATAAATGTGTTGAGTAAAGTCACAGGTTTTAAGATCAATGCGCAAAAATGGTAGCATTTCTGAACACCAACAATGAGCAATCCAAGGAGTAAATCAAGAAAAAAAATACCATTTACAATAGTTAATAAAAATAATCAAATACATAGAAATAAATTTAACTAAAGATGTAAAAGACTTATACACAGAAAACTACACAACACTGTTCAAGGAAATCACAGAAGACTTAAATAAATGGAAGAATATTCCCTGTTCATGGATAGAAAGACTAAATATCATTAAGATGACTATCCTACCCAAACTGATCTACACAGTCAATGCAATACCAATAAACCAGATTTAATGAACTAGAAAAACTAATTATGGAATTTATTTGGAAAGGAAAGAGGACCCAAATATCCAAAGACATACTGAAAAAGAAAAATGAAATTGGAGGAATCACACTATCTGACTTCAAAACATGCTACAAAACTACAATTGTGAAAACAGCATGGTATTGGCACAAAGACGGACACACTGACCAATGGAACTGAATTGAGAGTTCTGATATAGGTCCTCATATATACAGTCATCTGATATTCGACATGGCCATCAAGCCCACTCAACTGGGAGAGAATGGCCTGTTCAACAAATGTTGCTTGGAGAACTGGATATCCATATGCAAAAGAATGAAAGAGGATTACCATCTCACACCTTACAAAAAATCAACTCAAGATGGATCAAAGACCTAAATATAAGAGCCAAGACCATAAAGACCTTGGAAAACAATGTAGGGAAGCATATACAGAACCTTGCAATAGGAAATAGTTTCATGACCTTCACACCCAAAGCACAAGCAGCAAAAGAACAAATAGATAAATGGGACCTTATCAAAATTAAAGCCTTTTGCACCTCAAAGGAGTTTATCAAGAAAGTGGAAAGAGAGCCTAGACAATGGGAGAAAACATTTGATAACCATGTATCTGATAGGAGACTTACATCCTGCATATATAAAGAACTCCCATATCTCAAAAATAAAAAGACAAACAACCCATTCAAAAAATTGGCAAGAGATTTGAACAGATGCTTCTCCAAAGAGGAAATATAAATGGCTGAAAAGTACATGAAAAGATGCTCAAAATCACTAGCTATTAGGAAAATGCAAATCAAAACTACAATGAGATACCATTTTACTCCCATAAGACTGGTGGCTATCAAAAACCAGAAGACTTCAAGTGTTGGAGAAGATGTGGAGGAATGGGAACACTCATCCACTGCTGGTGGGAATGCAGAAGGATCCAGCCATTCTGGAGGACAGTTTGGTGGTTGTTCAAAAAACTGGCTATAGATTTGTCATATGACCCAGCAATTCCACTGCTGGGTATATACCCAGAAGAACTGAAAACAAGGACACAAACTGATATATGCACACCAATATTCATAGCAGCATTATTCATTATCGCCTAAAGTTGGAATCAACCCAAATGCCCATCAACAGTAAGATGGGTAAACAAAATGTGGTATATACATACAATGGAATACTACACAGCTATAAGAAAGAATACAGTACAAACACATGAGATAACATGGATGAATCTTGAGGACCTTATGTTGAGTGAAGCAAGCCAGGCATTGACAGACAAATACTACATGATCTCTCTCGTATGAAATAAGGAAACCAAGATGTCTCAGAGAAATAGAGACTGGATGATAGGCTTACAGAAAATTGGTGTGTAGAGGAAAGTTGTGAGCTGATGCCTACACTGGTCATATCTATGATAAAGTGGAGGTAAGTATTTGTACAGGGAAGTGATAAGATGGGGGCATAGAGATACTATTGGGGGGGCTTTGCAGGCTTGAGGGGGCCTAGGGTTGGGAGGATGGGTCAGATGGCCCAAGGAATTGGGGGGATGGTTGAGGGGAACTGTTGAACATGGGAGATTGTTGGTATGCCATTGAAACTATAATGTTGAGAAAACTCTTTAGAAAATATAATAAGGAAGGATTATTATCTTTTTAAGGTGCTTAAGGGGGAGCATCTGGTACAGGGGCAGGATCCTAGGGAGTGTGTAAGTGCTCATCTTGACATAGTGTGTTATATCATTGGGTGGAGACCCATACAATGAATGGGATGGTGTACCCACATCCTGGGAAAGCCTGATGTTCTCAAACAGAGGGAATTGGTCTCTCAAGAGAATTGGTGGCTCCCAATGGGGGAGGACAGTCTATTATATCAAGCCCTCAGCATTGTTGCAAGTATGCCTGAATCTGGTCCTTCAAGCAGTGAAGCCTGGTTGTCCTGTGGGCCCTGAGGGCAGGTGGAGAGAGAAATAGAATAGATTGAAGCAGAGTAACTGGGGGCAATGGAAGTGTTCCACAAGATCATGCAATGATGGATATAGAACATGTTAAATTTCACCAAAAATATATCAAAGGCTGTAGGCTAAAATGTACATCATAATGTAACTAAAAATTTAGAAAATTGTACAGTCTAAAATATAAACCATAATGTAAACCCAAATGGAACCATGTTTGAAAGCTGTTGTTTCAGCATCTGTACATCAGCTGCAGCAAATGTAACATGAACATGTAAAAAGATCATTGCTGGGGAAAGGGGAAAAGTGTTTGATGTTGGATATATGGGAGTCCCCTATATTGTATATGTGACTTTACTGTGATCTAAATCTTTTTTGGGGGCAAAATTAAAAATTAGGGAAGAAAAGGATGTGGACAATGAGGAAGAAATGAAAGCAATTGCCTTGCCATTTACGTACAGGGCAACACCTATTACAGTAATGAAAGGCAAACATCAAAAAAAAGTTTTATGATATTTTTCATTTTTTAATACCCCAATTTATTTTTACTTTTAGTTTTTCTAAATTAGTATGTATTCTATTTCTGATCTTTAAACCTATCATTACTATTTCATTTTCCTATTAATTGAATTTGGCAATATGTTAGGCTTCAGTTTTGAAGAAGTTTTGGACCACAGAGGGGTTCAGCTATAGCAGGGGAGGAATGCTTGTATAGGGTGTTATTGATGGGGGCACATGGTTTGGAGAGAGTTCTCTAGGGCATGTATATAGGGTATATAGATATTTTCAGATATTCTTTGGGTATTTTCATAGTAGTTACAGTTACAAATGACAACTGAGGGAATCCTCAGTTCCAAGCAAGGGGAGCTCTGTCATGTTCCCTAGGAGAACAGCAACAATCCCCCAAGTGTAAGGGCAAAGACCAGTGAAGAAGGATGGTCCAGTGATGAGCCCTTGATACTGATGACTATGCTTATGAGCCTGTGTGCCTGAAATTTGAACTAGGCCTAGAGCAGGGTGCATAAGAGTTATCTCCTGAGAGCCTCCATGTTGCTCAAATGTGGCCACTCTCTAAGCCAAACTCAGAATGTAAACACATTACCTTCTCCCCAGCATGGAGCATGAATCCCAGGAATGAGCCTCCCTGGTGCTAAGGGATTACTACCAATCCTTAACTGGTGATTCAACTAGAAAAAGAGCTTGGATAAAAGGGGGAAATGGAAAGGACAAATGAGTTTATATGGCTATGAGTCTCCAAAAAGAGCTGGGAGGTTATCAGAGGGGTTGCCCTTATACACACTTCAGCAGAGTCCCAGAGACAGATAAAGTAGATATAACCCCAGGTATTGGTTCTTCTGAGGGCTACAGAGACCCACAGGTTCTATGATCATGGCAGATGAAGTTCAGTGCCATGTCAGTTGGCTCTACTTTGGAGTTTGTGTTTTTGTGTGAAGGAGCTGGACTCAGATGTGATCTTTGTCCACAAGCCTCTCCTGTTACTTTTACCAGATCTGTAGTCGGTGCTGGGATTTAGTGTATGGTGTCTTTCTTTTTTTAAAAAGATTTATTTCTATCCCCTTCCCCTCTCCCCCCCCCCCGGTTGTCTGTTCTCTGTGTCTATTTGCTGTGTCTTCTTTGTCCGCTTCTGTTGTTGTCAGCGGCATGGGAATCTGTGTTTCTTTTTGTTGCATCATCTTGTTATGTCAGCTCTCCATGTGTGCAGCACCATTCCTGAGTAGGCTGCACTTTCTTTCACGCTGGGTGGCTCTCCTTACAGGGCGCACTCCTTGCACATGGGGCTCCCCTACACGGGGGACCCCTGCTTGGCACGGCACTCCTTGTACGCATGAGCACTGTGCATGGGCCAGCTCCACACAGGTCAAGGAGGCCTGGGGTTTGAACCGCAGACCTCCCCATGTGGTAGATGGACACCCTAACCACTGGGCCAAGTCCGCTGCCTATGGTGTCTTTCTTAATGTTTATCTCTTCATTATTACTAGCCTCATTCTTATTGTCCACCTACCCTCAGTTGACTCCACCTTTTTCTCTCTTCATTCTGGGTGGGCTCCTTGCACTTCTGGTCCTTTATGTTCCACTCATGAGTATGCTCACCAGACATATGATTCAGAGCTAGGTGTCTCTGCACAGATATTTCTATGTACAATTATTAATATTTATTAGTCATCAATTGCAGACTGTCTAGGGAGTATTGAATTATTTAAAAATGGTTTTGACGGTGTTCCCATGGTTTATTCCTGGTGATTTAAGTCTCTGGTTTAGTTTATTTCAATGGACTATTGTGGTTTTAGATAGTAGGCCAATTGAAAAAGACCATGTTTATCTTTGGTAGGTTATTTCAGAGTCTCATATTGTCATATACTTATTTTGCTGAGTTCATATCTAACATTAATATTTAATGTTTTTCATAATGACAATAATAAAGTAAGAACCTATTCTATTCATAATCATTGTTTTTTTAAATTTATTTTTATTTTTTAAAAGCAATTTTATTAAGATATATCCACATACCATACAATGTATCCAAATGCATTATTATTAAAATTAAAAAAAAAATAAAGTTAATAGATCACAAGGAATGTTACATTAAAAAACATAAAAAAACAAAAAAAAACCCCACCACATCATTTTTGTAAGTTTTTTTTTTAAGATATATACATCACAAAGAAATGTTACACTAAAAAACATGAGGTTCCTGAATACCCCCCCACCCCCCCCACCCCACTCCTTCCACACCAACAACCTCCCTCATCACTGCGGCATATTCATCGTACTTGGTGAACACATTTTGGGGCACTGCTGCACCACACAGATAATAGTTTACCCTGTAGTTTTCACTCTCCCCCAATACATTCAGTTGGTTATGGCAGGATAAAGTCCAGTATCTGACACTGCAATATCATTAAGGTCAACTCAAAATCCCCAAAATGTCCCCACATCACATTTCTTTTACCCTCTCCCTGCCCTCAGCAACTACTGTGACCACTTTCTCCACCTTGATGCTAAAATTTCTTCTATTATTCATCACAATAGTTTTATAGTAGAATATCAGTAAGTCCACTCTAGTCCATATTTTATTCCTCCATTCTGTGGACCCTGGCATGGTGATGTCCTCTCCACTTCTAGATCAAGAGGGGGCTTAGATTCCACATGGATGATGGATGCAATTCCTCTGCTTACAGTTGTAGGCACTCTTGATTCCCTGATGTGGTGGTTTGCGACTGTTTGCTCGGTCGGTAGAGGTGGGGTCTGGCTGCGGATGAGGGGTCGGTCCAGCTCAGGACGAGGGGTCAGTCCTGCTTGGGACGAGGGATCGGTCCCACTTGGGACGAGGGGTCGGTCCGGCAGCAGACGAGGGGTCGGTCTCACAGGGGTTGCGTGGTTCGGCTGACGGGGTCCCCCGGCGAAGCCGGCGACGAGGGGGTCACCCGGAGAAGCAGGCGACGAACTGGGGACAAGGGAGGCCAGGCCCTTGTCGGGGGCTCTCAGGACTGGAGGGCACATGGCAGAACTACCACGGAGACAAGGTAAACACACAAGTCCAACTTTATTGGGGAAGTGGCTACAGTTTTATAGGGGCTGGGGAAGGCTGATTGGTCGAAGTTATGCCGTGTTCTGATTGGCTGCTGGAGAAAGGTCAGTGGGAGGTACTGGATGGGGGAGGGGTGGTGATTAGGGATTGGCTGTTGCTGTTGCTGGCGGAAGTGGCAGGGTTTAGTGATTGGTGGCTGCTGTTGCTGGGGGAAGTGGCAGGGTTTAGGGATTGGTGGCTGCTGTTGCTGGGGTGGAGGGCAGACTTGAGTCTCCCGCCTTGTGCCTGGCTGTTGCTGCTGGGGGGGGGAGGGGAGGCAGACTGGAATTTTCTGCCCTGCGCCTGCGCAGGGAGAAAGAAGAAGGCATCGTGTGGCGCTATCTGGGAGGAGGGGCGGCCACGGAGGCATGGCTGCCGAGAAGGGGAGACCCGAGGGCAATCTGCGCCCATGCCGAGCTTCCTTCAGGGGTGGTGGTGGGCCCGACCAACCACCCTATTACAGGGGCAGCGGTTTGGAATAGGCCTACCGCGGCCGCCGCCCCCCGCCAGGTCAGCAAACCATACTTCAGCCCGAGGGGCGACCGCAGTGGTTGACCATCTTCACCTCCCTGTTAGCTGACCTGGGTAAGACCAATAAACCACAGCATAGGAGTTGCCATTCTGCTGAGGCTTAGGGCCCAGCTGGCACATGGGCAGTCCAGAGATTCAAGTCTCCTGAGTATGGACCACCCCTCATGCTTACCACAGGTTCAGTAAAAGCGACAGAAGAGACGTGTAGAAAAGTCACATCTGAGTCCAGCTCTGTCACACTCAGGAGAACAAATTCCAAAGTAGGGCCCTCTGACATAGCACAGAGCTCCAAATCCCTCTGCCATGACTATATACCCTGTGGATCTCCGTAGCCTTCAGGAGAACCAGTACCTAGGGTTGTATCTACTTTGGCTTTTTCTGGGGCCCTGCTGAGGTGTGCGTAAGCACGACTCCTCTGACGACCTCCCAACTGATGACCTCCCAACTCTTTTTGGAAGACTGTTAGCCATATCAACTCATTTGTCTTTGCTATTTCCCCTTTTTATTCAAGATCAAAAAGCAGTTTTTAACACGATCCGACATGTAGGCTGAGATATTCTGCTGGTCTGAATTGACCCTTTTATTTGAGGTCTCTTTCTAGTTGCTTCTTCAGTTAGTGATTGGTAGTAATCCCTCGGCACTAGGGAGGCTTATCGCCAGTAGTCATGTCCCACGGGGAGAAGGTAATGCATTTACTTACTCAGTTTGGCTTAGAGAGTGGCCACATTTGAGCAACATGGAGGCTCTCAGGAGGTAACTCTTAGGCACCCTACAGCTCTAGACCTAGTTCATATTACAGGCACATAGGCTCCGAAGCATAGTTATCAGTATCAAGGGCTCATTATTGGACCATCCTTCCTTGTTGATCTTTGCCATTGGTATCATTGTTGAAGTAGAGTCCCCTGGCATCTACTCTTTTGACATAGAGTTTAAGGATACCAGGAGGCTCATGCTAATAATTCTCTACTTTGGTGATTTTTTTCGTTAAAGATTTCTCTGTATTAGCTGTGAATGTAAATGGTTACTAGTACTATGAGCTCAACCATTGTGAAAAGGTTCCTAAGGAATCAAATGAAAGTCAAGGAAATGGATTACTGAGAGGAATCAGGAATGTCAAGTGGAGATACCTGTGACGGGGGTTTAGGTGCTAAAATTGGATACACAGAATGGAAATGAAATATAGTAAAAGTTAACCTTAAGAATGTCTATAAAATCAGTATGCTAGTTTGGGACTTTTAACCCAATACAGTAGTATATAGAAATGTTAAGTGTATGCATTATTATACAGTACATAAAATATAATTTCATACTATTATAAATTGTATGACTTAAATAATTCTTTTTCTTTCTCTCTAAAAAGATGCCAAACATCATATGATATTGATTCTTAGTTTGAGATAAATATTCTTTATTATAATATGTTAGTTAAGCATTATTCTATGCTTATTTATTTAAAGTTTGCTTCAGGAATAAACTTTGAATATTATGTAATATTTTTGGCCTCTGTTGGGACCACCATATGGGTTTTCTCTTCTTTTTAATTTAATTTATTTCAATAGATTTCCTAATATTGCCTGCCTCTTTTCTTCACTTGTGCCTTCCTTGATTTTAGTCTTTTATTCTTTTGATTAATTGCTGGATTTTATTGATTGTACCTTCTGCAGCTTTCTTTCTGGTGCTATCATTTTCAGAATTATATATCATGATGTATTAGCTTCATAAAACAAATTGGGAATCTTTCCATCATTTGCTTTGTTCTGAAAAAGTTTATGCCACATGGGAATAATTGGGGTTTGAAATTTTGGAAGAACACATTTGAGTATAACTTTAGTAATATCCCATAAATGTTGATATATATGGTGTTTTCATTGTCATATTGATCTAAATAGTCTTTGCTGGTGATCTTGATCTTTTCTTTGACCCAAGAATTATTTAGAAAATTGCTTTTAAATGTCCAGGAGTTTGAGAATGTTTTTGTTTGTGTGATTTTTTTGTTATTAAAATTAATTGGATTGCATTGCAGTCAGAGATGTATGATTTCTGTTACTCTACATTTATTATAGCTTTTGTTGTGACCCATTGCAAAACTATTTTCTGCATGTTTGGAAAAGGAGATATGTTTATGTTTAAGTGGTAAAATGTTTATCTATTAAGAATAAGATATTCTTATTAAGAATAATGCTTAAATATTCTATATTTTCATATTGATCTGTCACAGACCAAGGATGTAGGTCTGAAGCTACTTCACTACTATTTCATTTCTGATGGCTTTTATTTGTATTTCTAGCAATTTTTACTTTGTATGTGAGGATAAATTTCATGTGTCAACTTTGCCAGGTTATGGGGTCCAAATGTTCAGTCATGCCTGGCCTACTTGTTAGTGTGAGAATGTTTTGCTGATGGGATTTGTATCTATAATCAGTTGATTGAATCTACAATCATCAAAGGAGATTGCCCTCAGCAATATGTGTAGTCTCTACATCCAATCAGTTAAAGGTTTTAAAAACTAGAATTGAGAGTTTCAGAAGTCAGGAAAATTTCTGTGCCAACTTAAACATTGGCTCTTCCTAGAATTTCCAGACAGTCAGCTTTCCCTGGGGAATTCAGACTAAGATCTTCAACATCGCCTTCATCTGAGTTTCCAGCTTGTGGTCTGCCTTACAGAGTTCAGATTTACCAGCCTCCATGGTCACAAGAGTCAATTCCTTATAATAAATCTTAATATATATATATATATATAAAATATACATATATCTCTATCTATCTATCAATCTGTCTGTCTGTCTGTCTGTCTGTGTGTCTAGTTGGTTCTGCTTTCTCTGGAGAATGCTAATATCATGTATTTTGATACAATGTTATGTTTTTAGAAAAAATTTGTGGCACCTGTATTTTAACTGTGAATAATACATTTTGTCAATAAAAAGGCTTTTTCCTCTGTAAAAATTTTGGTTTTTGGTTTTTTATTTCTCTCCATTTTACATTGGCACTTCCATTGTGTTTTTATTTATTTGCATTGGCTTGTTAGATCTCTGTCATTTAAAAATTTTTAACTTTTGGTAACTCTTTGGTATTTGTCCCTTACGAGCAATATGTAATTTGTTTTTATTTTTATATTCTTTGTCATTTGTTTGAAAAGTTTAATCTATTCACATTTGTTGTCATTACTCATCTGTTTGGTCTAACAATTGCCATCTTAATTTATGCTTTCCAATATTAATGCTTTCAAGTATTTCTCATTTTTCCCTGCCTTTTTCTATATGAATTTGAATTAATTTTGTCTTTTATTTGCTCTGTAATGACTTGGAAATTATGTATAATACTTTATTCTACTATTGATTACCTTTAAGATTTTTAAAAATTCATATTTGAGCCTATTTTTTCTAAAATCAAAGGAATCTTGAAACAGTATTGTCTTCCCTACACCTAAACCATGAGTTGAGAAATTTTCATATTTTATTTTTATCACTACTGCTACTATTCCCCATTCTAATTTTCAAATTTTATTCATTTACTGGGACTTTTAGGCACATACTATTTTCATATCATCTCTTTAAGATGTTTTTTACATTTGTATTAATTTTTATAATTTAACTCGATATGCATATGATTTTTTTATTCCTTACTGCATTTTATATACTACTGTATTCCCTCTCCTGAATTTAATATAGTCTAATTGCTGGAGTATAATTCAGAGTAACCTTTTTTGCTTTAGCATGTGTATGATATGCTTTCTGATCCCTTGTAGATCTGAAAATACCTTTCTGTTTTTCTTATTAATATGCACACTTAGATGAAGTGCAGAATTCTTGGATCACAATATTTTACCTCAACTCTGTAGATGTCCACTGTCTTATGGAATTTAATGTTACAAGGAAGATTGATGTCATCTGGATTTTTATTCCTTTGAAGATAATGGTGGTTTTTTGTGCATGTGTTTTTTTCCATTTGGATGCCTTTTGGACACTTCATATGGCCTTAAATTTAAAAAAATTTGCTAAGATAACTTTGACCTTGACCTTGTCAATGGCCCAGGTAAGATCTGGCCTTACCTCAGTTTAGAAAAAATTTCTTTTATGATTTTTTTGGTGGTTGTAGCTCTACTCTGTTCTTTATTCCTGAGACTATTAATACATTTAGTTTATATATACTTGTTTTTCATGTTGCATGTCTTTTTCATATCATATTCATCTTCACCTTTCTCCTCTGAGAGAATTTCTTCTTAGAGAATTTCTCAAGCTTGTCTTCTACTTCAATGCTTAGGTTTTCTGTAGTATATACTCAGCTATTCACTGCTCCATTGAAACTTTTAATTCAGAAACTGTATTTTTCATCATCATTCTTTTTTTCTGATCTCAAATTGTTTCCTTTGTGTGAATAACTATTCTAATTTCACTTGTGTAGTTCCTTTCAAAACAGAACAGAAATTACACAATTTCTTTAAAATGGCCCTGGTTTTTTTTTTTTTTTCCAATCACCTTTGGAAAGATGGCATTTGTCCCTCTTGTTATAAATTATAGTGGTTTCAGTGACTTTCTCTTCATTCTCTTTTAAGGAGAGAGGTCCAGGTTTGTCCTGGATTAGCTTATAGAGAGTTATGATTTGAAAGGGATTTTTTTTTGTTGCATAGCTCTTGTCTTTTTCTGAATCTTTCAGTCTGACTTCAGGGATAGTCTTCTGCAGCACTTATAAGCCAGAGCTAGGATTTGCAGACATCTCAGCAGAGAGCTGATTCTCTGTGTTGAAATCCCAAGTGGGCAGATCCTCTGTTTTTTTTTTTAGAGAAGTTGTGGGTTTACAGATCAAGCATGCACAAAATACATACTTTGAGTGCTTCTGTGTGCCTTATATCTCTAAAGAGATGGCAGAAAGCCAGCCTTAAGGTTTTCTTACGATTTATTTTCACAGCTTAACCAGTATTTTGCTTATTGTTTATGCTTTCTAAACCCAAATGAATTGAATCATATTCTAATACAATCTCTCCACACCCTTGCTCCCAAATCTAGCTTTAACAATCAATATTTTTGCTGATAGGGATTCTTCTAAAGTATGAATTGAGTCTCTGGTTTTCCTATTTAGTTTCAGGAATAAAAAAGTAATATTAGAGCATCAGAGAAGAGAAATTTTCTGTTACATTTAATAAAATAATTGTGTTGATATTCCTGGGTCTGTGTCATTACAAGAGAATTCCATGCATCATTGCTCCTGCAGTGGGTGAATCACCCAGGGAAGCCGGTTTAGACTGAAAATGAAAGCAGCAGCCCACCTTCCTGACTCCTCCTGCCCCCAGCATCATATCTAGCTTGTGTCCAAAGAAGAAGACAACAGGAGAATACGGTCTCAATCTCTTCTGAAATGTTTCCATGGTTAGGGTTCTGATAGCTGTTATAAAAGACTGAGCCATTGAAGTACTTCAACAAGTCATCTGTGAAGGCTATGTCTGCGAACGTTCACAGACTGAAGATGACATGCCACGGGAAAAAATATTTATAACCAATTTCTCAATTTTATTCCTTATTTCAGCTTTAGTGACTGATACAACCACCTTGTCCTATAGGTTAACGGTTTTACTCCTGTTTTATTAGGAGGCAGGGCACTGTGAAGGGGAGAGAGGGTAAGCTAGGACATGGGGGTATATATGGAAAGCTTTTGATTAGGAATCAGAAGTCTTTTCTACCATAGTTATGTGAGTTTCTGAAAGACATTTCACATTTTGAGTCTTAATGATCTTGTCTGAGGGATTTGCATGAGGAAACCACACGGATCCTGCCAGCTTGAACTTCTAGGTTTCTCTTGTTCACAAGAATACAAGAACGTTAACATCTGACACATTCCAGCCAGTCTAGTTAGTAGATGGTCATTTCTAAGCTTGTTACCTTTGACCAGCCATTCTTCCTTTGTCCGTGGGCATTACTATGCCTGGAATGTCCTTTCCTTCCAGGCTATCAAATGGGATCACTCTTGTCTTTTAATATCACAATTCATTCACTCATTCATTTATTCATCCATTCAATTATTCTATACCCTCTTTTACTGCTTTGCTCCAGGTGCTATTCTAGGTCCCAGGGATGTCCCTGCTTTGATGAACCTTACATTCTAGTGGGCGAGAGTGGGCAGAAGACCATGTGCTAGCATTGTATCTTAAGGTCTGAACATGATAGGTCTGGTGATATTTATTGAATAAATAACTGATGCCAGGGTGATTTCTTATTTGATTGCATTACATAAAAGAGATTGGAATTCCCTGTAGGACTCTGGAAAAAATGTAGGAGTTGGTGAGTTCTCAGCCCTCATCCCCTCATCTTTCTTCAACTGTTAGCAGCATTGGACTGAGTCGATCATTCCCTTTTCTAGATTTGTAGAGCTCTTCCTATTCCAGGAAAAAAATCTGTCTTTTTCTCATTCATAATGTTATATCCTATTTTATTGTCTTTATATTAATTGTGTAAAGAAAGCATAATTTATTGACAAATAAATTAAAATGACTAAGTTGTTATTGGTTTGGGAATAGAATATATGATAATGTGTAGATCAAAATGTAATTACTTATTACTGAATCAAAATGAGATAAAAACTCTTTTTGATCATGTCTTAAAATCACATTTTTAGGTTTCTACTACAGGCTGAGATGAGGAGATTTAAAATTTGCTGTGTTCAACCTGTCTTCATAAATAACAGAGTGTTATTTTTTACATCCAATAAATGAATTATCTATTTATAAATAGTCATTACTATATTTCCTATTTAAGTTTTTAAAAAAGTAGTGCATATTTATTGACCTTCTGCTTATCAATTTTTACCTGTTACAGATTTGGTGAAGATCAACTGAGATAAAATTGCAGAGCTGTTATTATTCTTCTTATAATTTGAATTTTGACATTATATTCCTTATGCTTTCTTGAGCATATGGTGAATTGTAGATATAAAAGAAAAACTACAGTACTACAAATAAGAGCAATTCAAAACCATTATGTCTAGTGGGACTCAGCTGAATTATGAGCTGTTCACTTTGAAATTCACTGGCTATTACATACCTGCTCACTAGATAGGAACTAAGAAGTTAGCAAATATTCCTTTTTAAAGTGAAAAGTGCTTAAGATTATTTTATTTATTGCTTTGATTGAAAATTTTTTAATCTATTCTGTTAACTGATTGATGAAACTAGAAAGGAACTGTTGGGGATTTAATCATGTGCCCCATAAAGACATGCTCCAGTCTTAATCCGTGTGCCTATAGATGTGAGCTCATTTGTAAATAGGGCCTTTAAAGATGTTATTATTAGTTAAGTTGTGGACTCATTTGTGAATAGGATCTTCAGAGATCTTATTTAGATGAGGCCAAATTGAATTAGAGTGGACTTTAATCCAAATGGCTACAAAAGTCTTTATTAAGAAAGAAAATTTAGACAAAGACACAGAGGACTAAGCAGTAAAAGTAGCAGCCAGAGTAGAAGCCCTATAACAGTAGCAGCTATGGGAGCCAAAGAACTCCATAGATTGTGGCAAGCCAGCACCAGAATTCTGCAGACTTCAGGGAGAAAGCATAACCTATTGAGACCTTGAATTGGATTTCTAGCCTCCAAAACCTTGAGACAATAAATTCCCATTTTATAAGCCAAACCGTTGCATGGTATTTGTCATAGCAGCTCTGGAAAACTAAGACAGGAACAGACATCATTATTGCGTTTTTGTTTTTTTATTTTACAGGCATCATGGCCAGGGATTGAACCCAGGACCCATATGTGGGAAGCCAGTGCTGAACCACCACATCAGCTACCCTGAGCCAGCCCTGTTTGCCTGTTTATTATTTAAAAAAAAATTTTTTAGGAGGCACCAGGAGCCAAACCCAGGACCAACAATGTGGGAAGCAGGTGCTCAACTGCTTGAGCCACACTTGCTCCTGACACCATTATTGTTGTGACATGAACCTTTTGAAATGCCTTCATTAAATCTCCAGGGTTTCTCTAACTACCAGCTGGGCAGAGTCACCAACATTGATGAGAAGCCAGCAAAGTGATTTATGCAGGGGACACATTTATGCAGACTTTATTTTTAGAAAAGTTATTCTGGACTGAACAAGAAGCTGCTGAAGGCAGGGACACAACTGGAAAGATTTTTCAATAGTCTCCTAAGTAAGAGATGAAGTGAAGTGAAGGGTGTCTGGGATAAGGAATCCAGAAGGGGAGCAAGTTTGTTGGGAGAGAAGATGATGAGTTCCCATGGGACCTCCTGAGTTTCATTTGCCTGTGTGATTTACAAAGGGAAAGGCCAGTGTCACAAGTAGGTAGACACTTAGGTGAGGAGTTTAGGGGTCAGAACTCTCCTGGGCATTTATAACCTATGATGGCAAATTGTAGCCTGTAAATCAGCCCTCTTTATCACTTTTCACTCCCTTCCTCTCTACCTGGGACCCCCGATGTGTTATTTCCTCCCATTTCTTTTCCCTCCCTACCTAAATAAATTACTGGCCTAACTCACCCGATGAGCTCTTGAAATTCGTTTCTCCAGCATAGTCGAAGAACCTAAATGAAATCCAGTAATATATTTGGTGAGCCAGGCTGGAGTTTATTGGTGAGTGAAACTATGGCCTAAAGCTTGTTTAACACCTTCCTTTGGTTCTATTTTAAATGGGTTCACCTATGAGCCCACAAAGATCATAATCCTGGGACGGAAGGGGCCGGGGCTTAGGAATTCTCTGCATCTGTGTCTGTGCCATGTCCCAGGTTTGTTAGATCTGACCCCAGCTAGGACAGCTGGGTAATAGGGCAATGGCTTAAATCAAGGCCCTGCCAAGAGAGAGGTTCCCTGGCAGAGAACTGGGCTCTGCAAAGCTTCTTCAAGTCATTTTAGCAGCCAAGGTCTTTGTCCTCAGCCCTGCCAGTTATTGCCTTCCCCAGCCCTCTTCTCTCAGAGGCAGCATGGCAGTGGCAGAAAGCCCTGGGGGCTTACCCCTCCCACTGGGTCCACATCATTGCAAGCAGCTTTCCTATCTAACCATGCCCAGCTAGCATACCAGCAAACTCCCCATAGGAGTCTCTTAGGAATCAGGAAATTCTGCCTACTGCCAGTCCCCATGGCCACAATATAGCCAAGAGCAGCCTCTGTATAGGACCCTGAATTCCAGTTAAACCAGTGTAAGAAAAGAAAACAGATAAATCTGAGGCCCAGAAACCTCATGTTGTGTCTGCTTAAAGAAATGAGGAAATAAATCTCAAACTTCTCAGTTGAAACTCAGTCATGAATAGTGATCAAAATAAAGAATAATCATGTGCCATCAATTAAGGTCAAAGAGTTCCTAGAAATGCTAAAGGTATAAAATTCTTCTGTTTTAATCTGTCCTTAATTTTGTGTTCAATTTTGAAAACTGTTTAACTTTGTCAGTTTGCTTGTGCCTAGGAAATCAGATTTGGGGTTTACCTGTTAGAAATTGCATAACAGTGAAAGGCAAGCTAAAAATGAGTCTTTAAATGTCAATACTGTCTTGCTAGTGGAGGTAATACATAAATCAATTACCAGTAAAGCAGAGAAATTTCACAAAATTGCTCAAGAAATAGACTTCAGCATTGTCAAACTATTGTGTGCATTCAAACCAAGCCTTCAATACATTTCAGGGAGCTTCTCCATATGAGTTATTGGCTAGGTTAGTCACTGACCCCTGAAACAATAAAGGTATCTACTACAT
This sequence comes from Dasypus novemcinctus, assembly GCF_030445035.2. Classification (NCBI taxonomy): domain Eukaryota; kingdom Metazoa; phylum Chordata; class Mammalia; order Cingulata; family Dasypodidae; genus Dasypus; species Dasypus novemcinctus. The sequence continues at coordinate 23,972,943 of NC_080697.1, read as the reverse complement.
CTCTGGTTGCACTCCTGAAGTTGATGGAAGCTATGTTGCAGTTTCAAACTCCTGCAGCAGCCAATAATGGTGCAGTACAGCCAAATGTACAATGGATATTGCTCCAGACTGGCACTATGACCCAGGCCAGTGAAATACTGGAAACTACTTTCCTAGCCTCTCTCTAGGATCAACGGTACTGTGCTTACTCACTGTGTGAAGGACACACCAAGTGGAGCACTGATCACCAGAGTACTGTGAGTAGAACTTACACTCAATTGGCATTATGGCCTGTTTCCACGGAGAGATAACATATAAAGTATTGCAAACCTGAAGCTTAAATCTATTAATTACAGCTCAAAGAGAAACTTATACATTGGGTAGCACATTAATAAGTAATAAGTGCTGTACCTATATCCTATTCTAGATCTATGTCTGATGATTATAGTGATATTTCTATTAGATCGTATACAGGGGACATCAAACATGTTAAAAGTCCTGGTAAACTTCATTTCCTAAACAGTTAATGAATGTGTTTAACCTAGGTCTCCCTCCTAGCCCTTATTCCAGAACCTGTCCACTCCTACCCTGGAAAGAACTAGCAGATCCACATGCCATCCAACCAGGGCTAAGTGCTGTCCCACCATAAGGGAAACAGCAAAAGAGGTGGCTAAGACCCACTTCAGCCTAGTCCCTTTGAGATGGTCCATGGGCAATCTTTCCTTACCCAGGACCTGAAAACCAGGTTCTGATCACAACTTGGCAAGAAAATGAGCCTCATTCTCAATTAGAGCCAAAATGTAAAAAAACTTTACTCTGTAGTTCTGATCATTCCCACAGCTATTAAAGTTAAAGGAATGTCCAGCTTGGTGCACTAATCCTAAGTGAAGCCAGCTGCCCAAGAAAGTACTAACTCACCAGAAGCACCTGATAAGATATATGCATGCCAGTCATTAAACGGCCTGAAATATCTCTTCAAGAAACAAAACTAAGTAGTGTCTATGTCAAAGTCAGCTATTATTTCTAACTCTAGCTCAAACGCCTATTGCTAGGGGAAGAGTGAGCCAAACACCCCTTTAAGAAGCCTTGTCTGTTTTCATCTTCTTTAGCTTAACTGAAAAGGAAAATGTCCCTTCTCATTCCTCTCCTCTACCAGAGGAACTAGAATCGACAACTTATACCTAATCCCGATGTCTATTGCAATTCCTCTCTAGAGTTAACCAACTGCATAAAATAACTCAAGGAAAAATACTATTTCCCACCAACTTTGGAAAAATGCAGCCTTAGCAGGCACCTGGCCTTTTCTACTTCTGTGTTCCTGTGTCCTCTTAGTGGAACTATATATATTCTCAAAATTCTAATTAAATTTGTTTCTTCCAGAATCACCATTTTGTTAGCCATATGGGAACTTCATTCAGCTTCACCTAGGATGCCAGATCATATTCCTCTGAGATAGAATAGCAAGAGGGTTTTTCACCTTGCCAGGTAGAGCCTACTGCCCCTAACCAGCCCTTACAGAAGAATGATCATTTTCCTTCAGCACCCCTTTAAGATTAAAGGTGTAAAACTCTCTGAGGGGAATAAAGCAGGCTAGTAAGATAGGGAATCAATAGATGAATCAGGAACCTGGCAAGAAGTCCATGTGGACATCAATAACCCCAAGATGGCTGCTGGAAGACCCTCCCCCAAGATTCTGCCACTCAGAAGACTTCCTTCAGAAGCCAGGAGAAACCCAGATATTCCCTAAGAACTTTATCATTGGGTCCTCCTGGGAGATTGATGGGGGAAATAAACAATCAAAATAGTGAACAGCTGGAACTCCTCCCCTGCGATTAGCAAAGGGGTAGGATAATTAGCAGTTTAAAAAAGCAGCACTGGGCCTGACTTCACTCTCTTGTGCTCTCTTGTCTCTGCCTCTCCCCAACTTGGATCACCACGCAAGTAAAACCTGGGCATTTATAACTTATAATGGGAAATTGTAGCCTTAAATCAGCCCTCTTTATCACTTTTCACCCCCTTCCTCTCTACCTGGGACCCCTGATGTGGTATTTCCTCCCATTTCTCTTCCCTCCCTACCTAAATAAATTACTGGCCCAACTCACCTGATGTGCTATTGAAATTCATTTCTCCAGCATAGTCAAAGAACCTAAACAAAATCCGGTAACAATAAGTAGCCAAAAGAGGGAAACAGCCCACATGCTATGGGCTGATGAATGGATAAGCAAAAATATAGTATATCCATATAAGAGACTATTATTCAGCAATAGAAAGATGTTCTGATGCACGTTACAAAGTGGAGATGAACTTTGAAAACATTACATTGAGTGAGAGAAGACAGTCACAAATGACCACATATTGTATGAGTTTATTTGTATAAAGTATCCACAGGACAAAACAGATTAGTGGTTGATTAGGATTGAGAGTTAGGTGGAGGCTGGGGGGTGGGGGGTGATACCTAAAGAGTGTGGAGCTCTTCTTCCGAGGTGATGGAAATGTTTTAACATTGATTGTGGTGACGATTGCACAACTCTGTGAATTTATTAAAAACCATTGAATTGTGCACCTTCAACGGGTGCATTGTATGGTACGCGCATTCTGTCTTAACAGAGCGGTTAAAAACAAAACACAAACACAATGCTTACCAGGTGAGTCTAACACAGCTAGAGTTGAGAACCTCTGCCCTAATCAGTTTTAACCAACCCTGGGGGTCAGAGGGTAGGGCGAGGAAGAATGAGGACAGCTGAAACTTTGAGAAACCAGGTCAGTTTGAGCATGAACCACCCTCGACTGGGTTTACCAGTGGGGCGGCGCTGCAGTCCTCCCGCCCTTGCAGAACCACGGCTGCATGGCCAGGTTGCTGCAGCAGCAGGAGTAGAAGGCTCAGCCTGACCTGTGTCCCTTCAGATTGGGGGAGGAAACGGGGACATTGTCTCCTCACACACTGGTAAGCCATGGTTCCCATTATTGGGGGGGAGGGGGGTTAAATAGGAAGAGTCTGGGCTACCTGCCAGTAGTCCATAATAGGCTGTAATTCACATTTCAGTTGAAATTCTGACACGCATTTATTTATGGATAATGTTGCTCGGAGAAGTGCACAGATTTATCCAAAAGTCTCTTTGTTTGGTTGACTTTAATGATGCCAAAATGTTGATCAATGGTAGAAAATCCATTTACTGTGTAAAATGAAAATCAGAGCCCAGAAGTTTAGAGAAAGAATATCCTGCAAAAAGCTTTAATTCCTACTTTATATTTTTCTGATGACTAAACAGGGGCACAAAAAGGTCAGCTGACCACCCAGCACAACATAAACATTTAAAAAGCTGCTAAAGGTTCCCTTCCATCTTGAGGTGGTAACTGCAGCATTGTCTAGACACAATCTATATTGCCTTTAGGTTCTCATGGATTCTGCCTGTGCACAGGAAGCACAGGGTCTGCTGTGTGCTATGGAGTTTTGTCTCTCAACATTGGGCATCTGTGTGTTCCCTCCTTGGTATCTCAGAGCATGGGTGTGCATGGAGTAGAAAATTGCTTATTGTACCAGCGCCAGGAAAACATGCTGTCTTTGTGGTTCTGGGTATAGTGGAGGCTTAGAGAAAGGCAAGATCAGTGTGGTCCAGAGCAGCTGGTAAAGGTTTCATGGAGGTGACATGAACTGAACTGTGCCTTGAAGAAAGACTGTAATTTTTCTGGATGGAAGAGGAGAAAGAAAGCAATCTAGCTGAGAAAGCAGCATGGAAAAAAGACACAGGTCTGGGAATTAGCATGAGAAAGTGAGGGGGCTAGAGTGAGACAAGACAGATGCTGAGTTTAGGTTAGATATGGCATCTTCAAAATTAGAGTGAAGAATCTGAATGTCATGCAATCATAACAGAAGTCACATCCTTGAACTGGGCATTCATCTGATGAAAATGGCATTCTAGGAAAATTTGCCAGCTCTTTGAATTCAGTCGTTAGAGATGAAAGGCCAGAGAACTAGTCTTCAACAGCTCCTTTATAATTGGTCTCTTAAACGTTCATAATTACATGTATTTCATTTGAAATATAGTAGTAGAAACTAACTCAGTAAGAACATAATTTGATTTCATTCTGCTTTGTGTGAATTTCAGAAACTTACTCCCATTTTTTACATATGGCAAACTGAGGCAATGATTTCAGATACAGTGTAACCTTATATTCTTAAGAGCTGATGTAAGAAACATAATTTTGAATTCAATTTTTTTATATTTTCCTTTCAACAATTTTGCTGAGTTTTGGAATATGTTTATACTCTGGGAATATTTTTTTTATTTATTTTACTCATAGCCCGGCATTGCAAATGTTCTTTTAATAATTAAAAAGACTGCATGTGCTGTCAGTTTGCATTTTTCAACATGGTCTCTCCCCCGTGCATGCTTAGGAGCAGAGCCATTTTATTGTCAGAGCAGAATAATTGCCATTTTTCCAATTCAGCCCTCGCGCAAGGGTAGAAGTGCGAAAGTTATTTTATGAACAACAGTCAGAACTTAAACTTAAATATATAGAGTACATTTTAGGACAAGTATAAAGATAGTTAGGCTCCTATTCAACCCATTTTAAGGTTATCTCCAGATAATCAACAGAAACAGATAAGCATATTATCTGAGCCATATTTGTCATTCTGTACGATGTCCATATAGTATTTGAATATATCAATTTGAATGTGAAAGTCCATCTAATATTTGAAAACCTATAAGATATGCTCAAATTTTTTGATACTTCCCACAGATCATACTGCACAATTTTGATGTTTCATTTCCCAATGAATATAGATGTAGAAACACCCATCTGAGGCTCCAGGGAAAATTAAATGTCTAAACTGACCATTATTGTTCTTTCATTTTTTTTTTTTTTCTTATAGAAGGTTGCTATCTGTGTTTGTAAGAGACTTGCTCTCAAGAGACTTACCTTTCCCTCCAAAGGGCCCCCCTCCCTCTTTAAAGGTGAGAGTTCAATCTGAGGGACAGCAGAGTTCTAGAGAAGACAGGGTAATGCACTAGTTGCTCAAACTTAGCTGCACATTGGAATTACCTAGATAGTTTTAAAAAAAACATGATGCCTTGGTCTTACCCAAGAGATTCTGATTTAATTGGTGTGGGATGCAGCTTGGGTATTAAGATTTTGAAAAGCTCCCAGGTGGTGCTAATGTTGAATCACAAGGTTGAAGATGAGTGGTGTAATGGCCTGGATTTAAGTTGAGTGCTTGCTGGAGGATGAGGGATAAGTCATGTAGCCTCTATGAGCCTCATTCTTCCTCTGAGTGGAGATAGGATACATATCAACATCACACAGGGCTATTGTGGGGATCAAATAAAATAATGGGTATGAAATTTTCTTGAAAGCTATAAAAGGCTATACAAATTGATTTATTGGAGATATATTCAAATCCTTTTTGTTGTGAAGAAATCATTAAAAAATCTAATTTACAGAAGGGTCATACTTCAATCAACTCTACAGAGAATGAAGGTCCTGCTTATATTGGAGGTAATTATTTATCACCCTGGTTGATTTTTGAAACCTACTGACCATTTTGTATGATACATAAATTTTATAGGAACAGGAGCATATTTAAACTTTATTGCTAAAATAGATGCATACATAACTTATCAGTTCCTTAAGATTACCTTTATCAATCTCCCCTCCCCCCTGCCTCCCTGCCAACCACCAAAGTAGGTGGAATTTATCCAAATTGTGAAATTTATCTCTGCATAATTAGATGTAGGTAAAAAATATAGAAACCAATGATAGGCTAAAGAAAATGAAACCTTCAATGAGTGTTCAAAAACCTATAAAGGACAGGAAATTCATTAAAATAATTAAATCTTGCAATGATAGATACAGGTCATGTTAAATTTCATCAAAAATTTACCTAAGTGTATGGTCTAAAGGTAGACTGTAATGTAAACCATTGACCATGGTTAGTAGCTATGTTTCAATATTTGTACACTAGTTATAACAAATTTACCATCCACATGTAAAAAGGTTATTAATAGTAAAGGAGGAAAAGGGCGAGAATGCTGAGTAAATGGGAGTCCCCTATACATTGTATGTGACTTTACTGTGACCTAAAACTGCTTTGAAGACAAAATTTTAAAAAGTAAGACACTGGGGAAGATATGGAAGAAAATGCCACTGTACATATAAAACAACAGTGATGAAAGGCAAAACATCAAAAAAATTTTAAAAATATTTTTCATTTTTTAATGTCTCAATTTTTTTTACTTTATTTTGGTTTTAGTTTTTTAAATTGTGTGTTTTATTTCTTATGTTTAAACCTATTATTATTTCATTTTCCTATTAAATGAATTTAGCAATATTCTTGACTTCATTTCTGAAGTTTTAGATCACAGAAGTGTTACAGCGATGGAAAGGGAGGATAATTGGAGTAGCGTGTCAGAGATGAGGGAAACATGGAAGTTCAACTGGGCATACATGTTAGGTACATAAATATGTTCAAATGTTCATGGGGCATTGCCACTGTGGGTGAAGATTAACACAACAACCGAAAGAATACTGAATTCCTATCCTGGGGAGCTCTGCCACATTCTCTAGTGGAATAGCAACAACCCCCCAATTGCAGGGCAATGACTAGTGAGGAAGGATGGTCCATTGATGCACCCTTGATATTGACGATTATGCCTATGAGCCTTAGCTCTCAAAATTGCAACTTAGCCTAGTACTGTAGGCTGCCTAAGAGTTACCTCCTGAAAGCCTCCATACGGCTCAAATGTGGCTTCTCTTCAAGCCAAACTCAGCATAAAATATGTTACCTTCCCCACAGCATGGGACATGACTCCTGGGGATAAGTCTCCCTGGCACCGAGGTGGTGATGCAACTGGAAAAGGATCTTGAATCAAAGGGCAAATGTAAAGACAAATGAGTTCATATGGCTAAGACCCTTCAAAGTGAGTCAGGAGGTCACCCAGAGGTAATGCTTATGCACGTCTCAGCAGGATCTTATAGGCAGCCAAAGTAGATTCTACCCCAAATAATAGGGCACTTGAGCACTCCAGAGACACCCAGGTCCTATGGTCATGGCAGATAGCTCTGGAGTTTGGTGCCTTGTCAGTGGGCCCTACTTTGGAGTTTGTGCTCCTGAGTGCAACAGAGTTGGATGCAGATATGACTTCTTTACACATGTCTCTTCTATGCCTTTTAATTTGAACCTATAGTTGGTGCTGGAGTAGGTAGGTATACGTCCAAGAGACTTGAATCTCTGGGGTGTCCATGTACCAGCTGGGCCCTGAGCCTCAGTGGGGTTGCAACACCTACTCTCCAGTTCATTGGACTCTCCCAGGACAACTAACAAGGAGGTGAGGATGGACAACAACCACACCAAGGAACCGAGAGAGTCTACAACTGCAAGCAAGAGGGCCCCATCCATCTGTCATATGGGATCAAGGCCCCCTCTCAGTCAAAGGTGGAGTGGGCATCACCATCCCAGAATCCTCAGGATTGGGGAATAAAATATGGACTAGAGTAGATTTACTGGTATTCTGCTGTAGACTTATTGTGATTCTAGCAGTGGAAGAAATTATATCATTGATGTGGAAACAGTGGCCACCGGAGGTGCTGAAGGCAGCGAGAGGGAAAAAGAGATATAATACGGGGGCATCTGCAGGTCTTGGAATTGTCCTGATTAACATTGCAATGACAGATATAGGCCATTATATATCCTGCCATAACCTACAGAACTGAGTGGGAAAGAGTGTAAACTACAATGTAAATTATAATCGCACTTAGTGGCAATGTTCCAAAACGTGTTCATCAATTGCAATGAATGTACCTCACTAATGAAAGAAGTTGTTAATGTGGGAAAAAGTAGGAGATGTGAGGAGTGGGGCATATGGGAATCCCTCATATTTTTTAATGTAACATTTTATATAATCTGTGAATCTATAAAAAAAATAAAAAAATATTTAAAAACAATCAGAAAAAAAATGCATTTGAGTCCAGAGTCATTCTAGTCATTATAATTATTTTTAATATTGCCATTTGTCATTTTACACCTTTTAAGTGTTCTGTGTAGGTTAGTAGCATATATACTGTAATTGTTTAAATGTGGTACAGATATGGTTTACCTTTGTTGTATACAATTCATATTTCTGAATATTGATTTTCTGAATATTGATTTCACATTTTCAGTTATTATGACTATTAACCATACATTATGTTTCAACCAGTGTCACTTGTGTTTAGATAATAAAAAAAAAAGTTTTAAAAAATGCTACAGGAGGTAAAATGAGAGAATGTTTTCCCTGTTGTACATAGCTGCTGTTCTTCTTCCTTCTCTCTAGTATGCTTGTATTTATATTTTGTAAAATATAAAAAGCGTAGAGAAGATTGAGAGATTGAGGAAGCACAGTATGATTGAGAGATCATGAGTTTTATTATTATTATTATTATTATTGGAGTAATGAAATTGCTCTAAGAATGATTGAAGTGATGAATGCACAAATATGTGATTATACCAAATACCATTGATTGTACACTTTGGAAGGATTTATGCTTATTAACATGTTTCAGTAAAACTGACTTGTTAAAGAATGAAAAAAAAATTAAGGTAGTTAAGGATGTGGAAGTTATCGAAGTGTTGCGGGATTTCCTCTAGGTCCTTGGCTATGTTACATAAAAGAATTTAAGAACATGCCGTTTAGTTAGACCAGGAGTTTATTAAGGAAATGAGAGAAGGAAATAGAAATGGGACAAAATAACAGATTATGGTTTGTAGGTATACTTGCAGGCTGGTCCAGGCAGAGAAGGAGAAAAAGGGTCAATTTAACTTCTGCACTTGCTTTTTAAACCATTAATTATTTCTCCCACTTGCTAACGTTTGGGGGAGGGGACCCAATTGTTTGCTGTTTTGATTGATTACCCTGCCTGTCAAGTCCTGGGGGGGGGAGGGGGGGCGGGGCCCCTTGAGAATATCTGGGGCTTTTTCAGGATCAAGGAAAATTCTAGAGGGTTCTTTCATCAGCTTTTGGGGGAAGGGGGTGTCTCTTTCTCTCGAGGATTTCCAGGTGGAATTCCATGGCCTCGTGTTTCATGGCTGTGGTTTTCTGCCAGATCCCAGATTTGTCTTTTCATTCCCTAAACTAGCCTGATTCAAAAGGCTTTGACATTGTGAGAGAGTTCTGAGGATTTGCAAAGAGTGGTTTCCATAGAATAATGGGAAATGAAATCAGAGGAAAGTGAGTTGAAAAATGAATAGGAATTGCTTAAAAAAAAAAAAAAAAAAGGGAAGGGGGAGAAAAGGTACCAGATAGAGGATACATTGGACCCCAGGGAGAAGATCATGGGGGCAGGCTGATACTGGAGGGGAGGATATTGGAAGGGCGATGAGAAGCTGTGGGAAAGGAGTGGTGTCTGATAGGAAGAGGGGGAGTACATTTCTAGCAAGGGGAAGTCAGAGATTATGGGTCTAGCTAATCATAAATTTGAAGATGGGAAGACTTTTAATTTTATCAAAGAAATGTGAAGCAGGATTGTCAGCTAAGAGTTTTAAGACTTGGACTCTTGAGGACAGGAAAATGTATGAAATAGTTGTCCTAGAGTGTGGGTGGCAGATTTCTTAGGGGAGTGAGGTCGGATTGTTGATCAGCATTTAATGTCAATTTGTTGTTTGTGGTAAATGTAAAATGAAATAAGTGAATGCTTTGGTCATTATGTGGAAGCAGTTATGCTATTGGATTTACCAGGATGGGGCTTTGCTTTGGAAGGATAATGGAAGAAGTTGTTGTATGAGTAGATTTAGTTTCTTGAAACATTTAATGAACACTTAGCAGTGGGGTTTTGGTGGGGGATTGCTTGGAATGCCATTACAGAACATTTCCTTCCAAATATCTCTTTCTTAAATCAGTGAACAACTTCTGCCTTCCTCTCCCAACCATGATAGGGAGGACTGAGAAGCCTCAAATGGAACGTAGGGGCGCTAAATCATCAGATACACAGGACCAGCTAACTCGAATTTCTGCATCCCTCCTTATATAATTGGTATAATGAGTGTAAAGGAATTTCCCAAAAGTTAGGCCCACCTGGAATCTGTGAATGTGATCTTAGAGAAAGGATCTTTACAGAAATAATAAATAAAGGATCTTGAGATGAGATCATCTTGGATTACGATGGGTCTAAATCCAATGACAAGTGTACTTATAAGACAAGAGAAGGGGAGAAGACACAGAGGAGAAGGCCGTGTGATGAGGGAGGCAGAAATTAAGAGCTGTGTAGCGTGAATGCCTGAAGCCACCAGAAATGGGAAGAGGCAAGGAAGAATTCTCTGCTGGAGCCTTGAAGGGAGTGCAGCTATGCCTACTCCTTGATTTCGAACTTCTGGCAACTAGAACTGAGACAGAATAAATTTCTATTGTTTGGCAGCAGACTTGGCCCAGTGATTAGGGCATCCATCTACCACATGGGAAGTCCCCGGCTCAAACCCTGGGCCTCCTTGACCTGTGTGGAGCTGGCCCATGCGCAGTGCTGATGCGCGCAAGGAGTGCCGTGCCATTTAGGAGTGTCCCCGCATGGGAAGCCCATGTGCAAGGAGTGCTCCCTGTAAGGAGAGCCGCCCAGCGTGAAAGAAAGTGCAGCCTGCCCAGGAATGGTGCTGCACACATGGAGAGCTGATGCAACAAAAAGAAACACAGATTCCTGCGCTGCTCACAACAACAGAAGCAGACAAAGAAGACACAGCAAATAGACACAGAGAACAGACAACTGGGGTGGGGAAGGGGGGAAGGGGAGAGAAATAAATAAATGAATCTTAAAAAAAATTTCTATTGTTTAATGCCACCAGGTTTGTGATAATTTGTTATGGCAGTCCGAGGAAACGAATTCAATGGCAAAAAGTAAATAGTTCCTGCTCCCAGTGAAATGGACAGTGTCCTCAGGTAACAAATAAAAATAATAACAACAATACATCTTGCCAGTGCCGACCTAGGTCTGCTGACTCTATCTGTGGCCTGCACATGGCAAATTACAGAGTGCAACTGCAGACCATCCCACCAACCTGGCCCCAAGTTGACAGTAGCCTGATGACATCAGCAGAGCCACCTGAAATTCTGAACTGGAATAATGGGAGACATGGCACTGTTTTCCAAAAAGAAGTGTCTGCTTTTCTTATTTAGAATTAAAACCCAACAATATCACATCTTATAGCTTTGTTCTTCAGAAAACTGAAAAGGAAGCCTAAAGTGAACAATTATGAAAGACGTGATGCTTTGTTGATTTTTCTTCTCAGTGGAAATACATTCGTAAGTGATTTTGTTCTTGTTTTTCCTATCTTGGGTAAAAATTGCTAGCACAGGATCTCATTTCTTAGTTTTTAATAGAAAGTAAAATAGAATAATATTTGACTTTCTGCTGTTTCAGACAATTGCTTCCAAGATGCAATAACTCAAAGCCGATTGGACTAGAGCAGTGTGCATTTTCATGTGAAACTGAAATTCTAGCTCATTCGACTCCCCAGGATTTGCCTGATTTTGCTGTGGAATTAATCACAAGGCTCCTGCTTGGCAGCCTCAGACTGGGACTGAGCAAAGGCTGATTATATTATATTGTAAGAGCAGAGGCCCTAGTTATCACTGCTTTTTCTCTCTTAATATGTAGAGAAAACACAAAAGATACCAAATGAAGATCAAAGCATTAGTTTGTAAAAATATATATATGTATTTATTTTTTTAAAAGATACTTAGATTACACAAAATGTTATACAAAAAAATATAGGGGATTGCCATATGCCCCACTCCCCACACCTCCCACCCTTCCCCACATCAACAACTTCTTTCATTAGTGTAGTGCATTCATTGCAATTGATGAACACATTTTGGAGCATTGCTGCTAAGCATCAATTATAGCCTACACTGTAGTTTATACTCTTTTCCACTCAGTTCTGTAGGTTATGGCAGGATATAATGATGGCCTGTATCTCACTGTAATGTCATTCAGGGCAATTCCAAGTCCTGTCACCTTATTACACTTCTTTTTCCCTCCCTGGCCACAGTCTCCACATCAATGATATAATTTCTTCCACTGCTAGAATCACAGTAAGTCCAGTAGAATACCAGTAAATCCACTCTAGTCCATATTTTATTCCCCAATCCTGAGGATTCTGGGATGGTGATGCCCACTCCACCTATGACTGAGAGGGGGCCTCGATCCCATATGACAGATGGATGGGGCCCTCTTGCTTGCAGTTGTAGACTCTCTCGGTTCCTTGGTGTGGTTGTTGTCCATCCTCACCTCCTTGTTAGTTGTCCTGGGAGAGTCCAATGAACTGGAGAGTAGGTGTTGCAACCCCACTGAGGCTCAGGGCCCAGCTGGTACATGGACACCCCAGAGATTCAAGTCTCTTGGACGTATACCTACCTACTCCAGCACCAACTATAGGTTCAAATTAAAAGGCATAGAAGAGACATGTGTAGAGAAGTCATATCTGCATCCAACTCTGTTGCACTCAGGAGCACAAACTCCAAAGTAGGGCCCACTGACAAGGCACCAAACTCCAGAGCTATCTGCCATGACCATAGGACCTGGGTGTCTCTGGAGTGCTCAAGTGCCCTATTATTTGGGGTAGAATCTACTTTGGCTGCCTATAAGATCCTGCTGAGACGTGCATAAGCATTACCTCTGGGTGACCTCCTGACTCACTTTGAAGGGTCTTAGCCATATGAACTCATTTGTCTTTACCTTTGCCCTTTGATTCAAGATCTTTTTCCAGTTGCATCACCACCTCGGTGCCAGGGAGACTTATCCCCAGGAGTCATGTCCCATGCTGTGGGGAAGGTAACATATTTTATGCTGAGTTTGGCTTGAAGAGAAGCCACATTTGAGCCGTATGGAGGCTTTCAGGAGGTAACTCTTAGGCAGCCTACAGTACTAGGCTAAGTTGCAATTTTGAGAGCAAAGGCTCATAGGCGTAATCGTCAATATCAAGGGTGCATCAATGGACCATCCTTCTTTACCAGTCATTGCCCTGCAATTAGGGGATTGTTGCTATTCCACTAGAGAATGTGGCAGAGCTCCCCAGGATGGGAATTCAATATTCTCTCAGTTATTGTGTGAATCTCCACCCATTCTGATAATACCTCATGAACATTTGAACATTTATATACTTTACATGTATGCCCAGGTGAACTTTCTCTCATATATCCCCCATCACTGACACCCAACACCAATGATCCTGCCCTGCTACCGTTGTAACCCTTCTGTGGTTCAAAACTTCTTCAAAAATGAAGCCAATAATTTTGCCAATTACAATTAATAGGAAAATGAAATAATAATGGTAGGTTTAAACATAAGAAATAGAATGCATAATAATTTAGGAAAACTAAAACTAAAATAAAATTTATAAGTTGGGATATTAAAAATAATGAAAAATATAAAAAATTCTTTTGATATCTTGCCTTTCATCATTGTAATATCTGTTGTCCTGTATTTGCAGTGACATTCTCCTCCATTTCTTCCCTAGTGTATTACTTTTTAAAAAATATATATGCTCTTTTTTGTTTATCTTTTTATTTCTCTCCCCTTCCCCTTCCCCTGTTTCTGCTCTCTGTGTCCATTTGCTGTGTGTTCTTCTGTGTCCTCTTGCATTCTCAGCTGCACTGGATATCTGTGTCTCTCTTTGTTGCATCATCCTGCTGCATCAGCTCTCCACGTGTGCAGTGCTGCTCCTGGGCAGGCCACGCTTTTTTCATGTGGGCCAGCTCAATGTGGGACATGCTCCTTGAGCATGGGGCTCCCCTATGTGGGGGACATCCCTGTGTGACACGGCACTCCTTGCACGCAGCAGTGCGGTGTGTGGGCCAGCCCGCCACACAGGCTAGGAGGCCCTGGGTTCGAACCCTGGACCTCCCATATAGTAGACACATGCTCTTTCAGTTGAGCCAGGTTTGCTTCCCTAGTGTATTACTTTTCATTGTGTCTTCAAAGAAGTTTTAGTTCACAGTAAAGTCACATACAGAGCACAGTGGACTTCCATAAACCCAACATTCTCCTCCTTTTCCCCTTTCCCATATTAATAACCTTTTTATATGTGGATGGTATATTTGTCACAATTGATGTACAAATACTGAAACGTAGCCACTAACCATGGTCAATGGTTTACATTATGGTCTACACTCTAGACCATACACTTTTATAAATTTTTGATGAAATTTATCAAGGGCTGTATCCATCAGTGCAAGATCGTGCAGAACACTTCCATTGCCCCCTAAATACCCCTTTTCCATCAATCTATTCCTCCCTTCCTCTGTCCTCGGGGCCCATGGCAATAACCAGGCTTTAATCCTTGAAGGAAAAGATTCAACAACACTGAGGGCTTGACACAGTGGTCTGTCCTCCCCTGTCAGGGACCACTCATATTCTCAAAAGACACCCTCCTTTCTGTTCGAGAACATATTGGGCCTCCCCAGGATGGGAGTCCCACTCCTTCCTGCTCATTATGTGGGTCTCCCCCTGCTGATACAACACATTATGGCAAAATGATCACTCACACATTCTCTAAAAGACTGCCCCAGGTGTGCCCTGTCCCAAATGTTCCCCATCCGACACTTTAAACCAGTAACCCTGTCCTGTCATATTGTCAAAAAAGTTTCCCAACACTGTAGTTTCAACTACATTCTTGCCAATCCCCAGTGTTCACCTGCTCCCTCTCCCAACCCTTTCCCCAGTTCCATGGACTGTCCAACCCATCCTCCCCATGCAACACTCCTGTCAAGGTTGCACCACCCAACCCAAGAGTATCCTTACACCCCTGTCATATCTCTTCACTGCACAACTACTCACTGCTACCTTATCATAGATTTCACCCATATGGGTGTTGGCTCACAACCTTCTTTTCCCTTTCTATTTCCTGTCAACCTATCATCCAGACTCTAGCTCTCTGAGTCAGCTCAATTTGCTTAATTCATATCAGAGAGGTCACGTAATATTTGTCCTTCAATGTCCAGCTTGCTTCACTCAACATGAGGTCCTCAAGATTCATCCATGATATCTTGTGTGTTAGTACTCTAATCCTTCTTACAGCTGAATAATATTCCATTGTATGTATACCACATTTTGTTTTTCCATCATCATTTGATGGGCAGTTGGGTTGATTCTAATTTTTGGCAACAGTGAATAATGCCACTATGAACATTGGTGTGCATATATCTGTTCATGTCTTTGTTTTCAGTTCTTCTAGGTATATACCCAGCAGTAGAATTGCTGAGTTATATGGTAGATCTATAGTTAGTATTCTGAGGAACAACCAAACTATCCTCCACTATGGTTGGACCATTCTACATTCCCACCAGCAGTGGATAAGGGTTCCATTCCTCCACATCCTCTCCAACACTTGTAGTCCTGTTTTTTTAATGGCCACCAGTCTAATTGGTGTAAGGTGCTATCTCATTGTAGTTTGATTTACTTTTCCCTAATAACTAGTGATGTTGAACATCTTTGCATGTGCTTTTTAGCCATTTGTATTTCTTCTTTGGAGGAGTGTCTTTTCAAATTACTTGCCCATTTTTAAAATGAGTTGTTTATCTTTTTATTTTCAAGATAGAGGATTACTTTGTATATGCTGGATATTAGGCTCCTATCAGATATATGGTTACCAAATATTTTCTTCCATTGGGTAGGCTGTCTTCACTCTCTTGATAAACTCCTTTGAGGGGCAAACATTTTTAATTTTGAAGAGGTCCCATTTATCTATTTTATCTTTTGCTGCTCATGCTTTGGGTGTGATGTTCATGAAGCCATTTCCTATTACAAGGTCCTGTAGATGCTTCCCTATACTATCTTTTAAGGTCTTTATGTTCTTGGCTCTTATATTTAGATCTTTGATCCATCTTGAGTTTGTTTTTGTTTAAGGTGTGAGATGGTGTTCCTCTCTGATTCTTTTGGGTATAGATATCCAGTTCTCCAAGCACCATTTGTTAAAGAGATCATTCTCTCCCAGCTGAGTGGGCTTGGTGGCCTTGTCAAATATCAAATGACTGTATATGTTAGGATCTATATTGGAACTCTCAATTCAGTTCTGTTGGTTGGTATGTCTCTACTTTTGTCAATACCATGCAGTTTTGATCACTTGTGTCAATACCATGCAGTTTTGATCACTGTAGCTTTGTAGTATGTTTTAAAGCCAGGTATTATGATTACTCTGATTCATTTTTCTTTTTCAAGATGTCTTTGGCTATTTGGGGCCTCTTGCCCTTCCAAATAAATTTCATAGTTAGTTTTTCCAATTCAGCAAAAAATGCTGTGTTGATTTTTATTGTGATTGCATTAAATCTGTAGATTAGTTTGGGTAGGATAGACATCTTAATGATATTTAGTCTTCCTATCCATTAACAGGGAATATTCTTCCATTTATTTAAGTCTTCTTTGATTTCCTTTAATACTGTTGTGAAGTTTTCTGTGTGTAAGTCATTTATATCTTTAGTTAAATTTATTCCTAGGTATTTGATTTTTTTAGTTACTGTTGTAAAACGTACTTTTTTCTTGAGTTCCTCCTCAGATTGCTCATTATTGGTGTACAGACATGCTACTGATTTTTGTGCATTGATCTTATAACCTGTGGCTTTACTGAACTCATTTTACGTTCTAGAAGTTTTATTGTAGAACTCTCAGGGCTTTCTATATATAGGATCATGTCGTCTGCAAATGGTGAAATTTTGACTTCTTCCTTTCCAATTTGGATGCCTTTTATATCTCTTTCTTACCTTAGTGCTTGAGCAAGTACTTCTAACACAATGTTAAATAGGAGTAGTGATAGTGGGCATCCTTGCTTTGTTCCTGATCTTAGAGGGAAACCTTTTAGGATTTCACCATTGAATATGATGTTAGCTGGGGGTTTTCTTATATACATTTTATCATGTTCAGAAAGTTCTCTTCTATTCCTATCTTTTGCCGTGTTTTTATCAGGAAAGAGTGCTGTATTTTGTTGAAGGCTTTTTCTGCATCTCTAGAGATGAACATGTGACTTTTTTCTTTCTATCTGTTTATGTGATGTGTTATATTGATAGATAGAACCATCTTTGCATACTTGGTCATGGTGTATAATTCATTTGATGTGTTGTTGAATATGATTAGCCAGTATTTTGTTGAGGATTTTAGCATCTAGATTCATTAGAGAGATTGGTCTGTAATTTTCCTTTCTTGTGGAGTCTTTGTTTGGCTTTGGTTATGTTAATGGTGGCATCATAGAATGAATTAGGCAATGTTCCTTCTACTTTTATTTTTTGGAAGAGTTTAAGCAGGATTGGTGTTAGTTCTTTCTAGAATGTTTGGTACTATTCATCTGTGAAGCCATCTGTTTCTGGGCTCTTCTTTGTTGGGAGGTTTTTGATGACTTATTCTGTTTCTTTACTTGTGATTAGTCTGTTGAGTTAATAAATTTCTGCTTTTATAAATGGAGGCTACTTGTGTGTTTATTGGAATTTGTCCAATTCCTCTAAATTATCCTTCTTGTTGGCATATAATTTTTCAAAATATCCTCTTATGATACTCTTTATTTCTGTGGGGTTAGTGGTGATATCCCCATCCTCATTTCTTTTGTTTATTTGCCTCTTCTCTCTTTTTTTGCTTTGTTACTCTAGCTATGGGTTTGTCAATTTTATTGAGCTTCTTGAAGAATCAGCTTTTAGTTTTGCTTATTATTTCTAATGCCTCCTTATTTTCTATTTCATTTAGTTCTGCTCTAATCTTTGTTATTTCCTTCTTTCTACTTCCTTTGGGGTTAGTTTGCTGTTCTTTTTCTAATTCCTCCAGGTGTGCAGTAAGGTCTTTGATTTTAGCCTTTTCTTCTTTTTTGATTTATGCATTTATGGTTATGAATTTCCCTATTAGTACAGATTTTGCTGCATCCTATAGATTTTGATGTGTGGTGTTGTCATTTTCATTCATTTCAAGGTAGTTGCTGATTTTTTTTCCTCCTTGACCAAGTGTTTGTCTAAGACTATGTTGTTTAACTTCCAGATCTTTGTTCCTAATCTGGTTTTCTGGCTCTTACTGTTTCCAGCTTCATTCCATTGTGGTCAGAGAAATTACTTTGTATAATTTCAGACTTTCTGAGTTCATTGAGATTTTTTCTGTGGCCTAGCATGTTTTCTATTCTGGAGAATGACCCTTGTGCATTTGAGAAGAATGTATATCCCACTGTTTTTTTGGGTGTAGTGTTCTGTATATGTCTATTAGGTCCAGATCCTCTAATGTATTATTCAAAACCTTTGTTTCTTTATTGATTCTCTGTCAAGATGTTCTGTCTAATGGTGATAATGGTGTATTAAATTCCCTCACTGTAATTGTAGAGGCATCTATTTCTCCAATTAGTTTTACCAGTGTTTGCCTCATGAATTTTGAGGCACCCTGGTTAAGAGCATAAATGTTTATTATCTTTCCTTCTTCTTGAAAATTACCCCCTTTACTAATACATAGTGTCCATCTTTGTCTCTTGCAATAGCTTTGTATTTAAAGTCTATTTTGTTTGATATTAGTATATCTCCTCCCACCCTTTTTTGGTTATTGTTTGCTTGTAAGATTGTTTTCCTGCCATTCACTTTACACCTCCTTGAGTTCCTGGGTCTAAGGCGGGTTTCTTATAGACCCAGATAGGTTATATTTCCTTGTCCATTCTGTCAATCTTGTCTCTTGACTGGTGAGTTTAATCCATTAACATTCAGTGTTACTATTCTCAAGGAATTACTTACATTAGCCATATTTTCTTTGGGTTTATATATGTCATATGTTGTTTTTTTTCTCTTTTTGTCTTTTTGGTTGTTCTTACACTCTCCTCCAACTCTGTCACTCCTGTTTTTTTTCTTTCCTCCTGCAGAACTCCCTTTAGTATTTCTTGAAGGGCAGGTTTCTCGTTGGCATATTCTTCTAAGTTTTTGTTTATCTGTGAATATTTTGAACTCTCCATCATTTTTGAATGCCAGCTTTGCTGGATAGAGAATTCTTGGCTGGAAGTTTTTTTCTTTTTGTACCTTAACTAAGTCATACTATTGCCTTCTTGCCTTCATGCTTTCAGATGAGAAATTGGCACTTAATCTTATTGAGCATCCCTTGTATGTGATAGGTCTCTTTTCTCTTGCTGCTTTCCATATTTTCTCTTTGTCTTGAGCATTGAACAGTGTGATAAGTATTTGTCTTGGGGTAGGCCTGTTGGGATTTATACTGTTTGGAGTGCATTGCACTTCCTGGACATGTACATCCATGTCCCTCAATAGGGTTGGGAAGTTTTCAGCCATTATTTCTTCCAACACTCCATCTATCCCCTTCTCTTCTCTTCTCCCTCTGGGATGCCTATAATGCATATATTTGTGCATTTTGTGTTGTTGTTCAAATCCCTAAGTTCCTGCTGGATTTTTTTCTATCTTTTTACCTATCTGTTTGATTTCAGATGTACTGTCTTCCACATCACTAATTATTTCCTCTGCCTGTTCAAATCTGCTGTTATCTGATTCCAGTTTGTTTTTGATTTCTTGGATTGTGCCATTCATCATCATCATATCCATGTTCTTTTTATGTTTGTTTACAATTTCGTAAGTATATTCTCTGTGTCTTCCTTTTTTTTTTAAGATTTATTTTATTTATTTCTCTCCCCTTCCCACCATTGTCTGCTCTGTGTCCATTTGCTGTGTGTTCTTCTGTGTCTGCTTGCATTATCAGGCAGCTCCAGGAAACTGCATTTCTTTTTGTTGTGTCATCTTGCTGTGTCAGCTCTCCATGTGTGCAGTGCCACTCCTGGGTGGGCTGAGCTTTTTTCATGTGGGGCAGCTCTCCTTGCGGTGCACACTCCTTGTGCATGGGCAACCCTATGCAGGGGTGCCCCTGCGTGGCACGGCACTCCTTGCACATGGCAGCACGGCCTGTGGGCCAGCTACCACATGGGTCAGAAGGCCCTGGGTATCAAACCCTGGACCCTCCATATTGTAGGCAGATGCTCTATCAGTTGAGCCATGCTCACTTCCCTCTCAGTGTCTTCTTAATATCCTTAATCTCTTCCTTCACTTCATTATGTGAAGTGATATTTGCTTGGACATTTTTTATTGTTCTGCATCTCTTCCTGGTTTTTAGTTTGTTCATTGGACTGGGCCATGTCTTCCTGTTTCTTGATATGGTTTGTAATTTTTTTGTTGTTGTCTGGTCATCTTTTTATCTTGATGGGTTTATTCAGTTGATTAGATTCTCTCTCTACTCCAGGGTTTTATTTAGTTGCTGTTTTTGTGTGTGTGAGGTTTTCTCTTTGACACTTTGTTCTTATTCTACTTCCTTGCTGTTGTTTATGTTTCCTTGAAGGAAAAAGATTAGGGCCAGAGAAAGTGAAAGAGGTAAGAAAAGAAAAATGATAATAGTAATAATAATAGTAAAAGTTAGAAGTGGAATTGTATAAGACCTGGGAAAATGAATATTTAAATCATGTAAGCATGAGTTATGGTAATAACAATAAAAGGGTGTAGTACCTACAGTGAAATGGGGAACCTAATAGAGAAAAACATATAGAATGAATTTAAAGGCCAGAATGATGAGGAGAGAGGGAAAGAGAAAAGAAAGGATAAAATGAAAAATGTTAATGAAAGAAAGAAAACAGAATAGATGAGATATATAGAAATAAAAACCAGAAAAAATAAGGACTAAACAAAGAGAGGTGGACTGTAAGAACAACAGAAAGTGGAAGATAGAAAGGGGAAGGAAGGAAAAGAGTATTGGTAGACAAAATCATTATACACTGAAAAGGGGAAATCAAGGAAGAGGAAACACAGCAAACAAGAAACAAGTCAGCAGCAACAAATTTTTTTAAAAAGGGGGTGGTGGAGAAAGAGGAAAGAAAAACAAGAAAACAAACAAACAAACAAACACAGAATCAAGCAGTCAAACAAAAACTGAGGAAAAACAAACAGCCTTCCCTCTTATGCCCCTGAAGAGCTTCTCAGGCTGCTGGTGTTCACCAGTTACCCTGCAGCCTGCCTCTGCACGTTCTGAAGTGGGTTTTAGCGAGTAAACTAAGTTGGATTTTAAAAAGGAACCATTTTAAAGAACAATAAGAGACCCAAGGGAAGTTAAGACAAAAATACTGTCTCTGTGTTCCCTGTCCTCAAGTATAACCCCGCCAGGGCCCTCGTATTTTCAAAGCGTAGACTTCTCTGCTGAGCCACATTTTCTTGTTGGGTCTGTTAGCTACAGAGCTATCCAGTCACTTCCACTAGGGCTGGTCTGACTCTTTGTGGTTGTATAGATTCCTGGTGATCAGGAGCCTGTCTGTCCCTGCCCCCTTTCTATTCTTATTGCTTTCCCTCCCAGGGCAGCAGGATGCCATAATCTGTGTGATCTGATCCCCGCTCACCTCTCCTGGCCAGGTTGAGCTCCCTTCTGAAATTCAAATGGGACCCTGGTATGCGAACTCACGGTGGAGAAATGACTCTCAACCCTCTTTCAGACATACCTCTCCTCCCAGTGGACCCTCAATAGGCTCTTGGAAAGTTATTAAGCACTTCCTACTGCCTGCCTCCCTAAGGGGAGTGGGATTTTTGATAGTTTTTAGCACCAGAGCAGTCAATTGCCTGACTCCGCCCTCTCCCAGTCCAGGTTCTTCTCTCCCAGGTCAACTAGGTAAATCAGGCTGCCTAAGCAGATTCGCCTCTCCCCTCTTCCCAGGGCCACCTCTTGCCAGCTGGCATGCTCCCTAAAGTTCAAAGGGGGTCCAGGTAACCAAATCCACAGAAAGGAAATTCCTCTCTACACTTAGCCGGAACCCTCTTACTCCCAGCCTCCTGCTCAGTGGCTGGTGGGAGTCAGGAGGTTCACCTGCAGTTTCCAGTCACTGGGGTGAGAAAGTCATGGTTTTCCTTTGGCTTTTTATCTCTTTGTCCTGTTCTCTCCAGATTGATGCCCTGAAGCCTCCTGCTCTGTGGGTTCCCGAAACAGCTCATTCAGGCAGGATCTTTCCCCTTCTCAGCACATTTTTGTGAGAGAGGTGATGAGTAAAAAAAAGCATTGGTTCTGCTGTTGACAAACCTAGACTGGAGAATATGGCTTGCACCTGAGATGAAGCAGGGCATTTTACTCATGTCTCTGAATTTAAGCTGAAGGGTAGAGGACTGGCTTGAATTATCCGTGCAGAGACTGGAATAGAAGGTTCAGAGTCCTCGCTGGGTGGATGAGAGCAGTAAGAGCAGGGAGCTCTGTGTCTGCACAACATGGGGAAATTACATGAGCATGGAGGGCTAGTACGTGAACAAAAGAGAGCTAGAGGAAGCGGATGTGGCTCAAACGTTGAGTGCCAGCCTCCCATATGGGAAGTCTCTGGTTCTTTTCCTGATGCCTCCTGAAAAAGCAAAAAACAAACAACAAGCAAAACAAACAAAAAAAACAAACTCAGGGAATCTGTTATGGCTCAGTGGTTGAGCACTGGGTCCTGGGTTCAATCCTTGGCACCCAGTCCCTTAAAAAAAAAAGAGAGAGAGAGTGAGCTAGAGAAAGCTAGCCTGTAGATAGAGAGGTGACTGGGGAAAGGAGCAAAGATAAAGGGTCCCTGACGTGAGGTATAGATGGGGACAAAGCCAATTTATTTTAAAGTTTCCAGTAACAGTTGTTTCTCTGTTTCAGTATATTATACGGAAATTGCTAATGCCTTGTCATTTAATAAACTGAAAATTACTAAAATGTATTTACAATCATCAAAGTCAAATGAGCATCTGAAGTCTCTGTGGGAATTTGTTCCTTGATAATGTTTCTGTTTTAAAAGTGAACATTTTTTTTCCAGAATGAAAAAAAAAATCCATAAAACTGCTTTTATCCTTAGTGGAGTGACTGATATTATCTAGGTATGTGACAAACTGTGAAATAATAGACAATTCCAAGTAAGTTAGAAAGTTAAATTCAGCAAGTAATAACAAGCCCTTAATTTGAACTCAATGAAAGAGACATACAATTTCATTGATCATTGAGCTCAGTTTTTAGACACCACATGTCTTGGCTTGGCCATGCCTGTTCTCATGTTAGGCCATTTCAAGCCACAAATCAAGGAAATATTAGGAGAGGAAAGGAGACTAGAAGTGTAAGCAGTGATTTAGTGTACCCTCACTCCAGTTAATCCTGGGTTTTAAGTGATCAAAATGACAATGAAAGGTTCATTATGATTGAGCATTTCAGGTAATTAGCCTCCCCACTACCTTTTTTACTTATATTATGTGACATATCTATCAGTTCTTTCTTAGAGCTATTTATATCCAGTTATATGAATAAATCTGTCCATATAAAAGGAAATGGTTTTGTTCAACTTTGAGGTAGTAATTTACTGAGTTAATAAAATTATTTCTTAAATCTTGAATACATTAGAGGTTACTATTCCTGTGTTAATAATAGACCACAGACCATAGAGTTGTGAAAACAAAAGGAAATGAGAACTGGGAGAGCGTCACTTTGATCATACTGTCAGTCAACTAATGTTTCTACTTCCTTTCTTACGTCTTCCTGCCAGCTCATTTTGACACACACTTTAACAATATACAATCCTAGTTTCCTCAAGAGGTTATCAGCGGGGGATCTTCTCCACTATCCTCACTGAAACAATGGCATCGCTTTCAATGGAAGCTGCTACTTACGATTTTTCACCACCATAACCCAGACACAGGTCTACGTGCTTTATATTTATTAATTAATTTCACCCCCACAATTACCCATAAGAAGAAAGATTTATCTTTTTTATTTTTTTATTTTTTATTTTTTATTATTTTAATTTCTCTCCCCTTCCCCACCCAACCCCCCCCCCCCCCCATTGTCTGCTCTCTGTGTCCATTTGCTGTGTGTTCTTCTGTGACTGCTTCTATCCTTATCAGTGGCACTGGGAATCTGTGTTTCTTTTTGTTATGTCATCTTGTTGTGTCAGCTCTCCGTGTGTGCGGCGCCATTCCTGGGCAGGCTACACTTTGTTTTGCACTGGGCGGTTCTCCTTACGGGTCACACTCCTTGCACGTGGGGCTCCCCTATGTGGGGGACACCCCTGTGTGGCAGGGCACACCTTGCGCACATCAGCACTGCATGTGGGCCAGGTCCACACAGGTCAAGGAGGCCCAGGGTTTGAATTGTGGACCTCCCATGTGGTAGGCAGACGCCCTATCCATTGGGCCAAGTCCGCTTCCCTATCTTTTTTAAAGATGAGGAAATGAGGGCACAATGTTTACTGAAACTTAGGTAGTCTGATTCAAGCCCATGCTCTTTAGTATTATGCTGTCCTTCTACTTGTGAAACTGCTTCTCCAATGGCTATTTTGTTCATGTGGATTCCTGGACTGCCTCTTGAGTCCTCTTCTCATAAAGGTTGGGAATAATGTGCAGAAAGGTCAAATGATTTGCTGGTATTTGCACAGTGAGTAGGTGGTGAAGCTCAGCTTACAGCCAGGTCCTATTATGTTTAATGATACCATAGTACTGGATGTGGTTGAAGTTTTCAACATAGGAGAAATTGACCCTAAAACAAATTTTCAGTTCTTTCAGAAATAAATTCCAAGCGGATTTAAGAATTAAATCTTGCAAATGAAACCATAAAAATATTGGAAGAAAATTTTGGTGAATGTTTATGTAATCTTGGAATGGCAAAGGACATTCTAAAAATGGCACTAAAGTAGGAAAGATGGGTACATTAGATTTCCTAAAAATAAAAAGATCAATATATGAAAACACTGAATAAAAAGGAAAGATAACTCAGTTCAAGATAGTAATTTTCTCTCTCTTTTGGATTCATTCATTTATTTATTACAAAAATATTGACCCTGGTATAAAATGGAAAGTAAAAACAGATAATGCCCTGGCTTAAATGAGTGTATAATCTAGAGGAGTCAGGCAATGACCGATGAATGTACAATTATATTAACAAGAAAAGAGAGCAAAGTACTGTGAAAGCAGGTATCAAATGAGCCTAATACAGACTGGGATGCCAGGAAAAACCTCCTGTGGGAGTAAGGCTTGAGTGAAGATAAGAAGGAAGAGTACCAGTTAACCAGGTGAAGGCAGCAAGGGGAGATTTCCAGGCATGTCCTTTGGTGGGAAAGAGCATGGTTCATTTTAAGAAGAAAGAGAAGACCAATGTGACCCAAGAGTAAGTAAATTGCAGAATGGGATGGAATGAAATGGAGAGGTAGGTGTTACTTATCAACATAGGGAGCCCTGGAAGAGAAGTAGGTATGGATAGGATAGAAGATCAAGAATTTGATATTGGACTTGCTAAGGTTGAGATATCTTAGAAAAGGCCAAGTGGAGATGTCAAGTTGGATATAAGGACCCAGAGTGTAAAAGACAGGCCTGGTGTAGAAATATAAATTGAATTTAGGGGATTTGAATCTCTGGACTGACAATGTGATAGCCAGGTCCTGAGCCTCAACAGACTCCAGCACCTACAATCTGATTTATTGGACTTACCACACTCAGCTAAGATGGAGTTGAAGAAGGACAACCACCACACCATGGAGCCTAGAGTGATTACAACTGAAAATGGGAGGATTGCATCCAGCATCCATGTGGAATCTGAGCCTCCTCTTGACATAGAGGTGCAATGGACACAACCAATCCAATGTCCACATAGAAGAGGTGGCATTGGATTGGGAAAAGTGGACATGGTGGACGATGGGTATGGGGAAAGGCAGGAAGAGATGAGAGGTGGAGGCATCTTTGGGACATGAGCTGCCCTGGATGGTGCTTCAGAGGTAATCACCGGACATTGTAAATCCTCACAGGGCCCACTGGATGGAATGGAGGAGAGTATGGGCCATGATGTGGACCATTGTCTATGAGGTGCAGAGGTGCCCAAAGATGTACTTACCAAATCCAATGGATGTGTCATGATGATGGGAACGAGTGTTGTTGGGGGGGGAGAGGGGGGTGGGGGGGTCGGGTTGAATGGGACCTCACATATATATTTTTAATGTAATATTATTACAAAGTCAATAAAAAAAAAAGAAATATAAATTGAGAATCATTCCCATATATAGCATAGGAATGAAGCAATGCTCATGGATGAGCACATAAAGGGAGAGAGGGTAAAGTGAGAAGAGAAGAATACTAGGACCAAGCCTTGAGGAATGCCAGTATTGAATGGCCAGCCAAGCAGAGGATGAACCTACAAAAATGACAGAAGTTTGAGTCAAAAGGAAAGCCCAGAAGAGTGTGAAGTCATAGAAGAAAGAAAAATAAGTATTGCAAAAAGAAGGGAGGAAACAAGTGTCAAGTGCTTTTTAAAAGTCAAGTAAGATGAAAACTGAAAAATGTCCATTCCATTTAGAAGCCTAGAAGATACTGATGACTTTGGCAGAAGCATTCCTGGTATAATAACAGAGGTAGAATCCAAATTGGAGTTGGTTGAGGGGTGAGTGAGCAGTAAGAAAGGAAACCAAGACTGAAGTATAGAATATGTCTAACAAATTTGTTTGCATAGAGGGAAAGAGTGAGTGATAGAAGAAGAGAAGTATGGAATTGAAGTAGTAGTATTGTAGTATTTTATTTTTTAAGATGGGAACAACTTAGCTATATAGTGGTGTGAATCTGTGTTTACAAATTCAGGTGTGCAAGATATATAACTTGTAGTTTTTCTAAGACTGGACTTAATTTTATTTAGGTCCTGCTTCACCAGAGTAGTAGAGATTTAGGCTTAGTTCACTTAAAACACATCTCCTTTCCCCAAGGTAGTATCAAGGCTCTGAGTGGGCCCACCAGTTGTCAGTTTTGTGCTGTGTTTCCTGGCTGGTAGCTGCTCTCTGATGCCATGTGCCTTAGGCACATCCCAGAGGTACTACTTCTCTGGGTCTGGCTGCTTCACTAGGCTTTTCAAGGAGTAGAGGGGTCCTTATTTTGAGATCCACTGAACTCTTTCTTCCCATTCCCTCCTCTCCCTCTTTCCTTCTCAGTCTCCAGGGGCAGCTTTTCCTAGCCTGGGTGGTGGGGATGGGGGGGGGGGGGGGGGCAGGGAGTGGAAAGGAAAACTTTCTTTATATGATTTACTTTTCTAACATTCCTTTTTGTTCTTCTCAGATCTGTTGGATCCCAAAATAGGAAGACTTGTGACATTCTGTTTTCTGCCCATCCACTGCTATTAAAATTTATCCAGGACAGTAATTCTGTTCTTTATCTAGCCAGACTGAGTTCAAGATCGTGGAAGACAAAGATTAGGTCATCTTGTGTACTGCTATACCTCTAATGCTTAGAAGAGTGCCTGGTAATAACAAGTTCTTAATGACTACCTGCAGAAGTTAAAAATTAAAAGAAGGAAGAAAATAGAGTGATGAAAGAAAAGAGAGGGAAGGATGGGATGGAGGGACAGAAGAAGGGAGAGAAAGGAGGAAAGAAGGGAGGCAGGAAGGAAGGCAGGAAAGAAAGAAGAAAAAAGAGAAAGGAAAAAGGAAGGAATATCTGGTGGATGGATGAAAGCAGTGTGTACTTCACTTAGCACACCTCAATGCCAAATGTAAACTGAAAGCAAGCCTCTCTAACAAAATCTCTATAATCCTCCATCAACTGATGCTTTACCCAGAGACACAGGGACACTCTAAGTTTGCTCTACATCCAACTCCAGAGATACTTTCCACATGGTCTCCAGATGTTTTGTTTTTCTACGTCATATAGTGACTTTCAGGTGGGTTGGCCCTTTTCTTAGTACACCCTCTTATTTCTTGCAGAAATCTGTTAACATTTCTGGCACTTGGGTGCCATACTTCCCTAGTTTCTAGTGCCAATATAGATTTTTACCTTTGCTGCATTTCTTGGCACATTTCAGTGAAAATATGGAAGAAGGAGTAGCGAAGCATATAATTTCCACCTCAAACCATGGTCTGTGTGATCTTACCAAACATGCATTCTTCAACCCTAGAAATCTGTTTTATATGCAACATAATCAGTGGATTCTTTGGGAAGGTGGAGGCCCTTTTGTGTTGACCCCAAGTTATTTCTTCAGAACCCGAGGCAACTTGGTCAGGAGAAAGATGCTGACCATGTTCCCATTATTGGATATAGAGGTCTCATAGCCTCCTCTGCCAGAAAGAGTCCTCAAGGCTCAAGGGAAGAAAATGAGGAGCAATAGAAATAGAATGGCTGCCAGTAGTGAGAAGGTTTCCTTTGCTTTAACTATACTGAGGACAACCTGGCTGCCAATAATAGTTAATTTTAATGGACATTTTATATCCATTCCATCTAAAGTTTTTTTAAATAAAAGCCTTGTCCAAAAGTAAAATATATTGCTGTAAAGTAATTGTATTTTTAAAGCTATCAACTTAAAATTATTTCAGTTCATGTGTTTTTCCCCCCCTGGCCTACACATTTTACTTTGTTTTGTTTCTGATAATAAGTTTATGTATCTTGATCTAATTTCACAGAAATGCTTACAGAATATCTCCTTACTTGCTCTAAAATTACCCTTGAATTAAAGGATATGTTTTAGTACATGTTTATAGCTTCTCCATTAAGGACATCCAGATGGCCAGGGAGTTCCTCAAACTGGGGTCCCAGGGAAACAGTGGATAGATGTTGAACTCTTTTAGAATTGACTCCTTAGAAGCAACATCAACTCTCAGAACTGTCAATTCTTTATATGTGTACTTGTCAGCCAAACGGGTGCTGATGCAAAGTATTAGAAATCTGGATTTTGTAAAGGATATTTATTTGAAGTAGAAGCTTATAGTCACAAGGCCCTAAAGAGTCCAACTCAAGGTACCAGAAGAGGTACTTCCCACCCAAAATCATTTGTCACATGTTGAAACAAGATGGCAGGCAATGTCTGTGAGGATTCAGCCTTCCTTCTTCCTCTTAAGGCTCTGTGGACCCAGCTTCTTCCCATCTCAACTGTAGGCTGGTATAAGGCTCATCTCTCTCCTGGAGCTTGTTTCTTTCTGGGCTCAGTGCTCTGTTCTCTTCACATGGTCAGCTAGAGACTATCAGGCTCATCTCTCTTCCTGGTATCTCTGTCATGTCTCATGGAGCCTCCTCTCATTCCTGGTATATCTGCTGCTCTGTGTAACTACTTCCATGTGAGAGTCTGTTTTATCAGCCCAAGAGGGCTGGGACTCAACGTGAGTCACCCTCTATGAATCAAAGCCCTAATCTTAACCTAATTTAATCAGACATCTCAACTGAATCTAATACAGTCAAAGGGTCTCATGCCCAGAGTAACAGACCCATTTACAAACAAAATCAAATATCTTTTTTTGAAATTCATAAATAATATCAAGCTGCTACAATATGTTAGATATAGTTTACCACTAAGAATTGCCTTTGGTTGTAACTAATAGGAATTAATACTAGCTTGAGCATGGTGGAGTTTTATTTTTTTACTCTTAAAAAACTCTATCTGGAGACAAGTAGTCTAGGACTGGTACCAGCACCAAAGTTCTCACCTTGGGTTGCATCACCTTGATGCATGGATTTCTTCTTAAGGGCCCAGGGTTAGGCCAGTTGAGTGCTGGATCTCCAGCCATCACCAGCACATTCCAGGTCAAGCAGAAGAAGACAGGGAGGACAAAAGGGTGATCCTTCCTTTTAAGGAACCTCCTCAGAACTCACCATAACACTTCTGCTTACTTCTTCTTGGCCAGAACCTAAATCTCTATGAGGGAAGATGGGAAATATGGTTATTTGAGCTGGGTACATTGCTGTCTCAAATAAAATTGAGATTCTCTTACTAGTGGTGAAAGGGAAACTCAGTCATGTGGGATACACACAGCAGTCTCTGCCACAAGCATTTTCAAAGGCTTTTTTAAAAAGTTGAGCAACCTTTTTAAAAAATCTTATTTGGGTGTACAGTCATTGCCCCTGCTTTCCCTCTTCCACTTCACAAATTTCTGAAGGATTTTCTATAGAGTCTTAAGGATTCTCTGGGTTTGAAAAATCATTAGCTGAGATAATTTCTAAGATAAGAAAATTTAAAACAATTCTTATTCTTTGATTTTTGTTGCCTGTGAGAGAGGTGATGCCTAAAGGATTACAGGTCTCAGTGATTATATATGCTTTTTAAAATTATGGTTGTTAAAATATAGGTGCCAACAATCAATGTTTTAATTCATTTTCCTCATTCTGAGCACTTCGTTCATGGAACAATAACCCCCTTTCCCTCCAGTTCCCACCAAGCTTCTAAAAAGGGATAAAGATGAACTAGATTTGGGATGAACATATAGCTGAAGAAATCTTTTTTTTGTTCTTTTCTGTTTTCCACTTTGTGGGTATGAACAAACTGATGCTGGAGACAGATAATTGCTCAGCCACATTTGACTCTGCTGTGCTTTCTGAGTTATTTGTAAAGCACAAATTATTCCTCTGATAGCTCAAAAATAATTACATATTTTAGTATTAACTTAAGAAGTTGCACAAAGTGCATGAGCGTTAAAGCACACACTTACACTTAAATATCTTTTGTACACTATAGAGCTGTGAGATAAGCAAATTAATTTTCTTAAAAGCATCTTCATTTAAAAATGCCACATCATGATACCTACCTCATTGATTTTTAGAGTTAAATGAAATCATGTGTTGGTGCTCTTTAAATGTTAGTTTAGGAAAAATAGAAGGATTTTTTGTTGTTTCATTTTTTGTTGTTTTACATCACAAGTAATTTAAGGCCCCTTCTTTGAAAATGAAGACTTTAAGGAAATGGGTGTATGGAAGGTACCAGAACAATTCAGATGGCTTGGTTTGGGAATTCTAAGGAATCAAGGAGGCAGACATCACAGGGCATGAGTAGTATATTTAATCTCCCTTTAATAGATGTACCATCCTCATGCGCACACACAACGCTGTGAAAATGAAGCATTAACAGAAATGTGATTGGAAAAAAGAATATGTATTTTCTTGAATTATACTCTAGTTGCTATTCTAAAATGCCTTGGGTTCAGAAAGCTGCACTTGTCTGATTCAGGTTTATTATGGCTCTCACACGAAAACAGCTGGCATGAATAAAGCAAAATTACAATTCTTTCCTAATGTGACTTTGGCAAGCCTCCTTCTCTCAGCACCTTCCTGACTCTAGAATGGAGTTATGGGGAAGAATGGAGAGATAGTGACCAAAAAAAGAGGTGGCAGGCTGTAGGCTTTGTGAACAGACTCAGGATATACCACCTAGGGGTACAAAGTTCCTACAAACACTGCCTTAAGAAAAAGCTCCTAAACATGCTCACTTTCCTAATGAGAATTTAGGGGATGAAAGTGTTTCACCCAGACCCAGTTTAGTCAGAGTGAGCTATAAAAATAAGGTTTGTTATGAGCACATCTGGTGAGAAGCCACAAGATATACTCTCTGCAGAAGCTCTTCATCTCTCTCTGTAGACCTTTCTCCTTTAATACACCTTTCCAGCCTTGCTCAGCTACAGGCATTTATTTACTCATGCAAGATGTTGAAACAGCCCTAGCCCCTGAACCAATTCTAACCAAAGCAGGCAGAATGTCAGCCATTCCAGAGATCAGGCACAGTACATCCTCATTCCTGGTTTGGTGCCAGGGCTGAATATTTTATACAATTGTCTATCAGCCTTGGTTTTCTGATCTGTGGTCCAGCTCCTTGTTAGACTGGTCCTGAACTTGAATAAATTGTGCTGACACCTTGAAACTGCTGATCAGGGTTTAATGTCTCTCTCTCTCCCTCTTTTAAGTTAGGCAGTAAAAAGAATTTATTGAGAAATGGGGGAGAAAGAAAGAAATATGCAATGAGATCTGATGGGGGCTCCTTAAGTAGAGAGGGCCAGGACTTAATCCCTTTTACCAGAGGCAATCTTATCTTTCCCGGTCCCAGACTGTCTAGGTGAAGTTTATATGAAATGCCTCCTCACACTGGAGGCTTGTGGATTTTTACTGTCTCTTCCACCAATTGTACCAGGCTCTCTTTCATGTTACCTTCCTCTACCCAGAAACAGGTTTGTTGAGCCTCCAAGTGCATAGTGCCATGGATAGTTGGTTACTCCCTTAGAATTAGACATTGTGACATTAGCCAAACCTCCTGTGGGGTCAAGACTACCCATGACTTTGGACAATTATGTGATAAAGACATAGGCATGGGAGAGTCGGCTTTGAAAGAGTATCAGAGGAGGCTGTTTTAAATTAATCCTTCAAAATATGTTAAATTCCAGGAAATAGTCAGTTCTGGACTTTGCTTTATATCCTATTGAGTTTTCAGTATATTCCTGTGTTTTTACCACATTATTCTAATAATCAGCGTTTTAAAAATGTATTTTAGTATATAGTAGAAACATCTCTCTACTATTTTTTTAAAATGTTCTTGATTATGTTAATAGACCTACTTGAAATTGATTATTTTGTGAAATGCTTTCTTTTTCTGATCATTTTCATTTTTGGCATTTCCTCTGCATACTGAGAAAAAATTTCATTTGTACTATATGATGCCGTGCTGATTCTGTTTTTCTCTGGATCTGAAGTCATTTTAAAGTTACCACTTAGGATGTCTGAGAAGCCCAGGATGGAATGCACAATATGACAAAAACAATCTAACTGTATTACAGAAGTATGGGACAGCCTCACTGAAGATGGTAGGGGTGGGGGAAGTGCTGGTCTAAGTAACTTTGGAAATGAGCAGAGTCTGTAAGATTAAAGAGAAAAGGAAATGAACATAAGCACTGTATTCTAGTTGATAAAGTAGTAACTCAAAGGGACATATTGTACACACACACACGCTAGAATTGCACAATTAAGTAAATGGATGGTGGGAGCAAAGTTCTCACTGTTGGAACAGAAAGTTATAGATAAGCAAGATGGAGATCTTGGTTTCTAATACCTTTCTCCAATAATAGAAACCAGGATTTGGAGAAATAATTGATTCTTAGATTGGGGAAAAATACAGAAGATGAACATGGAGAATCTTGTAGTTTCTTAATGTAAGGGAGAGCTAAAAGAACCCACAATGGCTATGTCAAAGGGACCCAGGGGGCAACTAAAAGAGCTTCCAATGGCCAAAGCTGGAATAGTTTGAGCAAGAAAATTTAAATTGAATCAAAGCCTAAAGTACAAAACAAATATCTATGAGTCCATACTGATATAAATAATTTAGTATGATGAATACTCATACAGGCGGTGGACTTGGCCCAGTGGTTAGAGTGTCCGTCTACCACATGGGAGGTCCCCGGTTCAAACTCCGGGCCTCCTTGACCCGTGTGGAGCTGGCCCATGCACAATGCTGATGAGCGCAAGGAGTGCCCTGCCATGCAGGGGTGTCCCCCGCATAGGGGAGCCCCACGCTCAAGGAGTGCATCCCATAAGGAGAGCCGCCCAGCGTGAAAGAAAGTGCAGACTGCCCAGGAATGGTGCCGCACACATGGAGAGCTGACACAACAAGATGACACAAGAAAAAGAAACACAGATTCCCATGCTGCTGACAACAACAGAAGCAGACAAGACGCAGCAAATAGACACAGAGAACAAGACAACCGGGGTGGGGGGAAGGGGATAGAAATAAATAAATATTTTTTAAAAATACTCATACAGAAGAGAGAAATCACCCATACAGAAGAATCCCAAATAATTTATGTAGATACTTAACCTTCAAGGAAATGTAGCATAACTCCCACTCTTTAAGTGCGGGTTGTGCGTAGTGATTTCTTTCTAAAGTCTACAATGTGGAAAGGGAGGCAGCAGAGTAACTTTACAGTGTATAAATCTGCCAAACACTACTCTAGCCAGGTACAGAAGGTCAACACCAACAGTGATAAATGATGTTGATAGGATGTACTGTGGTTATGATATGATAATGACACTTTAACTCTGTGGTCTTCCAAGAAGAACCCTAGTCTAAACATGAGATAAAGTTTCAGATAAATCCCAACAGGAGAACACTGAACGAAATACATGACTAATACTCCTCAAAACTGTCAAGATCACCAAACACTAGGAAAGTCTGAGAAAATGTCACAGCCAAGAGAAACCTAAGGGATATGATTTCTAAAAGTATTATAACCTGGATAGAATGCTGAAACAGAAAAAAAAAAGACACTAGGTAAAAACTAAGGATGTCTGAATAAAATGTGGGCCTAGTTAACAATTATGTATTAACATTGGTTCATAAATCATGATAAATATACCATACTAATGTTAAATGTGGTGTATGTAATAAGATAGTTCCAATGTATATAACCAGAATCACAGAAAAAGGGGAATGAAGGAATAGAGATATATAGTAGTAACACTTCTATATCTCACTGAGATTGTTAGTATAAATCTGAAGTCAATTCCGATAAGTTAAGAGGTATATGCAAACCTTAGTGCAATCACTAACAAAATAACTCAAAAGTATACTGAAAAAGTCATTAAAGGGATGAAATATTAAACAAGAAAGCATTCACTTAGTGAAAAAGAAAGCATTGAAGGAGGATTAGTGAGTGAGAAAGCCGTGAGACACACAGAAAGCAAAAAGTAAAATGGCAAGTGTAAATACAACTGTATCAATACAATTAAACATATTTACAGATGTATTACAATTAAATTTAGTGGAAATTGATTAAATAAACCAATAAAAAGGCAGAATTTGTCAAACTGGATAAAAGAATAAAATCCAACTATATTCAGTCTATAGGAAACATATTTTAGACTCAAATATACAAATAGATTGAAAGTAAAAGGATGGAAAAAGATATACCATGCAACAGCAAACATAAGAAAGCTGGAAAAACAGATTTTAAAGCAAAAAATGTTATCAAGATAAAGGAGAACATTTTCTAATATAAAAGTATCAATTCATCAGAAAAATGAAACAATTATAAATGTATCTGCACCTAACAACAAAGTCTGAGAATACATGAAGTAATAACAGAGAATTAAAGGAAGAAATAGATAATATAACAATAATAGTTGGAGATTTCAATACCCTACTTTATATTATCTATTTTATTATTATATTTTTAATTTATTTTTAAAAGATTCTTAGATTGCATAAAATTTTACATAAAAAATTACAAGGGATTCCCATATACCCCACTCCCCACACGTCCCACTTTTTCCCACATTAACAACTTCTTTCATTAGTGTAGTGCATTCATTGCAGTTGATGAAAACATTTTGGAGCATTGCCACTAAACATGGATTATAGTGTACATTGTAGTTTATACTTTTTCCCCTCAATTCTGTAGGTTGTGGCAGGATATATAATGGTCTGTATTTGTCATTGATATGTCATTCAGGACAATTCCAAGTCCTGAAAAAGTCCCCATATTACACTTTTTTTTCTCTCTCCCTGCCTTTGGCACCTCTAGTGGCCACTATCTCCACACCTTCCATTGATAGAATACCAATAATACTATAGTATTATTGTACCAATAATATAGTACCAATAATACTATAGTAGAATACCAGTAAGCCCACTCTAGTCCATCGTTTATTCCCTAATCCTAAGAATTCTGGGATCGTGATGCCCACTCCCCCTCTAATTCAGAGGGGACTTCGATCCTATATGGCTGATGGATGGGACTGTGTTGTTTGCAGTCATAGACTCTCTTGGTTCCTTGCTGTGGTGGTTGTCCATCTTCACCTCTTTGTTAGTTGTCTGTGTGAGTCCAATGAACTGGAGAGTAGGTGTTGCAATCTGCTGAGGCTCAGCACCCAGCTGACATATGGATTCAAGTCTCTTGGATATACACCTACCAATTTCAGCACCAACTGTAGGTTCAAATAAAAGGGACAGAAGAGGCGTGCATAGAGAAGTCATATCTGAGTCAACTCTGTCACACTTGGGACCACAAATTCCAAAGTAGGGCCCACTGGCAAGGCACCAAACTCTGGAATTCTCTGCCATGACTGTAGGACCTAGGTGTCTCTAGAGCCCTCAGGAGCCCCACTATTTCAGGTAGTATCTACTTTGGCTGTCTATGAGATCTTGCTGAGGTGTTCTGCAGGGGAACTATTGTGATTAGTAAGGGAAGAAATTGTAGTAGTGATGTGGAGAGGGTGGCCATGGTGGCTCCTGATGGTCAGGAGAGGGAAGAAGAGATATGATATGGGGGCATTTTCAGGATTTGGAGTTGTCCTAGGTGGTGCTGCAGGAATGGATGCTGGACATTGTGTGTCCTGTCATGGCCCACTGGGTGGACTGGGGGAGAGTGTGGACTACAATGTGGACCACTGTCCATGTGCTGCAGTGGTTCTCCAGAATGTATTCACCGGGTGCAGTGGATGTGCCACAATGATGCAAGAGTTTGTTGATGTGGGAGGGGTGGCGTGCATGGTATAGGGGGACCTCATATTTTTTGAATGTAACATTTAAAAGAAAATAAAGAAGAAAAAAAATAAAAGTTAAAAAAAAGTCAGTGAAAGGAGACAGTGACCTCTTATTCCTCATTATATGGGTACATGTTAAGGTCAATGTGCTTAGTATTTGCCAAGTTTTTAATAATAGCTTTGCAAGGGCCTTTTTGCTAAATAGAGCATTGTTTGGAATTGTACAAATACTATGACTTTGTACAATAAACTTATCAGTAGCATTTGCTCTGATCCCCTGGGAAAAAAATCATTTTTCTTTACCTTTTCCCCTTTTAATCAAGGTCTTTTTCAAGTTGCATCACCAGTCGGTGCTTGGCAGTAATCCCTCAGTGCCAGGGAGGCTCATTCCCCAGAGTCATATCCCATGTTGGGAGGAAGGTAATGCATTTATATGCTGAGTTTGGCTTAGAGAGAGGCCACATTTGAGCTACACGGAGGCTCTCAGGAGTTCAATACCCTATTTTAAATAATGGATATAATAATGGTAGGAGGCCAAAAGGAAAACAGACCTAAATAACACTATAAATTAATAAGCCCTAATAGACATCTCTAGAGACAGCCAAAGTAGATAGAAACCTAGGTACTGGTTCTCCAGAGGGCTATGGAGACTCACAGGTTCTATGGTCATGGTGGATGGCTCTGGAGTTCAGGGCCATGTCAGTTGGCCCTACTTTGGAATTTGTGTTCCTGGGTGTGATGGAGTTGGACTCAGATATGACCTTTCTACATATGCCTCTTCTGTTACTTTTACCAGACCTGTGGTTGGTGTTTGGGTTGGTGTGTGCTCAGGAGACCTGACTCTCTGGACTGTCCATGTGACAGCCAGGCCCTGAGCCTCAGCGGACTTGCAACTCCTGCCCTCTGGCTTATTGGACTTGCCCTGGCCAGCTAACAGGGAGGTGAAGAAGATCAACCACCACACTGGGGAGCCAAGAGTGCCTACAACTGTGAGCAGGAGGGTTGCATCCATCATCCATGTGGAATCTAAGCCCCCTCTTGATGTAGAGGGGGATTTAACCATCCCAGGGTCCACAGGATGGAGGTATGGAGTATGGATTGGCATGGACTTACTGGAGTTCTGCTGGGGAACTATTATGATTAGTAAGGAAAGAAATTGTAATACTGATGTGAAGAAAGTGGCCATGGTAGCTGCTGACAGTACAGAGAGGGAAGAAGAGATATAATGTGAGTGCATTTTCAGGATTTGGTGTTGTCCTGGGTGGTGCTGAGTGGACAAATGCTGGACATTATGTGTCCTGCCATGGCCCACTGGGTGGAATGGGGGAGAGTGTAGACTACAATATAGACCACTGTCTGTGTGGTGCAGCAGTGCTCCAAAATGTATTCACCAGGTGCAGTGAATGTGCCATGATGAGGGAAGAGGTTGTTGATATGGGAAGAGTGGAGTAGAAGGGGTGAGGGGCATATGGGGACCTCATATTTTTTTAATGTAACAATTTAAAAGAAAATAAAGAAGAAAAAAATACATCTCTAGAATACTCCACCAATAATCACAGAATATACATTCTTTTCAAGAGCACATGGTATATTCTATAGCTTAGACAATATGTTAGGCCATAAAACAAGCCTCAAAAATTTTAAAAGGTTTGAAAAATAGAGTATGTTCTCCAGCTTCAATAGAATTAAATTAGAAATCATTAGTGGAAAGAAATTTGGAAAACAACACATTTTCTAAATAAGCAGTGGTTCAAAGGAGTAATCAAAAGGGAAAGTAGAAAATTCTTTGAGATGGATAGAAATGAAGGCAAACATTGCTTAGAGAGAAAGGTATAGTTGTAAAGGCTTATATTAAAGAAGAATAAAGATCTCAAATCAATAACCTAAACTTCCACCTTAATACATTGGAAAAAGTAGAGCAAACTAAGCATAAGGCAAGCAGAAGGAAGGAAAAATAAGAAGGGACATTAATAAAATAGAGAATGGAACAACATAGAAGCCAGAACATGATTCATTGCAAAGATAAACAAAATTGGCCAAGAAAATTTTATTGTAAAATTTTAAGAGACAATGGTATTCTCTATATACTGATAAAGGGTCAATTCAAAAGGATGACATAAAATTATGAATATATATTCATCTAAAGAGCCCCCATAATAAAGGAAATATTGACAGATTTGAAGGAAGAAAAAGGTGGTTCTTCATTCATAGTAGAAGATTTGAATACACCACTTTCAATAATGGATAGAACATCTAAATAGATTAATAAGGAAATGGAAGATGTGAGTGATACTATACATCAACTAGATCTAACTGACATATATAGAACACTTCACCCAACAGCAGCAGAATATACATTTTTTTTCCCTTTGGGGTACATAGATCATTCTTCACCATAGACCATATGCTAGGTCACAAAACAATTCTCAATGGAATAAACATATTGTTATCATGCAATGTAACTTCTCTGAGCACAATGGAAAGAAGTTAGAAACTAACAAAGAGGGAAAATTACAATGGAAATTAGGAAATACATTAAGGCAAATGAAAATACAACATACTACAACTTATGGGATGCAACAAAGCCAGTGTGGAGAGGGAAATTTATACCTCTAAATACTTACATTACAAAAGATAAAAGATCTCAATGCAGAGACCTAACTTCACAACTGGAGTAACCTGAAAAGAAGAGCAAACTAAACCCAAAGTGAGCAGAAGGAAAGAAATATCAAAGATCAAGGCAGAGATCAATTAAAATAATAAAAAATACAGAGAATTAATGAAACAAAACTTGGCTTTTGAGAAAAATCAGTAAAACTGACAATTCTTTAGTTAGATTGACAAAGAAAAAATAGAGAGGAGGCAAATAACTAAAACCAGAAATGAAAAGGGAGACATTATTATTGATCCCACCAAAATAAAAAGGATAATAAGAGGACACAATGAGCAAATTTAGACAAAAAAATTAGATAACTTAGATAAAATGGAAAAATTCCAAGACCACAAAATCACCTACATTGACTCAAGAAGAAAAAGAAGGAAAAAAGAAGAAATAGAAGATCTCAATAAACCAATTACTATTAAAGAGATTAAACCAGTAATAAAAAACCTCCCCACAAAGAAAAGTCTAAGACTAGATGACTTTACAGGGGAATCTTACCAAACATTCCAAAGAGAATTAGCACCAATCCTGCTCAAACTCTACCAAAAAATTGGAAGGAGGGACTGCTTCCTAAGTGTCTCTGAGGCCAGCTATCACCCAAAAAGCAAAGCCAGATAATGATATTACAAGAAACAAACTATATAGACCAATCTCCCTTATGAATATAGAGGTAAAATCTTTACCAGATATTTGCAAACCAAATTCAACAGCACTTTAAAGCATTATACCACATGATCAAGTGGGATTTATCCCAGGTATATAAGGGTGGTTCAACATAAGAAAATCAATTAAAGTTATATACCATATTAATAGAACAAATAGAGAAAAACCCACATGATCATGTTTATTGACGCAGAGAAGGAACTTGACAAAATCCAGCAACCCTTCTTGATAAAAACATTAAGAAAAGTAGGAATAGAAGGAAAATTCCTGGACATGATAAAAGGCATATATGAAAAGCTCACAGCTAACATCATACTCAATGATGAAAGACTAAATACTTTCACTCTCAGGTCTGAAGCAAGGGAAGAATGCCTGCTGTCACTACTATTATTCAGCATTTTACTGAATGTTTTAGCCCAAACAAATAAAAAAGAAAAAGAACTGCATCATCCAATCTGGAAAGGGAGAAAGTATAACTTTCCGTATTTGTAGATCATAATCCTGTATACAGAAAATCCTGAAAAACCCACAATAAAAATACTAGATCTAATAAATGAATTCATCAAAGTGGAGGAAGACAAGATAGCACACAAAATCAGTAGTGCTTCTTTACATTGGTAGTGGACAATCTGAAGAGGAAATCAAGAAAATAGTTTCATGTACAATAGAGACTAGAAGAATTAAATATCTAGGAATACATTTAACCAAGGGTGTAAAGGCCTTAGACTTGGAAAACTATAAAACATTGCTAAAAGAGAGCAAAGAAGATCTGAATAAATAAAAAGACATTCCATGGTCAATGATTGGAAGACTAAATATTATTAAGGCGTTAATTCTACCCAAAGCAATTTTCAAATTAAATGCATTCTCAAGCAAAATCCTAACAGCTTTTTTTTTTTCAGAAATGGAAAAGCCAATCACCAAATTTATGTGGAAGGATAAGAAGTCCCAAATAGCCAAAAAGTCTTGAAGAAGAACAACAAAGTTGGAAGACTCTCATTTGCCAATTTTAAAATTTATTACAAAGCTACAGCAATCAAACAACATGGTACTGGCACAAGGACAGATGTATAAATCAATAGAATTGAACTGAGATTTCAGAAATAAACCTTCACAACTATGGCCAATTGATTTTTGACAAGGGTATCAAGTCCAATCAAAGGATAAGGATAGTCTCTTCAACAAATGATGTTGGTAAAACTGTAAATCCATATGGAAAAGAATGAAGGTAGACCCCTATGTCACACCATATCCAAACTTAACTCAGACTGAATCAAAGACTTAAACATAAGAATCAAAACTATAAAACTCCTAAACAAAAACATAAGGAAACATCATCAGGACCTTGAATTATGCAAAAAGTTCTTATTTTACATCGAAAGTTTGTGCAACAAAAGAAAATGTAGGTTAAAGGATCTCATCAAAATTAAAGGGTTTGTGCTTCAAAATATTTTATCATTAATGTAAAAAGACAACCTACCTTATGGGAGAAAATATTTGGAAACTACATATCTGATAAGTATTTAATCTCCAGAATATATATAGAATGCCTACAAATCAAAAACAAAAAAGTCAAAGAACCCAATTAAAAATGGGATGAAGACTCAGACATTTCCTCAAAAAAGATGCATTAATGGCCAGTAAGCACATGAAAAGATGTTCAATATCATTAGCCAATAGAGAAATACAAACCAAAAAACCAAACCACCATGAGATACCACTTCACACCCACAAGGATGGCTAAAATAATAAAAAGATTATTAGTGAGAATGTGGAGAAAATGGGATTATTATACACTACTAGTATGAATGTAAAATGATGTGATCACTTTGGAAAATAGTCCAGCAATTCTCAAATGATTAAAATAAAGTTGCCATATGACCCAGCAATTCTATTTCTAGGTATATACCCAAAAGAAATGAAAGCAGACATCCACCCAAAAATTTGTACATAAATGTTCATAGCAGCATTACCCATAAGAGCCAAAAAGTGGAAACTAATGAATGGATAAATAAAATGTATATCCATACAATGGAATATTATTCAGCAATGAAAAAGAATGAGGTACTGACACCTGCTACAACATGAATGAACCTTGAAAACATTATGCACTAAGTGAAAGGAGTAAGCTATAAAAGACCACATATTGTATGATTCTATTTACATTAAATGGGCAAATAAATCAGCACAGAAAATAGATTAATGGTTGGTTAGTGCTTGGGAGATTGGGAAGAAGTGAGAATTGACTGCTAATGGAGTTTCTTTTTGGGGTAAAGAAATGTTCTAAAATTGGTTATGATAATACTTGCACATCTTTGTGAATGTACTGAAAACCAATGAATTGTATTTCAAAAAGGTGACATGTATGGCATGTGAATTATACCTTTAAT
Source organism: Dasypus novemcinctus (assembly GCF_030445035.2). Classification (NCBI taxonomy): domain Eukaryota; kingdom Metazoa; phylum Chordata; class Mammalia; order Cingulata; family Dasypodidae; genus Dasypus; species Dasypus novemcinctus. The sequence goes on along the minus strand of NC_080697.1, from coordinate 23,931,067 downwards.
ATATCTATATTTATCTCTCTTATATATTAAAGGTATTATATATTATAAAATATATATTTTATATATAAAAATTTTATATATATATCTTTAATTATATATTAAAGATATTAAAGGTATATATCTATATTTATCTATCTATAAGATATTGATATAGATGTGTGGATAACTTACATAGCCTATATCTGTTAAAGGATTTGAATTTGTACTTAGAAAACTACCCACAAAGATAACTCCAGGTTCAGAAGTCTTCACTGTTGAGTTCTATCAAATACTTAAAGAAGAATTTATATGAATTCTTCATAAACTCCTCCAAAAAATAGAATTGGAGGGACCACTTCCTAATTCATTATTTGAGACCAGTGTTACCCTAATACCAAAACCAATGATATTACAAGAAAATAAAACTACAAACAAATATCCCTCATGAAACTAAATGCAAAATCCTAAACACAATTTTAGCAAATTGAATCCAACAATAAATAAATAATAAGTGAGTTAAGCAAAGTTGCAAGTTATAAAATCAACATAAAATTTGTATATTTTTATATACTAGCAACAAAGCAATCAGAAATTGAAACAAAAAGACAATGCCATTTACAATAGCATCAAAAAATAAGAAATTTTTAGAGATAAATATGACAAAATATGTACAAGACCTGAAACAACAGAACATTGCTGAGAGAAATTAATGACCTAAATAAGTAAAGAGTTTAACTGTGTTTGTGGGTTGGAAGACTCAGTATTGTTAAGATGTCAATTTTTTCTCAAACATACAGATACAAAACAATCCCAACAAAATCCTAGTTTTTTTTAGAAATTGATAAGCAAACCCCAAAATTCTAATATCCATATGAGTTTTAGTTCCCTAGGTTGATCAAAGCAAATACCATGAAATGGGTTGGTTTAAACAGTGGAAATTCATTCCATCATGGCTTCAAGGGAAAATAGCCAAATGAAGACATCATCAAGGGAATGCTTTCTTCCCAAAGACCAGCTGCCTTGGCTCTTCTGTCACATGGCAAGGCATATGGTGGCATCTGCTGATCTCTTTTGGGTTTCATTGATTTCACCTTCTTGCTTCTGTGGCTTTCTCTCTCTCTCTCTCTGACTTTCATTCTCTTAGAAAAGACTCTAGTAAAGACCATCCCTGGGTGAGGTGAGACACACTTTAATTGAAGTAATGTCATTAAAAGGTCCTACTTACAGTGGGTTCACACCCACAGGAATGGATTAGGTTTAAGAACTTACAGCTTCAAACTACCACAATATGGAAAACAACAACAAAACAACAACAACAACAACAAACCCCCCTAGAATTGCCAAAACAAAATTTTAAGCAAGAGTGATATTGGAGGACCAAATACTATTTCATCTGAAATTGATTTTAAAGCTATAACAATCAAGACCACGTGGTATTGTAAAGACACAAATAGATCAATGGAACAGAAAAAAGTGTCTAGAAGTAGACCCACACCTTTATGAACAACTGATTTTTGACAATGGTACAAAGGCAATTAACTGTGAAAAGTACAGTTTTGTTCAACAAATGGTGCTGGAAAAATTGGATATCCACATGCACAGTAATGAAATTCAGTCCATAACTTATCTTGTATACATAAATTAATTCAAAGTGGATTATAGAAATAATGTAAAAGAAGAAAAAATATTTTTATAATGCTAAACTCTATATACCACCATAAAGGTCTATCAGTAATGAATATTTATGCAACACATGAACAGAACCACTAGAAATTACAGAAGATGAAAGGAAAATAGATAAAAATAGCATACTGATTATTAAAGGCTTTAACATACTATTCTCAGTGCAATACAGGTCAAGTGTGCGAGTAATAAACATAGCGCTTTGGGGTTTAATTGCTGTTTTGTGTGAAATAGGATTGCAATCCCTGCTTTTTTATTGTTTTTATTTGCCTTGTATATCTTTGCCAATATCTTTATTTTTAGCCTTTTGGAATTATTTTGTTTCAGGTTTATACAGCATAGAGTTGGATTTTGCTTTATGAGCCATTTAAAAATCTTGCTCTTTTAACTTCCTTTATTTATAAGACTGATGACTCTAGGCTTGATTCCATCTTATTTTAGTTTACGAATTATAGATGGTATATTTTAAGACATATGTTTTAGGTTAAGGTTATAATCACTGATTATATTGTGTTATATTCACTATGTTTTAAAAAAGTGATATTCCTTCTTTTCTCCTTTATAGAATTCAGTTACCTTTTTTCTTTTCTTAATTCCTCCCCCCTTGGGCTTGCTTGCTCTCTGCTCTCTGTGTCCATTCACTGTGCATTCTTCTGTGTGTCTGTATTTATTTTTTAATTTTATTTATTCCATGCCCCCCCCCACACCTTGTGACTTGCAGCTCACGGGCCAGCTTACCTTCACAAGGAGGCCCTGGGTGGCAAACCCAGGGCCTCCCATGTGGTAGACAGGAGCCCAACTGACTGAGCCACAGCCGCTTCCTTGTATTCAAATAGTTACCTTTTTATTGGTACCTTTTGCAGTATTCTTAATCCCCTTTTTCCTTAATTACTTATTTTGTGGTTTGTCAGTTGTATTATTCTTTTACTGCTACTATGACAAGTTATCACAAACTTAGCTGATTAAAATAAATATTTATTATCTTACAGCTCTAAGTCCACTTCTGGCTAAAATCAAGGAGTCAGTAGGGCTGTGGTCCTTTCTGAAGTCTCTAGTGGACAATCTATTTCCTTATCCATTCGGATTATTCAGCAGAATTCAGCTTCTTATGGTTGTAGGATTGAGGTTGTCTTTTTCTTTCTGGCTGTCATCTGAGGTCTGTTTTCAACTTCTCGATGCAGCCCACATTCCTTGACCTGTGGCCCTGTTTCTCCATCTTCAGAGCTAGTGGCTGATCAAGCTCCTCTCAAGCTTCAAATTTCTCCTTCCTCTTCTTCCATTGCTGTCTGTCTTTGATCTACCCTTCTGCCTTCCATGTCTACTTTTAAATACCTATGTGATTACACTGTACCCACCTGGTTAATCAAGGATAATCTTCCTATTTTTAAGGTCTGTAACCTTAATTTCAAAATTATTTTGTTGTGTGACCTGACATAATCACAAGGATTTGAGTATAGATATCTTTAGGAGGATATGATTTAGTGCATCAGTTTTAAATGGCATCCTTTAACGCTCACTTATTACTTATATATTAATACTAATCACTTTTATTTTACTTGTTTTTTATTCCTTTTCCTCACACTTATTTTAGTCAAATACTTTCTACTTTATCAGAGCATGTAATACTTGCAGACTATTCTTCTACCCAAGTCCTAAGCCTTCTTTCAGTATTACATATACAATTCAATATATTAAATGCTCACCTTTTGTCAAAGATTCCTTAGTCACTTCTCAGGTAGATGAAGTTCCTCCTTAGTAGATTCTTCTGGAATAGCTCATGAACACAGTGTTCTTTGATTTCTTGTGGGTTAAAAACTGTTTTTAGCATGGATACTTCAAGGACCATTTATCTGGATATGTAATCCTTGGCTTCTCACTTTCCTTTGAGTTTTTTAAAAATGTCTCTCCATTGTTACCCTGTGTGTACATTTCTCTTGAGAAGTCTCATGCCAGACTAATTTTCTACTTCTTAGTTTTTTGGTCTTTTTGCCTGTTTTCTACAATATGCCTGAGAGTTCATCACTCTGTATCAATTTTCTGAGGCATTGGTATGCCCTTTCAGTTTGTAGAGTTAAGCTTTCTCTTATTTATGGAAAGTTTCCTTGAATTATAGTTTTAAATATTAGTTCTGTTTCATTATCTTGTTTTTCTTCGGCAGGGACTCCAATGATACCTGTTGAGTCCCTTCAGTCTTCTTTTTTAAACACTTTCTTCATACCCCCTTTTTCAACTTTATCTCATTTTTAATCTCTTGTTTACCTCTATTTCTTCATTGTCCCTTAATAAAGTCTTATTTGCCTCTATTTTCCATTGGACATTTTATAATTTGTTCTTCATTTCTGACTTTATTCTTTACTTTAACTTCTTTCCTGATCTTGATTAGCTCTTGTTCTATTTCCGGTTTTGTTTTTTATTCACATTTGTGTTCTTAATTTTTGAGTTTCTAATTCTAAGGCTTTAAAATATCTAAATGCTTGTTTTGAGGTTATTTAATTCAGTTTGGAGTATTGTAGCAATGTTTTTTTCCTGCTTCTTTACTGATTAAGGGGGCTTATTAGCTGAAATATGGTGATTCCTATTTTCTGTTTTGTTTTTGCAGTTGCATTGTATAATATGGACATGATTTTTCCTATATCTAGGCATTTTATAGATAGTATAGTGAAATGCATTTCCTTTAATGCATGATATTAGGAGGGAAAGGGATGGGTTAGCATCTCTTGCAGTTCTTTTTCATTTTTTCAGAATCCTTTGTTTTTCTTTTTCCTGCTTTCTTTACCGTCAGTTGCTGTGTATCTTAGGGATAACTCTCTATCTTCTTCTCCCCCGGAAGTAATGTTCCTCTGAGGCTCCCACTCACTTTCAAACTACTTGCCTGTAGCTAATGTTGTGAACAACCAAGTCTCACACCTGTGCTGGCTATCTGAGCACTTATGATTGGGTGATTTCTTTCCCGAGGGTAGGAGGGGGTGGAGAGGGAGATTTTGTCTGTGATTCGTCTTCCTTCTTTATATCCTTCTCCTCTTTTCCACAGAATTTCAAGAGACTGATTTCTCTTTCCTTCTTCCATTCTGTGCCTGACAGCCTTGCAGGAGCAACTGGAACTTAGTTGGAATTTGGTTTTTATTTTTCCACTTACGGGTGCTTTGAAGTTGGTAATATTTGCTGTCTCCAAGTATTGCTAAAGGTGGGGGCTTTGTATGGATTTGTTGCTTTCTTTGGTAATCTTAGATATTTGGGGGATTTTGTGTGAAGAGATGTAGCTTTAAGTGTCTGCCGTTATCCTAAGGCCAGATAATGGCCCAATAGCTGTCCCTTGGTACAGATCTTTTGATCTGTGTTAGAAAACTGAACCATTGGTATGGTTCCCTACCAGACCTTTTCTCTTAAGCCAGTTCATGCTTTCACTTCTTTTCCCTTCAACCTCAGTGGTGTGAAATGGCTTCCACTGGGGTAGCCTCTTTTCTGCTCTACTTAACCACTCTCTCTCATGAGGATCTGAGGCTCAGTGATCCAGTGTTTCCTCTCATCTGGCTCCAAAAGGGCTCAGTCTAAAATAAAATCCTCAACACTCATGGCTAGTGGGTGGCATCCTTCTCCAGGTTCCAGCCCAAAGGCAGACTCCCCTACCTGGGGCACTTCGTTTGTCCTGCAGGGTAGAGGGAAGTCTTGGAGGAGGGCCTTGACTACCCTGCATTTCTTTTCACAATCATAATAGATACTTGTTTTGTGGGAAACTGAATGGGGTAGCTGATTGCCTACCCCATTGCCAGGAACTTCTGTAGGTACTTGGCATGGTAGCCCTTTTAATCCCTAGAACAACTCTGATACTGTGCAGTAGAATACTGGTGAGAAAGGGACAAAATCAGATTCAAGCCCTGGTTTGTTTATTCCAAATCCATTTTTTTCCTCTTCTCTACCTTCCATTTATATTGAATAATTATTTCAACAAAATGAAAGATATTTTCCAGGCTTGAAAACTGGCAAACTCTTTTGATGAAACATGTCCAAATATACAGCAATATTCATGCAGCTCATATATTTTTTTCTTAATTAACCACACTTTGGCTGAAACCTTCGCTTCTCCCTTCTTCTTGCTTCAGTAGGGATGAAGAAGCATCTGATACATTTCTATTCATAATTATAATATTTTTTAAAAAACAAGAAACACACAAAAGAACAAAAATCTTTTTTTATTCTGTGGCATACTTAGAGTCAGTTTTTTGGGATAATATTGAACATGGAGGGAGAAGGAACCCATCCTTGTTTTTTTCTTGCTGTGTCACTTTCTTGGCCCTGATATTTGTCTACTAAGTGAAGGTGTTGGCTTAGATGACTTTGAATTTCTTTTTGTCTCTAATATCCAATGATCCTAGTCACCCACGGATCTCCTACAATTATCATACAAATACAGATGATACTTTTGATCCCATATTCAGTTTTATAAGTAATCAGTATTAGTTTAGTAAGACTTATATTCTATTTGAAATACTTGAATAAAGATGAATCTAAACTTTTATAAGATTTGGATAGCTGAAGGGTCTCTTTTGAGATTCTATTAATATTAGTAATGACAGTGCTAATTTATTTATTGGCATGATTTTCTACGTAAAGAGATGACAACATTTTGATGCACTGAGCCTCTGAGAACTCACTAACCTCAGGGTTCTTATAATTTAGTTTTACCTCCTGTTGAGTCACATTTTTCTAATGGCATGAATTAGCTCTTATTTGAATTCCTCTGCATATATTCTTATTTCCCTGCTGATGCATTTCCTTCCATGTCATAAAGACTAAGGTTTGGAGATTTTAACTAGAGGACTGTAGAATTGCTGAATGAGTAGGCAATTAGTTGCTGAAGGATAGGCCAAGTGTCATTGGAAATATAATTTTCTCCAGATTTGCAGGAAGGGATCTGGTTACAGATTGTGCTTCTCCACCATGGTGATTTGTGCTATTGCATTTGCCAGTTCTTTAAATAGGCACCTGAACTTCATATTCTTGGCTCAAATCCCCGGAGTCTGCATTTTATTGTATTAGGCAAATCTTCAAATTCAGTTTCAAGTTTTATTGATTTGCAATATTGAAAGAGGGTCACTTCTCTTTTACTCTCTTAAATGTGTGAGATCTGTAAACTGATAAATATGTCCTAAATATTATTGCACTTTTGTATTTCAGATCATTGACCATCTGTCTTCTTTTAGAGTCAGAAATCAACTGGTAATTGTAAAAAAGTCAATATTCCATATCAAAGTGAACAATTTTATAATTGAAAGATTTTTTTTTTTAAAGATTTATTTATTTATTTAATTTCCCCCCCTCCCCTGGTTGTCTGTTCTTGGTGTCTATTCGCTGTGTCTTGTTTCTTTGTCCGCTTCTGTTGTCGTCAGCGGCACGGGAAGTGTGGGCGGCGCCATTCCTGGGCAGGCTGCTCTTTCTTTTCACGCTGGGCGGCTTTCCTCACGGGGGCACTCCTTGCGCGTGGGGCTCCCCCACGCGGGGGACACCCTTGCGTGGCACGGCACTCCTTGCGCGCATCAGCACTGCGCATGGCCAGCTCCACACGGGTCAAGGAGGCCCGGGGTTTGAACCGCGGACCTCCCATATGGTAGACGGACGCCCTAACCACTGGGCCAAAGTCCGTTTCCCTATAATTGAAGGATTTTTAAGTCTCATTTTATAGACAAGGAACAAAGATGCTGAGAAGTTGAATGTCATGCTAAAGGTCACCAAGCTCGGTATTGAATAGTGCCACATTTAGTATTCTTCAGAAAACTGCACCTTCCCCCAAACCACATGGTCTGTCCAGTCAGTGTTGCTGGTGTAACTCATTTTATTTTGTTTCCCTCCATTGGTCTAGTGGATTAAATATTGGATATGGAATTTAAAGCCTGACTCTGAGCCCTGACTTTTTGATTTACTAATTGTATGATAATGGATAAGCCTCTTATACTTGGAGCCATTTAGTCTTCATTTATAAGGCAAGCATAAACAATATCAGCATTACAGGACTTGTAGGAAGGGAAATAAGGTAATATGTGAGAAAGAATCAACTGAAAAATTGTGTGCAAACATCAATGAAGAGAATCTTAAAATGTATTGGTTACCTATTTTGTAGATGATTTCATTTAGGTCAAGGGAGTTTTAGACTGGTTACCACAGCAGCTTAGATAAGCTTCCAAAGAGATGCTGATTCTTCCCTTCTTGCCTAAAGAATATTTATTTTCTGGCCATGAGAAAATTAGGTATATGAAGAACTTAGTAAAGCCAGTTGGCAATTTAAATAGTAATATTTTTCCAATCATTATATTGTTCAGTCTACTCAGGAACAGACATCTAACCTGAAAGTGGAAATGTCTAACTTACTCAGTGTTCACTCTTAGCATAATCAATTCTGATTTATGCTGGGTATAAAGTATGGGGATTGTCTTTTCAGCAGGCCATTGCCTACAAGGTCTCTGGTAAGATACTTGCTTAAGAAGATACCTGGGAACAACTAAGCTGATCAACAGACCTGGGTACGAGAAGAGTCAATGCAAAGAACCAAGTCAGTAGGTGTATAGTTTTCCATACCCCTGTGTCACATGTGTAACCACAACTGCAATCAAGATTCAGAACTATTCCATCTGTTACCGTAAGCACGGCTATGTCCAATAGAAGCTGCCTGCCTGGCCCGGAGCCACAAAGGACAAACAGGTCTCTCAGTGAGAAGGCGATTTACTGCGTGTGCATAAGCAAGAAACTGGGGGAGTCTTCCCCAAAGCAGTTCAAAATGAGAATGAAATGTAGGGTTTTTAAAGGCAAAGAAAAGGGAGCAGATGAGAAGGAAAACAAGGGAAAAAAGAAGTGATGTTTCCAGGGAACTTATGAGGAGGGTATGTGCAATTTCCCAGTTCTGTGTTGTCTCAAGCATATCAAACTTATCCTTGATCTCAGCGTATTATAATATGTTGCTTTAATAGGTAAAATGATATCTCTTATTTTTAAATTTGATTTCAAGTGAGGGAAATACTTTTTCATAATATATTTACCCTTTGTATTTTTTTTATGAATTGGGATACCTGTTTATTACTTTTGTCCATTTTTCTAGGAGTAATTTTCTTTTTTCTCATATGTTTAATATATTAAGGACCACTATCATTTATCAACCTTACATGTTATATATGGAATTTTATTTATTTATGAATTTGACTTTATTCATTTGACTTTTATTTTCTGTATAGTATTTTCATATGTAGATGATTCTAAATGTATGAAGTCAAATCAATCAGATTTTTACTCTATAATTCTGTATCTACATGTAAAATCCATGTTGGGTTTATTGCAATGTCTAGTGTGAGGAAGATTCTAACTTTTTCCCCAAATGATGATTCAATTATACCAGCAAAGCATATTGAGTAATCCATCTCTTTCAAGATTTAAAATGTCATATTGATCAAATATAAAAATTTCTTTTGCCAGAATGTTTTTTTTCTGTACCAATTAATTTTAGCACTATTTTTTCTAAGTTACAAAAATACAATTGAGATTTTGAAAAAAGAATTCCATTAAATGATTTTGACCTGGGGAGATTTTATATCTTTACAATATTGTCTTTCTCTTAAAGAATATAATGATTTGTCATTTATTCATGTTTCATTTATGTCCTTAGTAAAGTTTTTCAGTTTTCAATATGGTCTTTGAGTTTATTCCAGATATTTTATATTTCATGTAACTATTGCAAATGACTCTATATTCTTTAGATTTTCTAACTCCTTAGTGTTGGTAAATGAAATCTTTGTCTTATAACTGGCTTGCTAGTTTTCTAGTTCCAAAAGATTTTCAGTTGTTTTCACAGATTTTCCAAATAGATGACCATATAATCTAGAAATAATGATATTTTGTCTCTTCAATTCTTACTTTTGTTGAATTGCATGAAATTGACATTTAAGAATAATGTTAAATATTGTAGTGATCACATTGTCTTATTCCTAACCTTTATTACCACCTCTGTTGCTCAATATCATAAGACATTAAATGATTGGAATAGATATTCGTCATTATATTAGGAAAAATATTCTAGCTGACTAAAAGGTCTTTAAAAAATGAGAATGGATATTGACTTTTATTCTATGCTTTATCACACATCGGTTAAGAAAACTTATTTTCCCTTTGACCAACATTTCTTAATTATTATATATTTTTCATCAGTTCTAACATGTTTTTTGCTTTATTTTGTTTTTACATTTAACACTTCAGACATTAGGATATATTTCATAATGAGTGGGTTAAGAAAGCATGAACTAGAGCTGAACAGGAAACAGTTTTTCATAGTGATACATAAAATCATGGTGTATTTTACCTTCGAGGCATCTTTGATTTGATGAAATATGTTAAAATGTATTTTGTCATTCTTTTTCTAGTTTCTGGAGTTGAATGTTCAGTTGGCTTCATTCTTTTTTTATTTAAAAATGAAATGTATGAAAGTAAGAATGTCCTGTTTGGTTAAAACCTATATATTTGTACATTTTGTAATATTTAGTTTTGCACTTTACAAATTTAGATATTTTTAAAGTTTATAATTTCTTTTTTGATTTTCTTTTGGTCGCAAAGTGTTTTTAAGATGATAAATTTTAATATCAAAGTGGTTAGAAGTTTTTTCTTTTTTTAGCTATTCATTATTAATACCTAATTTTATTGGATTTTGATCAGAGGGCATACTGTATAAAACTGCTACATTTTGAAATGTATTGTAGCTTTGTCTGTCAGGATTCTTTCAGTTCCAAGACATAGATACCCAACTCTGAATGGTTTAATATTACTTATGTAATAGTAATAACAATAATACAAAATTTATTGACTTTCTAGATTGGAAATCAAAGGAGGCTTTAGACATCTAGAGGCTTAAAACATTGATCTAGGTTCCCTGGCTCTCTCTTCCACTGCTTCCTCCCCTCTTCTCTTCCTCTCTCCAACCTATCTCTCAGGCAGGTACTCCCTTAAGTCTTGGGTAGAGTGAAAGCCTACAGGCACAGACTCATTATTTACTTTAACTACCTGACAGAAAACAGTTTCGTTATTCTCCCAGCCCTCCCCTCTCCCCCATAATTCTTGCAGGAAGATCTAGGGAAGGCTCTGATTAGACAAGTTAGGGACATGCACTATTCATTCCATTACCCATCCCTTTAAGAGAGGGAATGGGGTTCTCTGACCAAAAAGCCTGGGCCATGTGCCTCTCTCTCTCTGAGGCCACAGGAAAAGTTCTCCTACCAGACTAAAACGATGGTCTACCTCATTCTTTTAAATGGACTGCATTATATTCCTTAGATTGCTTGTACTGCAATCACCTGTACATTTAATCACTTCTCTATTGCTTGACATTTGGGTTGTTTCGAACTAAAGTCTTTTATGTGCAATGTTCCAGTGAATATTCCTGTATATACATCTAAATGAGCATATGCAAGTGTTGCTGAAAGACAGATTTCTGGAGTTGAAATTACTGAGTGAAAGAGTACACAAGTTCTAAATTTTACTGATACTACCCTATCAATTTATACTTCTATAACCTGGAAATCACTAGCTATTATTGCTAGTTATTTTAGTTTGCATTGATCTTACTCCTGGTAAGGAAAAACATATTTTTATTTATATATTGATGATTTAAATATCTTCTCCTGGATTTTAGATTATATTTTTGGCCTATTTTTTAATTGGATTTTTTGTCTTGTTGATATGAAAAAGTTCTCTATAGTTAAATATATTGATTCATTATAACTTATTATATTTATCATGAATATTTTCTCCCTATCTTGTATAATCAGTTGTTTATATTACATTTTTTATTCAGACTTTAAAAATCCCTTTTATTTTGAAATAATTATAGATTTACAGGAAATTGTTTATATATACACGGAGGTGTGTGTACCCCTTACTCAATTTCCCTCAATAGCAACTTGTTGTATAGAACTATATACAGTATCAAAACCAGGAAGTTGACATTGTTACAGTCCACAGGACTTACCCAAATTTCACCAGTTTTATATGCATTCATTTGTGTTTCTGTGAATGTGCAGCTCTATGCAGTTTTATCACATGTACATATTTGTATAATTTATATTAATCTTAAGATACAGAACTATTCCATCATAACAAGGCTTCCTCATATATCAACTTTATAGCCATCCTCACTCCCTCTTCCCCCAACCATAACCTCTGACCATCACAAAACTGTTCTCCATGTCTATAATGTTTTATTTCAAGAAAGGCATATAAACAGAATCATATAGTATGTAACCTTTTGAGATTGGATTTTTTTTCACATGATATCTATCCAAATTGTAGTGTGAATCAAAGTTCTTTCCTTTTTATTGCTGAGTAGTTTTCCATTGTGTGGATGTTCTGCAATTTGTTTAACCATTCACCCAGTGGAGGATGTCGGTGTTGTTTCCAGTTTTTGCTATTACAAATAGAGCTGCTATGAGCATTCTTGTACAGATTTATGTGTGCACATAAGTTTTCATTTCTATGGGATAGATGCCCAGGTGTGCAATTCCTGGGGCATATAGTAAGTGCATGATAAGTTTTATTAGAAACTCCTGAACTACCTTCCATAGTAGCTGTACCATTTTATATTCTACCAGCAATGTGTGAGTGATCATTTCCCTGAATCCTCACCAGTATTTGGTATTGTCACTATTTTTCATTTTAGTCATTCTGATAGCTAGGTAAGAGACTACCTTTTTTTTTTTTTATGTGCTTATTTGCCATCTGTTCAGCTTCTTCAGTGAAATATTTGTTCATGTCATTGTCATTTTCTAATTGGAAACTTTGCTTTTCTTCTTAATCATTTTTTAGGAGGTACCAGGAATTGAACCTGGACCTCAAACATGCAAAGCAGGAGCTCAACCACTGAATTATACCCACTCTGACTGTTTGCTGTTTGATGGCTGAGTTTTGTGAGTTCTTTGTATATTCTGAATACAAGCACTTTATTGAATATATAGTTGACAAATATTTTATTCCAATTGTGGCTTAAAATATAAAAATTTAAAAATATATGTTTAAATCAGTCTTTTCCATTATAGCTTTTTGGGTTTTTATATCTCTTTTTAGGATTCCATTTCCCACCCAAATTACAAAACTATTCTCCTAACTCTTTTTTTAAAAAAATCTGTTTTGTACTTAACTCATCTAATATTAAAGTTATAATATGAGATTAAAATTTTCATGTAGTACATAATTTTACTTTTTTGGAAATGAAAAGAAATACAAATTATTTATTAGTTAATCTTTGCCTTGATGATTCAATATGCCACCTTTACTAGACCCTAAATTTATACACACACACAGAAATACTTGCACACGTAAACACACATAAGAAATTTTGGAGGATCTCTCCTCCGTTCCAGTAATAATTTTCCCCATTTCTGTCCAATACCACACTATTTTGTTATGTATACATTTGTATCTTGTTTTATTTATTTAAAAATTTATTTGCTGATGTTAGGCATTTTCCTTCAAGATTAATTTTAGGATCAACCTCATACTCAATTTTTTTAAGTTTATTGAAATTTTGATTTAGTTTGCTTAGAGTTTATAAATTATTATAAGAAAGAATAAATGTCTTTAAAATACTTTGCAGATTTATCCCATTTTGTACATCTAAACATCATATGGGTCTCTATTTGGGTTTTCTCAAATGCCTCACTGTAAGGATTAATAGTTTTCTTTACAGTTCATGCTAGGCTATTCAATTTTTTGTTAGTATGTCAGCAATATTCTCTTAGCCTTGCACATAAAAGAAAGCTTGGCTAGATGGACATTTCTTGACTCCTACTCTCCTTAATTTTGGTGTATGTTAAAGTTTCTCCTATTGTGCTACAGAGAAGATGTGAGATACCATCTGAATGCTTGCTTACTAGACCTTTTTATTTTTTGAAATATTTTTATTAGAGAAGTTATGGGTTTACAGAACAATCATGTGTAAAATACAGCATGCCCATATACCCCCCACTGTTGACACTTTGCATCAGTATAGCACCCCTGCCACAAATGAGGAAAGAACATTAAAATAGAACCACTAAGAACAGTCCATACTTCATACCATGTGGATTTTTCTTCATATAGCACTCTATGATTGATGCTTTGTATTAGTATCAGATATTTGTTATAATTCATGAAATAACATTCTTGTACCATTAACTATAGCCCACTGTGGCTGAGTGCCTGCTCTGTATGTTTAGAGGTCCTGGGTTCATAAAAAAGAGATATAAAAACCCAACACAGTGTTCAGGGTTGTACAGTCCCATGTTTTATCTTTTAATTTTTTATATTAATGTTACAAGTTACTCCATTAACATAAGATATTAACAACAATAACAATAAATCTCCTTTGGTCCTTGGTTACATCCCCGCCCCCCTTCCCCCCCCCCCCCTTGATTTTGTTCATTCCTCTTTTTTGAAGGATTTGGGATGATGTCTGCTCTGACTGCTTCCCACTGAGAGGGGACTTACATATTATAAGGCTGAAGAAAGAAATTGTTTTGCTTGCAGTTGAAGATACTCCTTGGTTTGGGGATGGGACTTGTCCATCATCATCATTTTGTCAGTTGCACAGGACAAGCTGAAGAACTGGAGAGTAGGAGTTGGTTCCACCTCTGCGGGTTTTGGGGCTTAACAGGCACATGAATAATCTGAAGCTTTAAGTCTCTGAGAAATACATTTAACAGGTACGCTGATAATTATAGGTTCAAATAAAAGGATTAGAAGAATCATGAATGGGGGATTATAAATGTGTATAACTATGTTATATTTGGGGAAATAGATTTCATATAATCCTAACTAGGGCCTGCCGAGGGTCTGTTGATTTCACGAGGCTGTGTGGTTTGCCTGTGGAGTCGGGCTGTCCCTAGAGCCCTTGAGAGCACTGCTGTTTGAGGCTTTGTTTACTGTGACAGTTTCTGAAATCTGCCTGAGACCTGCGTAAATGTAAAGACTTATGACTCCCTGACTCATTCTGAAATCTCTAGCCACAGTGCCTAAAGGCCTTAAAAGGAAAGAGTAGAGGGGAGCCAGGCAGAAGATTGATTGGTTTTGGTTTTTGTCTTAATATTTGTGGAAGTTTTCCCCAGTTCTCAAAATTTTAAAAAGTGTCACCAGAATATACCTATTTGTAGCCCTTAGCATTAATGTGTCCCAAATTAATGAGCTTCATCAATCCAAAATTCAAATCTGACTTTAATTCAGTAATTATTTTTGTTCAATTTGTTTCTTTTCTGCCATCTCCTCGTTTCATCTTTCTGAACTATTTATTACAGATCTTTCATATCTTCCCACCATATATCTTACCTTGCCCTTCAGTGTTTGCCTCACTTTCTGCATTGCTTCAAAGTCCTAGGAAAAAATCTTATCTTTGAATTCATTCTTGCCATTTTTAAGTACACAATCTGCCTTCAATGAGGTATTTAATTGAACAATCATATTTGTAACATATTTATAATCTTTCTTCACTTAAGCTCCTTCTCTTAATTAACCCTTGGTGTGAATCCACATTATACATTTTACTAAAGTTTCCCACATTTTTTTGCTCTCTTTCATAGGAAAATATATACTGAATCCTCAAAATAGTCATCTTCTTTGAAGTGATAAATTTTTTTCCAATTATTTTTCTGATTTCTCTAGCATTAGGGAATATGTGTGAATGTATGTGTACTTACAAACTGAAATGAAATATGTAAGAAATTATGTCAGTCATTTTCATGTATTTTATGATTTCTTAGATAATCTTCTAGAAAGATGTATATAGTTGTTATTTATTTACAGTTGTCCTTATTTTTTAAAATTTAAAAACATTTTATCAGTCATGACAACTAACAAGGAAATGATGATGAACAATGACCATCCCAAGGAATAGAAAAGAGTCTGCAACTGCAAGCAAGATAGACCTATCCATCTGCCCCATGGGATCTAAGCCCCTTCTCAGTTAGAGGTGGAGTGGTCATCTCCATCCTGGAATCCTCAGGATTGGATAATGAACAGTGAACTAGAGTTGACTTACTGTTATCCTACTATAGACTTATCGTTATTCTAGAAATGGAAGGACTTTTATTATTGATGTGGAGGCAGTGGTCACTGGAGATTCTAAGAGGGGGAAAGAAAAATAGGTGTAATATGGGGGCATTTTTGGTTCTTGGGGATTGTACTGAATGACATTGCAGTACAGATACAAACCATTATGTATCTTATCATCATTTACAAAATTGTGTGGGAGAGAGTATAAACTACAATGTAAACTGTAATCCACGCTTAATGGCCATGCTCCAAAATATGACAATCAGTTGTAACAAATGTATCGCATTAATGAAGGATATTAATGCAGGAAAAAATAGGAGGGTAGGGAGCAGGGAATCCCCTATATTTTTTATGTAACATTTTTGTAATCTAAGTATCTTTTAAAAAGTATATTAAAAAAAACAATTCATAAGCATTGTGGGAGAATGTGATGGATTTACAGACAGAGCTGAATTCTCTCACAAAAACAATAGAGAAAGAGTAAAAAGCTTCCTGAGGGACCTGCTTTGGAGGTCAGCAGACCAGGACAGGGCTACACAATTCCCAGAAGAGTGAGGGACAGAGAGAAGAAGCCAAAAAAACAAACTTGAGTAAATGAGGCCCCATTTGTGCCTGGAAGAGCTCCCCACCCCCCTACCCCCCAATGCCCAAGATATTAAGCTGGGTAAAACCCCTGACTAACAGTCATCTTTCTCCCTGTCAGCTGTTTCAAGGGAAAAGGGAGGGGAAAACCGGATGCTTTTCTTCAGTGAATTTGGCCAGCAGAGCCTGCTTTGAATCTCTGATCTGGAGATTCAACATAAGAACACAGAAAAGCTGAGACTGAAATCCTCAGTGGAAAGGTGCGCTGACTAGTGCCATCTTCTGGCAGGTCTGGAAATTGCATGGACAAAAACTGTTCTCTCTGCTCTCTGTATCCAACCCCTGGGAGAAAATCAGCCCTCCACTTATGAGTCCGTGAACCAATTTTGAAAACTTAAGCTGGGCAATTTTAAAGACTGAGAAGAAGTTGAACCAATAGCAAAGAAGAGCTATGGGAAAAAAAACACAATAGGCAAGAGAGAGAAATAAGCCATATGAGTAAATTCACCAACATATTCAGATGTCTAGACATCAGCAAAAAAATTGCAAGCCATATTAGGAAACAGGAAGAGATGGCCCAGACCAAAGAACACACCAAATATCCTGAAGAAATACAGGATTTAATATATTTAATCAAACTCTCCTAAATCACTTCAAAGAATTTAAAGAAAATATGACTAAAGAAATAAAGGATATTAAGAAGACACTGGGAGAGCATAAAGAACACTTTGAAAGCCTGCAAAGAAAAGTAACAGACCTTTGGGAATGAAAGACACAATGGATGAGGTTTAAAAATACATTAGAGGCACATAATAACAGATTTGAATTGCTTAAAGACAGTATTAGAGATTTCAAAGACAGAACATCTGAACTGGAAAAGACAGCAGAAAGAGAAGAGAATGGAAAAAATGAAAAAAAGTCTCAATGAATTGAATGACATGGTGAAACGCACAAATATTCACATTAGTGGTGTCCCAGAAGGAGAAGTGAATGGAAAAAGGTCAGAAAGAACATTTGAAGAAATAGTGACCAAAAACTTCCCAACTCTTACGAAGCACATAAATATCAATATCTAAGAAGGACAACACACCCCAAGCAGAGTAAATCATAGACTTAGCCCAAGACATCTACTATTTCAGAATGACAAATATCAGAGATAAGGAGAAAATTCTGAAAGCAGCAAGAGAAAAGCAAAGCATCACATACAAGGGAACCTCAGTAAGATTAATTGCCAACCTCACATCAGAAACCATAGAGGAGAGAAGAAAGAGGTATGATGTATGTACTTAAGGAACTGAAAAAGAAAAACTGCCAGCCAAAAATTCTATATCCAACAAAGCTGGCCTTCAAAAATGAGGGCAAGTTCAAAGTCTTCGAAGACAAGCAAAAACTGATAGAATATGTTACCAAAAGACAAGATTTGCAAGAGAGATTAAAGGGGGTGCTGCAGCCTGAAAGGAAAAAGCAAGGGTGAGAAATTTGGAGAAGAGTTTAGAAATGAAGTTATTAGGAAGGGTAAGCTAAAGGATAAAAAGACAGACAATAGAACAATATGACAACAGCCAGCCAAAGGACAAAATGAATGAAGTAATGCCTTTACAGTAATAACACTGAATGTAAATGGATTGAACTCCCCAATCGAAAGACATAGACTGAGAGAATGGATAAAAAAATAAGAGCTGTCTCTATGCTGTCTGCAAGAGACCCACCTCAGACCTAAGGATACAACCAGGTTAAAAGAGAAAGGTTGGAAAAAGGTATTCCATGCAAATAGTAACAACAACAACAAC
This sequence comes from Dasypus novemcinctus, assembly GCF_030445035.2. NCBI lineage: Eukaryota > Metazoa > Chordata > Mammalia > Cingulata > Dasypodidae > Dasypus > Dasypus novemcinctus. Next base: position 23,912,987 of record NC_080697.1, on the reverse strand, counting down.
AAAAAAGAGCTGGAATAGACCAGATAAATATAAAATAATATTAGAGTATATGAATAATAATTACTCAGTGCAACTGAAAAATTGTTCCTGTGATCAGTATTTTGTAATTTTTTTTCATTCAAAATAAACATTTGCTTTTAATTGAGGAGGGCTGGAGAAAGGATATATTTTTAAATACATTTTTCTTTAACCCTTTCTTATTCATACTCTTTAATTAAAAGACTCTATCTAGATTGATAATGATTTAGCATGACAACTGTTCAACAAGATTTTGAGTTTTTCTGTCTCATAAAATTATGAGTTGGCAAATTGTTATTTGCTGTAATTAATTTCAGTAAGATGTGAAGAATTCCTAAATAGGAATTAGATTATCTAGAAAGAATTATGGCCTAAATGGAAATTGAATAACTAAAGCAATAATTTACTTCATTCTTAGAAATCACTATGTCCAATTGTTAGAGCTGTAATATAAAAATTAGAATTATGTTATAATTAATTTCTATTATATTTGAATTATTATTTACATTTAGAGATGTTTGTTGCTATGCTATCTATTTTTTATATTTAATTATATTAAATATAACCTGGCCTTGCACTCTCTTTTAAAATGTGCAATTTCTTTCAATCTGTTTTTCTATTTATTTTACAATTTTTCAATAAAGGATAGATCATATAGTATGAGACTATATCTTGATAAAACTGCTTGATAAACAAATAAATAATTGTGTAAGAATAGCCAGAAATAGCAGCTATGTACAGCAGAGGAAACAGAGAGATTGAGAAGTGAGGAATTTTCTTTTTTGTCTGTTTTTTGTTTATTATAATTTTATTGAAATACTGAAAATGCTTTAATAATGATTGAAGTGATAAATGCACAACTATGTGATTATACCAAATACCATTGATTGTATACTTTGGATAAATTGTATGCTTTATTAATATGAATCAATAAAATTGATTTGTTTAAAAATAAGTAAAAGTACAGGAATAAAAGCAATTTACTGAAGTATATCATTCATACATGAACATACATAAACAATAGGTGAATAGTAAAAATTGTGAACTTACAAAACACACATGCATAAACTCATACAAGGCTCCCATCCATCACCCCACCACAAATATCTTGCATTGTTGTGATATATTTGTAACAAATTATGAAAGAGCATCATCAAAGCATACTACTAACTATAGCCCTTATCTTATATTTGGTGTATTTTTCCCAAACCCACTCTATAATTATTTTTTTGTTCATAAGCCATATAATTTATCTAAACTGTGCAAACAATGACATTTGGTATAATCAAAGAGTTGCACAGTCATCACTTCAATCAGTATTAGAGCATTTTCATTACTCAAAAAAAAAAAAAAATAGAAAAAACCAATCCACTATCGCACCCATATTTTAGCACTCCTGATTATCAGTCCTATGATGTGCTTTTACTGTTTCTATTCATTTCCAAACATTTCCAAACAACTTTTTACCAATTCTGCAGAGATTAAACTTCAGCTTTCCATTCTCTAAACTCATTCTTTTCTCTGGTGACTTATATTCTAGCTAGTAACTCCATGGCTTTGATTGTTATATTTAGTTCATAATAGTGAAATCATATGGCATTTGTCCTTTAGTGTCTGATTTGCTTCACTCAACCTAATGTCCTCCAGGTTCATCCACATTGTCATCTGCTTCATGATTTCATTTCTTTTTACAGCTGAATAGTATTCCATTGTGGGTATATACCCCATTTTGCTTATCCATTTTTCAGTTGATGCATACCTGGGTTGTTATTGCCATCTTTTGGCAACTGTGAATAATGTCGCTATGAACATCAGTGTGCATATTCTGTTCATGTCTCTGTTCTCAGTTCTTCTGGGTATATACCTAGTAGCAGAAGTTAGATCTATACTTAACTTCCTTAGGAGCTGCCAAACAGACTTCCGTAGTGGCTGTGCCTTTCTACATTCCCACCAGCAGTGAATAACTGTTCCCATTCTCCACATCCTAGCAACACTTGTAATTTTATGTTTTGTTAATAGTGGACATTCTAGTAGGTGTGAAATGATAACTCATTGTACCTTTGATTTTCTTTTCCCTAATAGCCAGAGAGGATGAGCACTTTCTGATATGTTTTTTTTTTCCACCATTTTATTTTTTCTTTAGAAAAGTATCTAGTAGGGGCTTTTGCCCATTTTTAAATTGGGTCATTTTTCTTTTTATTGTTGAGTTGTAGGATCTCTTTATATATCATAGATATTAAACCCTTGTCAGGTGTATGATTTCCAAATATTTTCTCCAGTTGAGTCACCTGCCTTTTTACCCTCTTCACAAAGTTCTTTGAGGTACAGAAGTATTTAATTTTGAGGAGGTCCCATTTATCTACTTTTACTTTGGGCGTAAGGTTTAAGAGACCCTCACCTATTATAAGTTCTTGTAGATGTTTCCATGTGTTATCTTCTAGGAGTTTTATGGTCCTCGCTTTCATGTTTAGGTCTTTGATCCATTTTGAGTTGATTTTTGTATAAGGAGTGAGATAGGAGTCCTCTTTCTTCTTTTGGTTATGGATATCCAGTTCTCCCAACACCATTTATTAAAGAGACTTTTCTGTCCCAGAAAAGTGGACTTGGTAGGCTTATCGAAAATCAGTTGACATAGAGATGAGAGTTTGTTTCTGAACTCTGTTTTAGTTCATCAATGTGACTATTTTCATGCCATACCATGCTGTTTTGACCACTGTAGCTTTATAATAAACTGCAAGTTTAGGAAGTGTGTGTCTTCAGACTTTGCTCTTCTTTTTTAGGATGTTTTTGGCTATTTGAGACCCCTTTCCCTTCCAAATAAATTTGGTAATTAACTTTTCTATTTCTGTAAAATAGGCCATTGGAATTTTGATTTGTATTGCATTGACTCTTTAAAACAATTTTGGGTAGAATTGACATCTTCACAATGTTTAGTCTTCCAATCCATGAACACGGAATATTGTTCCATTTGTTTAGGTCTTCTTTGATTTCTTTTAACAGGGTTTGTAGTTTTCTGAATACAGATCCTTTACATTCTTGGTTAAATTAATTCCTAGATATTTGGGTTTTTTTTTGTTTCTATTATAAATGGATTTTTTACTTTATTTTCCCCTTAGCTTGCTCATTACTGGTGTATAGAAACCCTATTTATTTTTCCATGTTGATCTTGTATCCTGCCACTTTGTTGAACTCTTTTTTTCTTTTTTAACTCTAACAGCTTTGCTGTAGGTATTTCAGGATTTTCTAAATATAGGATCGTGTAATCTGCAAATAGTGAGGAATTTATTTCCTCTTTTCAAATTTGGGTGCCTTTTATTTATTTTTCCTGCCTAATTGCTCTAGTTAGAACTTCTAGTATGATGGTGAATAACAGTGGTGACAGTGAGTATCCTTGTCTTGTTCCTGAGTTTAGAGAGAAAGCTTTCAACCTCTCCTGATTGAGCATGATGTTGGCTATGGGATTTTTATATATACCTTGATTATGTTGAGGAACTTTCCTTCTATATCTATCTTTTAAAGCATTTTTATCAATAAAGGATGCTGGATTTTGTCAAATGCCTTTTTTGCATCAATTGAGATGGTCATGGGGTTTTTTCTCCTCATTTTTTTAATGTGGTGTATTATGTTGATTGTTTTTCTTATGTTGAACCATCTTTGCATACCAGAAATAAAACCCACTTGATTGTCATGTATAATTGTTTTTACATGCTGTTGGATTCAATTCACAAGTATTTTGTTGAGAATTTTTGCATCTCTGCTCATTAGAGAGATAGGTCTATAATTTTCTTTTCTTGTGGCATCTTTATCTGGCTTTGGTATTAGGGTGATGTTGCCTTCATAAAATGTGTTGGGTAATTTTCCCTTCCTTTCAACTTTTTGGAAAAATTTAAACAGGATTAGTATTAATTCTTCTTGAAGTGTTTGGTAGAATTCATCTGTGAAGCCATCTGGTCCTGGACAGTTCTTTGTTGGAAAATTTTTTGATGACTGATTCAATCTCTTTTGCTTGTGATTGATTTGTTGAGTACCTGTATTTCTTTTTGGTCACTGTAGGTTGTTTTTGCATCTAGGTTATATACTAATTTGTTGGCATACAGTTTCTCATAATATCCTCTTGTGATCCTTTTTATTTTTGTGGGGTTAGTCAGAATGCCCCCCCTTTCAATCCTGATTTTATTTATTTGCATTTTCTCTATATTTTTCATTGTCAGTCTTGCTAAGTGTTTGTTGAGTTTATTGATTTTTCTCAAAGAATGAGTTTTCAGTCTTGTTGATTTTCCCTATTGTTTTTCGTTCTCAATTTCATTTATCTCTGCTCTAATATTTGTTATTTCTTTCTTCTTACTTTGAGATTGGTTTGCTGTTCTTTTTCTAGTTCTTCCAGTTGTTCGGTTAGTTCTTTGATTTAGTTCTTTCTTTTTTAATATAGGCATTTAGGTCTATAAAATTTCCTTCTCAGCACTGCATTCATTGTATCCCATAAGGTTTTTTGTTGGTTGTTTGTTTTTTAGGTGCCAGGGCCAAGGATTGAGCTAGCACTCAATCACTGAGCCACATCAGCTCCCTATCCCATAAGTTTTGATATATTGTGTTCTTGTTTTCATTCATCTTGAGATATCTACTAATTTCTCTTGCAATTTCTTCTTTGACCCACAGATTGCTTAGAAGGGTGTTGTTTAGCCTCTAAATATTTGTGAATTTCCCCCTTGCCTATTATTGATTTCCAGCTTCATTCCATTATGATCAGAGAATTTGCTTTGTATAATTTCAATCTTCTTGAATTTATTGAGAGCTGTGTTGTAGCCCAACATATGATCTATACCGGAGAAGGATCCATGAGCACCTGAGAACGTGTAACCTGCTGATTTGGTATCTGTAAATGTTTGTCAGGTCCAGCTTATTTATCATATTGTTCAAGTTCTCTATTTCCTTGTTAATCTTCTGTCTAGCTCTTCTTTTTATTGGTGTGAGTATGTATTAAATTTTCCAACTAGGGAAGCGGACATGGCTCAACTGATAGTGTCCATCTACTATATGGAGGGTGTAGGGTTCGATCCCCAGGGCCTCCTGACCCGTGTGGTAAGCTAGCCCATGCACAGTGTTGCTGCATGCTAGGAGTGCCCTGCCATGCCCTACGTGGCCTACGTGGGGTGCCCCATGCGCAAAGTGTGCACCCCGCAAGGAGAGCTGCCCCACATGAAAAAACGCAGTCCATTCAGGAGCGGTGCTGTACACATGGAGAGCTGATGCAGCAAGATGACAACAAAAAGAGATGCAGATTCCCAGTGCTGCTGGATAATGCAAGTAGACACAGAAGAACACACAGAGAATGGACAGAGAGCAGACAATGGGGGGTGGTGGAAGGGGAGAGAAATAAATACAATAAATCTTTAAAAAAAAGTCTCCAACTATTATTGTTGACACATCTACTTCACCTTTCAGTTTTGCCAGTTTGCCTCAAGTATTTTGGCGCACCTGGTTAGGTGCATAGATATTTATCACAGTTACTCCTTCCTGGTGGATTGTGCCTTCTGTATCTCATCAGTTTTTTGCATTTAAAGTTTGTTTTGTCTGACACCATATAACAAACCCTGCTCTCTTTTGGTTACTATTTGCATGAAGTATCTTTTTCACTTTCACTTTCAGTTGATTTGTATTCCTGGGTCTAAGGTGAGTCTCTTACAGGCAACATATGGCTCATGTTTTGTAAAAAAATCCATTCTGCTAGTCTATGTCTTTTTATTAGGGAGTTTAATCAATTAACATTCAATGTTATTACTCTAAGGCATTACCTACTTCAGCCATTTTATCCTATGGCTTTCATACATCATACCTTTTTTTGTCCATCTTTTTACCTTTTTGGTTACCCTTTCTGACAGTCTTCACTTCTACACAGACCTCCAAGCCTCTCTCTCTTATTTGTCTTTTCTGACTGCAGAATTACCTTCAGTATTTCCTGTAGAACTGGATTCTTGTTTATGAACTCTCTTGGTTTCTGTTTATCTATGAATATTTTAAGCTCACCATCATATTCAAAGGACAGTTCTGCTGGATAAAGTATCTTGGCTGGCAGTTTTTAGTATCTTAATTATATCATACCACTGCCTTCTTGTGTCCTTGGTTCCTGAAAAAAATCTGCACTGTCTTATTAGATGTCCTTTAAATGTGATGCTTTACTTATCCTTTGATGCTTTCAGAACTTTTTCTTTCTCTTTGGTGTTTGGGATTCTGCATATTATGTGTCTTGGGATAGGATTATTTGGATTTATTCTAATTGGAGTACGTTGTGCTTCCTGGACATGTATAGTTATTCTTCATAAGAGTTGGGAAATTTGCAACCATTATCTCCTCAAATACTATTCCTGGGGAGGTGGACTTGGCCCAATGGATAGGGCATCCGCCTACCACATGGGAGGTCCACAGTTCATATCCTGGGCCTCCTTGACCTATGTGCAGCTGGCCCATGCACAGTGCTGATGTGCATAAGGAGTGCCCTGCCACACAGGGATGTCCCCTGCATAGGGGAGCCCCACACGCAAGGAGTGCACCCTGTAAGGAGAGCCCCCAGTGCGAAAGAAAGTGCAGCCTGCCCAAGAACAGCCCCCCACACACGGAGAGCTGACACAACAAGATGACACAACAAAAAGAAACACAGATTCCCAGTGCTGCTGATAAGGATAGAAGCAGTCAGAGGGGAATGCACGGCAGATGGACACAGAAAGCAGACAACTGGGGGGGGAGGGGGAAAGGGAAAATAAATAAATAAAAAATAAATCTTTAAAAAAAATACTATTCCTGCTCATTTTCCCTTCTTGTTTCCTTCTGGAACTCCCATAACATGTGTGTGGTTGCGCTCCATGTCATCATTCAACTCCTTGAGCCTTTGTCCATTTTTTTTCTATTTTTTTTCCTCTCTATTTTCTTCTTTCTCTTCAATTTCAGTTTTTCTTTCCTCTACATCACTGATTCTTTCTTCCATGTTTTTCAAATCTCACCTATTGTGTCTTTCATTCCTTTAAGCTCTATTATTCTTCTATCCAAGATTTCAACATTTTCTTTGTGCTCACTCAGTCTTCTTAATGTCATTTATTTCTTTAGTCATGTTGTCCTGTAGCTCCATGATTTGATTTAGGAGATTTGTATAGCCTCATTGATTAGCTGTTTCAAGTCCTTTGTCTTATCTGGAGCTTTGATTTGTTCCTTTGCCTGAGACATATCTTCCTTTTTCTTTGTATGACTTGTAATTTTTTGCTAACTTCTAGGCATCTGATTCTGATGCTGAGTTTACTCTGGTATTCAGTAAGGGATTACTTGCCTAGGGATTTACTGTTAAGTAGCTGTGTGCTACCACTGTTCTTTGACTCTTGGTTCAACTTGTTCTAGGTATTTAGGATTGCCCCTGTTTAACTGCTCAAACCAGGGCTAAGGACCCAATAATGAGGTATAGGCCAGTTTCCAAGGGTCCTGGAAAGGGTGGCAGTAAGGGCACCTACTTGCATCTTTTATTTATTATTATTTTTTTCCTTATTCACGCACTTTTCTGGTCTGGCCAGGAGATGGCACTCTTTGGAAGACCTCTCAGCTCGCACCCAAGATGTGAGGGGGCAACTCACTCCATATTACTCCTCAGGTGGTGGGCCATGCAGAAGCAATGTCCTCAGAGCTGGCAAGCCTCACAAACAAACTTTCTCAGAAGTTGTTCTCCACCCTTGACCAGCCATGTCCTCCCTCCTTCTGCCTCCTCAGCAACCAGCCTTGGGCAGTAAGGAGGGTCTCTAAGAAAGCAATTTATCCTTGGCTCCCTGCTGACTCTCAGGGCAAACAATTGCAGCCCCGCCCAGCCTGGAAGTGTGTGACCCCTCCAAAGCAGCAGACCAAGCTCCCTGGCCAAAACCTGAATTTTCTGTAGGGTCTCTCCCTCTCTCCTTTCTTGGGGAAGAGGACCCCTGCAACCCCCTCAGTGTGCAGTCACTGCAGTCCACAGCTATTTGCTCCAAAGGTAGGGGAATATGTGCCTTCTGCTACTTTTGCAGGGGTACTCACAGGATTTTTTGGCAAGCTGAGACTCCTTTCCTTTGCTCCCCTTTTTCTGGATAGTGTCCTGCCTTCCCCTGGTGTCCTGAGCCCCAGAGCAGCCCTCCAGACAGTCTCCACCTGTCCTCTAGTTTTTTTTTTTTTCTGAGAGAGGCGTGATCCCTCCATTTCTCTTATCCTTCATCTTCCCAGACTTAACATCTTACAATTCTAGAGGTTAGAAATCTAAAATGGCTCTTGCAGGGCTAATTTCAAATTATCCTCATTTTTCATAGTACTTTCCTTATAATATTCTTGGGAGAAATTCTCATCTGACCTTAATTCTCAGAATAGATATATGTTTTCTTAAGGAATAGCCTTTTGCATGATTTTATTGAGCTGCTGAACAAACTCTGGAGTGATCTATCTCCAGACCTCAATGATAAATGTTTTTATGGTTTATATTAATGTTAGTCCCATTTTGCTATCTTGTAGAAACTGGAAAATGTGTGGAGGATCAGATTTCTCTTTTCAATTTGGCTGTTATGAAGCTTAGACTAAAATATGTTTCCCATGCTTACAGAATTGGAGTCAGTCTATTTTTTTCTTTGTTATATCCCTGGCTTGACTTTATGGCACACACCTTATTTTTTCTATCTGCTTTTACCAATATTTCAAGTATTTGTTACCTTGTTACATTTTCTATAACTTGAAAGCTGCTTTAAAGAGTTTCTGGAACAAACTGGGCATTAGACAGATGAATATATGATGGATGGGCCTTCCCATGCTTCAGCAGGAATTAGCAGGAGAATCAGAGTCCAAGGTGCATGTGAAGTTGATGGAGAATCAGTGCAGGGACAATTATCATACACCTGCAGGTAGCCCCAGGTCAATTATGGTTTTTAGCCAGGATTCATTAGAATGGCCCCAATTCTGCCCCTCACTGTTGTCTCATTCTTTTGAGAAGGATGCCCAGGCCCAGGATCTGAGAAAATTCAGGTGAAGACAGTGGACATCAGCAAAGTTGGCTTGTGCCTGGGGCATATGGAGCAGTGATTTAGCCCAAATCCATGTCCATTAGTGTTAACAAAAGTGACCTCACAAATGTGGCATCTAGGGCCTCTATGCACCTCCATGTAGGAATTATCATATATACATAGAATTCTGAAATAGTTTGGGAAACAGCATTTTGACCAATATGGCCTAAATTATCTCCCTGTAAATGACATTACTTTAGGCTAAAAAATGTGAGACCTTGGGGGACAGAAAACCTAGAGAAATGTTTGAGATAATTACTAAACACTAGAGATATTCTTTTTCCTCCAAAAATCTTTATGGACTTTACAATTCTAAATATACCAAGCAGGACATTTTTTTTTTATTAAAACAAACTAAAAAAATGTTTTTAAACTACTAAAAGGACTTTGAAATTATAATGGGGAGATTTTTATTTTATTGTATATATTTTGGTTTTCTCCCAAGTTTCCTTTTTGGGAGGTGATCACGGAAAAGAGAACTATAGTGAAATTTATTCTGTATGGATGTCCCAGTTCCTCAATCTCTGTAATAAAAAGGTCAAATTTCCCTTCTGAAGCTACCTAACCTTACCTAACCTATTTCCCACCTCATACTGCTGCTGCAGTTAAATGGAGGTCCTATGATTGCATTTTTTTTTTTCTGCTCTTCCTTTGCTCTGCCTAACTGAAATGGTCTATCTGCCCACTCTGCAAGTTCAAATCCCTTTCTCTACTTTAAGGCTGGGTCAAAGTAGAGAAACCTTTCTTAGTGTTCCATGTACACTCTCCTCTCCTTCAGATTACATGAGCTACACTTGGCAATTGTTACATTGACCAAGGACCCACTTAGTGCTGGGAACTGCTCATGGTGGTATTCATTGAATCCTCCCCTTCCTTATCTCATAGCTCTTCATGTATATTTCTTACCTCCTTTACTAGGATGTACAATTTTGAAAGGTGGACTTGATTTGATTTCTCTAATACCCTGTCCCTGCCCCAGTTTCCACACAGTAGGCAGTGGGTCAATGAGCCCCAGCTGAATGTCTGGCACATGACAAAATCCCATTTTTCTGTAATTTAGAATCAGATCGATTATAAACTCTAATAACAGGGACCTTGTCTGCCTCTGTCACCACTTAGCACCTAATGTAGTGCCTGGTATCAAGTAGATACTGAATAAACATCTAGTGAATATATAAGTGTAGGAAGTAGCATCTTTCTGGTTCTCCAACACCATGTTGCTTACTTGTAAATTCAATTCTAAGCCCTGTGCTTCTTGCAACCATTTGCTGACCTCCAAGTTAGATATAACTTTCTGAGGACTTTGGTTTGCCCAGCTGCTAAACTCTGGGTGGCTGTGGCAGATTGTGCTGTGTGCTATTCTCTGCCTTCTTCCTTGAAAGTGCAACCACAGTTTTGTTCAGGTGTCTGTGATAATTTGAACAGAAAAGTTGAGTCAAGCACCTGAAACAAATCATGATTTGGCCAAGTCTATTATGGCAATTGAGAGATGGACAACTGACCAAGTAACAGTCAACAAGTCAAGGGAAATTCTGTTGGGGGCCTTTGAGAAAAATGTTCCTTCCTGACAAAAAGAGAGAGAGAGAGAGAGAGATTTATCTGGAGAAGATCCAGTTTCTCCCTGCCTTCTTTCAGCCTTGCAGACTGCCCTGTGTAAGCTGGTGCACTCATCTTAAGCCTGAAGAGAGAAACTTAGGGACTTAGGGACAAAGCCTCATACATGGAGCTGTAAGTAGTATGTAAATGTACTACATTAAAGTAAAATGTAAGTATGACATTTCTGAGTGGCTGAACAAATCCTTGAACTGATTATCACCACACTTCTTTTTATGTGAGATAATAAATCTCTACTTAAAGCCTCTTTTAGTTAAATATTCTGTAACTTGAAGCTGAAAAAATCCTAATTAGGTAGAGGACTATTTACATATTGGCATTTCTCATTATACATAAAAATCCATGAGCTGAGAGCCTTGCAATTGTACCCCCCACCCCCAACTAGGGCCCTCTGCTGTTTTCCAAGCACCTTATCACCCATGGGTATCTCTATGTGTTAGACATGGTCATATACATTTAACACACTTGATATCTAATCCTCATAGCAATATAACTATTTTATTTTATAGATACCTAGACTGAAGATAAAATTGATCAATGATATGGCCAAAGTGTACAGTTAGTCCATGTAAGAACCACATCTAAACCCAACATGATCTTAGTGTTCCTACCATTCTACCAGGTTGACCCCACCTATACTTTGGCTACAGAGAGGATGCTTGGTAATACAGACATCAGATTCCTTTTTTTTTTTTTTTTTTGGAAAAGGACAGTTCCTGGGGTTGAAAGCACAGTAACCAGGAGAGCCACCCTTGATTATATTGTTTAAGGTGTAGTCAGTGGTTCTGGATGATAAAGTTTTCCTGCATCAATTTCCTTACATTGGCCATTCCCAGGGTCCTTGTTATTCTTTCCCTACAGAGTAAGGATGTGTCTGGTATGTGGGAGATGCGGATGGAGGATTAGAAACTGGAAAACAGCCTTGAATATCACAGTCCTAGATTATTTGTAAAAATGAAATATTTCCTCTAACTAAAAAAAATATATATATATATTCCCAAGACTGAGGGAATGATCAAAACTAAGAATCTGGGCAGTGTTTCTTCTATGACAGGCAACTGGTTCAAGTAAGCAGTATTTATTAATGAAAAAAAATTGGGGTTTCATGCCCACATACATACCCACATAGAAATAAAAGAACCAAGTCTTCTTGCCCCAGCTTGTCTCATTTTAAAGCTTACGTTAGAAGAAATAACCATCTGTCTAATTACCCAATATTTAAATGCTAGACTATTTTGGATGAGAAGAATAATTTTGCCTCCTTTCTTACTATGCTCATCTGCTGTAAGCATGTGTTTTATTAAGTCTAATTTGAAACAGACCAAAAGCTGTTGCTTTCTAGTCTCCATCCACCCTCCCATCCAAACACATAATTCTTTTCATTGATTAAGACATGCCCCCTGAGGATCTGATTGGAAAAGAGAGGGAGTAGATACACTTTAGCTGGAAAATAACTGCAGGGTAAATTTTCCTGTAAGGACCTGAATGAAGCAGTGGACTAGGGATACCCCTGGGTCAAGAGAGCCCACAGCTGATTTCCATCTTAGTCAATCTTTTGCATTTGGCACTAAAGGTCCTAATTAAATGAAAATGATTTTTGGATAGGAAAAACAAGAGTAGGTTAGGGCTTCTAAGAAGGGATGAGTAGTTTAGAGAACAGGCTCAGAAATCAGTCTCTGGGTTCATATCCTCAGCAAACTACCTTATCTCTACTGCCTTTTGAATTATTACAAGCAACAGAGAAATCTTGAGGCAAACTTTTAGAAGGGTCTTTTTCTTCTCTGCTCTTAAATACATTCTTATCCATTACATTGCCCTCCGTGCTGAAATGTGTGGCTCCCTTCTGATTGCTCTTTGGGATTCTCTCCTACCCAGGCTGCACTGGCCCTGCCCCGGATTGAAATTCAGGCCTCTGTTGGAAGAAAAGTGCTAACTGTACTACCTTTCAGAGCCACAGTGGTAATGCTGGCTAGTGGGCTCCTATTCTCCAAGAGTCTCACTGAGCACTTGCTATGAACCTTGCACTCTTTCCAGATGCTGGGGAGGCAGCTGACGTTGCCCAAGACACTGCAAAGTCCTATACCTCTGTTGTCTTATTCAGGCCCCAGAGAGTGGAAAAAATAGATTCTAGTATGATTCTCATGTCACATGGGGGCTACAAGCACTGAGAAGTTAAGTAACTTACCCAGAGTCACATAGTAGCGAACTGCAGAGAAGGATGTGATTATAGTGACTCTGACTTTCTTTCACCAGTCTTACCCACAGACTTTTTTGGGGGGTGGATGGGATATTTTAAAGCAATCCAAGAAAAGAAATTATATTATTTCTCCTATTTCTTAATATGTCTCTAACATTAATAACATTAAAGGAAGCATAACCATAATCCATTATCACCTTTAACAAAATTAATAATAGTTCCTCAATATCATCTAATACCTAGTCTGTAATTGTTTTTAATGGCTGTACGAGTCACATGGATAAACCATGATTTATTTAATGAATTCACAATTGTTAGACGTTTAGTTTGTTCTAATTTAGAGCTTGTTTTTTTTTCCTCATTGCTAGAGCAAATACCATGCAATGGGTTGGCTTAAATAATGGGAATTTATTGGCTCGTGGTTTTGAAGCTAGGAGAAGTCTAGACCAAGGCATCGTGAAGGTGATATTTTCTTCCCAAGGTCTGGTGTTATGGGGCTAGCTGCCAGTAATCCTTGGTCTTTGGTTCCTCAATGGACATGGTGGCTTTTCCCTTCTTTCCGCGTTCCATTGACTTTTCAGCTTCTGGCTGCTCCCTCTGTGACTTTTTTTCTCTGTGTGGCTTTCTCTAAAAGGCCTTCAGTAATAAGATTAAGACATATCCTGGGCCCCACCTTGTCTGAAGTAATTTCACCAAAAGGACCTATTTATTAGGGTTCACGCCCACAGGAAGGATTAAGCTTAAGAACATGTTTTTCTGGATTACATAGCTCTAAACCACCTCAGTGCAATTACACTGTTATGAATGTACTTGTAACAAAAGCTTGGCATATTTCCTAACCATTTTTATCATGATAAATTCCTTGAAGTAGAACTACTGCTGTAAAGGTTATGCTCTTTTTAAAGATTTGCGATATGTAATTGCCAGATTCTTTTCCAGAAAAGCTCTATCAGTTTACCATCTCATCGTAAGTATTGAGTATCTCTTTCTTCATCTCTTCCCCAAGACTGAATATAAGCCTCTATTAGTTGTTCATGTAACCAGTAAGTTTAATAGGTGAAAGTGGGATTGCACTGGGCTTACATTTTCTGCTAACTGGGGCAGGATGTTCTAAATTTTGAGAGAGGTGCTGACCATTTTTTTGGACATTAATATTTGGTTTAGAGTATATGTTGTCAGTGTTTTCCTAGTTTCTAAATCTGGATTTTCCTTTTATTTTCTGAAATTCGTGACATCCAATCTCTTCTATGCTTGCTCTGGGGTAATTTTTATTAAGACCTTATATGACGTAATACCCAAAATTATATAATCACATATATGTTATTCTAGTTTTTTTTAAACATTTTAAACTTTATTTTGTACTTATTGATTTAGAGTGTAATTTATTTATGAACCTATTGTTTTGCATATATTTATTCAGTTTTCCCAAGATTGTATATATACACATACACAGACACACCCTTTCTCATGTTTATTATTGAGCATGTGTTTTTTTCTCTTTTCTTCTTTATTATCTATTCAGTCAACAATGTTTTTTGAGCTCCTACTCTATTCCATGCATTGTAATAAGTACCGAAGATATCTTTGTGAATAAGTCAGGAAAAGCCCCTTGTATTTTGGAGATCATATTGCAGTGCAACAGCCAATTAAAAAGCCAAGACCTAGATATGCAATGCAGTTTCAGTGCTACAAAGAAAATAAAGTGAAGCAAAGAGACAGAGAGATAAAGACAGGCAGAATTACTTTAGGGAAATCAGAGAAGGCTTCTCTGAGATGATGATTTCATCAGAGACCTTGATTAACTTCCCTATTTGCTATTTGTCTATTTTATTGGTCTTTCCAGGAATGAGTGCTTGGGTGTATTTATCAATTATAATGACTTCCTGTTTTTTATTTCATTAATTTGCTTGTATATTTATTTAGTTGCTCTTTTATAGCTTCTTGTGTGGCTCGAAGGGCGATCTGGAGAACACCTATGTTTGTTACAGCTGATTAAGAGAGCCCTCAAAGTTCTTTCCCTGGGTCGGGCTGGCAGGGATTATTCCCTTGCCTTGGAGAGGTCAAATTTTCCTGTAGCACTACAGAAAAGAGTAAATTAAATGGCAGCTGGAGTCTGCACTCCCTCCTTCACAGGAGTCTGCTCTGGGACTTTAATGAGAAGATTTACAGGCAATTATTTAAATGGTTACTTTATACTTTAGAATTTAATTTTCCCTGCAAAGAAAAGAGAGGCTTTCTTTTCTCAGATAGTTTTGGGTGATTACAAGGAAGAAAAGAATGTTCTCTCATCCTGAGGGTTATACAGGCAAACCTCAGAGATAGAACAGGTTTGGTTCAAGGCCACCACAATAAAATGAATATTGCAATAAAGAAACTCAAAGAATTTTTTTATTTCCCAGTGCATGTAAAAGTTATGTTTACTCCATACCTAGATTGTTAAGTGTGCAATAGCATTATGTTTTTAAAAAATGTATATACCTTAATTAAAAAATACTTTATTGCTGAAAAATTCTAACCATCCCCTGAGCCTTCAGTGAGTCACAATCATTTTGCTGGTGAAGGGTCTTGCCTCAGTGTTGATGGCTGCTGACTGATAAGGGTGGTGGTTCCTGAGGGTTGGGGTGGCTATGGCGATTTCTTAAAATAAGACGACAACAAAGTTTGCTGCATCGATTGGTTCTTCCTTTCATGAAAAATTTCTCTGTAGTATGTGATGCTGTTTGACAGCATTTTACTCAAAGTAGAACTTCTTTCAAAACTGGAGTCACTTCTTTCAAATCCTTCTGATGATCAACTAAGATTATATAATATTCTAAATCCACTGTTATTCCAACAATGTTTACAACATCTTCATTAGGAGTAGATTACATCTCAAGAAACTACTTTCTTTGCTCATCAATAAGAGGCAACTCCTCTATTCAAGTTTTATCATGATATTGCAGCATTTCAGAAATATCTTCATGCTCTACTTCCAATTCTAGTTCCCTTGCTCATTCTACCATATCTGCAGTTACTTCCTCCAGCGATGTCTTGAACACTTCAAAATTACCCATGAGGTTGGAATAAACTTCTTTCAAATTCCTGTTCCTGTTGACATTTTGACCTCCTCCCATGAATAAGGAATGCTTTTGCTGGCAGTTAGAATGGTGAATCCTTCGCAGAAGGTTTTCAATTTACTTTGCTAGATCCATCAGAGGAATCACTATCTATGGTTGCTATAGCCTTATGAAATGTATTTCTTAAATAATGAGAATTGAAAGTTGAAAAGACTCCTTGATGCAGAATGGATGTTGTGTTATCAGGCATGAAAACAGCATGGATTTAGTTGTACAGCTCCATCAGAGCTCTTGGGTGACCAGCTTCATTGTCAATGTACCAGGTATGGTCATGAGTTGGAAGGAATCTTTTGATCTGAACAGTAGTTCTCAACAGTGGGCTTAAAAGATTCAGTAAACCAGATTGTAGACAGATATGCTGTCACTTAAGCTTTGTTGTTTTATTTATAGAGCACAGGCAGAGTGATTTAGCATAATTCTCAAGTGCCCTAGGTTTGTGGGATAGTAAATGAGCACTAACTTCAACTTAAAGTCTCCAGCTACATTAACCCCTAATAAGAGAATAGCCTGTTTTTTGAGGCTTTGAAATCAGGCATTGGCTTCTCCTTTCTATCTATGAAAGACCCAGAAGGAATCTTCTAATAGAAGGCAATTTCATCTACACTGAAAGTCTGTTGTTTAGTGTAATTATCTTCATCAATGATCTTAGTTAGATCTTTTGGATAATTTGTTGCAGCTTCTACATCAGCATTTGCTGCTTCAGTGTGCACAAATGTTATGGAGAGGGCTTTTTTCCCCCCTTAAACCTCATGAAGCAACCTTCACTAGCTTCAAACTTTCTTTCTGCAGCCTCCTCATCTCTCTTAGCCTTCACAGAATTGAAGAGAGTCAGGGTGTTGCTCTGGTTTAGGCTTTGGCTTAAGAGAATGTTGTGGCTGGTTTGATCTATCCAGACCACTCAAACTTTCTCTGTATGAACAATAAGACTGTTTCACTTTCTTATCATTCATGTGTTTACTGGAGGAGCACTTCTGATTTCCTTCAAGAACTTTTCCTAACTAAGACCTAACTTTTGGCCTATTTTGGCTTTTGACATGCCTTCCTTTCTAAGCTTAATCATTTCTAGCTTTTGGTTTAATGTGAGATGTGGGACTCTTCTTTTCACTTGAACACTTAGAGGTCATTGTTGAGTTATTAATATCATAATCTAATTATGATATTGTTGTGTTCAGGAAATAGGGAGACCTGAGGAGAGGGAGAGATGTGGGGAAATGGCAGTCAGAACACACATAGCGTTTATCGATTACGTTTGCCATTTTATATGTGCATGGTTTGTGGCACCCCAAAATAATTACAAGAGTAACATTAAAGATCATTGATCACAGATCACCATAATGGATATAATAATAATGAAAGAGTTAGAAATATTGCTAGAATTGCTGAAATGTGACACAGAGATGAGAAGTGAGAACATTCTGTTGGGAAAATGCTGCTGCTAGACTTGCTCGATGCAGGATTGGCACAAACATTCAATTTGTGAAAAACACAGTATCTGCAAAGCACAATCAAGGGAAGTGCAATAAAACGAGGAATGCATACTTCTATGTGGTTGGGCCTCACTGAACCACAGCTTTTGTAGCATTAATGCAGCCAAAAACAGGGCTCCATCTACAAGAAGCATATTTTTTCATGCTACTTTAAATTCAGGATTGACATTACTAAAATGGAACAGAAAAGATTATCTTGCTGTGAAATAGCTGGAAAATTCATTCTATTAGTTCTATTTGAAGCTGGAAAATTCACTGAAGTTCTGGATAACAGGTTAGGCTATTTCATTTACCCAATTTGCCTTTTATGTTCATAGGAAACTCTTTTGTCCATTTTACTATTTACAGTGATTTTTAAATTGCATGCCACCTATTCAAAAGCTGTGCAGAAACAGAGAGACTGTGTATTAGAGAAGAGAAGTACCATACTTCACAGAAAAATAATGACGGACAACTCTAAAAATCACCCATTAGGCACAATGAACCCAGATATGTCAGAATCTAACAAATTAGGAACTCACAATTACAGTAGTATGGGGTCTTGGGTTATTTTCATCAGCAGCAGAGAGACTGGTTCTTTGCATATTGGTAAATAGCTTACTCATTTATGTTACAGCATATATTAATCTTCTCACAAGAGATTTAGATGAAAAGCCCAACTCCACATCTCAGTATAAAGGAACAGACCTAAGACATAGAGTACAATCCAACATTTGGACTGGGGGAGCAGTTTGAGAAATTGATTCTCATTTCCCCCAATACTCTCCACTGAGATTTCTACAAGTACTTTTTGAAGCATAAATTTACCATAAAAAAGAGTGCAGGAACGATTTGGGGAAGGGAATTTACTATCATCCCCTTCTTTGAGATTCGCCATGTTCATAATAAAGACTTAAAATAATCAAACAGTAGAGAAATTTGTCTAATTTTATTTCACATAGCATTTATTTCTCACAAAAGTTTAAGGAATTAGTATTTACTGAAACACACATTGTAAAACACTGTTTATTGCCCACCTGATCTTGTTGAATAGAAAGTCTTCATTGATTTATGGCACATTCTTGGATGGTTACCATGTTAACCTCATGTCATGAACTTAACTTGACTCTTGCTCTTTTTTTAAACCATCATAGCAAATAATTCTTTTCTGATCCATTTTTCTATTCTATATCCATCACCTGGATCTACCATTGTCACCATTCTTAAACTCCTTCCAAACATCTGACAAATTTTCACCTACTTAATATGTTTTCTGATAATGATCTTCTTGTTTGAGAAAAGAATATTTTGAAGTTCACAAAGAATGAATCTTTAGGCACAGTCATAATACAGTTTGAGGGGATCATAAAATAACTTTCAAACCTTATTTATGTAGCAGTCCTTTGAGTAGGTCTCTCTTCAAATGTAGTTATATTGATCATAGGTTCATTGGCTTTTAAGGCCAGTAGGGAACATAAGGCCAACTAGTTCAAATCCTTGGAAAGTGCTAAGCACCTGTCTGGCTTCCATGTCACTCATCTACCCATACCTGCAGCCGCTTGTTTCCAACCTGCAGGCTCAGCTTTGCTGGAAGTGGTTCCGGGACCAGGATGCACATTTTAAAACCACTGGAAAAATTAAACAAAAAACCAAAATAAAACAACTGAATGAAAAACAATGTCTGGCTGCCACCAGTTAAATTAGTACCTCTGGGAAGTGGAGACTGAACATTATGTTTTGCTTTTTAAAGTTCCCTGGATGAGTTTTAACATGTAGACAAGGTTGAAATGCTTTCAGTTCAAAAATTAGTTTAACACCTAATCAGGGGAAATTAGCCATCCCTAAGGTGCAGTGTTTTATGGAGATGAACATCCAGTTACTCTGTTTTTGCTCTTGTCCAAGTTCTGGTACTCGCTCTTCTGGCATATTCCTATGACTCGGGTCACACTTGGCTATTCCCAACCCAGTAATCCTCCTGAGACCTGAGTCCAAATAGCAATAATCGCCCCCAGAACATGACCTCTCCTGAGCTGGGTTATTGTCTTGCTTTTCAGGTTTCTCAAAATGTCAAATCCTGTGCAGAGCCAGTACTGACCCAAACATTCTGCTTGTCCTTCCCACGCCTCTCCCCTCGCCACTGCCAAGGGAAGGAGGCCCCTCCCTCAGCGCTGGAATCCAAGGGGCACTGCCGTGTCTTGGTCTTCTTCACGTCCCTGCATATCCTGTAGTTCCTGTACATTTCAGATAATTACAATGATTTGGGGCCAAGGAGTGATTTGATGGAAGATAATTCCACTATGAAAAAAAACTACAGATTAACTGAAATTCTTATTGGAATCAGAGATAGGAAATCTAGTTTCTAGTCCTGCCACTGCCACTAAATAAAAATCTATGCTTCAGGCTTCTTAACTGTTAAATAGGAATAATGCAACCATTCACATGACTTGTCGGAAAAAAAAGGGGTAACTGGATTATATAACTGTGTTGAAAATGTTATGTGCACTATACATATGAAATTAGTTTTGCTGGCATTATATTTGCACCTCCTATATTTCTTGGCTTCTGTGTGAACTGGATGTTACCATGTTACCATAAGATCAAAAGCTAAGGCCATGTGATTGGGCACCATATGAATAATACAAATACAGTCCTAGACAGAATTGTGGAGAAAATTGGTCACCATTCTGCTTGTCACTCTCCTCATTTATTGCATTTTCCTCTCTTGGAAGAAAGGAACCTGAAAACTTTATATGAGGGAAGTAGCTAGGGATTCAGTGTACTACGCTTACTTCATGAAGAAAGCAATAGTTGCCCTGAAAAAGTAATCATTAAAAGTTGGCTTACACAACTGACAAGGTGTTGAAGCGGAATGGGGAAACCTCATCAGCCCTCTTATCTGCATTTCTCTTTTATTACATGTAAACACGTTTTACATCCCTATTTAACACCCCTTTTATATATAAGGCAATAGACTCATTGACATTGACTTGCCCTGGCCTCAGTGATTTTATGACAAAGAATCAGGGTGTGATGCCTGTCTGACATAAAACCTATGTTCTTTCCCCTACATTCTAAGATGTCAGTAAACATTCAGGTCAACATGTGCTCAGTCTGTTAGATATTTAAAAATGCAAGTGATTGGGTGGATTCTTCATACTTCATTTGGATGCGAGTTGTCAAGAAGTCAGGCCATACTTGACTCCTGTAAAGTACTGCACAATACAAATGAATGCAAGCTCCAACAAAGACTACGGGAAGGGATAGTGATAAACCAGTTATAAGTAAAAGATTGCCTGTGCTCTCATCTGGGCTCTGTTAGTTCTTAACTTTGTTTTTTGATTGCCTGTGCTCTCATCTGGGCTCTTTTAGTTTAACTTACTATGACTCAGTTTCCTTATCTATAAAATGGGAATAAACACGGTAGCTACATTTTTGGTTTTGTATCAGGAGGATAAATTAAACATTTAACTTATCAGTTCTTCTTTCACTCTTGATTTGAACATGGAGATTTGGCCTGACAAGATTGATATATCAAGGAACAATTTGAACACTAAATTTTGTGTTTGCTTATACACAGTTTCACCCATGAGAAACACTAGATGAATGCGGAAAACTGTCCTCACCTGAACTGAGCCAGGCAGGAGCATGCATATATGGACACACATATACACACATACACACACCCCTCAAACATCTACCAGCTCCCTTAGTTCACCCCATGTGCTATGAGTCACACAACATCCACATCTGGTGTTTCAACTTTCAGTCTCATTTCAGATAATCCTCCTTCTACCATTTAATATAAGATCGGAAATCTAGTTTCTATTCCTGCCACTGCCACTAACTTAAAATCTGTGATTCAGATTCCCTTATATGTTAAATGGGAATAATGCAACCATTCACATGACTTGTCAGAAAAACAAGCTGCACCCTTCTGACACCCACTTCCACCAGCAAACTTCAGACCTTTTTTCTTTTAAGGTAAAGTACAATTGTTATTGTAGCGTTTATATACAAATACATAAATGTATTTCTGAGATCTGTATAAAACTGTGCTACCGGTTTTATTAGGTTCTATTCTCTTTATCATGTGTCACTAGCGTTGTCTGCTCTCTGTGTCCATTCGCTGCTTGTTCTTCTGTGACTGCTTCTATCCTTATCAGCAGTACCGGGAATCTGTGTTTCTTTTCTTTTTGTTGCGTCATCTTGTTGTGTCGGCTCTGTGTGTATGTGGCGCCATTCTTGGGCAGGCTGCACTCTCTTTTGCGCTGGGCGGCTCTCCTTACGGGGCACACTCCTTGCGCATGGGGCTGCCCTACACAGGGGACACCCCTGTGTGGCAGGGCACTCCTTGTGCACATCAGCACAGCACTGCACATGGGCCAGCTCCACATGGGCCAAGGAGACCCAGAGTTTGAACCGTAGACCTCCCATGTGGTAGATGGACGCCCTATCCACTGGGCCAAGTGTGCTTCCCACCAAAGTTTTTGAGTGTTATGCTCTTAACTTCATTTTTTTCTATAGATATTATAATTTTTAGTTCACAATTTTGAATAGTATGATGATATTTTGGAATGCAAAATCACATAATAGAGAACTGATTATATTTAGCACAGTACCTGGTACACCATAAAATGTTCAATAACTCATAGCTATTATTAGATTAAACAAATAGAGTCCTTTGACCAAGTCTTAAATCTCTGTTTCTTATGAAGGTGAGACCCGAATATATTTAGAAGCATGGTTAGAATTCAATCACTTGATATCATTCAACAAAAAATTACTGATCACCTCCTAGGTAGACACAAAACTAGGTGAAAAAGGCATAGGGACTGCTCTTACAGGACTAAAAGTCTAACCAGGGAGACAAACAGAGATACATAGATGCTGTGTTATCTAGTACAGTACAGGAATAATTAACCTGGTCTAAGAAGATATCCCAGCAGAAATGACCTTAAAGCCAACCCCAGAAGGATGTGCAGGGTTTTCCCAAAGACCACAGGAAGGGATGAGCATTCGGTCTAAGTACAGACACCAGTGAATGTACGGCCTGGAAGAAAGAAAGAAGCACAGGTTTGAGGGACTGAGTGACGTTCTTATGGCCTTTGTGTGATCTAGAAGCAGGGAGTGGTTATAAAGGAAGAAGACTCAAGACTTAGAAGCATGTTAAGAAGTGCCAAATAAAATCCTCTGAGGAATTTGAACTTTATCCTAAAAGCAATGGGAAATCATTGAAAAGTGTGAAGCAGGGCATTCAGATGATCAAATCTGACCCTTAAAAAGATCCCTCTGGCTCTAGGTGAACAATAGATTGGGGAGGGGTAAGACTTGAGGCAGATCAAGTAGTTTTAGGAGACTGTGGCACAAATATGGGCAGGGAATATTGGTTACACAGACTAGGCTAATTAGTGCAGCAAGAAAGACTTGGAAAGCTAGGAGGGGAAAGCACAGGATTAGATGGGGTGAGAGGGAGATGAGAGAGAAGCAAGTCAAGGACAACTCCCAGGTTCTGGGTGGGCAACAAGAGAAAGGAAGAGCCGTTTTCTGAGAAAATGAACTTAAAAAAGAAAAATGAAAATGGAATAGAAGGTGAGTTTTGAGTAGACTGGGCTTTGATCATAGAATTATTATGGAATCATAGAACCACACAAGCTGGGAAGGACTAGAAATTCCCCAGAGCTCAGATGGGATAATGAATTTTAGATGGAATTAAAATCCAGTGGATTTTTAATTCATTTACTTTTGGTCAAACCTGAATTTATGTGTCTGGTAGAATCTGCAGCGAGAATTTGGAATCCAAGTGTCTTTTACAAACAAGAGTGGTTTAGTTTTATTTTAGTCCTTCCAGAGTCATGATGTGAAAAATTTTGATGAGATAAGTGTAAATGAACCAGATACAAATGTTTACACGGTCATTTAAAAGGAAAACAAGAAACAATGTTTAGGACAAAGTACCATCTCAGAACCCAAAATATTTTTACAGAGTATGGATCGTACAAAAACAGCCAACTAAGGTCCATGTATCCTTAATCATAACCAGAGCAACATCTTAAAAGAAATCAAATCACATAATACAACTTATTTCCTTGAATGGTAATGAAAACCTAAGTGTATTTCCTTCTTTCTCCTGCTTTCTACCATATGTGAAGCAAGTTTTAAAGGGATGAAAAATACAGCAATTTAATTTCTTTTTAATAATCATTGTTTTTTGTTTTATGTGTATGTAATTTTAAAATTTTATTTTTAAAGAAGCTTTAGATTACATAAATGTTACATAAAAAATGTAGGGGGATTACCACATATTCCACCCCCCATTCCCCCAACTTTTCCCTATTAACAACATCCTTCATTAGTGTGGTACGGTTGTCACAATTGATGAACACATTGAAGCATTGCTATTAACCATGGTCAAGAGTTTACATTATAGTTTACACTTTGCATGGCACAGTTTTATATGTTTTGACAACATGTATAATGGTCTGTATCTGTCACTGCAGTGTCATTCAGAATATTTCCAATGTCTCCCAAATGCCCCTACATATTCTTTTATCTTACTATGTTTTCGTAGCTTCATTTCTAACTGGGCTATATTTGTAGAACAAACCTGTGGACTCTGACTCCACTTAGCTTAAGTTTTCAACTGTGCTAGGCAAATATGAGAGTGAAAGCACCATTGCTATAATTATGGCCTCTAAATGTGTACGCCTTTAGATACACTATATCATTATACAGTATGTGAAAGCTAAAATAAACACTAGGGTTTCTGAACACACAATGCTTACAAAACATCTAATTGCAATTTATCTTTGTTCTACTTGTGGGGTTTATCTTAGAACATGCCAACTGACTTCTTATCTATATAAAGATCCTGTCTTTTAAAAATTTACTTTTGCCATGTCTGAAAAGAATACAGTAGCCACATAAAAGTATATTTCAGCTAACTGCATTCAATTATTATTGTGAAAGTGGAGTTTAAAAATGTTTTATTTCTATCTGGTAAGCTGCTAAAGATCAGAGGAACACAAATATTAAAAAGATTTCCTGTTCTTAGGGAATTGTTCGTTATTCTAGTCAGCCAAAGGGGTCCTGATGCAAAGTACCAGAAATCTGTTAACTTTTACAAAGGATATTTATTTTGAGATAGAAGGCCACAGTTACTAGGCTATAAAGCATAAGTTATTAGGTTGGTGCAAAAGTAATTGCAGTTTTGCATTGTTGAAATTTGCTGTTTAAAATTGGCATACATTCTTAAATAAATATGGCTATGTTACATATTATTTTAATGTGCATTTCTCACTTTATGTTTTTTGTTAATGGCTTATTACTTGCTCTTTATTTTATATTTATTTTAGACTATGGAAATAATGTTAGACAAAAAGCAAATTTGAGCGATTTTCTTATTTGAGTTCAAAATGGGTCATAAAGCAGCAGAGACAACTTGCAACATCAAAATCACATTTGGCCCAGGAACAGCTAATGAATGTACAGTGCAGCGGTGGTTCAGGAATACTGCAAAGGAGATGAAAGCCTTGAAGATGACCACAGTGGCGGGTCATCAGAAGTTGACAATGACCAATTGAGAGCAATCATCTAAGCTGATCCTCTTAAACTACATGAGAAATTGCAGAAGAACTCAATGTCGACCCTTCTACGGTTGTTCAGCATTTGAAGCAAATTGGAAAGGTGAAAAAGCTCATTAAATGGGTACCTCATGCGCTGACTGAAAATCCAAAAAAATTGTTTTTTAAGGGTTGCCTTCTCTTATTCTATGCAACAACAGTGAACCATTTCTCAGTTAGATTGTGACATGCGATGAAAAGTTGATTTTATACAATGACCAGTGATGACAAGTTCAGTGGTTGGGCCAAGAAGCACCAAAACACTTTCCAAGCCAAACTTGCACCAAAAAAAGGGTCATGGTTACTGTTTGGTAGTTTGCTGCCATTACAGCTTCTGAATCCTGGCAAAACCATTACATATGAGAAGTATGCTCAGCAAATTGATGAGATGCACTGAAAACTTCAACACCTGCAGCTGTAATTGGTCAACAGAAAGGACCTAATTCTTCTCCATGACAGAGCTTGAGTGCGCATCGAACAACAAACTCCTCAAAAGTTGAAAAAATTGGGCTATGAAATTCTGCCTCATCCACCATGTTCACCTGACCTCTCGCCAACCGATTACCACTTCTTCAAGGATCTCGAAAACTTTTTCAGGCAAAATGCTTCCACAACAGGTAGGATGCAGAAAATGCTTTAGAACAATTCATCAAATCCCAAAGCATAGATTTTTACGTACAGGAGTATGCAAACTTATTTCTCACTGGCAAAAATGTGTCGATTGTAAAGGTTCCTATTTTGATTAATAAAGATGTGTTTGTGCCTCATTATAATTCAAAATTCATGGTCCCAAACCACAATTCCTTTTGCACTAACCTAATACTTCCCTCATCAAAGTCTGTTGCCATGTGTTTGAGCAAAATGGCTGCCAACGTCTGCAGGGGTTCAGGCTTCTTGGGTTCCTCTCTTCCTGGGGCTCGTTTCTCTCTGGGTTCAGCTCCTCTGCTCTCTCCTCAAGGCCAGTGGTAGAGGATCAGGCAAAAGGCTCATCTCCTTTCCTGGGGCCTATGCTGTGTCCATTTAAGCCTTCTCTCCTTCCTCACATATCTGCTTCTCTATGTTAACTTCCCAGGCTCAGGATCAAAACTCCAAACTCCCTTCTCTGTGGTGTGGAGTGTTGTGGATGTGTGTCTCTGTGAAGGGGCAGGGACTCAGTGTCCTACTGATGTGGCCCAATCAAAGCCTCAATCATTATTCAATCAGTTAAAAACGAAACCTCTGAATCCAATATAATCTAATATGCCTAGAGAAGTAGACCAGTTTACAAACATAATCCAATATCTATTTTTGGAATTCATAAACAGTATCAAACTGCTGCATTCACATTCAGGGATTTTATGTTAAGAGAGAACATGTATTCCTGATTTTGCTATAAAGCATTTGTGAGCAAGTGAGGCCAAAGATGGCAAATTACAAAGCCTCCATAAGGGGAGAATAAGGCAGATAGGAAAACCAGCTGTGAAGATTTGGGCTCAGGTGGGTAAAGGGTCGCTTCTCCACCAGCCCCTCATGCACAATAGACAGCAAAGGCCAAATACGGCTGCAAAAAGATGGCCACCAGGACAGATCTGTATAAACTCTACCACATATACAGTGTAGGGAACTTGATTTTCCTTCAACAGTTCCCACCTCAAAATGAGAAATTGTTATTCCTTGTTTAATCCCTCTTGTCTAATGGTGGAGAGGGCTTGAGCAGCAAGTGTCAGGGGAATGTTGTGAGAGAGAGTGTGTGTGTGTGAAGGAGGAGATGGTGGGGGGTGTGAGGGCAGGGTATTAAGAAATGACTAAATTCAAATGCCACAGGACATGCAGATAGCTTAATAGAAGGAGGATATAAGAAGCAGGGGCTCTCTAGGATTTGTCCAGTTTTACCCTGGATAAAGAAGATCACGTAATGTGTGGTGATTAAGAACTGAGTATATGTCATCATGCTGTCTGGGCTAAAATCCTTCCTCTAGTTCTGATTTTGGGCACATTATTTTACCTCTCAAAACCTCAGTTTCCTCATCTGTACAATGAAAATAATACTAGTGTCTACTTCATAAGACTATAGAGAATTCGGTGATAGTCTGGGTTAACAATTTTTCATCCTAGTGTCCTTAGAGCTATTTTGTTGTTTTTTTTCTAGCTTCTAGTGATGACTTCTTTGTTCGTATTTTAATTTTCTTAAATTAATAATAAAAGCTCTTAAAGCTGGACATTTTATCTAAGAAATAGTTTTTTGGCCTCATCTATAAAATTTGATGTCATGAGTTCCTTATTTCCTTTATTTCTAAATAAAAGCTACAGTTTTTATTCCCTCTTTCCTATTTGTTATTAAAAATAATTAATTTTTTACTTATTTAATTTTTGTATGTTTCTGTGCCCCAGAGAATATGGCATGTACAAGTTCTGCATTTTGGGATTTGTTTGATATTATGACTTAGTAGTAAAAACAATAGTTAATATTTATTAAAATTTTACTATTTAACTATACTTTTAAAAAGTGTTTTATATGCAGGTTTTGTTTAATTCTCACAATAATCATATGATGTAGGTATCATTATTTTTCTGATCATATAGCTTAGAGAAGTTGAGTGACTTGCCCAAGGTTACCCAGCTTTAAGAGCCAGTAGTTAAGCCCAAATCTGCTTGAATTCAAAACAGAAACAGACTAAGGATCAGGAAAATAGACAATGACTCAGCATAACAAGGTATGGAGGTAATAAATCTTTATAGAAATAAATTGAAATAGGTTTCCAGGAAAGTCCAGTTTCCAAGCAGACCTTCTTAAGTTATTGGTACTGCACCAACAGAATAGACAGAGCTTTGCTAAATAAAACAAATAAATGAGCAAAAGTCCTCTCTGGGGCTAATCTGCCCCTCCCTTCCTTCCTTTCTTCCTCCCTCCCTTCCTTCCCTCCTTTTTTTTTTGCAACACACATATACCAGTTATTGGATACATCAGTGGACATTGCCAGTATCTCTGAAATTAGCTAGTTGGCTTTTGCCTGATACTGATATCTGTATTAGATAAAATTCTGAAAGCAAATGTAATGGATTGACTACTCTCCCTCCCCCTTCCCCCAAATCCATATCCAATTGGAACCTCAGAATGAGACCTTATTTTGAAATAGGGTCTTTGCAGACCTAATTAAGGTAAGGATTGAGATAAGATCCTACTAAATTAAGTGGGCCCCAAATCCAATGAGACTGTCCCCAGAAGGTTATTTTGTGGATATCCGACAGACTGATTCTAAAGTTTATATGGTAAGACAAAGAACAGGACTAGCCAACACAATAGTGAAGAATAGCAAAGTTGGAGGACTTACCCTATCTATTTTCAACATCTATTATAAAGCTGCAGTGATCAAGACAGTGTATTGGCAAAAGAATAGACAAATAGACCAATGAAACAGTTTAGAAAATCCAGAAACAGAGTCACATGTATACAGTCAGAAGATCTTGAAAAAGTAGCAAAGGCAATTTGAGAGATAGGATAGTTTTTTAAACAATGATTTTTTAACAACTAGGGATTGAACACTGATCTTAGGAATTTTATGAAAATCAACTCAAATTGGATCACAGACCTACATTTAAAATGCAAAACTATAAAGCTTCTAAAAATTAACCTTGAATTTGCTGATCACTCTTTAGATACAACACCAAAGCATAATCTATGAAAGAAAAAACAGGTAAGTCACACTTCATTAAAATTAAAAGCTTCTATTCTGCAAAAGATGCTGCTAAGAAATGAAAAGACATGTCACAGACTGGGAGAAAATATTTTAAAAATATATATATGACAAAGGATTTGATCCAAAATTTACAAAAAATTCCTAAAACTCAACAATAAGAAAACAGAGGACCTAATTTAAAAATGGGTAAAAGATCTTATTAGACATCTTTCCAAAGAAAATATACAGATGGCAAGTAAGCCTATAAAAAGATGTTCAGCATCATATGTCATTAGGGAATTATACATTAAAACAACAATGAGACACCACTGTATGCCTATTTGTACGGCTAAAATAAAAAACAATGACAACACCAAATGTTGACCAAGACAGATAGGTAGTAACAAGAACTTTTATTCATTGCTGTTGGAAAACAAAATTATAGTTTGATAGTTTCTTACAAAGTTAAACATTGGGTTGCCATATGATTCAGCAATTGTGCTCCTAGGTATTTACCCAAATGAGTTCAAAACTGATGTCTACACAAAGACCTGCACTTGAATGTTTATAGTAGGTTTATTCATAATTGCCAAAATTGGAAGCAATCAAGCCCCTTTGATAGGTGAAAAGATCAACAAACTGTGGCATATCCATACAAGGGAATATTATTCATTGATAAAAAGAACTGAGCTATCAGGCCAAGAAAAGATATGGAGGAAACTTTGATACACATTGCTAAATGAAAGAAGCCAGTCTGCAAAGGCCAAATACTGTTTAATTCCAACTATACGACATTTTGGAGAGGGCAAAACTATACAGACAGTAAAAAGTTCAGTGGTTGCTAACGGTTCCAGGAGTGGTGTTGGCAGCCGTCAATAGGTGGAGCATGGGGTATTTTTAAGGCAGGGAAGATATTTTGTATGATACTGTAATGGTGGCTACTTGACATTATGCATTGTCAAAACCCATGGAACTGTACAACACAAAGAGTGAACCTTGTTGAAAACTATGAACTGTAGATGATAAGAAAGTGTCAATATTGGGTTCTCAATTGTAAAAAAATAAACCACACTAAGGCAAAATGTTAATAGGGGAAACTGGGGGTTAAAAAAGTGAGGGAAGGAGGTGAACAGAACCCTGAAATTTCTGCACAATTTTTCTGAAAACATAAAGTACTCTAAAACTGAAATCAGTTACTTAAAAAATGAATGCAGTGTATGCCTAGTAGAAATGTACATATTTGTTCACCAAAAGACAAGCCCTGGCCTGTTCATACTAGCATCACTCCAAACTGGAAACATCCAGCATGCTGTCAACAGAATAGTGGATAAACAGAATTACTGTCATGAGCATAATGGCAATCAAAGGATCCCAGACATGAAAGAGTACATACTGTACCTTTTCATTCATTTATGTATCAAAGCAGAGACAACTCATTGTTGGACATTGGGAGAGCAACTATCCTTTGAGGACAGTAGTGAATGGAAGGGGCATGGGGTGGGGCAGATAGTTCTGAGGTGCTCATTACATAGTATGTTCAGTTTGTGACTTTTCCTTAATCTGTACTCTCAAGATATGTGCACTTTTTAAACATATATTATACTTTGATAAAGGTTTAAATTATATATATAATCTCTACTTTTGTTTTTATAAATTCATGGGGTCATTTTGAATAATAATTTTTTTAAAAATAGTAAATCATTTTCTTGCCATCCCCATGATGCAAAAAAGAACAAATAAAAAGTATTCAAGAAAACGTATCAAATATTGAAGATAAATAAAGAAGATCTGACAAACACAGTCTTTATTTTCTGAATTGGAAAACCAATGCAATGGAACAGAACAAGTACTTAAAATTTAAGAAGATTTTTCTATACTATATATATTTGAAACTACATATTGAAGAGCAAATGGTATACCTTAAAATACTGACTTAAACGACCAACACCAAATTTTATTTCATTAAAATTATTGGACTTTAAAGAACAAGAAGACAATATTTTGGATATTGACTTAGTTTCCTGTGGCAGCCATACAAATTACCACAAACTGGTAGCAACAGAAATTTATTCTCTGAGAGTCCTGGCAGCCTGACATACAAGAGGAAGGTGTTGGCAGAGTCGACTCTCCCTGGAGGTCCTGATGGAGGGTTCATGCTGTGCCTCTTCTAGCTTCTGAGGGCAGACAGCAATCCTCCGCATTCCTTGGCTTGTAGACGCATCATCCTATCTCTGTCTCCATGGTCACGTGGCTTCTCCTCCTCTTCTCTTACAAGGACACTTGTCATTGGCTATGGGACCTACCCTGATCCAGGATGATGTTACCTTAATTATAACTGCAAAGAGTTTTTTCCCAAATGATGTCCCCTTCTCAAGTTCTGTGGGGTGTACATTTTGGGGGGTCACCATTCAGCATACTGCAGTATCGAGGCAGAAACAACAAGGGAAACAAACAAAAAATCAAATGTTTTGGCAGCTACCCTTTATATCAGAAGGAAATGAAAACATATATTTAAGATACTCAAGGATAGAAAATATGAACCAAGGATTTTATACACAGTAAAATTGACTTCCAAGAAGAGAAGATATTAGCAAAATGTTATTAATATAAAATGGTTTTATTCCCGTGGTTCTTTCCCAGGGAATCTTCGAATGAACTTCAGACAACTAAAATGATTATGGATACTTCAGTATAAGGACTGGCAGACATCATCAAATATATAGTTACTTGTAGAAGTAAGACAAGTTTAATTAAAAGTTAGGGAGTATAGTATGTTATATAATATAGTATATAAAGCTATATGTTCAGACAGCATGTGTAAAAGATAGGGAGCCCATACGCAGAACAAAACATACTTCAAATGTTTTCAGTTTATATTTGTGGTGGAGATATTGATGTTGTTATTCCAAGACTGTTGTGTGTGAGTTGAGGAAAAGAAATGAGTTATTATGGGATATTCTAATTCTATCAGCCCCTTGGTCTTTGAACACCAGGATTTTTATAGAGGAAGAAGAGAGTGTGTCATATAAAAGATATTCAGAAATTAATTGGAAGTATCAGTACAAACCTACATATGTTTTATTTAAAAAATTACTTTTTAAACATCTATAATATAAATGGCTATATTATGCAAGTTACATGTAATATGAATGATTGTATATAACATGTAAATATGTATTATTTTTGAGATGAACTATAAACAATAAGGCATAAATTCTATATAAGATACAATTACGTAATATGTACATGTCATATACATGTCATATTTTATATTAGGTCTTAAAATACCATTTCTACTAGAACTTCTTAGTCAAATGACTGATTTTAGGTCTAGAGCAATAAATGTACAAGTGAGCTTAGGATTTTTTGTTGTAGTGGATATGAGAAAGCACTCAACAGTTACTAGGGTTAGTTTAAAAAGATGCAGCAACCACCTTAAAGATGCTCCCAGTTGCCAAAGATGGGACAATTTGCGTTTCAAAACAGGATAATAATTGCAATTGATAGAAACCCGTCAAAAATATTTAAATACATTTTAAAAAACAAGCAAACAAACAAAAAACCTAATTGGCCACCTTTGCAAGATGATAGGGAATCAATTCATTATATGAAAACTGGTGAAAAGTGGGGGAAAGGGAAAGGATCAAGCATTTATCCTGCCTCCCTTATATGACTCTGGATAACCAAATAGTAGAAGAGGAAAAGCATCTCTTTACAAGATTTTTTAAACTAACAAATCAAAAAAGAATGACAGAATTGGAAACTCACCATTCTGCAACCACCAATGAAGGGAAGGGTCTAGGCATTATGTATCGACATCTGCTAAGATCACAAAAAGAGAGACAATCAGACAGGTGCCTCCTGATGAAAGTATAAACCACCACGTAGTTTTACCCAAGAGACTGAACCTGAGTCTCATCAGGCCTCTGGATTTGTCTGATAATTTGCAGTAACTAACAAGGAACTGCGTATGTGTATATATAAAACAGAATCAAGACTGCGGAATATTCTATAGGCCAAATCCCCAGGATTCCTCTATTAATTGTAAGAAAAAGAAATGGATAGCGGGGAAATGTAGATTAAAATAGGCTTAGAATATTTTATTTTAAAAACAAATAAAGTTAAATTATAGTCTTTAGGGAGCAACTTTTGGATGATCCCTATAAAGTCAGGATAATAGTTACCTTTAGGGGAGAAGAGGAGATTGTGGTCTGGATGGGCCATATGTCCTGACTTGGGTGTTGTTTACAAAAAGGCCTTATAAAAATTCATTAATTTATGCGTTTGGTTGGTAGGACTTTCTGTACTTGTGTTTTGCTTTGTGATAAAATAGCTTTACGCTAATGAAAACACAGTATATTAAAATATTTACTGTTTCCTTATTCTTTGAAAATAATACCTCTTGATTATTGGCATAAATTCACCTTTATTTTGTTAAGTCATTTTCATGAGCTTTTACTGTTTTGTAAAGTAATTTTTGAATTTTACCCTGGCTTGTGAGAAAACTTCATGAGTAGCATGCTGATTTTGTTGTTTAGTAAATTGTATTTGATCTAAAATATCTTCCAGGTATTAAATGCCACTTAATTCAGCAGTATTTGAAACCTTTTGTGTATTAATGTTTATCATCAATCACATTTAAAACTTGCAAATTTGAAATTATTTTGTCTGTACAAAGGCAGCTAATTAAAGAAAAAAAAAGGATTTTGAGCAGTTACTTCTGTATATCTTGTTCTAGAGCAGCTCAAGACATTCCATATACCCTATCACTATATTTCTAGAGAATGGAATATTACCTAAGGATGTTACTGACTCTTGTCATAAATACAAACTTAAAAAGTAAAATTACAAACTCATCTGGATCCATACTGTTTTACTTTCGGAATTACTTATTTTTTAAAATTGAGATATAATTCACATACAATAAAATTCACTCTTTGTAGTGTACAAGTCAATGACTTTTAGTATATTCACAAAGTTATTCAATTATCACCACTATCTAATTCCAGAGCATGTTAGAAACTTCTAAACATCAGTATTTATTCCCCATTACCCTTCTCCCCAACCCCTGGCAACCCCTAATTTATTTTCTGTGTCTATGGGCTTGCAGAATACACAAAAGCAGATGATAATTTATGCCACAAAGAAAATATTAATAAAATAAAAATAGCGTAATCAACAATTCCTAAAACAATGCAATAGAATTAGAACTTAAAAAAGCAAAGGAGAATTAAAATATTCTAAGTGAAAATCATCTTTTAGAGTGGCAGGCTCACTGGGCAGAGGAGAGGTGTAACAGGCAAGAAAAGTCCCAGGGCAGCTTAGGTGGTAGATTTGGTTCCCAGAGCTACTCTAATAAATTCCCACAAACTTGGTGGCCTAAAACAACAGAAATTAATTTTCTCATGGTTCTGGTGGTTAGTAATTCAAAATTAAGGTGTTGCCAGGGCCATGCTTTCTTCAGTGGCTCTAGAGAAGAATCCTTGCCTTTTCCCAACATCTGGCCATCCTCGGTTTTGTGGGAGATTAGCTGTCCTTGACTTCCAGGGGTGACTGGACATCTTTGACTCTGGTGCTCACTTGCTGTCCTTGGCTTCTGGTGGTGACTGGCCGTCATTGCCTTCTGCGGGTGACTGGCCTTCTTTGGCTTCTGGGGGGGTAAGTGACCTTCCTTGGTCTTTCATGGTTTGTAGCTGCATCACTCCAGTCTCTTATCTCCATCTTTATTTGGCCCTCTACCCTGGTATCTCTGTTTCTTCTCTCCTCTTCTTAAAAGGACACTAGACTTATTGAGTTGGGGGCCCATCTTACTTCAGAATGACCATCTTAATTTAACTAATTCCATCTGCAAAGACCCAATTAAAAAAAAAAAGTCACATTCTGAGGTACTGGGAGTTAAGACTTCAATATACTTTTTCGGAGGAAATAATTCAAGCTGAAATAGGTGGTGGGGGTGGTAATCTGTTTGGAAGCAGCTGTTCAAAGTCAGCTCAAAAGAAAGTCAGCTCTAAATTCTTGCTCTTCAAAGTGCCCTCCCTGGACCAGAAGCCCTGGGCACACCCAGAGCTCATTAGAAATGCAGAATGTCAGGACTCCCCACAGATGCACTGAATGACAATGTATATTTTAACAAGATATTCCAGGCATGCATATATACATTCCACTTTGTGAAACATGCTCTAAATAACCACACAGAAAACATGCCCTTGGCTGCAGGAGCCAAGTAGACTTTCTGCTCACCTGGAAAGGGAAAGCCCTGGTCACTGAGGTGTGACATGGCCTCAGGGCATGTCAGAGTTAGTGAAAATGGGGCCTAAATTAATACACTGAAATGAAGGTGGCCACAGCTACAGTTTACATCTCCCCTCCTCCCTAAAATATTTTCATTAAAATGAGTAATTATCAGAAAAAAGAAAGGGTGATGTGTCCTATACATATAAACTACAATTTAAAAAGGAATAAATGAATTAAAATCAAAAGACAAAAAATACAAACAAGACAAATTTGGCCTTAAAAGAGAAGAAAGTTTAAAAACAAAATCCATGAGTTGAGAAGAATTAAAAATAAACGTGGCTTTTTGAAACAAGAGTTAAAAGGAGAGGTACAACAGATCGAGAGAGATATAATAAGCCTATAAAAGGCAATAAAAAATTTAGCTGGCAGAGTTCAGGAGGGAAATGAAAGAGAAAAATAAAACATTATGTAAATTAAAACCACATCATAAGGAGCAAAATTAGAGTAAGAATGTGAAGTTCAGAACACAATAAAATTGAAAGGATTAGAACTAAAATTTGCTCAAATCTCAATACTGAAGGGGTGCAGGATGTCCTAGGAAAAATGTAAACAAAATGATGCAGCACTATGCCATGTCCTGCTCAGATTTCTGGACCTAAAGGATGAAGTAAGAATCTTATAAACATCCATCGTAAAGGGTAAGCCATGTCTGAGAAATGTAGAGATCAAGTTGGCTTCCAACTTCGTCAGAGAAGACACTCAAGGCCAAAGAACACTGGAACAATGACTAGAAAGTTAGAAGACAGAGAAAATATAATCCAGGATTTTATAATGAGCTAAGACTTCAACAGACAGGCATCCTTGGACATGTAAGAAGTTGAGGACTTGGCCACACATACACCCTTCTTTAAAAAAATTTTAGGAAGATGAAATCCAACCACACCAAGACGTGAATCAAAATTAAGCACTCAGAAATGTAAAGACTGTGGTAAGAAAGGATGGTTATGTCATTTAACCCATTCAACTTAGAATTAAATCTAAACCTCTGTGGGAATTAAGATGGCAAAACAGAATCATAAATGTAGTATACCCTGACAGTATAGAAAAAATAATGTGCTCAAATAAGCAGGAGGGAAACTGGTAGAGTAGGTTCAATGGGAATTCCTCCTCCACCCATCTCCTCTAAAACAGCATTTGTTTGCCCTCGACCATTTCTCCCAATAACTCTCATTGTCCTCATACAATGAAGTTATGATTTATCTGTTTATCTAGTTATTACTTGACTCTCCTCCACTACACAATAGGTTCCATGACAGAGAGGACTTTGTCTGCCTTGTTCATCACTGTTTCCCCAGAGTCCAGAACAGTACACATAGCAGGTGCTCAATAAGTACTGTGGAATGAATTAATAAACACAATAGAAAAATAGACCAAGGGTATGAACAGGCAATTTATAAAAAAGGAAACCCAAATATAAAAATACATTCAACTGGGAAGCAGCTGTGGCTCAATTAGTTGGGCTCCTGTCTACCATATAGGAGGCCTTCAGTTCGCATCCCAGGCCTCCTTGTGAAGGCAGCCTCGCCTGCATGCTGCCGAGTGCCGCCTGGCTTGCAGGCACCACAGAGGGCCAACTCAGAAAGGTGACGCAACAAAAAAAAAGAAGGGAGACAAGCAAGAACACAGAAGAGCCCACAGCGAATGGACACAGAGAGCAGACAGCAAGCAAGCAGCAAAGGGGGTGGGGAAATAAAATAAATAAATACAGACACAGAAGAACACACAGTGAATGGACACAGAGAGCAGACAGCATGCAAAAAGCCACAAGGAGGGGAGGATAAAAAAATACATTCAACCTCAGTTATAATTAAAGAAAGGCAGATTTAAAATTGTGAGAGCATTCTTCACTGGTCAGTGAGATGGAAAACTTTAGAGGATAGTGTTAATGAGGATATGGGGAAATGGCTACTCTCATGAAATGTTGGTAATAATCCAAACAGTTGCTTTCTCTTTCCACAACAATTTGTCAATCACTAAAATATACACACTTTTATGTAGCAACTTCATTTTTAAGACTAGTTTTTATAGAACTATACTTTTACATGTTCAGAAATCTATATTACAAGGATTTTGTTGCAGCATTATGTAAGATAGCAAAAGACTAGAAGGAAAATTAATACTTTGGTTGCAAAAAATTAAAGAGTCATAGCACTCATTGTTGAACAGTGTAAGGAAAAAAACACTCGTGAATACTGTTAATCTAAATATAAATTGATAAAACCATTTGGAAATCAAGATCTATTGGGGTATATCTTTTCATTTCCACTTCAAGAAATTTTTTCTATAAAATACTTATACAAAATATGTTTACAAGCATGCTCATTACGGCAGCATAAGAAAGAAAAAAATTGGAAGCAAACAAAATATTCTTTAAAGGAGACAGTTCATAAAAGCATTGCCATGTAATGAAATACAATGCAGCTATTGAGAAAAATTGGGA
This sequence comes from Dasypus novemcinctus, assembly GCF_030445035.2. Lineage (NCBI taxonomy): Eukaryota > Metazoa > Chordata > Mammalia > Cingulata > Dasypodidae > Dasypus > Dasypus novemcinctus. Next base: position 23,875,517 of record NC_080697.1, on the reverse strand, counting down.
AAATCTACATAAACTGTTATAGAACTACTTCCAGGTTAGACTCGGAAGAGAAAAAACAAGTTGCAAAATAGCCAATGTAATGTGGCATCATTTGGGAAACAAATTAATGTAATAGAATAGAATGCTCAAAAACATATACAAAGAATATAAGAATTTTATGTATGTTCAATTGTCTGACATGTTTGGGGTGGTGAGATTCATCTGTAGATACTGTAATGATGGATGCAGAACATTATGCATTTGTCAAGGCCTATGGAAATGTACAGAATTGTACAATGCAAAGTGTAAACCATAATGTAAACTATAGACTTTGATTAGTAGCAATACTTCAATATTGGTTCATCAATTGTAAGAATATACTGCACTAATCTAAGATGTTAATAATAGGGAATTTATGTGTGTATGTGTTTTATATGGGAATTCTCTATATTTCAGTGTATTTATTCTGTAAATGTAAATCTAAAGCTTCTCTAAAAATAAAATTTATTATTACCAAAACAAAAAACAAATACAAAACCACTCTCACGTTTGTGTATCTCCTTTGGAGAGATGTCTATTCCAGTCTTTCACTTATTATTTAAATGGATTGTTTGTCTTTTTGCTGTTAAGTTGAAAGATTTCTTTATATATACTGGATATTAATCCTTTATTGGATATGTGGTTTCCAAATATTTTATCCCATTGTGTAGCTGTCTTTTTAGTTTCATGATAAAGTGCTTTGAGAAACAAAAGTTTTAAATTTTGATGAGATCCTATTTATCTATTTTTTCTTTTGCTTGTACTTTGGGTGTAAAGTCTAAGAAATCATTGCCTACCAGAAGTTCCTGAAGATGCTTCCCTATATTTTCTTCTAGGAATTTGATAGCTTTAGCTCTTATATGTAGCTGCCCCCCAGGTGGCTCCCTCTTTTGTTTGCTTGTTGTTTTTGCCCATTGTTTGTGCTCATTGTCTGCTCATTGTTTTTTCTCGATGTCTTCTGCTAGTTGTTTGTGTCCTTTAGGAGACATCAAGAACTGAACCTGGGACCTCCCATGTGGGAGGCAGGCACTCAACTGCTTGAGTTACATCTGCTCCCCTGTATTTAGATCACTTTGATCCATTTGAGTTGATTTTTGTATCTGGTGTGAGTTGGCTTTTTTTTCCACAAATGAAGGTCTAGTTTTCTCAGCACCATTTATTGAAGAAACTGTTTTTTCCCAATTGAGTGGTCTTTGCCACTTTGTTCAAATCAGTTGGCCATAAATGTGAGGGTTGATTTCTGAGCTCTCAATACCGTTCCATTGGTCTATGTGCCTGTCCTTGTGCAACAACCATGCTGTTTTGATTCTCGTGGCTATAATAAGTTTTAAGGTCAGGATATGTGAATCCTTCAACTTCATTCTTTTACAAGATGGATTTAGGTATTAGGGGCCTCTTATACATCCATATAAATTTGAAGATTGGCTTTTCCATTTCTGCGAAGAAATGAAACAGGCTAGTAAGATAGGGAATCAATAGACGGATCTGGAACCTGGCAGAGAGTCCATGTGGATGTCAATAACCCCCAAGATGGCTGCTGGAAGACCCTCCCTAAGATTTTGCCATTCAGAACAGGCTTCTGGAAGCTCCAGATAATCCCCAAGGACTTTACCATTGCGCCCTCATGGGGAATTGATGGCTGGGGTAATCAGCCAAAACAGTAAACTGCTGGAACTCCTCCTCTGCCATTAACAAAAGGATAGAATAATTAACAGTTCAAAAAGCCAAGCACAAGGCCTGAATGAGCCCTCTCACTCTCTTATCTCTGGACCCTGATACTGGCTGCCTTGTCCCCCATTTGGATCACTTTGCAAGTAAACCTGGTGATTTATAATCTATAAAGGGAAATTGTAGTCTGTAAATCAGCCCTCTTTATCACTTCTCAACCCCATCTTCTCTACCTGGGACCCCTGATTTGTTACTTTCTCCCATTTCTCTTCCCTCCCTAACTGAATAAATTACTGGCCTAACTCACCCAATGTGCTCTTGAAATTCACTTCTACAGCAAAGTTAAGAATCTAGATAAAATCCAGTAACAGAAGGTTGTTGAAATTTTGGTTAAAATAGCATTGAATCTCTAAATAGCTTTAGGTTTTATGGATATCTTAATGATATTTAGTCTTCTAATCTATGAACATGGAATATTCTTCCATTTATTTAGGTCTTCTCTAATTTCTTTTAGCAATGTTTTTAGTTTTCTGTACAAGTCTTTTACATCCTTGGCTAGATTTATTCTTAGATGTTTGACTCTTTTAGTTGCTATTGTGAATGGAATTTTTTTCTTGATTTCTTCTGATTGTTTATAGCTTGTGTTATAGAAAAATCACTGATTATTGGGTGTTGACCTTCTACCCTGCCATTTTGCTGAATTCATTTATTGGTTCTAGGAGCTTTGTTGTATATTTTTCAAGATTTTCTGTATATAGGATACATCATCTGCCAATGGGGAAAGTTTTACTTCTTCCTTTCTGATTTGGATGCTCTTTATTTCTTTTTCTTGCCTAATTGCTCTGGCAAGAACTTCCAGTACAATGTTGAATAAAGTGGTAATGGTGGGCATCCTTGTCTTGTTCCTGATCTTAGAGGGAATGCTTTAAGTCTTTCACCATTAAATAACATGTTAGCTGTTGGTTTTTCATATTTGCCCTTTATCCTGTTGAGAGCCTCTAAATATATTTTCCATATTTCTTATCTGCTCCTTCATATTTTTATTTTTATTATTATTTTTTAGAGATTTATTTCTCTCCCCTCCCCCCCTCCCCCCCTCCCCCCTCCCCCCCAGTTGTCTGTTCTCTGTGTCCATTTGCTGTGTGTTCTTGTCCGCTTCTGTTGTTGTCAGTGGCATGGGAATCTGTGTCTCTTTGTTGTTGCGTCATCTTGCTGCATCAACTCCCCGTGTGTGTGGTGCCATTCTTGGGCAGGCTGCACTTTCTTTCACACTGGGCGGCTTTCCTTACAGGGCGCACTCCTTGCACGTGGGGGTCCCCTACGCGGGGGACACCCCTTTGTGGCACGGCACTCCTTGCGCACATCAGCACTGCATGTGGGCCAGCTCCACACGGGTCAAGGAGGCCCTGGGGTTTGAACCGTGGACCTCCTATGTGGAAGATGGATACCCTAACCACTGGGCCAAGTCCACTTCCCATCCTTCATATTTTTAAATTCTTTGTCTCTCTATTTTGCTTTCTGGGTGAATTCCCCTTCTTGTATTCTATATTTGATTTTAGCCACCATTGAGTTTCTCCTACTCATTGATTTTTTCAAACAAAATCAGTTTTATTGATACATATTAATAAAGCATACAGTCTATCCAAAGTGTACAATTAGAGGTATTTTGTATACTCACATAGGTGTGTATCTATTCATTGATTTTTAAAATTTAATGACAACATATTCATTTCAAGATTTCTGATTGGTTCTATCTCATTCACTGTTTCCTGTTTCATATCTGCATTCAGAGAGAGAGAATTTCAAATTATACACAAAATCAAAAAAACATAAGGACATCAGACTTCTTAAATGCAATATTAGGAGAAAAAGAAAATAAGGGCTGGGCATTTCAAATTCCAAAGGAAAATTAATACCTCCCCAAAAGTCCATACCCAGCCAAATTATTAATGATTTATGATATTGTGATAATAGAAATATTTTCAAACAATAGTTCTAGAAACATTTCTCAGTGAGTTACCAAACAAGGTACTTTACTAAGACATTGCAATAAACATGAAGAGATAGGAAGATGGGTGGTCCAAGAAAAGGGGAACTCTATACAAGTGAAAGGAGGAGAGAATCCCTAGGGTTTTGACAAAAAAAGATCCTGCAAAGACAGCAGTACAGAAATTCTAAAATGTGAGAAGTCCTAACTAGAGCACATCACCTTAAAGAAGAGGATATTGGGGGATTGAATTTGTACCATGGATCTGGGAAAGCTGATGTGGGAATGAGAGCTATGGAGGCTCAATAAATCCCTCAATGCCTGGTGTTCACAACTCTCATCCCAGGCCTCCCATCATTCACTCCCTGCCCTCCCTCTCTTAACATTTCTCCCTGCCCCATATTCATATGTATATGAATCCACAATGTTAGGCTGTTGTTTGAAAAGTGAAGGTGATAATATATCATTGTAAAAGTTTGGTAGGAAAGAACTCAGAATTATTTGTTCCACTATCGTTACCACAGGTCAGATGCATATTTTAGAAAATTATGCCCTTCCTCCCACCAGGGAGATTAAAGGGACACAGTTATTACCACTCATCTCCAGCCAGCTTGAGTGCAGTCACATGACCTAAGGGTGGCCAACATCATCTTGAAGGAGCAACACGAAAGCAGTGGGTCCATTAGGAATGATTTCTGATGGCTGCAGCTAAGCCAAGAGCCCAGGGCCATCAGCACAACCATTGGCCACTCCTGCACAAGAACTTAACTGGTCCTCTTACTTTGCTCCTGCCCAAACCTGGTTCCCACCTTATGGTCAATCCCTTCATATAAATTCCTTTCAAGCTAAACTTCTAAGTTTCAGACTCAACTTCAACTGTTTGTAACCAGGAATCATGATCAGTTCTGATGAAAGTCATGACTTTATGGCTGTCTAACTTGTTTCAGGGATACTGGAAGGGGCTTGGCAAGTCTGTTCATGATGAAGATGTGGAAACTTCCTTTTCCCCTCAAGTAGCAAAATCAGATGTATTATCAAGCAGCATAAGTTCCATCTGTGTAGAGTATGGCGCTGTTACTTTCAGTGAAAGTGGTTTGGCAAAAACAAACAAACAAAATACCTCTTTACTATTTCTGAAACTTAGTCAATCTTTATAATTTCAAAAAGGACTCATTGAAATAAGACTTTTCTTTGATGGTATTAGCATGTAAATAGCAAATATAAAAAGGAAGTGATTATATAAAAAGATGTCTGTAGTTTCATCCAGTTGCATACTGAAAGGGAATAAGGAGGCTACTAATTGCTCGATGATTTGCTTCCAAATGTTAAAAACAAGCAAAATCCCAACTGTTCTAGAATGGTTCATTAGATAAGGAAACCATTTTCAGTTTCATCCTCTGTTTTATTCCAAAAACCAACTCAACTATTTGCAACACATGGCTTTACTTAAGCCTCTCCAATAGGGTAGAGCTTCTTCTGTTTGGCAACTCTTTAGGATGAGGCAAAAAAAGCTTTTTGGTGTATGAAAGAGCAAATTCAAGATTTATTAGTACCCCAGTTGTCTTGAGTTGAACTTTCTTCACCCTTCTTCCCAAATTTCTTTAGATGTATTTTTGGGATAGACACATAGACAAATGTGAAGTGTTTCATCAGGTTGCTGGATTTATATTTTAATTGACAAGATTTTTTTCTGCCTAGAAAGCAATGGCTTTTGTATCATGTTTATCAACACAAGGGAAACCACATTTACAGGAATCTTTGGCCCTCCTTTTCTTTGACTTTTCAACTTAAATTGGGTTTGTGAAAATAAATAACATAGATCTAAAGCAATATCATTGATTCAACTGGCAATATGAAACTCAATATTTTTATATTTTTAAAATTAATTGTTTGATCTGTTTAGAAACAAGTAATTTATGTTAACTAAGAAGAATGTAGGATATTTTAAAAGTTATATAAAAAGAAAACAAAATATAACCGGTTTTACAATTTATCCAAAATTTAAATCATTTAATGGCTTTTAATCCTTGTATAGACAGGCAGATTACAACCAGTTTCAGAATCTTGGAGTTCAGATAATTTACCCATTAAGCAATATGTTAGCAACAATAAATTATTTTAAATAATACACTTCAACATTTATCTCAAGCATCAGATATTTAAACTTCTTTGGTTTATGTTCTTAAAGACCTATTCATGCTACAAAAGCCGAAATACCTTAGGGAGAGCTAAGAATTCTCATTTCAACTGTCCACTTCCTTTCACATATTTATCAGCAAGCAGTTGTATACAGGGGAAAGTGATCAATAACACAGATATCTCAGTCAGCAATATGGAAACAAGCGGTCTCACTGTTTGGGGGCTGAACAGCCAGTTGGCACACAGTCTCTTGAGAGTGGGCGCCCACTAGCCACAGAGGTTTCCATAGATAGTTGGACCATGATCATGTGTGAGCTAGTAGCAGGTCAGTTCACTAATGTAATTTCAAAGTAGCAGGGAACATAAACAGTATTTCAAGATATGTGCAACAACTGTAACGTTAGATATAAATATTTATGATGTCATATGTGACAAAATGCATTGGTTTTACTTTTGCTGGAAGAAAAAGCACACACATTCTTGGAATACTGAAATGCAAGATTTTATCCATGGGTTAGCTTATCTGGAAGATATATTTAATTATATGTGTGAGATAAGTCTTTTGACTCAAGGATTCTGAAGTCACCATTATGAATACCATGGAAAAATTACAAAGTTTCTTGGCTAAGCTGCTAATATGGAATTAGAGACCAAATTCCTTCAGAATTTTCAAATGATGAATGAGGTACTTTTCCAAAATGGAATTGAAATACAAAATCTTACACAAATATATTTGAATAGAGAAATCTGTGAACACCTGGAAGCACTTAAGAATCCTTTCAAATGTTTTTTAGTACTGTCTTGATGACATCACAAGTAATAATAGATCCACAATAGTTTTCTTTCTGACATAAACTGTTTTGAATGTATTGCTTTAGCCAAAAGTGAACTCATTGATCTCAGGACAGTTTTTATCAAATTAAATAAAATTTAATTCTGAAAAAAAAAAAAAAGCCTATGAGGAATTCAGTTGATACTGCATTGAATCTACAGAGAAAGGATTGCCATTTTAACAATATTCTGTCTCCAATCCATTAACATATTATATATCGCCACTTGTTTAGGTCTTTTACTTTTTAATTTTTCTTTATTTTTAAAAGATATTTAGATTAAATAAATGTTAAATAAAAAATGTAGGGTTTCCTATGTTTCCCACTCCCTACCCCTCCCACATTTTCCCACATTAACAACATCTTTCATCAGTGTGGCACATTTTAAAAAATTGATAAACACATATTGGAGCATCGCCACTAAGTGTGGATTACAGTTTGCATTATAATCTAATCTCTTCCCACACAATTTTGCAAATTATGATGACAAGACATATAATGGCCTGTATTTGTCATTGCAACGTCATTCAGGATGATTCCAATGTCCTGAAAATGCCCCCATATTACATCTATTTTTCCCTCTCCCTCTCCTCAGAACCTCTGGTGGTCACTGCCTCCACATCAATGATAGAAGTTCTTCCATTGCTAGAATCACAATAAACCTATAGTAGAATAACAGTAAGTCTACTCTACTCCATTGCTCGTTCCCCAATCCTGATGATTCTGGGATGGTGATACCCACTCTGCCTCTAATTGAGAGTGGGCTTAGATCCCATGTGGCAGATGGATGGGACTATCTTGCTTGCAGTTGTAGACTCTGTCTATTCCCTGGGAGGTCATTACTCATCATCATTTCCTTGTTCGTTGACTTTGATGAGTCCACTGAACTCAATAGAATTGATGAACAATTCTATTGAGATTCAGAATCCAAATGGCACATGGAAAGCCCAAAGATATTTCCCTTTACATTATTTTATACTTTTTTAGGGTATAGAACTTGTATCTCTTTCACTAAATGTATTTCCAAGTTATTGTATGGGGGTTTTATTGATCCTATTGCAAATGGAGTAGCTTCAGCTTTCTCAATTTCACAGCATCTGTTTATTGGTTCCAAGACCAGAAAGACGGTCGTTTTTCCACATGAGCCCCAGCCTTTGTTGTATGCCTTATGGAAACGGCATTTAGTCCTGAGCTAAAACCTCTGGGATGGGAATTTACTTGTATAATGCTCTCTCTCCTGTCCTCCAATCAAATGTTCTCTCTCTACCAAAGGTTTTTTTTTATTCTATTCACTCTTCAGTAATTTCAGAAAAGCAGCTCGTCTCAGTTCAGATTTTTTGTCTATAGCTGGGCTGCTTAGAGCTTGTTTTGTGCATGTAATGTCACTCACTTTTAAATGGAAGTTTCACATGGTTGCATCTGATTCGAGTGACATTTGTCAAATGCCTGAGTCCTAGCTTCAAGAATGATTGCAAAAGAGAATTTCATGTTTCTATTTTACAAAAATGGAACACATAAGAGAAGAAATTTCCAAAAACATAGGAATATGACAACAGTTTATAATAATTCACTTCTTGGTTTCCCATAATTAACATGAACCATCCATACTTAAATTTTTAAGCAACAACAAAATACTTTAAAATATTATTACTTCATTTAGTGCAATTACATTTTATGCAACTAAAAATATATTTTCCCTCTCCCTAAAGAGAGACATTTCAAAATCTCTTCTGATGCTGCATCCAACTCCAAAACTGGAATCTCTGGGTAATATCTATTTTTCCTCTTGTTCTGTCAAAATTCCATTTTTAATATTCTGTAATCTATGTCTACATTGAAAACTTTCCACTTAAATTTTCATATACAATATAATGGGATAAAAGAGGGGAAAAAAGCACAATTAATTAATGTATATTCCAGAGAGAAAGAAAATTGGATGGATGTTACAATAATTGTTCCAAGAATTATAGTTATAATATTTATGAGACTTCCTTCCTTTACTGTCCATTCCATATTCATTTGCATTTAGTGAAGTGTTCTTTATGCTGTGGGAATACTAAATCTTCATTCCTAGGAAATTGAATCCTTGGTAACCTCTTGTATATGAACTTGTTGTGGTCTTCCATTGAAATCTACTGCCAGACTTGCAATCTTAGCAGATGCCCAAAAGTTCCCTTGATAATAATAATGAATGATAGTAATATGGATGACTAATATAAATTTGTTTCCTCTATTGTGTAGTAACAATCTTAGTTCCCCTTTATAGTAATTACTGATAACTCCACCCAACATCTAACATTTTTGGAAAAAATATCTGCTGTCACGAGCAGTCTTAAATGGTCAGCTTAACTCCTCATTTGGATGGAAAACTTTTGTGCCCTTTAACAGAACTTTCTGCTCTTGGAGACAAAGACTCCTTGGGGATGAAAAGAAAATATTTTACAATTGTACCATTGGAGCAATAACGAGAAAGGCAATTTTCCCTTTCCCTCATATATTCTGGCTATTGGAAAAAGAACATCCCATAGGTTGCTTATTTGAAATGTATATATTATGTTCTATAGAAGACTATCTCAACATAACAAGATATTGTCTTCCACCTGACATTATAACTGAGACTTCAATACACCATTCCACTCTTCTGTAGGGTCAGCTGCTATTGTTAAATGGAAAGACCAGGAAATCCCATGATGTTAGATTGTTGTCTTATTTGATAAAAAATGGTTTCCTTCTTCAAAACAATATTGTGTGAAATCCCATGACGGTAAGGAAAGGCAAATCCAAATCCAGCGTAAGTGTCTATTCCAGTGAGGACAGATCACCATCTCCTCCACAATAGAAGAGGTATGATATATTCAAGCTGCCACTAGGTGGATAACTGTCCCCTTCAGGGTATTTTGTGCGACTTAGGGTTGGCTACCAGGGCTGGCAAAGTGGGCCCTTAGCAGTGGTGGAGGTCAGGACAGTCATGGAAAGGGTAAATCCATGTTGCTGCACATCCCTGTGTGTGTCTGACCACTGGACCCTTTGAAACTTCACTGACTTGAAAAGTCCCAGTATTTTTTTTATACATTTTCTATCCTCAGATATGCATATCTTATTAATGAGGCATGTAGAATACCTGCTACTTTCTGCTTTCCTGTTCTAGTAACATGATTTCATGTTATAGAGGACAAGTGTGATATTCTGGTGGATGGTGAGACAATCAGTCTTTAGAAGCTATGTTGTAACACAGAACTGAAAATTGCAGTTACTGAAATTGCAAAACAGTAAAAGTGAATTCCTGATCTTTCCATGTAAGAATAAATTTCTTCTGGGTTTTCTGCACATTGGTATTGAGGAAAAAATACTATGAAGCTGTTAAGTAGCTCATACAGGGGATTGACTTCACTATAATCTGTCACCTTCCAAGATGCATCTATTTTCTACTGAGGTAAAACTGGTGAGTTTAGGTAAAAATGGGATATAAATCACCATCTCTTCATCTTTCATCTTTGATGGTAATGTCATGTTGTTGAATATGTCTAGGTATGCTCTGGCCCATGAATTCTTTGAAAACTTCACTAAGCTGAAGAGCTCCTTGGCAATTTTACCCATTTGCATAGAAGCATGGGGTTTATTGGTTTTCTTAGAGAAAAAGAAGAATTCCAGGGGACCACAACCAGTTATTTCTATCATAGTATCTCTCATTCTGTGGGTCAGGGAGGCAGGCATTTTCTCTCTCAGGCATGAACATAGAAACTGGAGAAGATTAAGGAAGAAGTTTCACTGGGCCCATCATGAGGTAGATTCCAGCCTAAACTTCATTTGTCAGATAATCTCCATAAGCAAAACCAGTGGACCGAGTGCCTGGGTTCTAGGTTTGTTATGCTAAATAAAGTCAAATAATCCTTAAAATATCTAGGTGTTTTCCTTTTCCAGGGTACAGTTTTCCTAGTAAAAGGCCTCAGGTCTCTTTGGGCACTACTGGGAAGAAAAGCTTTCGTACGTACATGGATACTAGCAAGGCTCCAAATTCTTCATTCAAAGGGCTCTGAGTCTGTGAGTTGATTCAAGCCTGGTCACTCAGTGAGGGGCTGTGACTATTTGACAGGTTAAACGAGACTTTTTTTTTTGCCAATCCTAAAGCTTTCTTGGTTTTACAGAACAACCAGGACTTTAGTGAACTATCCATCAATTTTGTTCTTGGAGACTTTGCTTTCCGAAACTTTACAAAAATGCAAAGATACCTGTTGGTCTAAACACTGGCTTCCCATACTGGCCAGGCACCATTAAGTTCAATTTCATTCTGCCAAAAGACCAAGCTATTGGAACCACTCTATGTTGGTCAAGGCAACACATTTAATCCAATGTAAATTCTATGTACACCCTTAATGAGATATTCAGCCTAATCCAAAATTATGTTCAGCCCTCACTGGCCATAAGAATCTTTTCTATGCGTAATTTTAAATTTCTATTCATATAAATGAGCGGTTCTTAAAATTGTTCCTGTGCAAACCTTTTTAAAATTTTTCCTTTCATTTTTCTTTTATTATCTTTTTTAAAAAGATACATATATTATACAAAATGTTACATTAAAAAATATATACCCCACTCCCCCCACCTCCCACTACTCCCACATCTGCAACTTCCTTCATTAGTGTGGTATATTCATTGCATTTGATGAGTACATTTTGGAGCACTGCTACACAGCATGAATTATAGTTTACACTGTAGTTTACACTCTCTCCCAGTCTATTCAGTGGGTTATGGCAGGATATATAATGTCTTGCATCTGTCCCTGCAATATCATTGAGGAAAACTTGAAGTCCGGAAAATGTCCCCATATCACACTTTTTTCCCTCTCCCTGCCTTCAGCAACTCCTGTGGCCACTGTCTCCACACCAATGATATAATTTCTTCCATTACTAAAGCCTTAATAACTTGTATTTGATACCTCAGGACTTGCAGGGCTCTGAATCTGGAGGGTGGTCAGCTAGACACCATGAGAGATGAGGTGGAAAGACAAATGGAGGCCATTTTATGAGGTAATTACTGCAGGTGAAGCCATTAGAATTAGGAGGTCTTTCAGCAAGGCGAGAAGAGCGCAGTCAGATAGGGAAAGAGGAGCTCTTTCCATTGTCACGGGCCCTCGTTGGGGGTTTACTGTATGAGTCCTCCATGCTCAGGGTTTTACTCATTCCATTTTTGCTTGTTTATTTTTAGAGAAGTTTTAGATTTACATTTACAAAAAAATTACCTGAAAGTGTAGAGAATTCCCATATAACCCCACATCTATGCACACACAGTTTACTGTTGCCTTCATCTATGCAGATCAGGCAAACCTGTGAATTCATTTGACTGAATTTTGGCAGTGGCTCAGGCTCAAGCTTTGACTGATTTTGACAACCTCAGTTCTGTGTTTGCAATAAAGGTAAGAGATTCTTCTAGAGCTGTCATAGAAATCAAGATAAGTCCCTGATTTGCTTTCTTTAAGCACTTCATCTTAGAAGCAGCCAGACTACCCAATAGTCCTTGTATTGCATTTCCTTGAAGGCCTATTGACAGCAGACACTCCTGAATCAATTACTGAATCAGTTGGGGTTCTAAGTTACAAGGAACAGAACTCCTTGTAGCTAGTTCAAGCAGGAAAGTAGTTTATTAAGTGATATTCAGGGCTCCTGGAGTCTGGGGGTGGGCCAGGGTACTGCTTCATCAATTCCATAAGCTGGCTGCCCCAGGAAAGACCTATTGGTGCCACCATTCGCACCACAATGCCAGGGAAGGGGTACTTCCCCTGGAATCTTATCTCTGTGATCCCTCAGCTAACCTGTACCCCCTTCTGGTGAAATTTCAAAGGCACCACCTCTCTTTGCATCACTCTTGTCTGAATCAGAATCTCCAGTGGGTAAATCTGATTGGAAAAACTTATGCCACATGCCTGCACCCTGGATGCAAAGAGGCTGGGAGAGCAAGAGTTAACTTTTATATTAGGGAAGGGGATAAGGTGAGAAATTCTGTAAACATAACAAGAACAGTTCAAAAGGCAACAGAAAGCTTCAGATTTTAACTAATATTCACTGCAAAGATTCAGCTCAAATGTCACCTCCTACCACCCAGTCTAAAGTGGGTGCCACCTCAAATTCACTCTCCATGGTGGCACCCCATTCTCTTGAGGAATGTGTCGCATTCTGTAACTATCTTGTTGATGTATTTATCTGTTCTTTTATTGTTTGCCACTTAATTAAAGTGTAAGTTCTCTGAGGGCTCAACAGTGCATGGCAGGTGGTAGATGTTCTTTAATATTTGTTGAATAAATGTAACTTAAATGAAACTGTTTCTGATAAGTGATTACAACACCATTTTCAAGCTGTCTGCCATTTCCTCTCCAAGGCTCTGCCAGAGGGGTCGCCAAGCTGGCTGGTTTCTGGGTTCTCTGCCCCTGCTCCTGCTTCAACCAATGTAGCTTTTATGGTCGTGGGATTCTTGTGTAAGATCCCAGCTGAAAGTGAGCTTGAACGCCCAAAATAATGTCTGAAAAATCACTCGACTAAACAAAGTTGCCTTCAGCTCTAAATTGTATGACTTTGTAAGAATTACCTCCATGGCTTTTCTCCTCTCTCCAAAGAAGTAGATTCCACCTGCAAACTATATTTCACACATCTACTGTCCAGCTACCTCCCTAATTATATACCTGCTTCTCTTCAATCCATCTTCTATTCAGCAACTAAGATCATGTTTATAGAACACAAATGGAATCAGAACATTCTCCTGCTCAGAACACTTCAGTGGCTTCCCACTGGGCTCCAGACACAATCCAGAAGGTACAGTGTGGCCTCCAACCCTCCAACTTTCTCCCCACCAACCTCTCCAACCTCACTCACCTTCAGTCACTCTTCACCTCCTCCAGGACCCAAACTCTCTCACAGTGCAGGGCCATGCCTGAAATCCTTTTCACTCCACTTTGCAAGGTTGAATCTTCATCTGTCAGGGCTCAGTTTCATGCCACCTCCCCAGAGAGGCCTTACTGAGCCATCAGATTCAGAACCAGCCTCCTCTCTAGCACCTGTTGTCTTTTATTGACTTTATCATAACTTAAAAATATATAGTTTACTTGTTAAATGTCTAGCTTCCTCACTAATTTATAACCTCTGTTGTTCAACAAAGCCCAGAGGAGTGCTGGGGTTGAGAGATGGGAGAACAGTAGGCAGTCAATAAATATTTGCTGAACTAAAGCAAGGGGTAACATATACAAATTACAGAGTAGAATTATTTTTTAAGTGGAGCGGCTTATCAAGGGAGTATCTGAGCTACAAATTAGGGAAAAATTAAAATATGGGGCTGTGGTCAAGGGACTCCACCCTCTAAATATTTCATTTTAAAAATTCCCTGTATTAAGTATATTAAGGAAAATAGTGTTTTACTGCCTCGACTTTGAACACATTTTACTCAGCATATCACTGAAATCATCATGGTTCTTAAGGAGTTTTTATCACCGATAATAACTTATTTAATGCCCAGGACCCCTCTGCAGATATTACTAGCTTAATATTAACCTATAGGGTAGGTTAGGATTTGTATTTAGATTTCTCCATTGTCAGTGAAACAGTACATAGTAAGGTCTTTTCAATATCATATTTCAGTGACTTATTGAACCTACAAATTTTAATCTCCTCGGGTGAGATCATTTACACAGGAATGGTTTGCTGCAGTAAGGTGAATATTTTTGTATTCCCTAAACCCTCTCCTCAGACTAGAATCCTATAGGTATTCCTCCATTCAGAACTCTACAAAAGTTCTCATTTGCTTGGAGACCGACTGTTCACTTGGAGCCTAGAGATGCCCACAGCCTTAACATTCCCCTATCGTTCCTTCATTGTTTTCTTTTCATTCTTCTAAATTTACCAGGCATTTTAATTTATTTGTGATATACACACTCATAGGATTTTAGAAATAAAGAGTTTAAAAGCAATATTGTTAATATCATATTTAATAGATAAAAAGAGTGAGTCCTACTAAGGTTAGCTCATAAGCACGTAGTAGACACTTAATAATTTGTTGACTAAGTAAATTTCCTAAGATTAAGCTCCTGCATAGTGGAATAGCTGAAATCAGAAAGCAGCTTCTGAGCATGTAGCTAGTGTTCAACTGTCGACTACAGCCATAGTAGGTAATGTTAGTTGAGTATTTACTATGTGCTAGGCAAGTGCATGAACAAATTTATTCCTTACAACGGCCTCAGGGAGACTGAGGTACAAAAGCACGTAAGTAAGATGAACAGCTGCACAGTTAGTAAGTGGCTGAGCAAGGATTTGCTCCTCAGAGACTGTGTGTGAAATTACTATGCGATTTTGCCTGTACGTGTATACTGATCTGCATCCTCCACAGCCTAGGCTCCTTCCTTCATATCATTCCCTCCATGTAGAATGTTCTTTGCCCCATGTTTATCTTTCTGCCACCATCCCCACACCATCTCCCCATTCTTCAAGGCCACCTTAATTATTATCTCCTCCCTGAAGTTCCTTTTGATTAATTCCTAAAATATGTTATTGCTCTACTGTTATCTTTCATAGCACCTTGTTTCTGTAATTAAAGCATTTTTCTGTAATTAAAGTATTTCTGTCTCAATACATTCTACCTTGATTTATAATTAATTTTGCCTTTCCTTCTCCTTTTCATAATGAGTTTCTTAAAGATGATGGTTAAGACAAATTCACTTTTGTTGGGTGTGTTATATTGTGCTTCTGCTGTTTGCCAGGCACTATGCTAGGGCTCAGACAGAAGGACAGTAAGACATGTATCTTACTCTGTCCTTGACACACGTGGTGTCTGGTAGGTGAACCTTTGTGTTACTTTCAGTGCCTTTAACAGTGCTTCATATGTGTTAGAATCCAATGGGGTCTGACTGAATTAAAAGGAAAATCGGCTTACTGAAAAGAAGAAAAATTCAAGAGGATGCAAATGAGAGCAGAGAGTTTTACAAAAGGAGTTTAAAAGAGCACTGGTCTCTGAAGCAAGAGACATTTCCTCCTGGCTCAGCGGACAATGCAGGGCTGGGAGCCACAGCCACCCTAAGCCACCTCCTTGGCAAATGTGTCTGAAGTGGGACGTCACTGCCAGACCAACATAAAAATCCAGAGGTCTTTTGTCAGATTGTAACAGAGGCCTTTCCTAGGCCTTTAATATCCAAGCAGGCAGTGGGGGCTGAAGCAATGAAAGTGTCGCCATCATCTCAGACTCCCTGAGATATGACATTGCTCTTTGATGCCACCTCAGGATGAATGATTAGGGGATACAGACATTTAAGGATATTAAGAAAAATTATTCCATCACATCTACTTGAAGTCACTCATCTGCAATTCTGAGGTGTGTGTGTTGGGGGAATGAAGTGATGGGAGGGATAGGAAAGGGGTCTCTGTATTTCCTGTGTGACCTTGCTTGCATTTTGTCATAAAAGCCTGGACATTATGAGTCCATGATAGAATCTATCCCATACAAGTTAGGGAGAATATTATATTTC
The DNA here is from genome assembly GCF_030445035.2 of Dasypus novemcinctus. NCBI lineage: Eukaryota > Metazoa > Chordata > Mammalia > Cingulata > Dasypodidae > Dasypus > Dasypus novemcinctus. The sequence continues at coordinate 23,859,376 of NC_080697.1, read as the reverse complement.
CAGTTATTTGATGGGAGCTATAAAATTATTAGTAACTCCAGCCTAGCCTGGGATCATTCTGAAAACAGGTTGGAAGCACTTGGAATTGCTGAAAGTCAAGATGGTAGACAGACCAATGGCCAATTTTAGGTCTGAATAGTCTGTGTTTGGACCTTGCAGTGAGAATAATGGAAAGGGGGGAGGGACGGAGAGGAGAAGGAAGATGGGAAGAAGCTTAATAACCCCTTTTGTGAGCTCTTCTCCTTGTTAAGGATTCTCCCACCTCTGCACAGACACCTTACGGTAAAGACTATACCTTCTTCTTGTATGTAACCAGATCTTTCCCACTGGCTTGTAAATATTCCCCCTTCACTAACATCCATTTCATGGGATCCGGACTCCATTTTCAGATCCCATATTGGGCAGCTGATGAAAACATTTAGGATAAACTCCGAGAAAGAGGAGGACTGCCTGCAGCAGAGGGCGAGAGGGGGTGGACGAGTGGCAGAGAGAACACCTACTTCCTTCTGACAAGATTATTCACGTAATCACACCCTGCAGAAAATGCAGAATTCGGGTGAAGTGTTTTTAAGGCACATTATCCATTATACACATGAGAGAACAGACAAGTTGCAAACAGTAATCTTGAGATAAGCTAATCCAGTTGGGGCCTCAGTCATTGAACCTGAAATTTTGTGATGTTTTGTTTTTTAGAGCAACAAATAATTGGGGACTCTTGATGAAAGAACATTTCCTAGAAAAAAGAGGCAGAATGAAATAGTTCTTGAACCTTTAATTTTTGTGGTTTAATGATGGATGCTGTTTTTACAAATAAGTTGATAAAAGTGGCACTCCACACTCGCTTCTAAATCAATGCCTTTATCATCAGTTTTGGATGTTGGCCTGTGTCCTCAATTTAACACTGGCAGTGTATTCATAGGCCTTTGAGTTCAATCATTTTTTTTACCCTCACCCAAAATCCTATGGTGATCCTCAAGGTGTATATAATTTCTGTCTCAAGAAAACCCTGAGCTTCTCAAGACATGCTGTAAGACAACCTATCATACTTTATTTATTAATATCAGATCTTTAGTTCACCCATCACCACCACCACCAATTGCTGATTTCAAATCCTCTGTCTGCACGTTTTCTGTCTTTTCTGAAGAAACCTGGATTCTTATAAAATTTTAGCTTATTGGGTTAAGTTATTTCATAGGCACATGTCCTTGAGTTTAGGAAGTACATCTACTTCTGTTTACCTTTACACTGATCATTTCCATAGATTTATTACTTGTTAAAGAGCAGGAAGGGACTTGAAAAATCATCTAATTCTATGGTTCTCAATAAAGACGAAACTGTCCACACCTCGATAATGTGTTGGAAATCTGTAAACACATTTCGGTTATGACAGAAATTGGAGTACCATTGGCATTTAGTGGGGATGCCAGACCTGCTATGATGAACACTGCAAGGGAGGGTTTCCCACATCCTACACAGCTTTTTCAAATGCGTTGCTAAGCATTCATCTAGGACTATTGATATTTATCCAAGGCCAGAACTTGATTTTGGTTTACATGGAAACATAAAATGCATTTTGCACTGAATTTGCCATATTGTGTAAATCAAGAGAAGATTTGCTTTCTTCAGAATTTTTCCAAGATTTTAGAAAAATCACACCGTTGACAGTCATGCCACTAATGTTGATACTTCAGTGTAACATTCTGTATCAGTCTATGTTTGTAGCTGTAGCATTCACAGTGGTTCTATATTATAATAGGTACACTATGTTATTATGTCATTGAGAGTAATGGATCTAAGCATTTATATTTTGAAATATGTATCTTATAATTAATTATAATTTACATTATTTTCATATTAGAGTTAGAACAGCTTATTAAGTTTTTAAAAAATATATCAAGAGATTGATTATATTATTTATGAATATCATTTCATTTCATGATAGTAAGGGAGTATTGCAAAATATTTGTTTACAACAAGGGGTATGATGTTCTGATTCCATTTATGACTGAACCATTATTTATTTAACTAATCCTTTATTGAGGAACACTTAGATTATTTCCAGCATTTTGTTTCTACAAATAAGGCCGCAGTGAAGAACTTTGTATACATCACTGTCTTGGTTTCCTGGCTGCTACAACAAATACCACGTAATGGTTTGGCTTTCTGGTTTTGGAGGCTGTAAGATTTGCTTCCTCCCAGGGCTGGTGGCATTCAGGCAGGCAAAACAATTTTGGGACTTCCTTGGCTTTCCCATCACAGGATGATGTTCTCTCCTTTCTCTTCCAGTTTTAGCTGACATCAGGCATCCTACTGCTCTCGTGGCATTCTTTTAATAAGGCCACCAGTAATAAGATTAAGACCCATCCTGACTTAATTGGCCACACTTTAACTAAAAATAACATCTTCAAAAGATCTTGTGTACAGTTGGTTCACACTCACAGAAATGGATTAAGAATATATTTTATTCTGGGGTACATAACTCTATCTGCAACAGTCATTTCATATGTTCACAGTGTTTACATTTTTTATTAGTTATTAATATAAAAGATCATGTAAAATGCTAGATTTCTGTCTTCTGATAAAATGGAAGATAGAGTGAACTCTATCTTCAAAAGAGTTGGGAGGTCATCAGAGGGGTTGCACTTATGCGCACTTCAGCAGGACCCCAGAGTCAGCCAAGGTAGATACAACCCCAGGTACTGGTTTTCCTGAGGGCTACGGAGACCCACAGGTTCTATGGTCATGACAGATGGCTCTGGAATTCAGTGCCATGTCAGTTGGCCCTACTTTGGAATTTGTGTTCCTGAGTATGATGGAGTTGGATTCAGATGTGACCTTTCTACACATGCCTCTTCTCTCACATTTACCCAACATGTGGTTGGCGCTAGGGTTGGTGTATACTCAGAAGACTTGAATGTCTGGACTGTCCATGTTCCAGCTGGGCTCTGAGCCTCAGCAGAGTTGCAACTCCTACCCTCTGGCTCATTGGACTTACCCAGGTCAGCTAACAGGGAGGTGAAGATGGTTAACCACCACACCAGGAAACTGAGAGTGCCTATAACTGCAAGCAGGGGAATTGCATCCATCATCCATGTGGGATCTAAGCTCCCTCTTGATATATGGGTAGAGGGGACATCACCATCCCAGGGTCCACAGGATGGAGGAATAAAATATGGATTAGAGTGGACTGACTGCTACTATGGAACTATTGTAACTAGTAATGGAAGAAATTGTAGCACTGATATGAAGAAAGTGGCCATAGTAGTTGCTGAGGACAGGGAGAAGGAAGAAGAGATGTGATGTGTTGGGATTTTCGGGACTTGGAGTTGTCCTAAATGATATTGCAGGGACAGATGCTGGACATTATATATCCTCCCATAACCCACTGAATATACTGGGGGAGAGTGTAAACTACAATGTAAACTATTATCCATGTGGTGCAGCAGTGCTCCAAAATATATTCAACAAATGCAATGAATGTGCCACAATAATGAAAGAGGTTGTTGATGTGAAAGGAGTGGGGTGAAGGGGGGTGGGGGGGTATATGGGAACCTCATTTTTTTTAACATAACATTAAAAAAAAATAAGAGATCGTAGAACTAAAAAAAAAAAAAAGAGTGAACTCTAATTTTGCATGATAATAATTACCTGGGACTGAGAAATAGCTATGTACTTTTAACAAGGTGTGTTCTTTCCCATTGGCCACAATCTCCACCATTCCTTATAATCTCTCTAACATTGACAGTATCAGTTGCCATTCATGATGATACATAGGCTGTTATATTTCTTTTTTTTTTTTAAAGATTTTTAAAAATTTATTTATTTCTCCCCTCTCCCTCCATTATCTGCTCTCTGTTCCCATATGCTGTATGTTCTTTTGTGCCTGCTTATATTCTCATTAGGTGGCTCCAGGAACTGGTCCTGGGAACATCCAGAGTGGGAGAGAGGCAACCATTCTCTTGCATCACCTCAGCTCCCTGATCTGCTGCATCTCTTATTAGCTCTCCTTTGTGTCTCTTTTTGTTAGGTCATCTTCTTGCACCAGCTCTCCACATGGACTAGAACTCCTGCGCAGGGCAGCACTACTGAGTGGGACAGTACTACGCACAGCCAGCACTCTGTGCAGGCCAGCACTCCGCATGGGCCAGCTTGCCCCACAGGCCAGCTTGCCTTCACCAGGAGTCCCTGGACCTCGAACCCTGGACCTCCTATATGGTAGACAGGAGCCCAATTGCTTGAGCCATATCCGCTTCCCCTATATATCTTATAGTAAAAAATAAGAGGAAAATTAAATAATTATTATGTCTATGTCTCTATCAAAAGCGGAAAACTCGAGCCACTGGGAGTTTTAAGCAAAATGGGAGATAATGCATAATTTCAGTGGGAGGGGAGAATATCCCTACATGTTTACAGGAAAACAGAATGTGATACTGTGAAAAAAACCAAAATTTAAGAAACTCATGAAACAAATCACAGAAAGTGCTTATACCCAGGCAGGTTTTTGAGTCTGGAATCCTTACTCTATTCTGTTTTGACTCCTGAAATATCTGCCTCCACTGATGTCACATTGCCTTTCCTCACATATCATGCAACCGTGCAAACAATGTGAAGCAACCAACAGTTGCCCATCAGCCTCAGAAATATTGGTAACAAAACCTTGAGCATGCATTCATTTTTTCCCCCTGCTCCTAGAAATTGCTTTAGGTCTATAGAATTGCCACTCTTTGGAAAATGGATTGCTACTCTCTCTTTCCTTATGCACCAAAAACATTTAATCTGTTTTCCAGTCTCGTAAATGCACTGCAGTATAACCTATGGCGCTCAAGGCTCCGAGCTGCTGGGGAGTGGCGCTAAGCCCGCCGAGCTGGCTGCCCTGTCCAGCTCTTCAGCTCAGAAGGAAGCTAGGATATTTGTGTTAGTTCATTTTCTTTCCTAAACATGAGCTTGTTGCCTGTTGCAGTGCAGCAGACTATGAATTCAAAATAGGATAGAAGAGCTCAGTGGATTTACATTTCAGAAGAACGATCAGTAGCCCCAGATGATCTAAATCCAGGGTCACAAAATAGGGGAAGGAAATACATAGAGAAAAACAGGACCTCCAGATTTTCCTGCCCCTAACAGAGTCAGAAATTCTGAGAACAACAATTTTAATGGGGGCAAATCTACTCTCTTTTCAAGGTAAATAAAACTAATATTAGTTGCAGTATCTTCAAATGCATTAGACAACAGTTTCACCAAGTGAAAAGAATGTGAACATGTTTCCTGATTTCCAAGTCCTAGATTTCTTTTTGATTCTTGGTACTTGGCACACAACAAATAACCTTCCTTTGAACTGATTTGTAGCAACAGTGCAACTCCAACTTTAGTGAGCCTGGCCTTTTGTTCTGGGAAAAAATGTTTCCCTTTTACTGGTGTCACTGAGTATTTGTAACAGTCCGGGTGCTGCACCCCCTCTAGCGTGAAAACATTTGCTACAAGTGCAAAATAAAAAGGCACCAGCCAGGGAAGTTGTTATTGTGTCTTGGCTGACATGGCAGTGCATGGTAAGTACTTTCCTTGCAGTGTTTCAGAACACTGCTGCTAACATGGCCATCATCTCAACTGCAAGGTCATTACTGAGCACTCATTATAAATAGTTTACTAAGTGCTTTATATACTTTTATTTCATTTAATCCTCCAACAATATAATCATGGTGGAAGTTATGAGAAATAAGAATCCAAGAGCTGTATGAAGCAGAACTGTGACTCAAATGCCCACCTCTTCATTCATTCATTCATTCATTCATTACATTCAACAAATATTGAATTGGCGATATCTGTCTAACCTCAAAGCCTATGTTCTTTATCTTGCCTTTTAAATATTCCTCTAGAGACTCAAACTATTCAAAATAATGTTTTAGCTGACAGACAACCTGCTGCAGTAGAAGTGAGAGCTAGTGAGGGACCAAAAGACGTTCACTACAGAGAAATCTTAACAGGCCAGGCCAGGAAATTCCCCTTTAATCCAGATCTTTAGCCCATTTTTCAGGAAGTATAGGTTATCTGCATAAATACAAATCACTCTTATACATACCACTTAGCAAAGCCTATTTTTCCTGTGGACTTATTTGGTCCATTTTGCAGATTTCCAGCAAATAATCAAGAAATAAGATGCTTATGGATTCTGTGTATGTGGTTATGACTCTTGTTTGGATTTATTTGAGTTTCTCTAGATTGTCTTCCTACTTCAGTAGGTTAAAAAATAAAGAGAGATTCAATATAAAATTAAAAGTAGGTGAAAATTTATGGTTCTTAGTCTTATTTAATAAGAGTCAAAAAAGACATTTTTAAGCTAATAAGGTAGAGCTTGCATTGGCCTCAAACCAATTCACTTTCTTTAGCAACAAAAAAAAATTGAGAGACTTAGGGTAGAATAAATTCATTCGTTATTCTTATGCTGCAATCTTAATACCATATAAACATAAATATTTCTTTGTACTTTTTGATGAATAACTTTACGATTCCCTTAAGAAAGATCAAATTAAAAATTAATCCTGTGTAGATAACTAAAAGCAGATAATCTTACATAAGAAAATCTATCTGATAAAAAAACAGTAAGTTGACATGCACAAATACTTTAATATAAAAGTGACAGTAATAATTAACTCTTCCTCCTTAGGTGTGAGAACAGTGGAATGCATAAAATCTCTAAGAATCTGCATGTTATTTTTCCACGTTACAGGACTAGCATGTGTGTACCACACAGAAAGGAAAGGTGACAACTTATGAGAGAATTCATTTCTGATTTTCTGGCAGAGTCTTAAACTCAAATATGAAGTCCCATAACCACACTATGTTTCAGATAACATACCAAATAGCATGTCCAATTGTTGATTCTTAAAAAAAAAAAGAAAAACAAGTCACAATTATTAGTGACTTTAGGACACTTGAAGCAATGCATAGAAGAAGGTAAACCAAAATCTCCAAAATATGTCATATTTTCATTCCCTGTCTTGATCTTGGAAGAGGAAAGAATGGTGAGGAGAAAAGGAAAAGGAGACTAGAATAAGAAACATTTGAAAGTAATTAATGCCCATTCTGGAAAAAAAAAACCAGAAAACAAAAATAAACCTTGAAAATTGAGAAATATATAAGGAAATGCATTTCCAAAAATGCCTCTCTCAAACACAACTCATTTTCATTTTGATTCTTTCTTCCTTATCTTTTCTTTCTTAAGTTCTTTACATTTTAATAGAATTTATAAAATCACCTTTATTTTTGTGTTTATTTCAAAACTATCAAATGTAAATTTAAAGTTTTTATAGAAAACACAGAAACAAAATGCAAACAATCCATTTTCCATCCACATAAGAATACCCTTGGTTAGTATTTGAAAGTGTATAAATATTTTCATACTACATACTGAGTGTTTATATGTTTTAGGCACTCTCCACTGCCTATGTACTATCTCGTTTGAAGTGTATAGCTTTGCAGAAGGCTGAGCACGATTATTTCAATTCGAACACAAAGAAACAGTTTTATAAAGATTAAACAGGACTAGGAAGCAGGCTGGTGGGATTGCAAAGCCTCTGCCCTTTCCTGGCAGTATCTGTCCATGCTTTGCTAGGTACTTTTCCAACTCTTCTTTTAAGACACATAAACACACAGTATTTCCTCAAATGGAATTAGTGCAGTTACTGTTTTTAACTTGTCTGGTTTTATTTGATAATGGCAGTGAGCACTGGGTGTCATTAAACATTCTTTTACAAATTCACATTTAATGACTATATAGTGTTTCCAAGTATTGGTATATATAAATTTATTTAATTATTTCCTGTTTGGCATGTAGATCAGTTCTAATGGTTTCCTATTTATAAACAATGCTACAAGAACCTTTGTAATTAAATCTTCTTTATATATAATTATATAATTGTAATATTTTCACATCTGTAATTTACAAATTCAAAATTTATAAATGTGAAATGACTGTATGCACTGGTATTTATAGAATTTTGGCAAGTATTGCTAAACCTCCTTCAAAGAGGTTTTACTAATTTTTGTTTGAATAGTGATATGTGAGAACGCTTGCATTGCCACCAAAACTATTACCACTAATATTTCCCAATTCAATCTTTGCATTTATTTGATACGATATTGATATTTTAAGAGATTTATTTAATTAATTAATTTATCCCCCATCCCCTCATTTTCACTCACTGTCTGCTCTCTGTGTCTGTTTGTTATGTGTTCTCTGTGTCTGCTCATCTTCTTTTCAGGAGGCACTGGGAACCACCCAGGACCTCCATGTGGGAGGGAGGCACCAGTTGCTTGAGCTGCCTCCATTCCCTGTTTGTTGTGTCTCTCATGGTGTTTCCTCTTTGCATCATCTCAGCCTGCTGTCTTCTTTAGGAGGCAGCAGGAATCGATCCTGAGACCTCCCATGTGGTAGGCAGACGCCCAACTTCTTGAGCCACAGCCACTTCCCAAGGTTATATATTTGTATGATCCATTTATTTGTGGTCTTTGCCAGTACTTTCACTGGAGTCTTTGTAGTTCAATGTATAGGAGCTTCTTATGTATAAAGCACATTATTTTTTTCCATTCATGTTTTTGCAACATTTACTATTAAATGGTTCATTCCCCACTTATTTGCATTTCCAGAAACTCATAATAAATCCTTATATATACATGCATCTGTTTCTAGATATTCTAATTTGTCCCTTTAAGCTGCCTATTTATTTCTATGCCAGTATATGGAAGATACCTATTATTTGCCAACATTCCTCTCTTTGGTGTATCACCTTTCTCCACCACTTGTCAATCACGTGCTCTGCCCCGACTTAGGACATATGGGGGCATGGATCCTACACGGGCCAAGCAGAGTCCCCCTTACCTCAGGCCTCAGGAAATAGCTCAAGAATTGGAATGTGACCCAAGCTGGGACCCAGGATTTTTAGCTGGAGTGAATGAGGAAGATTGTCCCTGGCCTTTTATAATCTGGGTGCTGGAAGGAAGTGATACTGGGGCTGCTGGTAATTACCTTCTCAGCTACCAGGAGGAAGCCCATCTGCAGAGGGTGAGATTGAGGGCCACACAGAGTGGCATGAGGCAAATGAAGGAAGCCCAGGGATTTGTTCTTTCTGGAATTTGTCATTCTTGGTTTTCCTGGTTTTAAGAGGCAGTGAATTCTCTTCTTTTTAAATTAAATGCATTTGAATTTCTATCCTAGCAGGTAATGTCTATGTAAGTACTTCATAAATTATATGGGACCATAAAATTTCAGGCAATAAAAACATCTAGGGAAAAAGACCTCTCCCAATATTAGTCACCACAAGTATGACCACAAAAATAAATCTCTTTGTCTAAGTTTCCTTACCTAGAAACTAAAGCTCATAATTTTATAGGGTTATTTTATAGATAAGTGAAAAATATCTTTAATCAGCTTCATCACTGATATAGTCTAATCACTGATACATTTGCCAGTGATATTTTTATCACTGTATATTTATCCTCCTTAATTTTGCACATCTTATTTCAGAGAAATTACTGTCATTCATATTTTTATCTATGCCACAGCCTCCTACAGGATCATTATGGTTTCTAAATGTATTTTATAATTAGATTTCTACAAGGTCAACCTTATTGAGTAGTATCAGGGAAAGAGCTGACTTGTATAATCTGTTTTTATTCATGTAAAATTCACCACAAGGAGAAAAATGATTGCTTCAGTATTTTTTTCCACCAAAAAAAAAAACCCAAATAAAACCAAAAAACTGCCCTAAACATTATCAATATAAAAATGCCTCAGCTAAATGGTAATTCCAACTGTCACATCAAAACAAATGACAGCTTGGTGTCAGTGGTACACCAAGGTGTCCAAGTGGTCAATATATTCAAAGATAGCTTTCATTCCAAAATTAGCTCTTTATGATTGTTGGAGAAAATATGGTGCTCACTGGGACATGGTGACTGAAATGACTATAGATAAAGAAAGATTTATTGAGAAGTTCTCCCAACAGAGGGGGTCTGAAGAGAGACTTCAGCCCACTCCTGGAAGGGGGGATTTGGATTTATGGATTTATACAGACCTTTCCTAGGCAGGGGAATGATAGTTGGTGGGAGGGGGTTGAGGTCTGAGTGAGGTGCAGGGGCCAATAGGAAGCCCTAGAGATGAAAACTTTCCCTGACAGTGACTAGAAGGTAGTGGGTTAGGGAGTTATGGTTTCTTGGAATGCTGCAGGGGCAGATGTTTCTTTGTTTTGTAGGAATTTTATCTCTCTCTGATAGGTAGGGAAGGTTTCCATTTCTCTTTACTCCCATCTCTATGTGGTTTCCTTATTTAACCTATGGGGAAGTGCCATGCCCTTGGACATGTAGGCTTACAGGGGATGGGGTTAGCCTTTTCCTAATGCCTATCAGGGGAAACTGAGCTACAGCTTGTTAATTATTACAAATCTCTAACAATGATAGTCTCTGTCCCAATAATTCTTAAAAGAACAGCCACAAATTCTGGGAAATGATGAAGTTATTCAATTCCCCACATCCAGAATTTATTGGACCCAACTGAAACATATGCAGAAAAATTATGTTTTTGTCTATAGATTCAGTTTAATACCACTAGATGTACTGATTCTGCTGTATGCTTTTGACAAAGATTTTTGCTTTAGTCATAACATTTTACTGACAAACTCCATGATATTATAACATAAAATGAATGTCTCTCTTTAAAACTTGAGTTTAAAGCCTTCCTCCCTGAGCAAAGACAAATTGAAATGGCTGGAATCAATAATATGAAGTACACAGATAAGAATTGTACGGGTTCCTTGTCTAATGCCTTGTTGCTGGCTATGAGAGTTTGAAGCTTTTGTGAATCCCAGAAAAGATCATATTCTTGGAGTTAATCCATTCTTGTGGTGTAGGACACTTTGATTGGATTGGATTCAATTGGGGATTTTGATTGGAATACTTCCATGAGGCATGACCCAGGGTGGGTCTTTGCCCTCTCGCTGGAGGACCTTATATAAAAGGGAGGAACATGTAAAGACACACAGAGAAAGAGAACTGTAAGCCTACCATGTTAGAAAGGACTCCAGGATTTCCTGCACCCGCAGAAAGAGAGAGAAACCCTGAGAGACTGAGAGAGAGAGGCCGGAAGCTGTAATTGGTAGAGCATCATGAAGCTGAAGAGACAAAACCCGGGGAGAAATGAGCCATTTGCTGATAGCCCATAGCTGAACTTGGGGAGAAAGTGAGCCTGGAGGAGAAGGCATAGACCTGTTGCTGTTTTGTCTTGGCAAGTGGCAAACTTAAACACTAGCTTTATATATGTAATCTCTGCTTGCTTTAAATCTGAGGACTTTTGAACTTTGGCATGGTATTCCAGAGGAGAAAATAAAATTTGTATCATTATGTTTATTGGAAGAAAAACAGTTTCTTTCCTTTTCTTCTCAGCTGTGGTTGGTCATTAAGGAGGTATAATTAGAGCCATTATCCCTGACTGGCCTCTATACTGAGATTGAACAAACTCTTTTTTTTTTTAACAACTATTAATATTAAGTGTCTAGTACCTGTAGCTCACTTATTTTTCCTTACCTAATGTTCACAACAATTTTATGAGATAGGTATTTTATAGACATATTAAGTTTAGGAAGTTGAGGTTTAGAGAGGCTATTTGTCCAAAGAGCCAGTGCTGAGAAAGGACAACATTTGTTCAAGGTCACACAAGTAATGAGAGTAAAGATTTTAATTCTGGTCTTTCAAATCTACATTGTTTGCCCTTTTTATTATCTTCTCTCTGCTCCCTATAATTTTGGATAATAGATCATATATATGGCAATGCGGATGAATCTAACAGAGAGTATGCTGAGCAAAAGAAGTCAGACACAAAAGACTAAATACTCTATGAACCCATATATATGAAATCCAAACAGGCAAAACTAATCCATGCAGACAGAAATCAGGAGATAGTTGACAGTTACAGGGAAGCATATGAGAATTGACTGGAAGAGACCTAAGGGAATTTTTTGTGGGGAATGGAAATATTCCATATTTTGTTACAGGAATATGCACAATTGTCATTGCATTGAACAATGAACACCTGGGCATTTCACGGTATTGTTAATCACACACCAGTTTTTAAAAGAGAGCATCATATTTACATGACTTAACATATAGTTTCAGATAATCTCTACCTCCTTGGTAATATTTAATGTTATCATATAGGCACTTATAATTTAGAATAAAAAACAAAAAATAATACTTTTAATGTCAACAGTGATTTTGAACACAACTTTGGCTGTAGCCACTGTTTCAGGTTCAGTGAGGACATTCAAGGGAAGTTTGAACTACTAGACACTATGCCCAGGGCCTCTAAGTTTCATCAAGAATCTCTGTTTAAGGAATAATTATATTAACTATGATAAACATTTATTTTTTTATTAAAAAATTTTAATAAGCATTTATTGAGCACTGTCTATGCACCAGACATGGAGTTAATTGCACAACTGCATTGTCTCACTTTCTCCAACAGCAGCTAGATGAGATAGGTGCTATTATGATCATTACCCTCTGATCTGTGAGCTCTTCAAAAATCAGAGAAGTCAGAAAGAACATTAGATCCCAGAGTTAGGCACTAGAATGGAGATCAAACTGAGGGTGTCTGACTCTTAGCTTATGGTCTCAGTACTATTTAATATCATTTTATATATTAAAATTGAGGGAAAATATTGAAGGAAATGACCCAAATGTCAAAAATTTAACATTAATTTATTTTCTTTTTACTCTTATACATTTTAGGTATCCTGTATTGAATATAATTACTATCTAAGTAACACAATATGTTTTAAAATGTCAGGTAACAGAATATACGTTGGGAGTTGAACCTGAAAACATTTTAGAAGTGAGAAAACAATGAATTGTGGTTTAGACGGTGCAAATGCTGTTTCAGCATTGTGGACTAAAGCTATACTGTATTTTACAATTCTTTGTGCCTCAGAAAGCTCAGTATAAACACAAAACATAAGTTTGTTGTTTTCTGGCTTGATGGAAAAAATCTAATAGCATCTCTACCTTGTAAAAATTAGCACTGAAAGAGGAAGCCATATTATGATGAGCAGGCTTCGGTGTCCTATGTTTGAAACCTAATGGAAATGATGGCATTTGAAGTCCTAAGGGATAACCCTTATGGAGGAGATTGATAATTCTGCAATAAAAACACCTGTTTGATGGTTTGAGATTAAATACAACAAGGCTACCCTCAACACTTGCCATGCTCACAATTTAAGCAAGTAGAAAGAATATTTAACATCTATAACAAATAGCAATTTCAACTACATTTGACCCTGACATGATGGCATTAGTGTCAGGGTACAGTTCTTTCCCCAAATAACAATTTAAAAATTATAAAAAATATTACAAATTTTAAAGCTAAATCACAACTCCCAACCCAGTCCATTCTTTTCTTCCTTCCTATGTACTCTCTTACTGAATTGGATACTCTTTCAAGTGAATCTAATCCATTTCTGATTCCCATCATTCTACTGATTTGCAGTCCTCATCCAAATTACTCTATTTTGGCCTCCCTCTGGAGTGCTAATGCTCATTCAAAAACAAAACCAAAAACAAACCCAAATAGTCTTTATTTACCCAACTTGATTGCTTGGGAATATTTTAGTTGTGCTTAAACAAAAGCTCAGTGGACCAACACAGTCTAGGTTCAAATTTATTTTTTCTTTCAACATTTTGGAAATATCAGCCTAGTGGCATCCATTGTAATTGTTAGAAGTCTGATGTCAATCTGATTTTGGTTCCTTTGTATAAGGAATTTTATCTTTAAAGGTCTTAAATGTGTCTATGGTGTAGTCAGGCATGGGTTTTTCTTATTTATTCAGCTGACACTTTCTAAACCCAACCTGTGGTCTTCTATTTTTAATTATAGGAAATTCTCAATCATTTCTTCAAGTATTTTCTCCCTCCATTTATTATATTATTTCCTTCAGGGGCCTCGTCTATCTTCTCTCTCAACTTTTCTTTTATATTTTCCTCTTTTTGTACATATTTGATGACTTCTAGGAGAGATTCTTTACATGTTTTTCCAGTTTACTAACATTATTTGGCTATATCCATTTTGATATTCAATCTACCTATTGAGTTTCTTATTGTAATGATAACTTGCAATTGGTTTTTCTTTAAAACTCTTTTTTCCTGATTCATATTTCAATATTTTTTTAAAATATATTTCTTTTGTTTATTTTGAATTAATTTTACTTTACCTTGAGTTGGTTCTCCAACTTAATTTTGAACCTTCTTTATTTTGCTTTGTGAGCTCATGTTACCGGAGTGTTGTCTGTTCCCTCAGGTGATAACCAGTATCTGTCGTTCTCTGTTTTCCCATGTCTGCTGAGCTCCAGCTCCATTCATGTTGATGTATCCAACCCTGGCTCCAGTATTAGGCTCCAGAATTCATTCAGGTTTCCTTCCTCCAGTGAGCAGGGCTCACAAAGATTAGCTTGGATCTATTTGGGAAGAGAAAAAATATAACTAAAGAGTTCTGCCTCTGCCTTTCTCTTGTCTGTGACTTTCTGCCCTCCTTTAATCTGGTCTGCAATTCCCACACAGCCCAACCAACTTCTGAAGTCCCCAGGTGTTTCTTACAATCTTTACATTAATTAGGCAGGTCCAGCAATCTCACATCCACTTCTGGAGCATTTCCAGGTTAGGCTCTGGGAGGGAGGCAGTACACTTATTTGCTTGCAATTTGCAAATCTCACCTTTTCTAGTGAATTAGAAGGTTACAGATTGTAAAGCTAAATCATAACACCAGCGTACCCCATTCTTTCCTACTTTACCAGGAAGTCTCCACTACCCTGAAGTTGATCCATTATTTCCATGCATGTTTTTGTACTTGAACTTCATGCGTACACATCTATAAGCATTATTTAGAATTATTTTGTTTTATAAAATTTACATCGTTTCATATTGCAAATTTAAAAAGCAATTAAATTTTTTATACATTGATTTTAAAATATTCAACTCCTTTTCAAAAAATAAAGGGCTTTGAGGCACTTTAAAACCAAAGATAAAATATTTGGTAAAATAAAAATGGGAAGTTAGAACTAAAGGAAAAGGAGAAAGCAGACACACTAAGTTAAGGTTAAACTATGTTTGAGAGTTAAGCATGGCTCTGGCTAAAATATCATTGCACCTTTTATTTTTTATTTTCTTGGACCAAAATTAGTCTTTTGGGGGATCATATTTTGATTCACAGAAGGTCACTCAATGTGTTAGCTATTTAAATGCAAAGTAAATCAATTGCCCTTCTATTGATTCCAGTCACCATAAGAAGGCAGAAAGCCTGTAGTTTGACTGAATGGTTTGATAACACCCAAGCTGTGTGGGCTAGCTTTTGAAAGCTTGAAATAGAAGCCAGAGGCAAAACAAAACAAAAAATACACCAGAGCTGATATAAAGTGCTTTGTTCTGAGAATTAGTTTAAGGCACCCTGTGTCTTTATAGTAACACATCTGCAGCATAACTTGGCTGACCACACACCGTGAAATGATTTTAAAATTTGTAGCCATGATTTTAAATATGAAGAGGCATTACTTTTTTGATTATTAGGCAAACCACCGGCATCAAGCTGACCAGAATATTTAAGTGAATCGTGAAACAATTGCTAATATTTCTGGCTCCCACTGGATCCTTTGGAACATCTGCTTTTAGTTTTAAAGAAGGAAAATGTATGGCTTAGAACTCTTTATACATAATATTCTACAGTGAAACATTGATTTTTAAATCTATAGCTGTGTTTTCTTTTTTAATCACTTAGAGAATTATGCATATATTCTTAGAAAGCTATGTATTTTAAAGACTCTTTATCTCTCTGTGGAATGAAATGACCCAAAAGAAAATTCAACTTTAGATATTGTTAAGGGAGTTTTAAACTATTAAAATCATTTCTTAAAAAATTTTCGAGAAGAGGTTTACTTTCTGTATCTTCATTTTAGGGGTAAATTTGGAATGGACAAACTTTGTTCACTAATCACACTCATTCCTCTACCTCTAGTTTCTCAGTCATGTCATTTACTTTACAAATATTTTTTGAACACCTACTATATGTCAGGCACTGTGCTTTGTGCTTTGTGAACATATGGAGGAGGGAAAGAATGAGTTCTTGACTCATGGCATTTATAGTCAAGACATTAAATAAATAATCTCTCAGTAAGTTAATTACCATTTTGCTAAGTGCTGTAAAATAAAGATACAGGGTGCTAAGAAACCATTTAGAAGGGATATCTAACTTAGTCAAATATGAAAGAGGGTGTTCCTAAGAAGAGACAGTTTTTTGCTATGACCACTTAGGTGAGTAGAGGTTGTCAAGGAAGAAGGGCAGAAAGAAGTGTGTTCTAGACAGAGGACAGGGCTCAGGTCATCTCTGAAGGGGTCAGTAACTTGGCATGTTTAAGAGCTGAAAAAAAAAAGAAGGTAGTAGGGCTGGAACTTAGGAAACAAGGGAGAGAGGTGAGTCATATCGAGCTAGAGAAGCAACTCAGGTGGGTCACACAGGGCTCTTGTTGGCCACTTGAAGAATCTTAAGTGACCCAGTTGAGGGACGTGAGCAGACTTGTCTATTGCAAGCAACATCTTGCTACCATTTGGTTAAAGGATTGGACAGCTGGAAAGCTCGATGAACAATTTGGCCAGGGATGCCAGTGACTCGGACAGACAAGACAGGTGGTAGTGGTGATGGAAAGAAGACGATGGATCCAAAGCACAATTAGGAAAACCAGTCAACATGATTTGGTGAGCACTGAGGGTCCAGACTAGGATAGCTAGGCAGGGGTAACAGTTCAGAAGATGGGAGATGATCCGATGGACATGGATTTGACCAGTAACCAAGGTTACAGGACTGTAAGGGAGGCAAAGTGGACCTGGAGGAAAGTGGACAATGGGACTTAACGGAATATACCACGGGCTTGGAATGAAGCCCAGCAGTCGTGATTGGGACCAGATATTCTATTTTCTTGAGGTCACTAGATGTGGGTAGTGACAGTGGGAGTAGCAACGGCAGGCAGTAGCAGGCCAGTAAACACGTGCCCCTGGGCCCTTCTCAGGGTGGTAGAGTCAGGGATCTGATCTGTGCTATGCATGGAGTCAGTGGCCCCCTAGGTCCCAGGACCTCTCTCTCCCAGCATATGCCTCATGCATCTGGGGGGTGGTGTACATGAAGGGAGGAATCCACAGAGATGCCTCTCCTGGGTCTCTTGAGTTTAGAGTTTGAAGGTTGATATCTCCAGCCATGAAGAGGCCTGAAAGAGATAAGGCTGGGTAGAAATATTTGATTTTTTTTTGAGAAAACTACCTTAGAACTGTTTTCTTTCCAGAAACTACTTTTGTCATGTTCAAATTCTTTTTTAAAAAATTCAATTGTTTGTTCAGAAGTTCAGAATAAAGTATATTAAATTAAACATTAGAGTTGGTTGCCATGCCTGGATGTCAGATTTTGGCCCACTGTTACTTCTCTGACCTGGTCATTCTGCTTCAGTCATACTGGCCTCCAAGCACACTCCTGCCTCAGGGTCTTTGTGGTTGCAGTTCCTAGAGACTTACATGGGTTCTCTCTGGATACTTACACTATACGTGCTCTCACCTCCTTTGGCTCTGTGCTCAAATGTCACCTTTTCAGTGAGGCCTTCCCTATTTCACTCTTGTAGCTATCACACCATCCCTCCCCCACTTCTGATTTCCTTTGTCCTGCTTTTTTTTCCCAGCACCTATCACCATCTCACATAATTGTTTTGAGTTGTTTGTTTATCTCCTTCCATTAAAATATAAGCTCTGTAGAGACAGGTTTTTAGTTGTCTAAGTCTCCAGCTATTAGAACAGGGCTGCTCATGAAGTGAGCCTTAAAAATGCTTGGGTAATGACTGAGTTATCTTTTAAGGTGGATAATACTGAAGCAGTAGCTTTCAAGATGGTTGGAGCTGAAGAAATGCTTTGCGTAAGACATATGAAACTTAGCCTATGATTGGAATATTATTATCCTTGAAAAGAAAAGCACAAATTCAGTAGTAATAGATAATAATCCTGGTTACTGGAAGGAGGTACCACGTTGTTCTTATGCATATTAAACCAGATAGAATGAAAGGTGAGAAATCAGAGTGGTCTATTTCCTGAGCATATCTATTAATGACGAATACCAGTCATGTGGATCATTTAAGGAGTGGTCATTTAAAGGCATTTCTATTTACCTTAGGAATGCATTTTACCCATACATACAAAATGCAGGTATGTGAGCATATATGCAAATACATGTATATATGTAAAAGTGTAAATATATGTGTTTACAGACTTACTTGGTACTTATCAGACTTACTTGGCAAAATCTCGTTCTCCTGGCATTGCTATTACAATGAGTTTGCCTTTCCCCACACAACCCATTACAGATGCCTGTTGGATGTCTGAGTGCAAGTTGATGCCATGGATAATCAATAGTAAATTGGTAGTCATATCAAATCTGAGCAGTCCCTGAGTTCTGAATCCCTACTGAGCCATTTATCCCAATGCTGGGGCTCTGAGGGATGCACAGAGGGGCCCACTTGGAAAGTGTGCATGCTTCATTGTTAGTTAGGCTCCCACCTGAACAGCCGCTCTGGTCTCTTGCTCTGGTGAATCAGGTCGAACAGCATGGAAGTCTAAGCTCCTGGTACTTCTTCAGGACAAGGTCTGGGTAAGTGTTCAACCAGCCCTGTCTTCTCTTCCCTGGTCTAGCTTGCCTTCTGGTTCTTCCTTGCTGAAGGAGAGTGACAGTTGAGAATAGTGGAAGGGTCTCTTGGACCTTACTTTATGGTCCTTTGACTGTCAAAGAATGAAGGAAACCCCTATACAGAGGACACTCAACATTCCATTTCAGTGCATCTGCCTCATGATAGAAAAGAGCAGGTGGAGAATAAAATCAAAAGTTAAAAGAGAATTATAATCTCTTGCTCCTTCACCAAAAGCATTCTACCTTCTGGTTCCAGAGTCCTACTGTATCTAGTTGAGGTTTCTTCTTTGTCCTTGACCTATGTTAGAGTCCCTTCCTGGCACCTGAAATGAGGACATGAGCTTCTTGAATAGTGATTCCTAACTCACTTTCAACCTGGACCCATTTGGGAATCTGATGAAAACCAGGGACTCTCTCCCCTCAAAAGCAGATACACACAAGATCTTCATGCAATTTTAGAGATTTCACACTGTAAACCTCATCTGTGAACATTCTAATATTCATGTTATTGTCAGGATGTGCACATTATATTCTTGATCCTGACATTGTCTAACTATAATTGGATAAGTCATTTCATCTTTCTTGGTTTAATTTGGGGATCTGCCAAATGTGCAGGAGGGATGGTCTTTTCCACTTTAGCATATGTAGGTATACACACTTTTGTTACCAGAAAGGTTACTACTTTGAAAAAGGAAGCAGAGAGGATTCTTCTAAAAATTATTTTGGAGAAAACAGGTTAGAATCGGTTAGAGTTGCCTGTGCTCTCCGCTAATGCTGGATGAGGACATGGTGGGCAGTTGGAGAATTCTGTGTGGCTGCTGGGAACAGAGAATTCTCAGTAGGCATCAGTTCCCTTGCAATCCCTCCTAAGAAAACTCAAATGATTATAGCCATAAAGACAAGGCTGGCTTCTCTGGATTTATTTCACTGTAGTGACAAGGAGATCAAGCAACCCACATCATTGTAATTTATTAAAATGGCTCTAGGGTAAAGGGTTGGTCTCAGTGACTGCGTGGCTTGACAGCATAATGACCAATGCCTCTTCAGCAGTTGGCCGTGTTCCATATTGACTAGGTAATAATCTGCTGCATGCAGCTGGCTGGAATAGATTAGAATGGTGAGTGCAGACACTGACTAATAATAAGCGAGGGAGATAGGCACCAGTCTATCAGAATGGCCTTCGAGATAGCCCAGAGCCACATCTGTCATCCTGAAATCCCCCTGTGCTGAGGAAATGTTTGATTTGCAGGCTTACGCCTGTTTCAAAGGTGGCGTTTGACACAGCTGGAGAGACGTTATCCCACGGCTACAGACCTGTATTTCTTGATAAGGCACTCAAGTCATTTAGGTGCTTTAAGGGGATTCATGCTGTGCTCACACATTTTGCTCCAGATGAAGACTTTGAGTGAATCGCCTGGATCCTCTTGCCTGTAGTTTATCTGGCTTGAGTATGGCAAACTAAACCTCTCAAGGGAGAGACTTATACTAATAAGTCAATTAATGTTTTAAAATGTGAACTCTCCCAATATTTAAGGACTCTGTGTCAATGGAGTCCATCTAGAAGCTGAATTGACAAGAAGCTAGCCCTAAATGAAAAAAGATTATAAAGGGACAGAAATTTAGGAGGGGCAAAATTTTAGAATATATAAATAATAATTCAGAGAAGTGCACACGCAAAAAGCCAAAAGCATCACATGAAGAAATGCTGAGATTCACTAGTAGCCAGAGAAATGCAAATTAAAAGGATATATCATCAGGCTGGCAGTAATAATTTCCAGAAGAGTTCTAATATCTATTGCTGGTAAAAATCTGGGCAAAAGGATTCTTTCCCACTGCTGTTGGAATGTAGTGTTACAACCTTTTTTGGAAAGTAATCTAGCCACTTCCTATTGCAATTGTAACTACACAGATCCTTTGACCCAGTAAAGGAAATTATCGCATAGAAACAAATATGCATAAGAATATACATACAAGAATGCTTATTGCCTTTTAGTGGTAAAAAAAAAAAGTGTTGCAAGATTAATGTTTATCAGTAGGAAAATCCTACATGGAAACCATGAGATGTTGTGCAGCTGTTAAAAAGAATGACTTATAATTATAGCAATTAATTTGGAGTATTTCCAGTAATTGATGAGATAGGTAGATTCAGTGAAGCATGCATAACATGATCCCATATTTTGTAGAACAAATGTTGGCAAAGACCTTACATCTGTGTGTGTGTGTGTGAGACACTATATATTTATATAAGCATGATAAAAACATGAGAGGAATCAAATTAGTTTGTTATTAAAAATGTGCCCAACAGTTTATTTGATATGTTACAGGAATCAATTTACACAAAGGTATTTATGTGTATAAACATGTGAGTTAAATAAAAAATTTCCAAGAGATAGGCAGGGAAGAAGATTCCTATTGCAAATATCTCAGAAGAAACACACTGAAATACCAGGGCATAATGACTGATGTGAGAGCAAGCCTTTCCTGAAAGCAGAGGAAAAGAGGAAAACCGAAGACGCTCTTAGATGTTGGCTGAGGAACAGTGACCAGGGAATTGAGAGGTAGAGCTGAAGACGAGAGATAAGAAAGATGCACTTGCTAATTCCATTTGTAGAATCCAACCATATTTGCCCCTCCAACTAATATTTCCAATGGTTCTACATTATTCCATAGAAAGAGTTCAGCTTTCCTAATACCACATAGAAGACCTTTTGCAATTGGTTGCTAGCTTGTTTCCAGCCAGCCTTATCTCCCAAACATGCTAAATTTCTCACTGTTACTGAACAGGTTATAGTCTTTCGTGCCACTTTGCCATTATAAATGCTCTTCCCCTCTAAACATACCACAATTCTACGTGTCCCTCAGGAGCCACGTTAAGTGTCACCCTCTGTGAAGTCACCCACGAGCCCCATACATTGCACTGCCTGCATCTTCAATGCTCTTAACATTTTAGTGTCTCTAGATTTTTTAGTGATTTCATTTCTCATTTACAAGGTAATACATTATAAATGCTTGTGAGAAGTAACTAAGCAAATAGTGGTAATAACTTAACATTTGTCTTAGTTTGCCAAAGGGCTGCTGATGCAAAGTACCAGAAATGGGTTGGCTTTTACAATGGGGATTTTATTTAGGGCAAAATCTTCTGGTTCTGAGGCCATGAAATGTCCAAATCAGGGCATCAGCAGAGACACTTTCTCACCAAAGTCAGCTGTTGGTGATCCTGGAGGCCCTGCCATGTGGTAAAGCAAGATGGCGACTGATCTCTGCCCAGTTCCCTGCCTTCACCTCTAGGCTCACCGTCTCCTAGACCTGAGCTGTGGGCAATCAGGAAGAGGGCTTGTCTCTTTCTGGGCCTCCTCTCGCAGTCCTGGCTGCTCTGCTTTCTTCCTGAGTTCAGCTGTGGGCTGTCAGGCATATGGCTCAGCTTGTCTTCTGGAACTGCTGTGTGGGCCCTGCCCCTCGCAGCCCTCTCTCTCTGTGCCTCTGTGCTCTGCTCATTCCAGACTCCAGGACCTCTCTTAGCCTCTTGGGGCTTTTCTGTTTCCCTCCACTCCTCTTTCTCACATGGTAGGATGAATATGGCAGCTTCCTTTCTCTGTGTTTCTGTTTATATAAGGCCCAGCAAGAGGATGGAACCACCTTGTGTCATGTCTCACTGGTGGAGTCCAATCAAAAGGGCCCCACATGACAGGAATGGATTAGTTCAAAAACATAGTCCTTTTCTTTTTGGGATTCATAAAAGAACTTCAAACTGTCATAATATTTTTGGCTTGTACAATTTTAATTTTCCCTCCTCCCCCTAAGATGGCTCCTTCTGTTTGCTCATTGTTTTTGCTTGTTGCTTGTGCTCTTTGTTTGCTCATTGGTTTTTTGTGTGGTTTTTTTGTTTGTTGTCTGCTTGTTTTTTTTTTTGTTTTTGTTGTTGTTGTTGTTGTCTGCTCATTGTCTGTTTTTCTTTAGGAGACACAAGGAACTGAACCTGGGACCTCCCATGTGGGAGGCAGGCACTCAACTGCTTGAACCACATCTGCTCCTGGCTCTTTTTTTTTTTTTTTTGCTTGTTGTCTGGTCATTGTTTTTGCCTGATGTCTGCTCATTGTCTGCTTGTGGTTTGTCTGTCTTCTTTAGGAGGTACTGGGATCCAAACCCGTTACCTTCCATATGGGAGGTGGGCGCTCAACTACTTGAGCCACATCCACTCCCAGGTTTTTTTATCTATGTGTATAATCCTTAGAAAAATGGGATTGTATTTTATATATATATATACATGTATATACACACACACATATATATCTTTGTAATTTTTTCACTCAGTAATATATGTTGGACATTGTTCATTTGCAATGTAGTGTTTAATGACTCTGTGCTGGTTAAGTTCATGTGTCAACTTGGTTAAGTTATGATGTGCAGTTGTTTGGTCAGACAAGACCAGCCTGATTGTCACTATGAGGATATTTTATGGACTTAAATCATCAGTAAGTTTATTACATCTATGGCTGATTACATCTGCAGTCAGCTAAGGAGATTGCCTTCAACAGTGAGAGAAGTCTCATCCAATCAGCTGAAGACCTTAAAGGGGGAACTGATGATTTCAGCAGTAAGAAGGAAGAGTTTCTATCACTGCTTCAGCCAGCCAGCTCCTCCTGGGGAATCCATCAAAACCTTCATCGGAGCTTGCAGGCTGCCCTGGGGAGTTTTGACTTGCTCATCTCCATAGTCACATGAGCCAATGCTTATAATAAATATTTGCATAACATATATACATATCTCCTGTTCATTCTGTTTTCCTGGAGAACCCTGATTAATACAGACTGCACAGTATTCCATTATAGAGAAAAATCAATTCTACATCTAGATACAAAGAGATAAAATAACTTTACCAATCTTATACTGTTGAACAGTTGGTCTCAACTTTTTATTGATAGTACAATAACGTGATGACTATTTTACTTAAATGTTTGCATGCATCCTTGTTTGTTTCTTCAGGATAAATAACAATTGGATATCCTAGATTAACAGGTTTAAATATCTCTCTCTTTTTAACTTATCAATTTATCTTTTATTCTCTGAAGACTGTTCTCTCTTTATAAAATTTTGCTCCTGACTTGCAAAGATCATGTCTTCTTTAATTTTACTGAGGGTGCCAAACATTATATTGAAATTTTCTTCCTTTAAAAAAATGTTTCATGCTGGTTTCACTATTTTTACCAATACTCTTAAAAACTCTATACAAATTCTATGTTTATCAATAAATTGAATGTGTATATTATATGCAGAGCTATTACTTGTCTTATAGCTTCGTCTCCTTTTTGACTTTATATCTGGAGGGTGAATGGATGAGTTCTTAACTAAAATCTTTAATAAATAGGCAACTCTCTCCAATTCCACTGCCTGGTACTCCAGTACTCTGACCCAAAAAGGACATGGCTTGTGTGCCTGAACACATGAGGATGTTTCTGCTTGCCCCTGCCCACCACACATATATGCATATAAACCACACTTGTTTTACAACTGGGAACTGCATTTATCAGAACAGAATGTACCACTCGGAGCCAGCCTCTATGATGAGCTCATACCTGTCCTCCAGTTTCTATTCAGTTGTTTTCTGGGACTTTCTGTCTCTGGTAGGTATAGAAATATTGAAGCAGAAGTAGAATTCCTTTCCTATCTGAAATCAGTGCCCAAATGGTTAAAGACTGGCATGTCATTTTTCTGATGCAATCTCTTGGTCCTTTCAGTATGGGAACAGAAGGCTTGTATGTCCTTCTGCTTTTTATTTCCATGTGACCTAAAACAAAATCTAATAATGCCATGAGGCATGGATAAGTTTAAATTTTGTCCAGTTATAGCTATTTTATTGCTAGTGGAGATTATAATCACATTCTGTCATTAGCTTGTCTATAAGGCTTAGCTTTCAGAAATAATTTTTTTCTTTTTTTTAAAATCTAACTTCATAGTATATAGTATATTTAGAAGAGGCTGAAATGTAGATGCTTTCCAGATATTTGTATTGCACTGAAACTCCTAATACTATTTTTAAAATACAAATCCTCCCAACTTGATGGGGAAATTGTGTTACTTCATTTGGTCATTTAATTAATATTTTAGGCTTCTCCCATGTACCAGATACAATAATTGAGTGTCTTAGGATAAGGGACTGCATAAGACGCTGCCCTGTACTTACTGGCCAGTCACTAACATAATAAGTAACTGCAATCTGGTGTGATGTGATACAAATTGGTATGTATACGATTAAGTGGAACAAGGAGGAGAAAAAGACCATCTGTGCATGAGTAAGAACTAGGGACGATCACGGAAACTGTTACAGAAGTGGTGCAGTTTATGTTGATTCTCAAAGGATGTATAGGTGCTCACTCAGTGGACAAAAGACATGTGGAACCCAGGTGGTTCAAAGAGCACATGCAAAGGTACAGAAGATGGAAGGCTTTATTTAACAAGCTAAGGAATTTAGGAACATCAATGTATTTTAAGTAAAGGAATGGCAAGGTCATATTCACATTTAAAAATTTTATTTTAAAAAACTTTGTTGAGTGACTACTACACTTCAGGGACTGTGCTACAATTTAAATAACACCAGTGAGCCTCTGACAGATAAATTGTTTTAAAAGAGTTTTGATCAAAATTGGGAGAGCAAGAGAACCTGGAATGAAACCTGTTTGACTACTATGCATTTCCCTATTGTGCTCAAGAATTAGGCTCTGTTTTAGACTGCTATATCTTTTATTTCCTTATCTATCAGACCCATCCACCTAATGATAACCAGGTTTGTTTTTTTTCTTGTCTGAAAATGTATTATTTGGCCTTCTGTTTCGGGCCATAAGAGGTACAAAACATCCTGAAAAACCCTCCTGGTGGAAAACAATCTTAAATTCTGGATAAAACATTAAAATTCTTGTTAAAGACATAACTGAAATAGTAAGTGACTAAGGAAAATTCTAATAATAGAAAACAGAGCTAAAGTGTAAATGCAGAGAATTAAGCCAAACTGAAAACAGTGGCTTCCTTGAGAGTATTTTCCAAGACTTTTAGACCTAGGACTTCAGTTTAAATGGAAATACACTAGTAAGACTATAAAACCAAGGATTCACACGAGGTAGAGAGTAGATTGGAAATATTTTTAATATAAGTAAAACCCTTAGCATCAATGAGTAGATAAGTGATTGGAGAAAATCCACCTTGCAAAAGAAGACAGAAGAAAATTATCTTTATCAAGCCAGCTTTCATGTGAGTTTGGGACTCAAAGCTACACTAATGTTGATGTAAAGAAGAATTTCTTAAATAAGAAACAAAATTCAAACAAATTTAAATTTGAAACTTTTGTTCATCAAAAGATTTCACGAAAAGAGTAAAAAGACAAGCTACAATCTAGAAGAATATATTGCAACAGGTCAAAGATTAATATCCAGAATATATAAAGAACTCTCATAAATTATAAAAATAAAAACAGTCTAATAATAAAATAGACAAGAGAAAGGCACTTCACAAGGAGGAAATCCAGACATTTAATAAATACATGGAAAGGTGCTAGCCTCATTAGTAATAAAAAATGTAAATTAAAACCAGAGTGATATATCATTACACATCTGCTAGTTTGGCAAAAAATTAAAATGTAATGGGATCAAAAGTTAGCAAGGATGGGAATCAATAGAAACTCTTCTACTCTGTTGTAGAAGTGTAAATTCATATAACCATTGTGGAAAAACTGTTTGGTATTACTCAGTAAAATTGAAATGCTGCTATTCTATGACCCAACAATTCCATATGTGTGTGTATATTTACATTTATAACTTAGAGAAAAGTAAGCTTTTGTTCACCAAGAGACGTGAACAATTCATAGCAGTGTTATTCACAAAAGCAAATTCTGGAAAGAGCCCAAACATCTCCTGGTAATAGACTGGGTAATATAAACTGTAGTATATTCATGCAATAGAATATATATGCGTCAGGCATGCATTTCACAAATATAGTATTGAGTTCAAGAATCAATCACAAAGGAATATGTATAAAATTATTCTATTTATGTAAAGTTACACACCTTTCATAAATTTAAAAGGCAAAATTAAGCATCAGTAATATATTTAGAGATACATGCATGTGTTTGTACACCTAGGAAGAAAAGCAAGGGAATGATTATCATAAAATTCTGAAGAGTAGTTTACTGCTTCAGGCCATGAGGACTTCCTAAAGCCCTGGGATGGTAGGATCAGCACATTAGCATGATTTTTTAATCTGTCTCTCATAATATTTTTATACGCACTAATGTTTTTCAAAATAAAACAATGAAAATAATTAGAAATTTTGTCAATTTTCCTTCTTTATCCTTTGCCTTTCTCATGATTTGCCACTCTTCTCCATCCCTACGATCTCAAATTGCATTGTGTTGTGGGTTTGCAGCAGCTGTCTGGTCCTTAGTCTTCAGAATGAAAGGTGCTTGGGTTCTGTGTTAATTAAGTTAAGCTAGGGTGGAGTAGCAACTTGAACCACAAATGTCAGCCATGTTGCACAAAGTTGATTACATTCTCAAGTAATCATCCAAGAAAGTTGTTCAAGACCATGGGCCATCTCTACTTCACAGCCATTCAGGAACTCAGGCTGATAGAGCCTCTTCCAACCTCATACCTGGCTTCTTAGTCTTCTCTGTCCATCATCATGCCTGTTCAATTGAAAGGGAGAAAGGATGGAGGATGGAGAAGTATGTGCAGGAATTTTTAGTGGGCAAGACCTGGTAGTGAGCCAGGTCACTTTTGCTGACATTTTGCTCATAGAACTTTCTACTTTGTCACATGACCATGCCTACCTGCGAGAGCGCTTGAGATGTGCCCAAGGAAGGAAAGGCTGGAATTTGTTTCATTTTAGACACAAACCTAAATCTTAAATAAAGGAATTCTTGTATGTTCATGTAATTTTAAATGTCTTTTAAACACCCTTCCTTTTTCTGTCAGAGCAGACAGTTTGTAGTCTGCTCACAGATAAATGCTATGGACAGAAGAAAAAGGATGGGAAATCCCTAATGCTGGGAGCCCTGGTAAGTGTGCCACTGAGTGAATGAGTATTCTTTACTCATGTACCCATATAAATGTTCTTATATTTGGCTCACCTTCACACTGAGACTGTTGCTTCTGGGATCCCAGCTTTCTGAACGTCTATGAAACTCCCCACCTAGGGCAGGTCCTGGGCTTTGCCCATGGCCATGTGTTTATGAAAACCAAATCTCAAGTTCATCTTGTTCATCAAATCTCCTTGCAACCAAAATCACCTGAGTCCTTTGTGTGCCTCTTCAGATGGTTACCTTCACTGAAATTTTGCCCTGAAATCTCCTTTTCTGCTTGGACATCAATGCTATAAGAGGATGCTTTTTTCTTATTCAACCAGGAATTTCCGTTGTTTTCAGCAAGACGGTCAGTCTGGCAAGAGGAGTCTTGACTTTCTATCAGTTCTTAACCCTGTGTTTGTTCTGGCAAATCAATTCTCTTTGTGCTGCTATTACAAGAGTCTTTAAGCAGAAAGCCTCACATACAGTGTGCTGACTGTCCCTCAGAAAATGCTGTGGGCCAAACTAGCAGGTGTGTAATGATATCATAGTAGATACCATGAAAGATTTGGTTGAATATCTGAATGGCAGAACATATTATGTTAGAGATATTGTTGTGATTGTCCCTTAAAATATGGGATACAAACTA
Organism: Dasypus novemcinctus; assembly: GCF_030445035.2. Lineage (NCBI taxonomy): Eukaryota > Metazoa > Chordata > Mammalia > Cingulata > Dasypodidae > Dasypus > Dasypus novemcinctus. The sequence continues at coordinate 23,830,936 of NC_080697.1, read as the reverse complement.
TAAAAAGGAGAATGAATTCAAATGTGAGTAAAGAATTACTGCTGGTAAGCAATGTATTTTCACCTGCAGTAGACCACTTCCTTCTTCTGATATAACACTAAGAACTACTTTTTTCCCTCTAGATGAGAACTCACATCACTGATTAAGAACAACAAAACTCTATTACACTCCATGTGAATGTGGGTGGAAGCCAAATCAGCAGAAGACAATGAGATACAGACAAATCTTTTTCTCAGCTTCTCTCCTTCTTCATATAATTTTCTAATTTAGTCATTTTCAATAAATTAGCCTTCTATTTGTTCCTTTTCCAAGAGGATTCTTGGCACTCGTCTCCTTATTCATTGCCAAAGGCCCAGGCGTGGTCCACATGCCAATCAGCTTGTGACTCAGCTGCTTCATCCCCTCCATTCTTTGGTACACCAGCAAGAACCATTTTGCTAACACACCAAAAAAATATAACACCTCCCCAAAAAGTTTTAGGGGTCTTTGTCATCATTCACATTTATTACTGCAGAAATTGAGAATAACAGAACTTTTGAGCATTTATGTCCCAGATATCACACTGAACATTTAAATGCATGATTTCATTTAATTCTCCCATTCGTTTTACAAGTAAGATGGTAAAGCTTAACTGCTAATTTGTCCAAAGTTCGTCAAATGGTGAAGACAAAACCAGGCTGAATTTAAAGGCTGTTGTGGATTGAACTGTTTATCCCAGTATGGAAGTATTCTTGGTCTTGTTCCTTATTCTGGTGAGTGTAGGCATAGACACATTGCAAATAATATCTCTTCAAGATGTTACTTCAGTTAAGGTGGGGCCCAACTGAATCAGGTTGGGTTTTAATCTGGATTACTGGAGCCCTTTTTAAGTAGAGTGAAAGTCAAATGGAGAAAGAAGCCATGACTAGAAACAAGAAGATGGAAGCCAATAGAACCCAGAAGAGAAGAGAGAAAAACCACATGTGACAGAAACCCCAAACCCAAGGATCACCGGCAGCCACCCCCAGGAGGCCACAGTCTTCTGGGGGAAAGCATCACCTAGCTGATGCCACCATTTTGGACTTCTCCTAACCTTGAAACCATGAGCCAATAAATTCCCATTGTTTAAGTTGACTCATTGCATGGTATTTATTTTAGCAGCTAAGAAACTAAAAAACTCCATGACCTGGCTCCTACCTTCATCAACCACTCTCTGCCTCCCTTACTAAGTTCCAGTCGCACAGATTTTCTCTGTTTCTCAAACATGCTAAGCTTGCCCCTGTGACAAATGCTTTGTGCCCCCTGCCTGGAACACTTTTCCTCCAAATATTGACTTGCCAGAATTCTTCTGTCAGTCTCAGTTCCAATCCTACCTCCTCTGAGTCCTTCCATATCTAAAGTATACCTCTCCACCCCAACCCAATCATTCTATCATGCCATATTATTTTGTTTTCCTCATAGCATTTATCAATCTTCAACCATATCTGTTTAATATATTAATTGAATTATTGTTTGTCTCCTCTCTGGAGTATAAGCATTACAAGAGCAGAAACTAGGTTTCTTATTTATATTCTTATCTCCATAACCTAGAAAGTTACCTGCCACATAATTAATGTTCAATAAATACTTGGAGGATGTCTGAATGAATATCTATCCTGTGGTCATTACTCTTTCTCACCAAGCTCTACTAATGGATGCAGTACCCCTGCTGAGGCTGAAGAAGACTTTAGGGAAAGAGGGGCCCCTGCAGAGCTACCACATGATATATCTGCTGTATAACCTTAATCCTGAAGCTCTCCACTGGGACAAATCATGAAGGACTGTAGATCAGATCATGTAACACAGGAAATAAAAGTATCACTAGCTCTGAATCCTCACCTAGGGGTTTCACATTCCTTCTCTTAATCACCAGATCATTTCATCTCAGGCACCTATGGTGGTTTGGGAACCTCCTTCATACAACCAATTGCTAACCACTCACCCAGGTCATTCTGCCTCTGCATAGTGTCTTTTCTGTGTCTCCCTCCCTGTTGATATGACTTACTCTCCAGTGGCCCCATTACTCTTTTCTTTGAGGCAGCATCTGAGTTAGACCTCTTTTTGCCTAGAGCCTGGTTCAGCGCTCCTTCACTCCAGGCTACTTTTTTACTTATCGATGGTGCCTGGTGGGCTCCACCATCCCAGAGTTATTCGAGCCAGTGGACTGGCACAGCCATTTCACAGAAGATCCACTGCGGCCCCACCTGGGACCACCTACCTTCCCCAGAGAAAACTATGGCTGTCCTCCACATGGAGGTGTTTGGCGAGGCTTGTGTGACTTCCTGTCCTGATGAAGAAAGTGCCTTTCCTACCATGCAGACAGTAGGACCCCTCTGCAAAATTTCCCCTCTATTCTCTGGGCAAGATCCTCTTTCACTCCATTCAGATTTCCCTTGTTCGCTATGCAAATTAATTTTCCCTATGCCTCATGGAGAATATCAACATACCACTAAGATTTTTTCTATCATTTTTTATTTTTGTTTTCCCCCATATTTGTTTCACAACAGCTAAAGTGATTAAACCACAGTTTCTATATCTTCAGTTTTTTTCCTATTGAGTAGAATGCTTTATAAAGCTTGATTCATCAATTAAACAAAATGTATCAAAGCTTACTATTTGTCAAGCATTAATCTAGGTGCTTCTTTTGGTAGGTATTATGGGCTGGCTAATCCAATGCATTAGACTATTAAACATTTTGCAAAGCTCTGTAGTAATAAAAACAAAAATGGCTTCTTTCTGGCATTCTTAGGTCCTCTAGTTTCCAGAGAACAGCTTTGTTTTGTTTTTCTTTTTAATTAACTTAAATCTTCATTGCCTAGGGGATGCTGAAATGGTTGAGTCAGTCTTCTAAATGCCAACTGAAACTATTTGAGTTTAGGAAAAAATAACAACAGCAAAAATGCCAGGTCAGAGGCATGAAAACCAGCACACCATAGCAACTGCTATTCATCATTTTGTGATAAATTTCATAATCAAAATAATATTCAGAAATTGAGTTGATGCTGTATTCTTCATTGGTATCATCAAAAACAAGCAAACAAAAAACAACAATGAAGAACAAAGTCAGGGGATCAGGAATAGCAGAATAGAACTATTGATTTATTTGGGTGTTTAGTTTATTTAGGTTGAAAATCATATAAAGACACAAACTTCGTTTAACTTATGTGCCAGGGAAATGCCTCTGACAGATAAGTGTGTCTGTTCCCCACCCTTACATACTCCAGAAGACAACTCTTAGCTGATATAATCACCAGAGGGTCTCCAAGTCTGACCCATGGATAACTGGCTCAGTCCCATGATGATGATAATTGGATGAAGCCAGCTGAATTTGCAGCTCATTATTTCAATTACTTAAGAAACATTTATCAAGCCCTTAATATGTGCCAGACATTAAGTTAAATGCTCAGACTATGAAAGGGAACATGGAGGGTGTTGTTTTCTGAAGGGTGATACCCACAAGGATAATGAGACAAAGTCTTCAATGTATGAGGAAGAATGACCCAGAGTCCCATGGAAATAATGCACTGAGGATGGAAGAGAGAAATGGAATGGGCCTCAAAGGGGCAGGAGACTCAAAGGAGATCTTGGGGAGAGAGGAGAATGCTAATTCTCTGTGTCTCCGTGTTCCTACCACTCCAAGTGTTAGCAGTACATGCAGATTGGAGATTATCTTCTATGAATAAGAACAGCAGTCCACATGAGAGAACCTCAAAGGCAGATTTTAGGTAAGGCAAGGAAGGGAAATAGTTCATTTCCAAACATTTGATGGATATGTTTCAAACTTCTACAGCAAGCTAGAAACTCTTCTATGCATTAGGGCTACAGTGGAGAAAAACTCCCTGACCTTTTAGAGTTTATATTTTATTGTGCTAAACAGAAAATAAACATGCAAACAAATAAATAATAGAATTCACATAGTGATCATATTTAACACAAAAGTAGTGAATATTCAAGACTCATCACTTCCTGTTTTACTACATTGTTATTATTATCTGTGTCTTGAGGTTATTTATGTCCATGTATCTGTAAGGTAGAACTATCAATTAATGATGTGCTACTGTGCATCTCTACCTAACTTCACATTCAGTGATGTGTTACTAGTTTGAAACTGGCCATGGTAGAAGAACTGTACTTTGGAAATTGGCAAATACTATAAATCAAGTCTTTATTTTTTGTTGATTGCCTAGACTTTAGAAATATATGGAAAAATGTTAATAATGTAGATTAAACTTAAAAGTGTTTGGTATTACATTTGAATAGCACAGAAATTCAGAGAATATTCTTCTGGTATTTGAAAATTATAATCCAATTCAGCAAAGAAGCCACTTACGACATTGACACAGGGGTGAAGTTCTAATGCATTTTTGTTGTATTCATATAAATTAATACAAATGAAAATATCAACCAATACTGTGCCAGGGCAGTACCTGCTGGTGGTATAAGATGTGTTCAGTGAAATAGCTGGAAACCAGATTATGGAGTGCCTTATAGAATACAGTAAGAATTTAGTTCTAAAATGAAATCTATTGGAGAGTTTTGATAAGAAGAATAGATGATCTGAATTCTGTTCTAAAGGATAATTTTGGAATCTTGGAATAGAATAGACCAAAGGTGACAAAAGTAGAAGCAGGGAGATGAGTTAAAGAACATATAGTGGTTTGCACCAGGTAGTCAGATCAGATTAGGTGTTTTCATGGTAGTGCTCACAGGACTTGATCTTGGTTTAGATGTGAATATAAAAGAAAAAATTTTGTATGACTCCAAGAATTTTGGTCTGAGCAATTGGAAGAATGGTGCTACAATTGTCAGAGCAGAACTGAGAATTTTGCTTTTAAGATGTTAAGTTTAAGATACCTATTACATATCCAAGTAGAGATGTTGATGGTGAAATATAGATAATGTGTTTTTCATGGAATTGGGATTCTGGAAGATTTAGTAATAAAACGAGATGGATGGATCCATCAGAAGAGAGGATGAGAGCAGAAAGAGCACAGTTGTCCAGTGGGACTTATGTCTTGGGTTTTGTCTAAGGATGACAAGAGACGAGATGAAGCATTGTGGGTAAAGCTGACTATATGGTTTATCTTTTTTCTAAAGATTTGTTTATCCCCCCTGCCCCCCACCTCCATTGTCTGTTCTCTGTGTCCATTCGCTGTGTAATCTTCTGTGTCTGCTTGTCTTCTCTTTAGGCATGCGCCTTACTGTGCTCTCCTCTTTTGACTGACCATTTTAATGAAGGGACAGTAAACAGTGTCACTACCAACACAGCCCATAGCATCCCAGTTAACTAATGAAAACTAAAGCCTAGGGCAGGCATTCTCTCATGAGGTTTGGGAAGGAAATGGCAATGCTGACTGGTGATGACTGTGAAGAAAGATCATAGAGGATGTCCATGATGGTGGAGTTGTGGAGAGCTGTGAAAAGGACTATAGAAGAGGAAAGCAAAATGCCACTCAGCACTCAAACGCTTGGAATTAGTGTATTTCATCTGCCCCACTTTACTCTAAAATAAGCATCAGCACCTTTGTGCCATGGCTTGGATAGATCATCACAGCAAGGATATTGAAATATCCTGGGACCCCATTTCATTATCTGCCTAATTCAGCTGTAATTGCTGTCATCTCCTTACCTCCAGATGCCTGCTTTAATACATCTAATAACTACCTTTGGAATCATTCAACTTAGCCATCATCTGAATTTCCCACTGGGATTTTGGCTTTTCCTATTCTTTCTATTTCAGTATCTGCACTCTCCTCTAATTGCCCCAGTATAATTGCCAAAGGGTAGTTTAACTGCCCTAGTCCAAGGCTCTATGGAAGTCACACCTCCCTTTCTCACCCACCTCCTGCCTATGCCATAATGCTTGTCTTGTGTCCTGTGGAGAACCTATTGTTAGGCTGAGAAGATAAGATTGTCATAGAAAGTTGGTTTAGATGCAGCTTCTACAGATTTATTTCTAAGGTACTCAAATAAATGTCATGCTATATATGCTCAATTTCCCCCCTCTCCCTTTTTCCAAAACTGTCATTCAAGATAAAAGTAGCCAGATAAATGATGAAAATATGAAATGTCCAGGTTCAAGCTTATTCTTGGGCAATGAAAGAAAGCTGCCCTAGTCAGTGTTTTCCTTCTTTCTTGTATTCATTTATATAAGAAATATTTATTGAGCGGCCACTGTGTGCCAGTGCTGTGCTAGATGTTGGTCAATGGAAAGCAAAGGATTCCTTTTACATCCATCAGGGCATACAGAAACACAGTAAGCAATAGCAATAATGTGCTATGATGGGGGAAGTTCAGCACCATGGAAACGTGTTATAGGGGCAATTATGGTCTGGGAGTGGGTCAGGATTGTAATTCATGAATCAGAGACTGATTCATACAGCTATCAGTGATAGGCAGAGCGAGTGCCACAGACTTAAGCCGGAGGAATAAAATCTATTTTCTTTTATATCACCATTTTATTCACACATCAGCATCTCCATATTTCTCTCCTCTTATTCCTAAAAGCCACCCCTGTTTAGAGGCTCCAAATATGGTGATTAAACAAAGGAGACTGGGCAGAAGAAGAAGGGCAGACAAAGCATTATAGATTGTTTCATTTTATATAAATGCCAGATTTCCTGCATCAGTAAGGTTGCAGCTGTGACAAGAATTAGACTGTGGTCTAGTTCATATATTTTCTAAAACACCATGCAAAGAAAATATTAATACATCAGGGAAAGTGGAGCAAATAAATCCAGTAGTTTTAAACCCTTATGAGTAGACAATTTTTATAATAAAACAAATGTAACTTATTGAATAAACAAAAAAATTATGTTTTTAATATAAAGTGGAACTGCATTCTCTGGTTGACTCTGTGAACATATATAGAATTAAGCCCTCAATTTAGTTTTCTGTTCTGCATAGAATTCTGAATGGAAGTCAGATTCGTTTGAATATAATGACTCTGAAATCATTTTCTATATAATAATCATCAATATATTTTGGCAATTTATAAATTACAATTTTGAGAATCATGATTTTTCGATGTTAACTGCAAATAGTCTCTGAGTATAGGAATTAGGGGATAGAACACTGCTCAGGTAGGGATGGCTGAAGTAAATTTTGGCTAGTGGCAAAATTATCTGCTTCATGTCAGAATTAATTAGCATGGGCTAGATAATGTTTAGTCATAGACTAGTCACATATCGGTAAATTAACATCAGTTTGGTAATTAGCAGTGCTTCCTGAGTACGGCTGGCACCTCTGAATGCAGCACAAAATAACTCCTTTTGTATTCCATTCCATGTTTTCTTTCATCCTGTGTTTGGACTTTAGTCACAGAGGGATTGATGTTTACTGCAAAGAGCCTCCAGTCAGAAGATCTATATTCTGGTCTTAGGCTGTGAGAAGTTAACTGTTTGACCTTAGAAAAAGTAAGTTATAAACCTCTCTTCAGTTTCTATATCTGCAAAATGAAGATACTTTATAGAGCAGGGTTGTGAAAGGAGCAAAACATGCTCATGGAATGTAAAATTGCTCCAAAATTTTTTAATTGAGGCTAATTTAAAATATCCAGTTAGTCTATGCACAAATACAATTATATATTATAATAGCAATTAATGTAAACTAAATTATCATTTAAAAGATATCATAAAAAGCCTATGAATTGAATTTTCATTTTGAAACCAATAAAAGCTTATAAGATTGAGTGTTTTTGCAAGTGTTTTAAATGGTGAATCATTTGCTAACTATTACAAATTATTCATATATTACAGAATGATAGATCTCATATATATGTATCGTTTTTGAAAACCCAGAGGTATGCAAAGAGGGTGATAATCAGTCATTTATTTCAATGCCTAGGATATATTGAGTCACTTCTTCAAATATAAAATCAATAAAGAAGGCTGATAGATGGTTTTTTTATATGAGGGCTGAAGACAGAGATAGATGGAGATTCTTTGGATCTGAAACCTCTAGCTTGGAATAAATTTCATAGTCATGAGCAGATCAGCTACAATTAATTCCAATTGTAAAAGTGTGGTGATGGGAGGAGTGAGGGGACTGGACACAGAATACATCATTTGTTTGTACTTTTTGACGAGAGGATAAAGATTTTAATAATGAAGTTCCTTTGTCTAAAACTGTATAGAAACCATATAGAAATCTTCAAGTCTTTAGGACAGACATTGGTGCATATTGATATTCAGTATAATTTTTCTTATGTTTATCAGAAGGGTGTTATACATCATAACAATGGGACAAAACGTTTTACCTCTAATTCTCAAGTTGGCTTCTCAAACCAATTCTAGCCATAAATATGCCCAAACCAATAGAGAAATAAATGTGATATAAAACTCTCCCTTATATTCTTTTCTCAGATTATTTTTTGGGTTATTTGATGTGATAAAACACAGAAACCACCTCATTGTGTTTGTGAAATCTTTTTAGAGTTAATTTCTAAGTTGTTAGCAAAATCATCATGGTAGGACTTCCAGACCTGACAAGATAGTGCAGACCTATTTCTCCCTGCTCCCCCCTGTTAAGCACAGCTATAAACTCTGGAAATAATGCAAGAGGCAACCAAGAGAACTCTCAATATTACTAAGAAGAAGGTGACCTGGTTTGGGAACCCATGATGGAGGAACAACTGCTATTGGAATTGGAACCATTGCCTACAAAAGTGTTAAACTTAAATAGGGTAACTTATTACCAAAATGAAAGATTTAAAAGGAACCCAGAGCTTCTTAACACATTAGACAAAATGCCTAAAACACAATAGACTATACCAAGGACCAGAGAAATCACAACTTGAATGAGAAAGACAATCAACATATGTAATCTAACACCAGGTGAATCAGCTGTTGGAATTACCTGGCAAGGACTTTAGAGCAGATGCCATAAAAATACTTCAACAATCAATTACAAAGTTTCTTGAACCAAATGGAAAATGGAAAAATCTTGGCAAAGAAGTAGAAGGAGAAAATTAAAAAAAAGAACATAATAGAAATTACAGAAATGAAAAGTACAATACAGAAATTAAAAAACAAACTTGCTGGGTGGGCTTAGTAGTAGAGTTAGAATGACAGAGGATGTAATAAGTAAAGTTGGAAACTGATCAATAGAATTTCCCAATCTGAACAACAGAGAGAAGTGCAATGAAAAAAATTGAACAGAGCCTTAGGCACTAGTCAAGTAATAACAGATTGACACTTGTGTTATCAGAGTCCCACCGGGAGAGAAAAAAGAAAGTGTGCTTGGAAGAGTATTTGAAGAAATAATGGCTAAAAGTTCCCCAAGTTTGGTGAAGGACACAAATCTACAAATCCAAGAAGCTGAGTAAACAAACTCCAAACAAGACACATGCAAAGAAATCCACACCAAAACACATTATAATTAAACTATTAAGAACTAAAGACAAAGAAAACTCTTGAAAGCAGACAGAGAAATGTTTCATTACTTATGGAGAACACCAATTTGAATGGCAGTAGATTTCTCATGAGAAACATAGAGACAAACCATAAAGATGTGGTGCAATATCTTTGAAGTGCTGAAAGAAAAGATCTGTCAACCACTGTTAGGATATCTGCCAATGTTATTAGAATACGCTGTTGAAGGATATGAAACTACCCTTCAAGAATGAAGAGGAAATAAAGACATTCTCAGATCAAGAAAATCTAAAAGTATTTATGACCATCAGACCCATTCAAAAGGAAATTCTTCAGATAGAAAGGAAATCATAAAATAATCTTAGTACATCAGGAAGGAAAAAGGAACAAAGAAAGAGTAGAAATATGGGTACAATGGTAGGTTATTCTTTTCTTCATGAGTTTATAAATCATTTTTGTTGATTGAAACAAAAATTTTAACATCTTCTTATACTCAAGACAATTACTCTTTAAAATGTAGATGATAAAGGGACAAATGGAAAGGTTGTTTTCACACTTTCTCAATATGGTAAATTGTTGATATGGTATATATATGTATATTGTACTACTCAGAGCAAAAATTACAAAAATATACAAAGAGATACTCAAAACTAATGTACATAAATCAAGATAGAATTCTGAAAAAAAAAAGTCCAAGTACCCCAAAGGAAAGCAAGAAAAGAGAAACAGAAATTAAAAACAGAAGAAACAAAAATCAAATAATAAAACAGAGATTTAAACACTAACATATCAATAATTACCTTAAAAGTAAATGATTTAAATATATCAACTAAAAGATGGAAATTGTTACAAAGGATTTTTAAAATGATGCATTTATAAGGTACCTAAAAGAAACTCATTTGAAATTCAATGAAATCAATAGGTTGAAATGAAAAAGATAAAAAAGATTTACAATGCAAATAATACAAAATTAAGAATAACTATAATATTTGACAAAGTAAACTTCAGAGTGAAAAAATACTAGAGATAAAAAAGGAACATTACATAACGGTAAAAGCATCAATCCACCAGGAAGATACATGATCCTAAATAAGTATGCACCAAACAACTGAACCTCAAAATACTGAAGCAGGGGGATTGTGGGAAGATGGTGAAAAACTAACAGTCAGAGCTGAATGCTCTCACAGAAACAATAGAGAAAGAGCCAAAAGCTGTCCAAGGGACCTGCTTTGGGGATCAGTGAACCAGAACAATGCTATACAACTTCCAAGAGGGTGAGGGGCAGAGAGACGAAGAAGCCAAAATGACAAATGTGAGCTACCAGACCCCTGTAGTGGCCAGGAAGGGCTTCCCTCCCCCAACCCCAAGAGATTAAGCTGGGGTAAAACACCTGGCTCTTTGCAGCTGACTGAGAGGGGAACAGACATCTTCTTTCCTGTCAGCTGTTTCAAGGGAAAAGGATGGTAAGGTTGAGGGTGCTTTTTTTCAGTGAATACAGCCAGCAGACCCCGCTTTGAATCTCTAAATCTAGAGTTCCAACACAGAACACAGGAAAGCCCAGACTGAAACACCTCTGTGGAAAGGTGCACTGACTAGTGCCATCTACTTGCCTGTCTGGAAATTGCATGGACAAAACCTGTGATCTCTGTATCCAACCCCTGGGAGAAAAATCTGTGCCCCACTAGTGAGTCCCTGGCCAATTTTGAAAACTCCAGATGGGCAATTTTAAAGACTGAGGAGAAGTTGAACCAAATATCAAAGAAGAGGTGTGGGAAAAAAAAGGCAAGAGAGAGTTATTATCCATCAGAGTAAATCCACCAACATATTCAGAGGTTAGACATCAGCAAAAAATTACAAGCCATACTAGGAAATAGGAAGAGATGGCCCAACCCAAAGAACACCCCAAGTACCCTGAGGAGATACAGGATTTAATACAATTAATCAGTGATAGTCACACAACTCTCTTAAATCACTTCAAAAAATTAAAGAAAATATGACTACAGAAATAAAGGATATTAAGAAGACACAGGGAGAGCATAAAAACAACCTGAAAGCCTGCAAAGAAAAGTAACAGACCTATGGGAATGAAAGACATGATGGATGAAATTAAAAATACATTAGATGTTAATATCACACACACACAAAACATTATACTAAGTGAAGGAGACCAGATAGAGAGTACTACATATTGTACGATTTCATTTATATAAAATGTAAACATAAATCAATTAATAAAGATGAAAGGAGATTAGTTGTTACATAAGTCTGAGGAAGGAATGCTAAGGTATTTGGAGTCTTTCTTTTTGAGGTAATGAAATAGACCTAAAATTTTTAAGATGATGAATGTACAACATTGTGATTATACTTAAAGCTGTTGATTATAATACTGGATAGAATAGCCAGAAACAGCAGCTATGTATAGTGGGGGAAGCATGGAGAGATTGAGAAGTGAGGAATTTTCTTGTTTGTCTGTTTTTTTGTTTATTATAATTATTGAAATAATGAAAATGCTCTAGTAATGATTGAGGTGATGAATGCACAACTATGTTATTATACCAAATACCATTGATTGTACACTTTGGATAAATTGTATGCTTTATTAATACATATCAATGAAATTTATTTGTTTAAAAAAATACTGAAGTAAAACCTGATAGAATTGAAAGGGAAAAATCCCCATTTGCATTTGGAAACTTAAGTTCTTCTTTTCAGCAACTGTTATAACTACTAGACTATAGTAGCTACTAGGTGTAGAAGTTCTGAACAATACAATCAGGCAAAAAAATCTAATTGACATATATATAGAATGCTCTATTCAACCACAATAGAATATACATTCTTCTCAAGCTCATAAGGGATATTAACCATAGAGACCATATACTGGCCTATAAAATAAATGTAAACATATGTAAAACAATTGAAATTATGCAGACTGTGTTCTTTGACCATAATAAAATCAAACTAGAAATCAACACTGCAGACCAATATCTCTCATGAAGTTAAATGCAAAAATCCTCAACAAAATATTAGCAACCTGAATCCAACAATGTATGAAAGGAATTATGCACCACAATCTAGTGGTATTTAAAATAATCTATTTAAGTAAGCCAGTCAGAATATTGGTAAGAAGATGCAAATAAGACTTACAAAAGAGAAATAGGGAGAATCCGAGGGTATCATAATAAGAAGTATTGAGATTAAGACCTCAGTCACTAGGGTAAATGTATTAATGGATAGAGTCAAAGCAGGAATTAGTCAACTGGAGGTTCTAGTCAAGAAGATCTCCCAGAAAGTACTGGAGAGAAGTAAAGATATGGAAAACACAGAACAAAAGTTAAGTGATGTGGCAATTAGAAGCAAAATTGTCAAAATTCACCTAACGGTATTTGTATCAATTTGAAGTTTTCCTGGACCCCAGAAAATCCTATTCTTAAAGCTAATCCATTCCTGTGCATATAAACCTATTGTAGGTGGGACTCTTTGATTAAATTACCTGTTAAGGACCTTTCATTAGATTGTGTGACCCAGGGTGGGTTCTTAATACCATTACTGGATTTATTTATAAGCAAAAGAATAAAGTGACACAGACACAGAAAAGTTGCAGAGACAGAGAGAAAACCTCATAGAAGCTGAGAGGAGCCACTAAAGACAGTAACTGAAAGCAGCAAGGCCTGGAGGAGCAAAGTGAGGTGCGTAGATGACACCATTCTACCCTGCCATGTGCCTAATGACCTAGAGCTGCAGCTCGGTAAGAAAGCATCTCTGATGATGCCTGGATTTTGATGCTTTCACAGCAACAGAACTGTAAGCTTTTAAACTAATAAATCCCATTGTAAGAGCCAACTCATTTCTGATGTTTTAGCAGCATTTAGCAAACTAAAACAGGATTCCCATAAATAGGAGAGAAAACTCAAGGAAGAAATATTAAAGAAATAATCATCAAAAATTACCCATAATTAAAGACAAAATCTCTCACCTTATAAAGGCCAAAAAGATTGTCAAAACAATAAGGGAAAACCCATATCCATCTAGAAAATTACAGTGATATTCAAGAATTGAAAATGTAGGGAAGCGGATGTGGCTCAAAACAGATAGAGCATCTGCCTACTATATAGGAGGAACAAGGGTTCGATACCCAGGGCCTCCTGGCTCATGTGGTGAGCTGGCCCATGCACAGTGCTGTTGGAGCAAGGAGTGCTGGCCCATGCAGGGATGCCCCCATGTAAGGGCGCCTCCCGCACAAGTAGTGGCCCCTGCACAAGGAGGGCCACCTGACATGAAACCACAGCCTGCCCAGGAGTGGTGCCACACACACAGAGAACTGATGCAGCAAGATGATGAAACAAAAAAAGACAGATCCCCAGTGCTGCCAGATGAGAATACACGTGGACACAGAAGAACACACAGCAAATGGACACAGAGCAGAATAAATAAATAAATCTTTTAAAAAATTGAAACTGTAAAGAGAAATTTCTAAGAGCTTCAGGGATGAGTCATTCATCTTTAAAGAAAAAAAATAGATTGGCATGAACCATCTCAACTGAAACATAAGGTAGCAAGAAGGGCCTAGAGTAATATTTTCAAAGTATTGAAAAAAGGAATTTCTAACCGAAAATTGTCTGTTCAGTTGAACCATTGTTGAGGAAATAATAAAGAAAGTCTATCTTGGGCACCAACAATTTTGGAATGATTACCACACAATGACAGTGACCCTCTCTAAAAAATCTGAAGGAAGTACTCCAGGAAAAAAATGATTAAAACCAGGAGGATATATATGTATGCATGTTTGTATGTATATACACACACATAGACACACACACAGACAGATATTCTCATACTCTATCAGTCAGAGTACTCTAGGGAAACAGAACTGACAGGAGATACATATGTAAATATTATGAGATTTTTAAATAGAAATTGATTCACATAACTGTGAAGGTGGGCAAGTCCAAATTCTGTACAGCAGGAAGCAAGCTGGGACACCAATGAAGATTTTCAGTGAGTTCCCAAGAAGTTTGCTGGCTGGAGCAGAGATGGAAATTCTCCCTTTTGACTGCTGAAATCATCATTTCTTCTTTTAACGCCTTCAACTGATTGGATGAGACTTCTCTCATTGTTCAAGACAATTTCCTTAGTTGATTGTAGATGTAATTATCCATAGTTGCAATGAACTTACAGATGATTTAGATCAATGAGATATCCTTACAGTAACAATCAGGCCAGTGTTTACCTGACCAAACAATTGGACACCATAATCTGGCCAAGTTGACACATCAACTTAACCATCACACATACATACACACACACACACACACACACACATACACATATACCTGTATTTCTCATTTTTCAATAATAATTGAAACATTATATCCTTAGGAGTAAGCAATGAATGAAAACTGTACATCACCCAAAATTTGCCAAACACCATATAAGAAAAAGAAAATGTTAATAATAAATGATGGGGAAGTGGACTTGGCCCAGTGGTTAGGGCGTCTGTCTACCACACGGGAGGTCCGCGGTTCAAACCCCAGGCCTCCTTGATCCGTGTGGAGCTGGCCCATGCGCAGTGCTGATGTGCGCAAGGAGTGCCCTGCCATGCAGGGGTGTCTCCTGCGTATGGGAGCCCCACGCGCAAGGAGTGCGCCCCGTAAGGAGAGCCGCCCTGTGCAAAAAGAAAGTGCAGCCTGCCTAAGAATGGCACCGCCCACATGGAGAGCTGACACAACAAAATAACGCAACAAAAAGAAACAGATTCCTGTGCTGCTGACAACAACAGAAGCGGACAAAGAAGAAGACGTAGCAAAATAGACACAGAGAATAGACAACCGGTGTGGGGGGGAGGGGAGAGAAATAAATCTTTTTTAAAAATGATGAACATTTGGTTATGAAGAGTCAAAATTAAAGGAGATCAATTTTCCCAAATTAATTTACAAATACAACCCCAACCAAATTTTATTTTTAGAAAATATCTAAAATTTAAATAGAAAAGTCAACATGTGTTGGAGCTCCAGAAACTTCTGGAAATAAAAAAATAATGCAAAAATTATTTTATTTTAACATTATAAGAATTAAAATAGTATGGTAAAGGATGAATCAGTCCATACATAGTGCTGGAGCATGTAGTTAACCTACATAAAACAGAATACCTAGATGCTTGAAGGAAATAAAATTGTTATATTTTGACAGACAAATTGATAAATAACCTTCAATTGAAAAAAAAACAACAATAGCAGTTTGGTATTATTTATGAATTCCAAACATAGACACTGGATTATGTTTGTAAATTTGTCTGTTCCTCTGATATATTAGATTGTATTGGATTCAGAGGCTTCACTCTTACTCAATTAAATTATGATTAAGACTTTGATTGGGACACGTTAGTAGGAAAACCACACAGCAGAAGAGTTAGAGATTTTAATGCTGGAGCCCTGGGACGAAAAACACAGAGAAGTGGATACATGAAGAAAGAGAGAAGGTTCCATTAGACATGGAAGAGGCCCTGGCAAAAGAGAGACAAGCCTTTGACTGTTAGTTTACAGCTGGCCTTGTGGAGAGAGCAGAGCAGCTGAGCCCAGAGAGAAAAAAGCCCTGGGTGAGAGACAAGACTTATCCCAGGCTATAGCTGATATTGGAAGAAGCTGGTACCATGGAGCCTTATGAGGAAGAGGAAGCCTGAACCCTTGCAGATGTTGGCAGCCATCTTACTCCAACACCTGGTAACAGACTTTGGTGAAGGAAGTAACTTGCATTTTATGGCCTGGTAACTGTAAACTTCTACTCCAAATAGACACCCTTTTATAAAAGTCAACAGATTTGTGGTATTTTGCATCAGCACCTCAGTCCTCAGATTCCATAATAAAAAAGCAAACACTGTCACAGAAAAATCGTTAGAGGACACAGACAAGTCATATATAAGTGAATAAACATAATAAATGTAAAATATCAATTAAAACATGAAAAAAATTTAATCTCTTGGCAATCAAAAGTGATGCGAATTTAAACAACTAGATCCTCGATACCAATCTTCCCCTTTTTTCAATATTCACAAGAATCAAAAAATTGATAGTTCCCAAAGTTAATGAGATGTCTTTCTTCATTTTAGATCCAATTGCTCTATATTCAATAGAAACTCCCCAAAGTTTATGGCATATTTCCAACTCCAGTACTAAAACACTATTTGCACATAAATTGTTCCCACTGTGTGATTTTTGCCTTATTTCCCTCTTAAGTCCTAGAGCAGTGGCATTTATATACCATTGTCTGAAAAACTAACCTACCTAGTATAAGTTTATGATTCTTACAAGTCTATTCTGTCCTAAATTATAGAGTTCAAGAGACACCCTAGCTCCAAAGGACTCATACAATTTCTGGGCTTTCGTTTGGAATCCTCCTCATTTATTTCCTAGTTGAAAGGAATATCTATACTTTGCCTACTTTCTGTACTCAAGTTCATGGCCGAGGGAATTCTTTTTTTATTATTTTAATTTTTATTAAATTTTTTTTTTTTTTAAAGAAGCTTTACATTATATAAATGTTACATCAAAACTATAGGGATGGGAAGCAGATGTGGCTCATGAGATTGGGCTCCCTTCTACCATATGGGAAGTCCAGGGTTTGATACCTGGGACTTCCTGGTGAAGGCAAGCTGGCTGAAGCGAAGGGCTGGCCAAAGCGGAGTGCTGAGCCATGTGGAGTTCTGAGTCACACAGCATGCTGGTCTGCCCAGAGAGCTGGCACAGCAAGATGATGCGACAAAAAGGGACACCGGGGAGAGACAATAAGAGACACAGCAGACCAGGCAGCTGAAGTGGCACAAGAGATTGAGCGCCTCTCTCCCATTCTGGAAGGTCCCAGGATCAGTTCCTGGTGCTGCCTAAAGAGAAGACAAGCAAAGACAGAACACACAGCAAATAGACACAGAAAGTAGCAAGCTCAAAACAATGGTGAGGGGGGAGCAGATAAATAAATCTTTTTAAAAAACTGTAGGGTCTTCCATTTATCAATCTCCTCCCCTCCCACACTTTCCCACATTAAAAACTTGAAGCATTGTACTAACCAAGGACTATAGTTTACATTATAGCATAACTTTGCCTTCCACAATTTTGTAGATTATGACAAAACATATAATGGCCTGTATCTGTCATTGTGATGTCATGTACGACAATTCCAATTTCCCAAAAATGCCCCCATTTTGCACCTATCCTTCCTCTCCCTCCCCTCAGAACCTCTGGTGGCCACTGCCTTTATATCAATTATACAAGTCAAGAGAATTATGATTAAGCAACTCACTAAAGTCCTTTATTCAGTACTGTTTTTCATTGTTAAGAATCTTTTCCTAAAAGACGCTGATGCGTGGCACAAGGTATGATCACTACTTAGCTAAGACCACATTCTCTACCATCAATTAGTGACCTGGTCTCTCACAGGCCAAGATTTAACACCTAATTTCAGACCCAACCGTGCTGTTTCCAGAGAAAAATTTAAGAGGATTTCATATGCTAATAGAATATAGAGAAAAGCTAACATTGTTAAATGTTCAGACTGTAATATTTTCCTGATGAGTGAGATATTTCAATCTGGTGTATGCTGTCAAGATGAGAAAGCTTATGAAAGAGAAGCTTGGGGGGAAGAGAAATTTATTCCCACTTAACAAAAAAAAATGAATTGAGTTCTTTGCATTGGTAATTTTTTGGAGGGAAAGTGAAACAAAAAATGTGTTACTGATAATAGTGGAAAGAGCATGGACTTGTTAGATACACATTCAAGTGTTTGTGCTGCTCTTTGTAAGCTGTGGGACCTCAGCCTACCCACATGAACTTCTCAGCTTTGGTGTTCTTCTCTGATAAACAGAGATGTTAACATTATGTACAGAATTATTATAAGTTCTCAACAGGATCACATCCTCAGGAAGGCTTATCCCCACTGTAGCCTGGACTAAGTGCTCCTTCTTTTGCTTTCACAGCACACCACACATAACTTTCTTTCATGTAATTATCTGTTTATATTTCTGTCTCCCCCGGGACAATAACCTTCATGGAGTTCCATATCTCACATATGTTTGTATCTCTAATGGACTTTTCCTCATGCTAAGACTGGTAGATCATAGGTATTTAGTATATGTTAGTAGACTTAAAATGAACTGGTGACATAAGTGAAAGTCCTCTATGAACTGCAAGCCCCAGGAGAAAGAAGGGCTGTGTTATTTTCCTCCTTTAAATGAAATTACAGTAGCTTTGCATTTCTAAATGCAGCAACCTTATGATTTATATTACAGATGGTTTATCTTTGCAGACATGAATTTTTTTTAAATCTCTTAATGGAAATCACAACCCACATTTCAGAGCATTTCACATTCTGAATTTAGTGGTATGAGAAAGCTGATAGTTTAAGATCAGTTTTTAGATATGCAGTAAGATGGATTTAAAGTAATACATAAATTTGCATTTCAAAAAATAATTATTCCTATTAGTATTTTCACTAAACTGGATTCAGAATAAGGCACAAAACACCACCATGTAGACCTACTGCCACCTTTATTTTCAGGACTTTATGTTGAACTTTTGACAAAGATGGGAATAAAAACCATGGGAACCCCAGCTCAAGGTACCAATAACCATAAATCACTGTCTTTCTTAGCTACTGCTCTACTAAGCATTTAATTTGTTCCATGTTTAGAGCAGTGATCTGAAAGATCAGATGGAGATCACATTAAGGTGGTTTTCAAAATGTTAAGGGCCTGTGGGAGCACCAACGGCCATTTTTCAAGATCTAGAATTCTACTCCCTTATGGATTTTGGGTGGCACCCAAAGCCGATTCCCAGGTGTACAATTGATAAAATGGTCTGGTCTCCGAGTTCTTCCAAAGAGCCCTCAGAGTTGCCATAAGAACTCAGGGATTCTGAGGAGCAGGGTTGAAAGTCCACTGCGAGGCATCACTTCATTTCTTAGCACAGCCAGAACACAAGCGGTTAATTGGGCTGCTGTTCCAGCAGGCATTTTTGCTCTAGCTGGTATTTTGGCTTTCTAGGTGCTCTCCAAGCAACTTCCTTATTGGCCCAAGTTTTCTGTAGAGGTTAATGACACAAGTCACAAGTCTGAGCTGCAGCAGTTCAAACATTGGTCCCTTCCCATGTCCTACTGGTGACTTGATGACAAATATTTGGCAGGGTCTGGGCCCAGTGGAGCCAAGCAGACTCCATGTTAGCTTTTCAGCTGTTGCTATTTCAGGGCTTTCCATAGAGTGTTTCTCTACTGTTCAACATACGGAGCAAAGGGGAGAGACAAAATGAGACACGAAAAAGCCAGTAAATACAGCATTTTTGAAGAAGGACATTCACTAAGGACATCTACAGCTAAAGTTTTTTAATCATCATGGAACTATAGGGCTCTGATCAGAGAAAGGCCTTAGTGAGCATATGCCCACTCCATTTTAGGGATCAGAGAAACTAAGTTGTACACACAAGCTCACACAACCTGTTAGCAGTAGTGCTAAGCAGGGGCCTTGGACTCCTGGTTCTGCTGAAGGGGAATTCCACTCTCTCTCTGTTGGACAAAAAACTTAGCTCTCTAGAAATGTCTGTTAATAGTTTCTGTTTTTCTTATATTCAGATAAGGTTGTTATTGCAAAGGAAAAAGAAAAAAGGAAAAATTAAATATCAACATCAAGGTAGCTCTTGTACAATAACTTGTATTATTCTCAACTCTCTCAATTCTCTGGATTCTCAAGTGTGCTGAGCAACAGCATGCTTGGGGGAAAAAATCAACTGCAGGGAAAATGTCTATTACATTTCTCCTCCTGACCATTTCTCTAACCTGGATGCTGCATAGTTCTTCTTGGATCAGTTAATGTTGTGTTGCTTCTCTTCCGGTGGTACCACATTTGCCTCTTTATACATATGGAAGAATGGTCAACAAAATGTGTGTGTGTAGATGACCTTTGATTCTGTTGCCCAATTTTAAAATGTGGGCTTTTTTTTCTCAGGAAATTTTAAAAATATGATGTTTCAAGCTTTGATAATAGGTCAAGGATTAGAGGATTTTCATAGGATTTCACTTTTCCTATTCCTAAAGATACTGAAAAAAGTTGTAAGATGCATGATTTCAGAATTAGCAAATAAAAATTGGGGATGCCCAGCTAAATTTTAATTTCATATAAACAAAAAATAATTTTAATACAAGTATGTCCCATGC
The DNA here is from genome assembly GCF_030445035.2 of Dasypus novemcinctus. Lineage (NCBI taxonomy): Eukaryota > Metazoa > Chordata > Mammalia > Cingulata > Dasypodidae > Dasypus > Dasypus novemcinctus. Next base: position 23,810,354 of record NC_080697.1, on the reverse strand, counting down.
AACATTTGGCACATACTTATACTAGAAAATTATACATTGTTTGTATGGAATTAGAATTTAAATGAGTCCCCTGTATTTTAACTATCAAAATAAGAAAGACAGAGAGAGGGAGAGAAAGAGAAAGAGAGAGGAAGAAGGTATGAAAGAAGAAGCAGAAGGAGAAGAAGAAAGATGATAAACAGCAATAATTATCACAGTATTCTCCAGGGAGAAAAAAAATGACCTCAAATTACAAGGTCAGTTTGTTTCTTATCTATGACTTGTTGTGATCGTTAAGTTTATGTGTCCCCAGTGCCCAGTTGTTTAGTCAAGCATGCACTGGTCCGATTGTTACTCTGAGGGTATTTCCTGGATTTAAATCATCTCTAAGTTGATTGCATCTTGGCTGATTACATCTACAATTAACTGTGGAGACTGCCTTCAGCAATGAGAGAAGTCTTATTCACTTAGTTGAAGGCCTTAAAAGAAGACAAGATAATTTCAGCAGTCAGTAAGGAGAATTTCCATAGCTACTTCAACCAGCCAGTTTCTCCTAGGGAATTCATTCAAAACCTTCATTGGAGTTCCCAGCTTGCAGCCTGCCCTATGGAATTCAGAGTTGCCCATCTCTGCAGTCATGTGAGCCAATGCTTATAGCAAATATAATAATATTTATCCTGACTAATATATACTAATTATCACCTGCTCTTAGAAACTGCTGCCCAAAGAAGGGGGAATTTGTGCTATAACAAGCACCTTCTGCTATATGTATGTCAACAACTCTGGGCATATATAGACTAATCTACAAATGTTGATTCAAGACATTCAAGTCACCGAAATGTCACCCAGATTTTCCAACAAATACCCCACTCTCGGAACCAATGTATATTAGTGGGGGTTCCCTAGGGAAACAGAACCAACAAGATATAGTGCATAATGTGTGTGTGTATGTATATATAAAATGTCAATATTATGTGATTTAAATTTATTTGTTCACTTGAAAAAGAGACCTAGAAAACTATTTTTTCACCAAAGTGATACGTCAAAGTAACTGCCCATGATGAATAAAACTGATCACACTTTACGTCTTGTTTCATTCATTCATTCACTCATTCATTCAAAACCATTTCTTTAGCACCTTGTATGTATGGGGATGGGGAAGAAGTGTTCAAAGATAATTCATTCTCTTCTCTTCAAGAGCTCCCCAATCCTAAGTGCCATAAGAAAACTAAAAACAAATTGCCACAGGGCTTTGAAAGAGAGAAGACTCTCACATCTGGTTATAGCAAATAGGAATGTTTTCATGGAAGAGGACACACATAAAATCTAACTGAAAGATTGTTCTTCATCTGAGTCATTGTCATATGAAGTCACCTCCGGTAATTCTAAAAAGTTGGCTTAATAGAGGGTCTATTTTATGGCAGTGAATTGTCCTATCAGCAACAGATTACAGGTAGGAGCAACTTCAGAAAGACCAGAAGTGGTTATCAGAAGAGTCAGTTATAAAATGGTAGCAATTCTGGGTAGAAAAGGAGGGAAAGGACACAGTCAACTTGTGATAAAGTAGTATATTAAATATTTTTTTACTCATTCATCTTTGGAAACAGTATTCTTAAATGCTTCATTTCAACAAATCATATTATTTGCATAAATTTAGTCTATAACTTGACCGTTTTTACAGGGACACGTATATCAGCTGTCCAGAAATTGAAAAACAAGTGGGGAATCGTTAATTAATTCAGAATATCCTTCTAGTGGATCGAATTTTCTCTTTTAAGAATGGAGCCCTCTTATTTTATTTATCATATGTATTTGCACGCTTGTCCATAAAATTGATGTAGATAGAGCTAACTTCTATAAATAATGTAGTGCTATCTCTCAAGATCATTAACCCAGGTCTCCTAAATAGAATTTCTTCTAGGAGAAAATGATCTGGTAAATTTCATATAGGAAGAAAACAGAAGTCTTGTGTAAATGCATATATGAATAATTTCTGGTTCTATCACTCCTTTTTCTTTTTTGTTTTGTTTTACAGAAAACCAGATCTTTATTATTTCTTATGAAGGCGGATGTTCCCAGTCCTTAAATGACTTAATGGAATCAAGAATTTGAATCTTGTTCATATAAAGTTTCAGAAATATGAAAGGAGTCTCTTATTTCCAGAGGCTAAAAAGGTATAAAAATGAATCCTACTAAAAAAAATATGTAGTATTGCAATTTTAGGTCAGAAGCAGAAAATGCATGGCGAAAATGAAAGGACACAGGGATCAATTCCTAATAATACCTGCTGGTGATTAAAAGAGATAATTACCTGATTTTACACATTCTTGAATAAAAAAATAGGGAAGATTCCAGGTGACTGGCTTATAGTTTAACTGTAGTTCTGAGACCTAGGGGGAAGAAAGAGAAGCTCTTCTGAAAACTGCCATGACCAACAGAAGAATTGCAGAACTCTCATTTATTTGCATAGCCCAACACATCCATACATCACCAACCTTTGGAGTACAAATGAGGACATGCTAACATCAGTGCCCAAATTAAATTAGCTCTGAACCTTCACCTACTAAGGCAAGACCTTGTCCCCTGGCATCTCCCAAAGGCTGCCTCAGGATGTCTCATGGATTATTCCATCAACTTCATTCTGTACCCAACCCTTGCCCTGTTCTGAGCCTGCTTTTACTCCTCTTGCCCATATTCTCTATATAACAAGATGCCTTTGAGAACCTTTCTACTGAAATGTTCAGAACACCCATTTGGGTAAGTCTGGCAACAATACCCAAGGGTACCACCCTCCCTCACATCCTTGGGGCTATAGATTGTTGAAGTGTTGGAGCAGAAATGAAATGGAAGGATTGATCAGGAGGTTGAGGCAGCCATGAAGACTGGAGTGTCGCCAACTCTGATATGGCAATGGGTTTCGTGACCTCAAAGCAGACTTGCCTCCACCTCCAGCCCCCTTACTCCCAGATGAAATAAACTCCCCTGCCTGCCACAATAATTTGTTCTTTCCTTTGTATCACTAACGATATAATGTATAATGAATGATTATACATTATGTATAACATGTCGTTCCTGTCTGATTAGGCCTCTTTCCTAGCACCTAAGACAGTGCTTGGCACAAATCAGGTACCCAGTAAATATTTATAAAATAAACGAAGGGATGTTTTTCCTAGAAATGGGTCCCTAAATTTTTGTCCCTAAACCCTCTGTCTTAACAACCACCACCACAACAGCAACAGGAAGATAGTTCTTTCTATATGCTGGGCACTTCTCCTAGTGTTGTGCATATATTAATTCATTTTATCCCCATCACATCCTTATGAAGAAGGTACTTTCATTTTCTTCACTTTACAGATGTGGGGCTTGATGAACAGAGACACTAAGAAACTTGTTCAAGGTCATTTTAAGTAGTGAATTCATAGCTGCGGTTCTGAACACCAGCCATCTGGCTTATGATGGATGCTCTTAGCTTCCCACTAAATTATTTTTCTCAAAAGAAGTTCAGAAAGCCATGTGGAGGAGTCTATCTCCCTCCTTTCTATATTCTATTTCAGGGACCTGCACCAAAAGCAAGCTACACAAAACAACCCCCTCCCAAGTAATAATCACTCCCTCTACCCTTCTCTCCCTCCCTCCATTCCTTCTGTCCTTTCTTATGTCTTTCCTTCCTTCCTTTTCCCTTCCTTCTCTCCTGACTTCTCTCTTCCATCTTTCATTCCTCACCCCTTCCTTCCATCTTTCCTCCCCCCTCCCTCCCCCCCCTCCCTCCCTCCCTCCCTCCCTTCCTTCCTTCCTTCCTTCCTTCCTTCCTTCCTTCCTTCCTTCCTTCCTTCCTTTCTTCCTTCCAGTTTTACTGAGCACCCACCTTGTGCAAGCCCATGCCAGGTAGTAGAACTACAAAGCTAAGAATTAGTTCCTGCCCCAGAGGGAGTCAGTGGGAAGAACAGAGGGCCAGCAACATTAAGAATTTAAACATGGTTCAGTGGAAGCATCTGGTAAACCTCAATGCAGATATCACAGGCCGAAAAAGCTGGAGGCCAGCAGGAAATGGAATTCATGAACAAATCAGAAAAGTATTTCTAGGCCTAAGTCAAAACTGACTCATGACTCCTGAGGCTGCAACTGGTAAGTGTGGTCTCTACAGATCACAGGTAGGAAATAAATAGCTGCCAGATGTTCCGAAAGAATAAGTAAAAAGAAAACCTCAAAATTGCTAGGTTTCAAGTAGACCTCACTAAGTTTTACAGATAGGACTGGAATAGAGAAAAATGGATCACATAAACAAATAACTAAAGGGGAGGAAATTTTGCCTTGCACTTAAGCCATATAATTTATCATTCTTTTGGAGGAATTTTTTAAGGCCAAAATTAAAGATTCTATCTTGGTCTGGTATTTGTTCAGTGGCATTTGTTTTGGGCATGGCATTATGTTTTTAAAAGGGCCATATGATACATTTACCATGAATCCTTTAGTAGAATGGATAAAACTGGACATGGACTATCCTAACAGAAGTCAAACCAAGGCCTGAGAAATATTGGTTGGAGATAAAGTAGAAGGCCACATTTCTCATAGTTGCTGGAAAGGAAACTTTTCATTAAGGGGAAGCTGTATTATGTCATAGAGTAAGGTCTTTAGAATCACAAAGCCTGTTAGGACTCTATGATTTACTAAATATGTTACTTTGGGTACGTTTTACAACTTTTCTAAATCTTAATTTTTTCATCTTTAAAATGGATATGATAATAGCACCCCCTTATAGGATTTTTTTTTTTTGTCATGGTTAAATGATATTGATGCTTATAAATAGACTTTCCACTGCTGGATCATGGTGGTGGTATGGTGGTGAGGTGGGGGTATACCTGGAAGGAGTAGGGGTTGGTACTTTTCCATTTATTCCCACTGCTGTTTTCTTCTTCTCTATATTTAAATAAGTGTAATAACTTACTCTATCAAAAAAAATAATTAATATTCTGGGGCCCTTTAGTCATAAGTACATTCCTAAATGCCACTTTATGTCTCAACTCTGACCCATATATCTGTCTTTGCCAAGATCTGTGGGAGTTATTTCCCATAATGTTGATTTAAAAGCTTTGGTGACATGGCCTAAATATCTCCAATCTCTTCTTAATAAGGTTAGGCACTATATTTAAACCCGTACTGAATCTATTGATATTTTCTACTTCTTAATGCTTTCTCTTTGTAAATACACATAAAATTCTGGTTTTCAGTCCTGGGACTGCTAAACCAGGAACTTGAAGCTTGCTGTCTTGGCTTATTAGATGGACATTACAATTGGAATGTCTTCTAAGGACATAGTCTTGCCACTGGGTACCTGCGTGAGAACTTTCTGCCACCCGGGGTCTTTTAAGCAGCAGTTTGGTTCCCACAAGTCTACTGGGGGTGGTGTGGTATGGAGGGCTGATTGTTGTGCTCTCACCCCCTACACACCTCTAGGAAGAGCTGCAGCCAATGGCCCCTCCAGATCACAAAGCACCAGTCAGAAAAGTTCTGCCTCTGCTCGCTGGCTACTGAGGCATCTCCTTCCAACTGAGTCATTCTCCTAAGTTGCCTGGGCCAAAACCACACTAGCAGGAAGGAGAAATCCGGGAATACACCAGATTAGAGCGAAGAAACTGAAAGGGGATGAGGGTAAACATTTTGGAGAATTCAATATCATGGCTTCCTGAGCCAGGAAGCAGCAAATTTCTTAGTGAGCAAATGCTATTAACATTCTCTTTAAATGTGAGGCTCTAACTCAACACGACACAGGGCGTTTGGCAGGGGCTGCACTTCCTGTCAAAATTTATTTTGGAGTTCTAAGATGTTTCTGACTCGAAAACTAAATGAGAGCCTATTTCTCCAATGTCAGAAATCAAATCATCCCTCCAATCTCAACATGTGCTGGGCCCTTTCCAAGAGCTTCATACAAAACAAAGACACGAAGAGCTTTTGAAAGGGAAGGTGTTTTGCTGCAACAAGAACAAATGATGGCACACTTCTTCCTCAAGAATTTGGAGTAAGTTCCCAGAAGCTAGGAATGGCTTCTGAGTTGCCTGGCAGACTCTCTTTTCTCATTTCGACCTTCTTGAGGGTTTGGTCAGAATGCCAGCATGTGATAAATAAAAATAAAGCCATGTGATTTGCTTCCACAAGTGCCAAAGCTCTTCTTGTGAATTATTGAAATTTGAACTCCCTTGAAGGCAAAAGTACATTTCGTCCTTTTTTCAGATGCTCTCACAGGTCCTCAATAACGGTGAGCTGTGATTTTCTTGAGGTAAGGCCCACAGCACCTGGGAGAGGGTCTGGCCCAGAGGAGACCCTCAGTAAATGCTCAGTGATTGACCAACCTATACATGCTCCAAAAGATTTGTTAAAGTTGATTCTACCTGTTTCTTATTTACCATCACTTTTTATTACCATTAAGGTACATCTCTGAAGCCCGTTAAATTTACCTCAGCTTCATTATTTCATAGCCAAATTTTCAGTGAAGCCCTCTGTGCTTCTGTAACATCCATGTTTATGCTACCTGGCACACTACGTAGCTTGACCCTTTCCTTATTTCTATTACCCTTTAGAGGTGGATGGGTGGAATGGAGTGGGTGTAGGATGATTTTGTCTTGATTATCATTGTCACCCCAGTGCCTAGGGTAGCTGACAGCATTTTGGAAGCATTCAATAAAGAGTTAATACATAAATGAAGTCCCACACTCAAAGGTAAGGCTTTGAGTTCTGGAAGCATTTATAACTGACATCTATCATTCTAAGACTGCTGAAAGAAGTTTTTGTTGTTGTTGTTGTTTTAACATGAATCAGAACTAGACTGAGTGATTTTCATGAGACAAACAACTTTTTAATGTTCACCTTCACTTGCTATTATACACTATTCTTTATGCTAATTTTGCTGTCAGAGGTCCATTATACCTCCTTAATAATAGTTTAAAATGCAAACCAGAATTTTTAAGCATTCTCTGTTCTTCAAGGTTGGTGTTTTGTTTTGTTTTGTTTTGTTTTGTTTTGTTTTGGTGGCCGATATTTCCTCTTTAAAAGTTACGTCTAGAGCTTTGGGCGTATGGTACAAGAAATTAAAATGTATTTATTCAAAAAATCTGCAAATAGTGAAGCAGCTGTGGCTCAAGAAATTGAGCTCCCATTTACCATATGGAGGACCCGGGTTCCATCCCTGGGACCTCCTGATAAAAAAGGAAAAATGGTGTTCCAGACCTGTGCAGAGAGGCGCAGGCCCTGGGTGGCCTGGCAAGGTGCAGGCCCCACTCTGGGCCTCCTGGGCAAAGCGATGCACCAAAAAAACAAATAAAAAAAGACAATGATACAACCAGATTAAAAAATATATATGCAAATATTTGTTGAGGTCCTATTATTGTAGGACACAGTTCCAGAAGCTAATGCAAGAGATGGAAGGATGAAAGGACAAAGTTGCTGCTCTCATTGAGCTTAAATTCTAGTGAAGGGGAGAGAAGTAATAACCAAATAGGCCCCCAAAATGCCAAGAAATAGTCAAAGCTCTGAAGAAAATGTAATAAGAGGGTGCTCGGAAGTCTGCACTGGGCTACACTAGAACAGGTAGTCAGGGAGGCCAGTCTATGGAGGTGATATTTGATCTGAGACCTGAATGACCAGTACGAATTACCACTGGATCTGGGGGAGGAGCATCCAAGTCAGAAGGGTATTGGGTAATGCAAGACCTAAGGTGGGAACAAGCTTGGTTTGTCCAAGGACAGAAGATAACCTTCTCCCTCTTCAGCGACTCTCCCAGCCTGAAGGCTGCCTTTATTGAAACCCTCACCGAGCTGATTTCCAGATCTACATCTCCAAGCCTTAACTCTCCTCTCTTGAGTTCTGTGTGCCCCACAGTTGCAAGAAATATTTGTTTCACCAGAGACTTGCGACAAGGAGAATTGAACATATTCACTCACCCACACTGGATGCTATGTAGAAGTTCTTTTGGTGATGAGAGGCAAACACGGAGAGCTGGCGAGCTAAGAATGTCTGAAAGGACAGCTTTGTTAGCTAGAAGGCACAGGAAGGGGAGAGGGGAGAGTGAGAGCAACGGGGGTTAGGTAACTAACCTAGACTACTGCTAGGGGGATGCGGGGAGAACAGTGTACTCTTGCCTTCACTGTGATGCAGAAAGGAGGAGTAGGGCTTTCCCACGGATCCGGGGGATTGGCCATTTTTAACTAAAAGGCTTGGGCCATCCAGAGTGGTTGAGGACAGCTCTTACCCTCCAAACCATATGAAGGTGCAGAACTTGTTAGTCCCAGCTATGCCCAGGGCAGGGCTGACTTGGAAGGCTACTCAAAAGGGAACATATGACTAAGCCTGGAAAGTGGATTAGGCACCAAATGCAATATATTTTATGTCATTATACAAGCTATCATGCATCTATATATTTTGGCTGGCATTGGGCAAAAGCCAAAATTATTACCCCCTGAATATTATCAATGACCTTTACAATCTTTTCTGTCCCAGGTACCCTAATATTGGAGTTAATACCTTCTTTATTTCATGTGACAACGTGAGTTTAGAAGGGTATGATTTTCTTGAGGGATCCTGACTACATCTCTCTTTTAATTGTTTGTTTATGGTAGGTTCATGGTTTTCATCGGAGAGAAGCAAAGAGCTCCTAGAACTTCTTGCCCTTGCCTTATCCTTATACATGTGCACCCATATGCATTCTACATAGTTATGGTAAGTTAAACCCTTATATCCAATCAATCCAACCAGGAGCTTTTCCACAGGTGGATTTCCCTAGGAGGCAGGGGCTCGTCTGTCGCAAGGCACAGGTGACAGAAAGTGGTGCCGTGTTCTCCTCCTTCTGCTTCCCTGGGCCCCTGCAGGATTTGCCTGTTGCTGTCTCTGGGTAAGCCAGGATGGTGGTGCCCACCCTGCAAAGCCTAGGGCATCCCGTGCCCTCCTTTGGGGAAACACAGGGCCACCAGAGTTTTGTATTGATCAGAAAGGGCAAGGTTTTGCTTCCCAGCCCTATCAATACCTCCCCAACAACAGCCTGTGGAGAACTTTCTTCTTGCCATATTGTTTTAAACAAACAGTTCGGCAACATTTACAAGATGCAATGAATGGTTGAAGGCGCTTTCCTATGTTTTCTCATTGAATCCTTGCAGCAATCCCGTGAGGAAGGTACTGTGCTTGATTTAAAGAAGGGAAACTGAGGCCCAGGGAGGGTAAGCAAAACAACCTGTGGTCACACAGTTGATTATTACATGTTTGAGCTGGGATTGGAACTGAGCTCTAAGAAAAAGTCCCCTTCTTTTTGTTTTAACAGCCTAGACAAGATTCATGTGGCACAGTGCAGGGTGAATCTCGTATGTGTTGGTGTGATTTTGCTTGCTCTGAACTTTCTGTAATTTGGCTCCTAAGAAATTTTGAGATTTCGTGGCTGAATGAAAATACCATACAGGTGGGGAGAGAGAGTGAGAAAGAGTGGAAGTGGAGGCAGAGAGCAACAGAAGAAGGAAAGGAAAACTAGCATTTATGGAGTTCAGACACCGGGCTGGGCTTTTTACATGTATCAAATTCCTTTTATTTCCTGGTGTTACGCTGATTGGTGAGCAATCTAAGGACCACTAGTCCATGGAAGAGTTCTAACTTGAAACAAGCAGCAACTCAATGATGTTTTTTTCAATTCCAGAGATTTTACTAAAACTCCTCCGCCAAACAGTCTTGCTGCTCCTCAGCACCGTGCTGTGGTCATCGGCAAAAGCACACGCAGGAGTTTGGGATTGAGAGGAACCAAGGAAACTTTTTTTGTCAATCTGATCAACAGCAATAAATCCTTAGTTTTCTTCTTGTCCGTCTTTCCTGCTTCCTGTCACATTAATGAGACGAATAGTACAATTAAATATTGGTGACTGTGTGCTTTCCAACAGAAATATGTAGTGAGAAGCTTTGGAATCACTGAGTTCTGATTCAACATACTGCTCTGCTCCCAGTTGCTTTCAAGCATGTCTGCACCTCAGTTTCTTCATCTGTAAATTGGGACCAAAAATACCTACTGCTTGGGGATGTTTCCTCTCTTTTGCCCCGCATACAATTATTTCCACAGACAAGTTAGATACTCAGCATTCTCAGATCAGAGTAAGTGTTGTTTTGTCTCTGAGCCTTCCTCAGAGACCAAGAGGGTAGCACAATTCTAGGCGAACAAAAAAAGGAAGTCTCTAAGGGCAGGTTCTCTTCAGGGACCTTTAAGAGTGAGATGCCCCCTAATGCGAAAGAGCCGAGCTAACTAAAAGAAGTGTTTATGGCAAGCCTCCTGGGCAGGTCTGTAGGTAAGGGACTTGCCTAGAACATTCTCGGCTTCATCTTCCCTTAGCCCTCTCTGAGCAGCTGTGTTTGTGGAGGCGTCACTTGCTCTTAGCAATGCAGTCAAGGTGACTCTTCCTAAGGTCAGAGGATCATCTGTCCCTAAAGATAATTGCTGATGTGGTGAACATAATTAACAGCACTGAATTATATATTTGAATGTGTTTAAAAGAGAAAATTTTTCTTTGTATATATGTTACTAGAATAAAAAACAACATAGGATGCAACATAACAGTGAACTATGTAAACTATGTAATCAAATGTAAACTAAGGACTATGGTTAACAGTACAATTATAGTAATAGTCTTCCTTCAATTGTAACAAACGTACCACACTCCTGCAAAGTCTTAGTAATGGGGGGTGAGGGGATGGAGGATATGGAGACTGTGTTTTCTCTATGATTTTGCTGTAAACCTACAACTTCTCTAATTAACAAGCAAAAACAAACAAGGAGGCCAACATTACTTTTTGTCAATTTCCCTGACTGCTACAGCAAAACCACTTCTGCGGCTCACCTTTTACAACAAATATCTTTTCTGCCTTTAGTTGTAGGATATTTCCAAAGCAAACAGAGCCGACCATAAGCTGGTGCCAACGGAGTGTATTTGGAAAGCTGTAAAGACACTAGAACAGCGTTCTTAAGCAGGGGTCCATGGACCCCCAAGGAGTCTGTGGAAAGATTTCAGGGGGTACATGAGATTGAATTGAAAAAAAAAATCAACTTATAATCTTTATTTTCTCTGCCGTCTCACTAAAACCTAGCATTTCCTTCCCTTAAGAATGCATGAAGTAAGCAAATTACAGTAGTATTCATTCCCCCTGACTGGCAAAGGGGTCCATGGAACAAAAAAGGTTAAGAACCCCTGCACTAGAAGTAAACACCAGACTCTTGGGGAGTTCCCAAAGGTGGGAGGACCCATACTCGATTTGTTCTGCCCTCTTTTAGGGAGGGAGAGGGTGAGCCCTCACCCAGGAGAGCCCTGGGTGTGTTAGGGCTGCAGAGTACTCATTGGTCTGTCTTTACATTGATCATCTCTTCGAGAAGAGAACATGACCTTTGGGTACAAAGAGCCCTGCTTTTTAATCCTGCCTTGTTCTTCATAGGCTGTAAGAGTATAAACCACTTCACTTTGCTGAATGTCAGTTTCTTTATCTGTGAAAGAGTTACCGTAAGGCCAACCTTACTGAGATTTTGTAAGAAGAAAGTGTGGTCATGAGTACAAAAACCCAGCAGAGCTCATAGAACATAAAGGATGCTCAGTTGGTTGTGGTTTTTTTTTTTCAATATATTTTTTTATTTTTATTTTTTAAAGATCTTAGATAATATAAATGTTACATAAAAATATAGGGGATTCTCATAGGCCCTGCTCCCTATACCTCCCACATTTTCCCACATCAACAACATCCTTCATTAGTGTGGCACATTCATTGAAATTGATTAATGCATTTTGGAGCATTGCCACTAAGCATAGATTATAGTTTGCATTGTAGTTTACACCCTCTCCTGCACAATTTTGTAGGTTACGGCAAGATATGTAATGTCTTATATCTGTCATCATAATGTCATTCAGGACAGTTCTCAAGTCCCCAAAATGCCCCCATAATACCCCTGTTTTTCCCTCTCCCTGCCCCCAGAACCTCCAATGGCCACTGCCTCCACATCGATATTATAATTTCTTCCATTGTTAGAATCACAATAAGTCTATAGTAGAATACCAGTAAGTCTACTTTAGTCCACAGTTCATTCCCCAATCCCAAGGATTCTGGAATGGTGATACCCACTCCACATCTAATTGAGAGGGGCTTTGGATCCCATGGGGTAGATGGATGGGACTATCTTGCTTGCAATTGCCGACACCCTCTGTTCTTTGGGATGGTCGTTGTCCCCATGATCCCTTGTTCACTGTCCTGGGTGAGTCCAATGGACTGGAGAGTAGGCATTGCAACTCCATTGAGATTCAGAGCCCATCTAGCACAGGGACAGCCCAAAGATTTTAGTCTCTTGAATGTACACCTATCAACTCTAGTACTGATGATAGGTTCAAATAAAAGGGTCAGAAGAGCCATGTTTAGGGAAACCACAACTGAGTCCTGCGGTCACCCCTCGGGCTGAAGTGTGGTTTGCTGGCCTGGCGGGGGAGCGGCCGCGGCAGGCCAAGCCGCTGCCCCCATAATAGGGTGGCTGGTCGGACTCACCGCCACCCCTGAAGGAAGCTCGGCATGGGCGCAGAGTGCCCTCGGGTCTCCCCTTCTCGGCAGCCATGCTTCCGCGGCCGCCCCTCCTCCCGGATGGCGCCACACGATGCCTGTGGGGCGGCACCCTTCTTCTTCTTTCTCCCTGCGCAGGCGCAGGGCGGAAAATTCCAGTCTGCCCTTTTCCCCTCCCCCGACAGCAGCAACAGCCAGGCGTGGGCGGAAAAATCCAGTCTGCCCTTTTCCCTTCCCCCGACAGCAGCAACAGCCAGGCGTGGGCGGGAAACTCAAGTCTGCCCTCCACCCCAGCAACAGCAGCCACCAATCCCTAAACCCTGCCCCTTCCCCCAGCAACAGCGACAGCCAATCCCTAACCACCACCCCTCCCCCATCCAGTACCGCCCACTGACCTTTCGCCGGCAACCAATCAGAACAGGGCGTGGCTTCGACCAATCAGCCTTCCCCACCCCCTATAAAACTGTTGCCTCTCCCTCAATAAAGTGGACTTGCGTGTTTACCTTGTCTCCGCGGTAGTTCTTCTGCCGTGCGCCCTCCAGTCCTGAGAGCCCCCGACAAGGGCCTGGCCTCCCTTGTCCCCAGTTCGTCGCCTGCTTCTCTGGGCGACCCCTTCGTCGCCTGCTTCTCCGGGCGACCCCTTCGTCGCCGGCTTTGCCGGGCGACCCCGTCAGCCGAACCGCGCAACCCCTTGTGAGACCGATCCCTCGTCTGCTGCCGGACCGACCCCTCGTCTGCAGCCAGACCCCACCTCTACCGACCGAGCAAGCCGCCGCAGAGTCCATCTCTGACATGTGGGGGAGCATAAATTCCAAAGTAGGGCCCTCTGGCAAGGCATCAAACTCCTGAGCTATCTGCCCTGATTATAGTGTTTGGATGTCTCCAGAGCCTTCACTAGCCCCACTATTTGAGGTAATTAATGGAAGAAAAGATAGCAGACAATAGCTTTCTAGAAAATGCATATGCTTAAGGTATATTAATATAAAAATGTTAAAAACAATTAATAAAATATATATGTGTTGAAAAATATTTTAAAGGGTAAACTGCAAAATGTTGATTATTTCTTGGTGATAAAACTTCAGGTAATCTTTATTGTTTTCTTTATGTTACCTACATTTCTAATTCTTCAACAGTGAACACATTGCTTATATAATAAAAAATAAAGAGAACTGAGGGTGAAGAAGGATGTGAATGGCCTACAAAAATGTTTTAGATATACTGTAGTAAACAAAAGCTGGATATATATAATACCAGACTGTAGTATGTGTAGACAACACATAAAAATTCCATGGAGGATGTAGACAAAATGTTCAAGGCACTCATCTCTGGTGGGGAAATTGCAGGTGCTTTCACTTTTCTTCTTTTTGATGATACATTTTCCAAATTTTAATATTAGTTCTAAAAGTCCTGAAGAGAAAAAAGAATACAATTGAATTGTCTATAAAGCATGCTGAAGGAGAACAAAAGTCACAGATAAGAAACAAAAATCACACTTAGATGTAAAATTACTTAATAGACACAGTAGCTATATGGGTCGCTAAGGCTGTCGCAAAAATGGTGAGTAAATATTATAGCTTGCTCAATATCCAATAATGTCCCCAAACCATCTTGTTTCTGGCCTCAGTGCCTTTGCTGGCAGTACTCCCTCTGTTCAGAATCCTGTCTTCTATTTCTTGATGCTCCCGCATAAGCATCTACTAATCACCTAGGATTCAGCCAATTGTTTCCTCATCCCTCTAGTCTTTCCAGGTATTTCTTGGCAGACCTTTGACCTCACATCATACACATAATTCTATGCTAGAAGCCACAGCACTTTATTGCGCCGATTTGTTCACATTTCCATCTTCCCCTCCTTATGTGCAGAAACCTCTTTATCTTCCTATGCAGCAAAATGACTGGCACATAACATACGGTCAATAAATATTGATTAAGTAACGAAATGATTCATCTGAATCCTGTTTCATATCTACTTCAGGGTGTATTGGTCACATACAGTGCATGCCAGTCTTAATGGCTGGTTATTGGGAAAATTTAGGCCAAATATTCAGTTGTAAATATGTATCACTAGGCATTACAATTCAAGTGAAAACAAAATAAAGTAGGAATTACTAGTACTGGAGCTAAACTAATAGCAATTTATAGATAAAAAACAAGATTACAACAACTAAAAGCCATGATAATATCAAGACAATTTGTTAATTTGCAAGGCATCCTTGCTCTAAATTGAAATAATTCCAATTATATCTGTGTGTATGTGCACAATAGGATCTTTGTGATGTTGTTAAGTGTTGCTTCACAGCTGTACTTCTTTGGTACAGTCATTCTCAATTCTGGCTGCACATTAGAATCACTGGGAAAGGCTTTTTTATTTTTTTAAATAATGTTAATGGGTCCCTATCCCAAACTAGTCAAGATAGCACCTCTGATGATTCAGAGTTAGAATTAAGAAATTATTTTCTCATAAAAATCATTGAAAATTTTGTATTCTTAAGACAAAATCAATCAAGGGAACTCTCCATCAGTGTTATAAGTAGGGTTACCATATAATTTCATCCAGATAGGATTCTCCTAAAAAAACAAAATGAAACAAAACAAAAATCAAGAACATCTGGCCACTCTAAAATGGACTCTATTTTGAGGACTCATGCTTTAAATGGATATGATAAAAATGGGCCAACAGCTGTTACCTGTCTCTGAGGATACAAAGTCAAATAAGCAAGCCTAGCTTCCTTGCAAGAATCCTTGGCAAATCTGTAGCAAGTGAATTTGCTCTCCTAGTAGTCTCAAAAGAATAGGAACGGGAGATTGGGAATGGGTAGAAAAATGAGAGTTAGAAGAGATTTTTATTACTCAGATATAAGAGACAAAATATGCCCATGTATTTTCTGCTTGTCTCCAAGGAAGGTGTTAAGCAAACATCTGGCATTAATGGCAAAAACTGAGTAAAGGGGGAGAGCTATGAAGTCACTTTAACTCCAGTTTTCATTCCATGGTAGTCCTTTCCATTTTAAATTCTGCTCAATATTACCACCTGTATTAGTCAGGGTTCTCTAGAGAAACAGAATCAACAAGAGATATCTGTCAATAGTATGTGATTCTATAAGAGTCTCTCACACAGCCGTGGGGATGCACAAGTCCAGGTTCTGCAGGCAAACTGCAACCAGGAGCTCCAATGAAAGCCCAGTGAAGATTCTTGATGAGTTCTGGGAGATGGGGGCTGCCCAAAGACCAGCTGGGAAATTCTCTCTCAATGCCAGAATGACTTCCCCTTTAAGGCATTCAAATGGTTGAATTAAACGTCACTCATTGCTGGTGGCAGTCTCCCTGACTGATGTAATTATAACCAGCTATCTATGATTTAACACTGCAGTAAAGTCAATGGTAACTAAAGTCCATAAATGCCCTTTTATTATAGTTAGCCCAGTGCTTGCTTGACCAAACAACTGGGCACAATTATCTGGCCAAGTTGACACAATAGCCTAATCATTACACCACCCTTCCTAGCCTCCTAATACTGCTCCCATTGCTCCAGTCCTTTTCCAATTAAGTAGCTGAGCCCAGATAAAAACAACTGGGAATATCTATGCTGACTGAAATAGAAAAATAATAGGGATAAAAGAGTCAGATTAAGAAAGACAGCTACAGATATTGCAAAGAAGGCTAATCTGGATTTTAATCACATAACCCAAACTCTCTGGGACACAACATTCTAATCTAACATCCTGTTGCATGGCATGTTGTAAGAAACACAGACAATAAAAGATTAGAAAGATCTTTGAAGTTGTGCTTGGTTTCTGCTTAACTTGTGGTGCTGCACATATAAATCTCAGATGGATTTATTAGACATTTATGATAGACAACCTCATCGTTATAAAATAGCACCAATTCAGATAAAAGCTAAATACTAAAGTATTATCAGAAGCAGTTTCTAAAAGTTGATGTACTGTGTTATTTCCTCTATAGGTAGATATATTTCTATCATATATTTGATTTCCTATTAGCTATGATTTTTCTAACCTATGTCTTTTATTTTTTCCTTCCTTCTATTTGATTGAGCCACTACTTTTTAAATCTTCCAGGTGCAGAAATTTGACACTCTAATTAAATTCTATTCTATTCCTGATTATTTTTAAGTTTTTAAATACATGTATTAACTTTAAATCAATATCTTTATGAAATATTAAACCATAAGGGTTTTAGAATACTTTGATTTCAACTCTTCAACCCACCCCCACTTCACCATTCTACAGGGCATTATTATAAAGTATTTTATTAATACAAGGTTTTGAGGTTCAAAATTATTCATTGTCATACTTTTATATTTGTCACTACTTTACTATCCTACAACCAATGGTCATTTTAACTTACATGCTTACTGTTTCCTTGTTCAGAATCCTTCTTCATTCTCTCCTTCTAGTTTCAATCTCCTTTATAAAGTACATTTTTGAACTTTAATGATGGTTTATTAATGTAAACACTCAGTGCTTACTTGTCTAAAAATATCTCTCATTTTACCAATATTCTCCAGTAAAAATTCTGTTGGGTATAAAATTCAAGCAGGGAAGTTACTTTCTATTAGTATTTTTCAAAGATATTATTTTACTGTCTTCTGTCTTATATTTTTGCCATTGAGAAATCAGTAAACTTCTGTTCAAAGTATAAATTATATGACATGGAAGACAACTTGGTAAATCTTTCAAAATTTCAAATTCATGTACTTTTCACCAAGCCATTTCACCTCTAGGAATTTTTCCTACAAATACACTAACTAGAATGATCATTGAATATCACCATATTGCTAAAAACTTTCCAGTAGCTTCTGTCCTCACTCAAAGTAAAAGCCTCTCAAACCATTCGAGGTCTACTGTCCTGCTAGCTCTTACCTCCCCTCCTATTGCTCTCTTTTTCCTTCACTTTTCTCTGCCCCAGGACCTTTGTAGTTGTTTTTGTTGGGAAAGTAATTACTCAGATATCTGCATGGCTCACTCCATCTCCCCAGAAGCTTCCCCTAATAACTGTATATTTAAAAAGCTGCCACTAACTTCTATAATTCTCTTTCCCTTACCCTGGATTATTTTTCTCAATAGAAAGTGTTGGAATTTGACATCAAATGGTTACTTGTTTATTTATTTCTTACCTTCCCCACCCAATAGAATATAAGCTCCAGGAGGGCAGAGGATTTGTTTTATACATTGTCGTAGTCCCAGGTTCTAAAACAGTGTCTGGCATATGAAAATAAATATGCATTGAATGAATAAATCATAAACTGGCATATAGGCAAAATAGTACTGCTTTTTACATAATTTGTTTATGTAGTAAAAAATTAAAAATAACCTAAATCTCCATCAAAAACAGTCCCATTAAATAATTATGCTGCATCTATACAACAGAATACAATGGAATACTTTTTCATGAATTTTAGCTTCCCTTTATTATTTTCCTTATCTTTATCCTTCAATGCTACCTTTAGATAATGTCCTCAGATCTCTTCATTTGCTAATCTTGTTACCAGCTACACCTAATCTGATGTTTAACTCAATTGTTGAATCTTATATTCATTCACTGTAATTTTCATTTTCATTTCTAGGAGTTCCACTTGGTTATTTTTCAAATCCTCTGGTTGTTATTGCATAATGTCTTGGTCTTTTCACTTGATTTTTATTTTTTATTTTCTGCCTTTATTCATTTTCAGCATATTATGTTTTATGGTCTTTTCCATTAATTCTATTATTTCAAGTCTCTTGAAATAAGATTCAGTTCTCAAAAGCAATTGTTATCTCTGCTTTTATTCATGTTTGCTATCTATTGGTATGTTGGTGATTTTGGGTTATAAGCCCATCTTTACTTCGTTCTTCATTGTTGTACTCTTGTTTGACCTGGGATGATGTGGTGTCACTCTGTATTGATTTTGTGTCGCTTAGAAGCCCTAGAGATATTAAAAACTATGGACCTTGGTATTACTAGCATGAGGTCTCTTGGACAAAGCAGGCCTTGCCCCTTGACCACCCCACCGCCACACCCATGAGAGGACAATCCATAGTGACACTTCTTAGTGCCTAGACAGGGGCAGGAATACTTCTTTCAGCTTCTTATGCTAGCCAATGGGTTTTTTCTATTCAAGACAGCTCCTGAAGCTGTAATCTTTCATAAAGAGCCAAGATCTTGCCACCTGTACCTTCCTGTCTATTAAACCCCATTTTCTTGCCTACCAAATTACTGAAGATTCCTAAAGCTTCTGTAGCTTTAGCTCAAACTCACTATTCTAGTTTTCAATTACTTTTCATTTTGGCTTCTTGAACCATTACAAGGAAAATTATTTTTTATGCCCTATATAATTTCTAGGTGTTTCATAGTAGGCAAATATTCAGGCTATCTGAACTACCACATTACTGGAAAATGGGAGTAATAATTTATTATTATGACTACATTTTGACCAAATGTTGAGGTCCCTTAGTCCAACTAATAAATATTTAGGAAATGAGATTGGAAACGTGAGTTGAAAATATTTTATTTATATTTCTGCTGCTGATAGAAGACACTTTAATAAACCCAGGCTTAGTTTTCCTTTTTGACGGAAAAAATTAACAAAGGAAACACAAATACTCTCTAACAAAAGTCATTTTTAAGTTCTTTTGGTTTTTTACTATTTCTTATGGCATTTGTGACACTGTTTCTCAACTGTTGTCCTTGATTTTTCCTTTTCTCTCACTCTACTTATCCAACTAATCAGCAAATCCCATTGGTTTTACCTTCAAAACAAATCCTGAACCTGAAAACTTTACACACACACAAATTCTTTCCCCCTATTAAGACCATAATCCAAGTCACCATCATTACCTCTCTGGACAACAGAGCCTCCTAAGTTATTTCCATTTCCACTCTTTCCTCTATTGTCTTTTTTCCATATGGCCACAATAAGATCGATTGCCTCAAACCCCTGAGCTACACCCTACTGTGGCTTTGCATAACATTAGAACAAAATGCAAAATCCTTTCCTGGTCGACATGACCAGGTCCCTGGCTTCTTGGCCAACTGCATTTTCCATCAGTCTTCCTTCCACTTCATATTAGCCACTCTGCCTTACTTCGTGTTCTTCAAATGTGCCAAGTCTGCTCAGATCTGTTGCATTTGCTATTCTCTCTGCCTGAAACACTCTGCCTCCAGATTCTCCATGATTTACTCCATCACTTCCTTCACTCATTCCTTGCTCACATGTCATCTCATTAGTGAGGTCATCCTGTTCACCCTATCTAAAGTAGTATACTTTCCATCATTCTCTATTCCTTACAATGCTTTATTTTTTTCATAATATTTATCAATAATCTATCATTCTTTTAGAATTTACTTGTTTGCTGATTGGTTGATATCCCCCTCTTACTAGGAAGTTAACTTCATGAGGGCATATACTTGGTTTTATTCACTGATAGCACCCTAGTTCTTAGAACAGTACTGGTGCATAGTAAATGCTAAGTGAATATTTGTTGGATGGATAAATAATTTTGTTTATGAATTGTTGGTTTTAGATATAAACTTGGTAGTAAACCATATGGTCCTTAAGAACAAGAATTCTATCATTAACCTTTATATACCCAATGCTTCCTACATTGCTTGGCTCATGATAGGTACCAAATAAATATTTGTTGAACATAATACTATAGCAATCTAAAGAAACTTTAGCCAAAAATTTGTTGCTTAAAAATTTAATAAGCACCAAATCACACTGCTGATATATATATTCATCAATTAATACATTAGAGTAATGAAAAGGAATTTAGGTCTTGATAGCTTAGAAAAATAAGAGTAGAATACATTATACGGAACTTAAATAAATTATTAATTATTGAGTTTCTTTTTAGGCAATGTAACTTACTCCATATTGTGGAAGGTAAAAGAATCAGTGCCTGCATAAACAAAATTGTACTTAAGAAAAACTAAATAAAAATTGAGAGTTAAGTCATGAGAAATTATGTCACCATATAGTATAATATAAAGGGCCTAGAGACTGGTCCAGCTAATGAACGTTTAGAGTTCAAAGAAGGAAAAGAGCTTTGTTGACGGAGGTAATCAGGAAGTTTTCTTTGAGAAAATGTGGAAGTTAGGAGTGCTGCTCAGTTCAGATTGGCATATGTGGAAATGTGTTTATTTTACAATGAATATGTTAAAATACTGGCACTTACTTCCTATCCTTGCCTCAATGTAGATGGTACCAGAAAATAAACAATTGTTTATTTGCCTTGTTTTCTTGTTGCATTGCATTAAGGGAAGTCCAAAGAGCAAGTGCATCTTTTGCCTGGCCCAGCTGACCTTAATGTATGACAATATTCATGTAATGAATCACAAGCACTACACATTATTAATTCTGAACCTACTGTCTGCCAATGACAGCTAAAAAAACAGTATTCCCTTCCAAAAATATGATGTTAAATTTTTCCTAATGCCGAATCTCAAGTGTGTCACAATGCTTTAGGATCAAAGTAGTTCATTGCTACAAAAATGATTTTAAAAATGACATTTTCCTTCCTTTGAAATTATATAATTCATTTCTGCTGTCTACACTGCTGCTGATTATTTATAGTCAGTCCTTTCATCCAGAGAAGCATGGGTTTGGAGATCAGGGCTGGACTATGATTGCTATATCTCCTTATGCTGTGGTGTTTCCAACAACTTGCTGTAATTTATAGTATGTAAATTTACATAATTTACAGCTGTCTACAGTATGTGAAGATAAAGAACAGTCCCAGAATCCACAAATTAAGGAAATGCCTAATCAAAGAAGAAGGCCATCTGAACTGGGTGGTCATTGGTAGGAAGCTAATGCTTGTCCAAATTCAAAAGAGAAAGACTGAAAGACGGATACAACAGAGAAAGAAGGTTCCAAGTGTAGGGCAGGAAACAGGTCTGGGAAAGTTCCTATGCAGAGCAGAGGAAAGCTTCAGAAATATTTTGTGTGGCACCAGAAATGGCTAGGAAGGACAGAGTAGAGGGTTGGCTCTTTGTGGCTACTCCCTAACTTAACTAAACCACTTAGGACTAGACTAGCCCTCTAGCATAGCCGAGGACATCCATGGATGAATTCTTGAGTCTGTGACCTAACACTAATTCCTATCTTTGGTGCTAACGAACTCAGTACTTCTTCTGACTCTCCTACATACTACTCTTCTGCTCTTCTTGCTGTTAAGCTAAACATACCTTTTACCTTGGATAAGAAAACCCTCCTTCATGTTCCTGGTCCTCAGAAAGCCAGTCTTTATTCTGGCCATTTACCACCTTCCTCAATATCATCATCCCAGACCAAAAACTCACCACATTGTTTATTCTTGTCAAGTTAGGTGAACCCTACATGAAAGAGAAAATCCCAAAATGGCTATTGATTGTACAGTCTTCATCTTTTTGGTGAGTTGTTAGGTTTTCTTGGTTGTAAGACACCATTGAATATAGGACTACTATTCATTTGAAAACTTTTTTTTATGGTGGGGGAGCACAACACTATTATTATTAGAAATATCTCAATCTAAACCACCCAATCAAATGGATGAAAATTAGATGGACTAAAAACTTAATCAACTAACTAATGATGTATTAACAAAACAATAAGATAAACCTGACGAGCTAAAAATTAAAACCATAAAAGCAGAAATCAATGCATTTATAATATAGAAAAACTCTAGAATTCAATAAACAAACCCAAGAGCTGGTTCTTTGAGATAAAAAAGAATAAAAACATATATCGTTAGCTCACCTAACATAGGAACAATGTTGAAAACACCAACACAAAATAAGAGAAGGGAACTGCTGTAAATATTGAAGAAATTAAAAGAATCATCATACATCTTCTGTCATATCTAGGCACATACATTTGAGAACCTGAATAAAACTGATTGCTTTCTGGGGGTGGAGGGAAAGAAAATCAACAAAATTGTGTATCTAAGCATACCAATTAAATAGAAAAAGTTCTGAAAAAGCTACTACCCAGAAGTGCACCAAGCCCAGGCAATTTTTCAGAATACTTCTTCCAAACATTTAAAGAGCAGTAAAAGAACTTGAACACAATTGAATTGTTTCAGAGCATTAGAAAGAAGGAAACTGTCCACTTCTTTTTTTCTTTAGTACTAGCCTACCATTGATTCTAAACCCCAATAATGATCATTCATATAAGAAAACTAAAGATTAATAATCCTAAATGAAAGGTAAGCAAACAGAATCCAATATTATAGCCTGGTGAATTTTATTCTAAGAATGAAAAAATGATTCAAGATTAAGTTATTTATTATTAATATAATTCACCTGATAAATAGATAAAATAGGAAATCCGAACATTAGTGCTACAGTTGCTGAAGGTATTTGCCAAAATTTAATATATATTTCTTTAAGCTTTATTGAAGGGCACATACAATAAATGTATATCTAAATTAATTTTCATAAAATTAATACACTAGCCAGATCAGGAAACAAATTTTACCAGCACCCAAGAAACCCCTTTGTGCTTCATTTTGGTCAGAAATCTACCCCTCCAAGTGAAACCACTATTCTAATTTCTAATAATATATATTAGTTTGATGGTTTTTTTTACATTATTTATATTGTACCCAATGCAAAGAGACAAGAGGAAGAAATAAGTATAAATATTGACAAATGAGGAGGTAAAAGTATAATTGCCCGTGATGATATATTTTTTATCATATTTTGTTATATAAATGATAAAATTATATAATAATGAAGTATCTGGTTATATCAGGATAGTTATGTGAAAAACTATTAAAAATTAAGAAAACTCAGTAAATTGACAGGAATAAAAATAGAATTTACAATCAATATACCTATTATTTATTAAACAAAAACATCAAAGATAAAATGGAAGAAAAGATATCATTTATAATAGCTACCAAATAGCTGGAATAATAAGAAATAAAAGTAACAAGAAATGTGCAAAAAGCTGTGAAGAAAATTTGTAAATATTGTGGAAGGCCAAATGTAAATACATTGAAAGGCAGACTCAGTAATTGAATAGAAAGACAGCATCATAAATTAATCAAATCTCCCTAAATAAACCTATATATTTAAGGTCCCTTCCCCCCCACCACCAAAATAATACTAACAGGAATATACATATAATAGATAATCAATACTAAATTGATTTGGGGAAGGGGGAGAGCAAGAATACCTAGGAAAATTCTGATAAAAAAAAAAAGGAATGAACAAAGATGAACTCTGCTAGGTATTTAAGTATATTATAAAACCATAGAGATTAAAGAGATGTGGTACTGATCAACAGATTAGAATAAGATCAGCAAACTTTTTACATAAAGGTCCAGATAGCAAATATTTTAGGTTGTTTGCACCCATAAACAAATGGCCATGGCTCTAATACAATAAAACTTTATTTACAAAAGTAGGTGGCTGGCTAGATTTGGCCAATTGGCTATAGGACCATTGATTTTAAAAAAGGAAGGCAAAGATAGGCACAAATATATATATGAATAATTACTATATGATAAAAAGGCACTATCAAAGATAAATTGTTCAAAAATGAAAAGTGAGTACAGGGCAGAAAGAAGAATAAAGTTGGATACTTATCTTACTCCCTAAGTATTTCCAAAGGGCACCCAAAAAATGAAACCTAAAAGCTAAACCCATTAAAGTACTAGAAGAAAATACACAAATCTTTGTATAAAGTAAAAGTGGTAAAAGCCTTTTTAAAGATGACTCCAAACCCAGAAGCCATCAGTAAAAGAATGAGGACAGCTTGGAGTCCAGGGCCCAGCGGGATGGCACAGGGCGATAGGTGTGGCCTGGGGCACCCAGGACTGGCCCCAGAGGTGCCCCATGGAGAGCCGGCGGCGCAGGTGCACACGGTGCAGAGGCTGAAGCGTAGGCATTTTTTGTTTGTAAGGAGACTTAGTTCCTCATGGAGGAAAACAACATGCAGGTAAAATGGAATAGTGGGCTAGGGAAGTGGATGAGCCCGAGTGGTTGAGTACCCACCTCCCACATGGGAGGTCCCAGGTTTGTTTCCCAGGTGCCTCCTGAAAAAACAAACAAGCAAAACAAAGGAAAAACCACTTCAGGGAAGCTGCTGTGACTCAGTGGTTGAGCACCGCGGTTTGTGCGCCGGCTTCTCACAGACAAGGTCCTGGCTTCGAATCGCCGGCCCCAGGTACTTCAAAACAAACAAACAAATAAAGTGTGGCTGATGGGAATTGTGAAGAAGTTCCCAGCAATGAGGTAATTAAGCTTAATCACCAGTATACAGACGGCGTTACCAGTACACTAAAGATTTAGTGGAGCAACACAAACCCAAGAAGGTATAAACTGTCTCGCATCAGTAGGGATCATGTAAAACCCAGGGAACTGACTGTGACTGCTACCTTGTGTCGTGGCTCTGCTGTGGAGAGAGACCATTGCGTGCTTGGATTTGACTGATAACTTGTATTGAATTGCTTGTAGTCACATGTCCAAACTGACACACAAAAAAAAGGACTGCCAGGGTGTGGTGCTGAGTGAAGTGATTTCCCCAAGTCTTGAAGCCCTGACATGAGGCATGAGGAGGGAGCACCTACAAAGTCTGAAGCAGCCGGCTCATGGGGATCTTTGGTATATGCTGGAAGACTTGGCTACACAGAGGCCTCCTGGGAATGCTACTAACCAGAACATACACTGTTGGGAAAGGCCAACATAGAGAAGGCTCCCAAACCCTTCTGTGTTGGAAATAAGTTTTATGTACCCCTGGAAAGACTTTTTGCCTTGTCTGGAGCGAAACACTTGTGTGTTAACACAGAGATGCTGAGAATTCCAGTGGCTGACTGGGTGACACTGAACAGAGATGGTTCTGCTGTGACAGTGGACATGGATGACGAGGAGGATTGCTGAGCATCCTTATTTCCTGAAATATGTTAGCAAATTTAGTTTCATTTAGAATTTAAACTTTTTATGCGTAGTCGTAATTCATGTAACTTTTTCCTTTTTAAAATGTTAAGTTATGACAGAAAAGACTGTCTTCCAGGCCAGTGGACACGTTTAACTTACAGCCAGACTGTTTAAACCCAAAAGTAATATAATTCCCTTGAAATTGCAATTTTTCTTCCATGTTTTCTCAAGAATGAAGAAATATTTGATGCAGTAATATTTCCCCTACTGTTACTTTAGAATTTACCTTATCCTGTTTTTAAATACCCTTTTTGGGGGATAGGTAGATAGTTCATAATGTGCTTGATATTAAGGTTTTTGTGATAGGAAAAAAAAAGAGTGAAAAATTAGACTTCACAAAATTTAAAATGCCTGCATGGTAAAATACACCACCAATCAAAAAGTGAAAGAAAAAATGCTGTCAACTGATAACACAGATTCTAGAGCTAGTGGTAGAAATAACAGTATCTACCAGTAATATGGTTTCTCATATTTGTGGGTTTTAAGTACCCACAAAAGCCAATATTTTTGTTATAGTGATATCGCTGCTTTGCCACTTCTAAAATTTGAAAGAATTTTTAGCTTGAAATGAAGGTCAAGAACTCAATTACTTAGTTTATGCAAAAACATAAACCAATTTGCACTCTATTAGTCTAGACATAGACAATCCCATGCAAGTCTCAAAGTCTCAATAAGCAAACTTATCTCCTCTTGCATCATTACTCATTAAATGATTGGCATGTTACTCCACTGGGGTCTGTGTTTATGAAATGACAGATTAAAGAATCTTCTTCCCATAATTGCGACAAAGAACTTTTGATGAAAATTTTGACTAAACAAAACTTGATTCTTTAAAGGGGCTAGGCACTTTGTTAAAATTATGAATTGAACAAAGGTACATTCATTTAGAAAGCGTTCTTTTATACTGCCATAATCCTCAAGAGGAGGAAGGAAATAGTGAACAAAGGAAAGCTTTGTTTGCAAGAAGAATTCTTACCCTAGATCAAAGACTTTCTAAACCAGTGAAGTATAAATACAACAAGGTTGGGTTTTATTTGTTGTTGTTGTTTTTTAGGAGATACCAGGGCTTGAACCCAGGACTTGTACATGGGAAGCAGGTGCTCAACCACGTGAGCTACATCTGCTCTTCACAATTTTGATACTGATACAGGTAAATTCATAGCAAAATTTCCAACCATAATGATGAAACTTAAATTAACAAAGATGAACAAAAAAGCTTCCTTTGAAACAAAAGCAAGAGTTAAATTTCAAGATAATGATTGTGTTTCCTTCTAAAGGACAAATAACTGATTAAAAATGATCTGATCAACTAAGTGATAGGAGTATTTGAAGATGAAACCCAAGAAAAATATTTGAGGTTGGCTTATACTTATCTCTTTACTTCTCTTCAAACTAGTGTAGAATCAGACATAAATATGGGAGGGGTCTTTGATCAAGGTTCGCTGTAAGGGGTTTCAACTCTCCTGCACTTCTGCATTAGTCACCTGGCCCTACTGTGGCCCCCGGGGAGCTACATCCCAGGCCCTGTAGTAGATGTGTCTGGCAGGGATGGAAGGAGCCTTAGGTCCAGTCTGTCTGGTCATTTCGGGCTGGCTCCTGAGGTGCTGGAATGATGGAGGCAAGCCCAGACTCTCACCGCAACTCTGGGAAAGGCTGAGGCCGCTGGCAGGGCTAGTAGGTGAGTTAGAAAAGCCTGAATTTGCAATTATCTTGGTGGTGGGAGCAACCCAGCTCTTCCCCATCAAAGACGGGAGAGCCTAGAAACGGGGGTGCTGAGGGAGCCTGGGGCAGGCCGTCGTGTCTGGCCACCAGCTCACACTGCACTCTTGGGTTTTAGCTTCCTCTCGTCCATCCCTGGACTTATTCCTCTTCTCATTCATCTCATCTTCGCTTCTTTTCCTCTCACCTTGCTGCTTTTTTCAATTTTTTAAAAGATAGCCTGTATCAGTTCATCTCAGCTAGTGTGTTCTTAGGACTTTTTTATTTTAAAGTTGAACCTGGGCCTCATACATGTGAAGCCCACTTTCAACCATCAAGCTACACGCGCTGCTCTTCTGACTTATCCCTGCTCCTTAAGGGCTTTCCCTGCTGTGCTGAAGCAGGCAGTGTAATGATGAAGAGAGTACAGTTCTTGACCTGAGCTCTCTGCTCAGACTCGGCTCTACCGCTTCCTTCTTGAGCGAGTCATTTAATCTCTCTGTGCTTCGATGCCCCAATCTCTAAAATGGAGGATAACAACATCACTTTTCTCATAAGGCTGTAGTGAGTATTGAATGAAATAAAATGCGCCTAGCACTGGAGCTGACTCAATACATGTTCCATGCGTCATTGCTGGTTTGCTTTGAGGAGGTCAAAATTGTTTGATTTTCTCCTGAATCCTGAAGGAGATGACTTCAGAAGTGTGTTCTGTGATTTCTGGAAGTTGTTACTTGTGTCTCTTATGCTACTGTACATAGAGAATTTATAAAAACGTAGTCATCTAGTAATGTGACGATGACACAGAATAAAGAACCTATTTTATTATTCAATGTTTTAAGCCATATACGGGTTTAAGATTAAAATTCTATGCAAGGAAATGCTAATAATAAAAATTAATTCATAGAAAGGGAAGAGTTAATGAACCTAAATACATGCAATAATTTAGCAGATATATTCTGCGCTTCAGAAACCAATTATAAGCTATTTCTATGCCTTGTAGACATGGCCCAGGTGTTCACATCAAATCAATAATGAGAAAATATCATTTAGGGCCCATACATCTCTCCCACAAGATCTCTGATAGTACCAACTTCAAGAAGAATAACAGCCTACAATTTTGCAGCTGAACACTCTCCTCAAAATATGTCTGAGTGAGTGCATTCAATGACATCTCTAGCAAATAAACAGCTAAAAAAAATGTGTTCTGTGAATGGCATGCCTCTTAAAGACTGCAGATGAACCCAATTAAAACATCAGCTGTAAAGCATTTGCTATGCACCTTGACAGGAAATGCAGAACTGAATAATAATTGTCCAATTTGGCAGGTATGGTTATTAAAAAAATTCTCTAGGGCTTCGGGAATCAGAAGAGCTAGTGAATAAGACAATCTAGCCTCCAGGGTATCAACAAATATATTACAGAGATCTGGCAATGTTTAAGAATTAAAAAGCCTTTTCTGATTCTTTGGAACTCAACTCAATCCATTCTCAGAGAGCTTGTTTACTAAAATTATACCAGGCAAAATGGAAGGAACCCACTTAGATTACTGGAAGGCAATTATCTCTTCACACAGAAAGAAATTCATCTGTGACACCTATGAAGCATATCAAGAGAATGTACTAATGTACAAAATGTTGAAGGGGTAGAGCTTAGTATAAAACACATAGCTTGAATGAACTAACAGGAAGTAGGGGTGTGGGAGAAAGTGGTATATAAATATTTGTATTTAAAACTGAAAAGTAATTGACAAGCGCAAAGGTTACATTTTGGCAGATTAGCTTATTTTAATAACAGTCCATGGCAGCACCATCAGAGGGAGGCAGAGGAGTGACTCTTTGAATGTGCAGTGGATCATCTGTTGATCTTCAGTAATCAAAGAGGGAAAAATGGTGGGTCCTAAGGAATAAGACCTAAGTCATTTCCAAGAAAATTGATGGATGGAAAGGAGATTTGCAGTTTTGATTTGAGGTTGATTTTGAATCTTTATGTCAGACCCAAACATATGTAGATTGAGAACAGGCATTCATCTGTATGGTAGTTTTAAGGGACACAGAAAAGACCTTTATTCCAAAAATTCACAAATACAGTGTACAGCCTCACATTTTTGCTTGGACACCACTGATTTTCTACCAATTAAAGATTCATCAAAGTTCCCAAGTAGTCTCATTTCCAACATTGTACTCTTCTTAAGAGTGCAGATCAACTCTCTGCTTGTCCTGCATTTATACTTAATACCTTTGTAATGGGAACTTAAATCCAGCAGATTAGACCTTGAGGGAAGAATATACATTGTGAGGAGGGGTTGTGGAAAATATAAGAGAATAGGATGTAAACATGACACTGAAACAGATGAGTGGGTTTCAAAAATAAGTTGCCACTACTTACATCTTCTTCTATGCTCAGTTCTACAAATTTAGAGTTTGAGATTCTAACCCCAGGCAGGAATGGATGATACAAATCTTTTAGACAATTCCCTCCCTTCCGTTTACCGTTACTATTATAATGTAGTGTTAGTTTATTTAGGTGACTGACACAAAATGCCGTAACTAATGCTTGGTAGAATCCAAATGGGGTGCAAGTCTCTTAATCCCTGTCTGGGGCTTTCTCCCTAACACTCTTCTGTCCTTAAAAGTTAATATGTTTAAAAAAATAATAAAGAGAAAAAATAAATAAAAATAAAAAAGTTAATATGTCAGTTCCCTATCCTGACCAGAATTTTATATTAGTCATTTCTCTAGTTATCGTTCTGGGGTGTTGGATTCTCTGCCAAGCCACTGTGATCATTTGTGAAAATAGCATCAAAAATATAAAATCCAGAATCTATAGAACCTGCAGGGATAGAAATTCCACCCAGTTCTCAAGCTTGCTTTCTCACTCACTGGGGACATTTTTAGTTTTCTTTGCTCTGCAGTCTGCCAAGTATCCACAGCACCTAACCACAAATATAAAAGGCAATTCAGTCTAATCAGATGCCAACAACATTCCCAGGCAGCCTTGGAGCCATCACAACACTCTTCAAGTTCAGGGTCGTGCCTTTTGGAAAACAGCATGAAAGATTCAAAACCTTCACATACTCTCAGTGTGCCTCATTCTTAAAAACTTACAAAAGAGATGTAGCAAAGAGCACCCAACGAAGGAGTTTTTAAAAATCAGAGACAAATTATTTAGTTCTTCAACCCTACCATTAGTTATCTAAAGAAGAGATTTCCTATTTATTTGAGAAATTTCCCCATCTATTTCAAAATTTCCTACAGCATTTACTACTTCTGTTTTTATTTTTTTCCATCTTCATTTCCTCCTCTTGTTGCATTAATTCCACAAACATTTATTCAGAAACTGGAATATGTGTGGAAAACAAGAGATTAATAGAATATATTTTTGCCTTGTGGTAACTCGCTATCTATAGAAGGAAGTAAGGCATGTAAATAGAGGATTAAAACACAACATGATAAACCCCAGAGCAATGTGGAAGTTCAGTGTGGGAACAGTTATTACCTGCCTGCAGAGACTTAGAAGCTGTGCTGAGATGGTGGTTTTGACGTGGATTTTGAAGGAATCTCGTTCTTGCTGAAATGCATATCTACTCCATCTAGTATCTCTATTATACTGATGGTGATCGCCTTTTAGGTGCTTGCCCAACATATAGTCTTGTTTCAGGGAAGCCATTCCACCCATTCTCTGGAAGGAATAGCAGGCCACTGCCCTCTGCCCTCCCCGCCTCCCCCATTCGAATAACAGACACTTATCCTCACTGGGCCGGTTAACTAGGGAGATGGAGAGACAATAATCGAGAAGGAGGAAACTGAGCTGGAGGGCCACCAGGCCTTCCACCATTTGCAGACAGCCACGAAAAGAGGGTGATGGACAAGTCTGTAAAAGAGACAAATGAGGTTCCCACGGAATTACTAGCAAAGTACGAGCTGGGAGCAAATTGCTTACATCACCTCATTTAATTTTCACAATAACTTGTAGAGTGGGTATTATTCTCATTTTGAGGTACTGTCTTCGTTTTACATGATGGAGGTGGAGCTCAGTGCAGGTGATTTGCCTAAGGTCAGTAACTAGAAAGCAGAGCTAAGATTCAAACCCAGGTTTTCTCATTTGGAAGCTGTGTCCTGGCTCACCAATGCACTGGTGGCCCTTCCCAAAGCACCCAGCTTTGCTACCTTAACTTCCCAATGGCACAGGCCCACTGGGACTAAAGGAAAGAATCCCAGGGAAGTGGACTTGGCCCAGTGGTTAGGGCATCCATCTTCCAAATGGGAGGTCCGTGGTTCAAACCCTGGGCCTGCTTGACCCGCGTGGAGCTGGCCCATGCGCAGTGCTGATGCGCACAAGGAGTGCTGTGCCATGCAGGGGTGTCCCCTGTGTAGGGGAGCCCCACACGCAAGGAGTGTGCCCCGTAAGGAGAGCCACCCAGCGAGAAAGAAAGTGCAGCTGGCCTAAGAATGGTGCCGCTCACACACAGAGCTGACACAACAATGTGACGCAACAAAAAGAAACACAGATTCCCGTGCCGCTGACACCAACAGAAGTGGACAAAGACAAAGACGCAGCAAATAGACACAGAAAACAGACAACCAGGGCAGGGCGGTTGGGGGGGTAGGGGAGAGAAAGAAATAAATAAATCTTTAAAAAAAAAAAAAAAAAGAATCCCAGAGTCTCAAATGGAAAATAACTCAAAGGGTGCCTGTTACTATCTGTTTGAGTAAAAAGGGAGCACAATCATATAACAGCATTTTGGAATGAAATAGTGACATAGGGTTACCATAGGGGGCATCTGGTTACTGTGGAATCAGTGGTCACAGTTGCATTTTATTTTCCAAGTTTCCTGTGATGAAATTGTCCACACTCACAAAAAATAAAAAAGACTTTTTTTGGTTTTGTTGTTTAAAATCAAAGTGTTTTAAAAAGGAGTTATTCTTTTCTAGAAGTAGGCACCAAATCTAATGATTTCTCAATTTCTGAGGCATCACTACAGTTCTATCAATATGGACAGAAGAGAAGCACAAATGATATAAAATGAAATTAGACATTTGAGATAAGGAGAACCAAGGGAAAGTCCTCACATGTCCTCTCCCTGCCCAGGCTGTGGTCCCCAGGACCGAGGACAGTCTAGGGAAGGAGGGAGGGGCAGGCTTTGTGCTGGGCCTGGAGGAAAGGGAAATCCCTGAGAGCAGTGCCCCTGCTCCCTGCCTCCTCCACTTTATGCTGGGGCCCAAGACGCTGCCCACCCACCCCCAAACACCTGCCTGCTCACTCAGCAGCCTTATCACCCCTGTGCCCTTCTGGACGCCCTGCATGAGGCCATGGAATTCCCAGAGATGCCTCTTGTGGGTGGACATATGTGCTGACTCTGTTATTGACTGCCAGTAAACACGGAAAACGGTGGCAGGTCCAGCCAGCATGACTTGCATGAGCGTCATGACCTTTTTTACCTGCTCCAACCTATCTCCGTCTGATCATGGAAGTCTCTGAGCCTTAACCACAGCTTTAACCCCCTCCAGAATTAACAGCCAACAATTCCAGTTTCCAAGTGCAGAGCTGAGGTTCGAGTTACTTATGTTTTCCTGGGAGAGAAGGGCCCTGTGCCAAGAGGGAGGTTTCAGTCTAGGGGTGGATCCCAGGTGGGTCAGAGGCGACGATAACGACAACAATTACAGTTTACCTATATTAAGGCTTCCTATGGGGCAGATATTGTGCTAGGAGCTTTATGTCTTCTCATTCCTAGTCACGTTAGTTATAGGGCACTTTTTTATTATGTATTTTGAGGCTTAGGTTGATTAATAAGTGACAGAAATGGATTCGAACACAGCACACAAATATTTTTGCCTTAGAGGAAATTGGTCATCAACTCTTTCAGGTGGAAAGGGTGAGAAAGAAATTGTTGGTAAAACCTGACAAATTTCTGGTAAGTCAATATTTCCCGCATTCTAGCTTAACTGACTTAAATGAGGGGAAAGGACAGTAGGAAATGTCCTGCCCGGAATGGAGATCTTGTCGAGAATTCTGGACTCAACAGGGCAAGTCTGCCTCCCGGCTCTAAAGCGTGTGTTTCTCAAGTTAGGCCCAAACATAGCGCTGCTGTAGCAGCAGGCCATCCTTTCCTTGTTGTGTTTAGGGACTGTTATGCTCCCTTCTTTTTCCCCACTGGGCTTCCTCTGGATGGGAAAAGCTGGCAGCACATCATGCTAGCTAAACTTTTCCAGAGAGTTCAGCATTTTAGGGCAAGCAAAATCCAAGATTTTTCTGGCCAGGAACTTCACAGCTGACTTTGAGATTAGCATGTTTTTGTGAGGAAACTTAATCCACATGGTTCTAGTTCTTCAGAGGTTGCTCATCAATTGAAGCTTTTAGGAAGAGCAAACAGAAAGCCAACCCACAGAGTCGATTGGTGAGGAATTATTTTTAAAGTTTTCTCTCACAATAGGGAATCCAGAACTGCCAAGAAAGAAAAAAAAAAAAAAAACGACTTAAAGATTCCAGGTCACCTTTAACCAAATTAAAGAAAAATGTTGGGTTTTGGGTTCTGTCTGCAACATTTCTTGCTGTAGTTTTATTTTATTCCGGCTATCAGAAGACAGCTTTGGTTTGCCCTTTTCTTACTTTCTTTTTAGGTTTAGAGGAGCTCCCATTCATAGAGTGCCAACTAGTCCCAAGCACATTTTAAAAAATAACTTTATTTTGTGTATTGTTAAGGCAATACATAATAATTGGAAAAACACCTGAAAATTGCAGAAAAAAGAAAAACAAATCCCACCATCAAGGGCTAGGGATAACCATTGAATATCTGTTTTTATCACTAGTTTCTTTCAAAAAACTATTATATTCTCATATTTGTTCAAATGTCAACTTTACCACAAAGGTTCAGCCTGTAAATTCCTTCAAAAAGATCTTTTAGGGGAAAGCAGATGTGGCTCAACTGAGACAGCACCTGCCTACCATATGGAGGATCCAGGGTTCTCTACCCAGGGCCTCCTGACCTGTGTGATGAGCTGGCCCACGCGCAGTGCTGTCATGTGCAAGGAGTGCTGTGCCGCACAGGGGCACCCCGGCATAGGGGAGCCCCACGTGCAAGGAGTGCACCCGGCAAGGAGAGCCGCCCCACGTGAAAAAAGGCGCAGCCTGCCAGGAGTGGAGCTGCACACACAAAGACCTGACGCAGCAAGATAAGCAACAAAAAAAAAGAGATGCAGTTTCCCAGTGCTGCCTGATAAGACAAGCAGAAGCAGGAGGACACACAGGGAATGGACACAGAGAGCAGACAACGGAGGGGAAGGGGAGAGAAATAAATAAAAAATAAATCTAAAAAAACCAAGATCTTCTAGGTAGAAACACAAGAAAAATCAGCATATATATGTTGGAAAAGAAAAATGAGTGAGTCATTTTTACATATATCAACTATTTTAAGTGCTTTACCATCAGTGGTTAGCAACAACTGTGTGGCATAAAAGATTTTCACCATCATGCCCATCTCATTCAAAGCATTGTGTTTTAAAGGTAGTAAATAAAGGTGTTTTTATTTACATATATATAAAAAGTGACATTGAAGAGCTGCTACAACCCTTTGTGTACCTCTAGCATCTGCTTCCTTGCTACAAGACCTGCTTTTGAATGATATTTACAAGAATTAATTTACAAGAGAGATGCCTTCCTTGCAATCTTACTCCAGAATTATTTTTTTACCACAGTCCTGGCACTCACTCTACCAATGATTGCACTCACGATTTCTATAAATGGATTGTTCTATAAAACATTATTTTATTTTAAATGTAATTGAATCCTAAAAATACATCTTCATCAGAATATCCTTGTTCCATGACTCACAAGAAATAGTTCCCCATGTGTTTCATTACTTAAGCAGAATCTAGAAAATTCCCTCATTTATTATAATATAATGTAGCAAATTTCCCAATATGTGTGTGTATTCTAATATTTGTACCTTCAAATCTTTGACAATGTTTCTTCACTTGCTTTACACCAGTATCTTCTGTCAAATAAATGCATTTTAGTGTGTTGCTTGTTTTCTAATTAAAATTTGAGCTAGTTATCCTATGCCAGTATAAACAATCTTTTTCCCCAATGGCATATGATTTTTTATCTCTGCCTATTAAAAC
This sequence comes from Dasypus novemcinctus, assembly GCF_030445035.2. NCBI lineage: Eukaryota > Metazoa > Chordata > Mammalia > Cingulata > Dasypodidae > Dasypus > Dasypus novemcinctus. Next base: position 23,775,087 of record NC_080697.1, on the reverse strand, counting down.
AAAAACCTCAAAAAAGGATGTTAAATATTTAACAGCATGCTTAGTAAAGTTTTGTGATATTCCTGGTCGAAGATTGCATGATGTTAAATATCACCGAGAAATTGTAGAGGTTTGTCTTTATATCTGGATTAACATAAAGTTTTAAAATACCGTGCAATTGATGATAGCTTCATATTTAGTCATCTAATAATGAAGGCATAATAAACAACAGGGCTAAAGTTCATTAATGATAGTTTAGGTAAATTCATATTTCAAAGAGTCTTTTTGAGAGTCAGTGAATTCACTTGTTCTGTTATCTTTTTTCTTTTAATTTATTGAAATATATCACTCATACGTAAACATACATAAACAATAAATGTATAATAGTTGTGAACTTACAAAACATATATATATCACATCAAAAAAACATATATAATATCTCACCCTACCACCAATAACTTGCATTGTTTTTAAACATTTTTAACTAATGATTAAAGAGCATTGTCAAAATATTACTACTAAACAAAGTATTTTTCCCCTAACCAATCCGATTATTATCTTTATGTCATTTATATATGACATACATAAGCAATTAAGTGTATAGTAAAAGTTGTGAACTTACAAAGCAAACGTGTAAAATCATACAGGGGTCCCACACATTAACCCTCCACCAACACCTTGCATTGTCATGAAACGTTTGTTACAAACTATGGAAGAACACTGACAAAATCTTACTACTAATCATAGTTCTTATCTTACATTTGGTGTGTTTTTCCCCAAATTCACCCTATTATTATTTTTAAAATATGTATTTTTTATAACAGAAGTTGTAAATATAAAACAATCATACACATGTGCAGAACTCACAAACAACACCCCTCCATCAACACACCACAAAGTAGTGTGTCATTTGCTACAGATAAAATAATATAATCTGATTATTGCCATGTTCATAGTGTACATTTGGCTCACATTTTCCATACTGCCTCAGTATCAACATAGTACATCTTTTGCATAGATGCAAGAATATTATATTATTACTATTAACCACAGTCCATAGGTCACTCCACCTGTATTTTTCCCATGCTTCTCCACATTCCCAACACCCTGAAGTAGTGAAATATATTTGTTCCAGCTAACAAAGGACATTCTTGCATCTATACAATTCTCACCCACCTCTTGGTTTACTGTACTATTCAATTCTTAGATTATTCTCAAGCATTCTGTCAATTGGCATTTACATAACTAGACTACCATTTTCAGTCACATCCCCATTTATAAACTAGCTGTTACTCACTGTGTGTTACCAACCACTCCATACATTTCCACAATTTTACAGTAAAGCTAATTAAAACTTCTACATACATTAAACATCAGTAGGCCACTCAATCCTTCTCTTATCTCCTTTAAGAATCCACTACCTACCACCAGTTGTTGAAGATACTTTCCAATAATTTCTTCTAGAAGTTTTATGGTTCTTGCTCTTATTTTTAGTTTTTGATCCATTTTGAGTTAATTTTTGGATAAGGTGTGAGATAGGGGTCCTCTTTCCTTCTTTCAGCTGTGGATGTCCAATTGTTTCAGCACCATTTGTTGAATGGATTGTTCTGACTGAGTTCTGTGAGTTTGACAGGCTAGTCAAAAATCACTTGACCATACCTGTGAGGGTCTGTTTCTGAACCATAAATTTGGCTCCATTGGTCTGTTGTGTCTGTCTTTAGGCCAGTACGATACTGTTTTTATTAGTATAGGTAGATATTATGATTTAAAGTCTGGAAAGGAGGGCTCACTTTTCCTTTTTATGATGTTTCTGGCTATTCAGGACTCATTACCCTTCCAAATAAATTTAATGATTGTGTTTTCAATTTTTTCTTTAATGCTGGTAGAATTTTTATCGGGATTGCATTAAATCTGTATATCAATTTGAGTAGAATTGACATTCTGATGATATTTAGTCTTCCAATACATGAACATGGAATGTTCTTCCAGTTATTTAGGGCTTTTTAAATTTGTTTTAACATTGAGTTGCAGTTTTCTGAATACAAGTGCTTTATATCATTGGTTAAGTTATTTGAGTTTTATCTGTCATATTTTATTTTCACCATTCTTTTGACACTTTTAATTACTTTTATTGATATAATCTTCATTTCTAGACTCTCTTCCAGGCCCCTCTCTCCTGTCTTTTCTTTTCAGGCTCTAGCATACCCTTCAGTATTTCCTGAAATTTTGGTCTCTTGCTTAGAAATTCTCTCACTTTCTGTTTATCTGTGAATATTCTAATTTCACCCTCATTTTTGAAGGACAGTCTTGCTGGATATAAGATTCTTGGCTGGAAATTTTTCTTTTGTAGTATCTTAAATATATCAGAACACTGTCTTCTTCCCTCCTTGGTTTCTGGTGAGAAATCAGCACTTAATCTTATTGAGTATCCCTTATACGGTATGCATTGCTTTCCTCTTGCTGCTCTCTTAATTCTCTCTTTGTCTTTCGCCTTTGACATTCTGATGAGTATGTGTCTCAGAGTAGGTCTATTTGGATTTCTTCGGATGGGAGTATGTTGTGCTTCTTGGACAGCAATGTCTATATCCTTCAATAGGGTTGGGAAATTTTCTACCATTATTTCTTTAAATATTCTTTCTGCTCCTTTTCCCTCCTCTTCTCCTCCTGGGACACCCATGACATGTATGTTTGCATGTCTTTTGCTGCCATTTAGTTCCCCGAAACCTTGTTCAATTTTTTCCATTCTTTTCTTTATCTGTTCTTTTGTATGTTCACTTTAAGAGGCCATTTCTTCAAGCTCACCAATCCTTTCTTCTGCCTCCTCAAATCTGCTACTATATGATTCCAATGCTTTTTAATTTCATTGATTGCACCTTTCATTCCCATAAGATCTGCTATTTTTCCATGTATGCTTTCAAATTCTTCTTTGTGCTCATCCAATGTCTTCTTTTTTTTTAAAGATATATTTATTTTATTTTTTATTCCCCCACCACCCCAGTTGTCTGTTTTCTGTGTCTATTTGCTGCATGTTCTTCTTTCTCCACTTCTGTTGTTGTCAGCAGCACGGGAATCTGTGTTTCTTTTTTGTTGCATCATCTTGTTTTGTCGGCTCTCTGTGTGTGTGCAGCACCATTCTTGGGCAGGCTGCACTTTCTTTCGTGCTGGGCGGCTCTCCTTTCAGGGCACACTCCTTGTGCGTGGGGCTCCCCTATGCGGGGACACCCCTGCATGGCACAGCACTCCTTGCGCGCACCAGCACTGCACCTGGGCCAACTCCACAAGGGTCAAGGAGGCCCAGGGTTTGAACCATGGACCTCCCATGTGGTAGATGGATGCCCTAACCACTGGGCCAAGTCCACTTCCCCCAATGTCTTCTTAATATCCTTAATCTCTTTAGCCATCTCATTGAATTTATTCAGGAGATTTGTTTGAACATCTATGATTAGTTGTCTCAACTCCTTTATGTCATCTGGAGTCTTATCTTGTTCCTTTAACTGGGCCATAGCTTCCTGTTTCTTGGTGTGGATTGTAATTTTTGGTTGGTGTCTTTGCATCTGGTTTACTAGATTATTTTTTCTGGGTGCAGTTTTTCTCTTTAGTTTAGGGCTTCGTATCATTTCTCCCTTGCTGGTTATGTAGTAGGAGGCAAGCATGTAGTTAGTGCTGTAAGATGTGGAGGCTCAAGCTGCTCTCATTGCACCAGGGACCAATGAAGCTTCTTCCAACTTTTCCTTTGCCAGAGGTGGTGACAGAGTCACAGCTACATGGAATAGTCCACGTGTAGGCCTAGACTATAATTGCCCTGATGAAGCTTCACATCCCTTTCTCCCCTGTCTGGGGCAGGGATGGAGCTACAGATATGGGCAGCAATCTACACAGTGCAGGTACAAGATGACCACAGTTGACCTGGTAGACTTCTGATTTTCAGTCTATGCCAGCCAAAGTTCCCTGCAGTTACCTATATAGGCTGGTACAGGGCTCCTCAGCCTCTTCCCTGCCAGAGGTGGGACTGTAGCCTCGGTGGGCTGCAGGCTGATCTGCATGAAAGGAACTGTCAGCCCAGCTTCCCCTCAGGCTGTGGGAGGAGTCAGAATGGTGGCTACTGGCCTCTTTTTGACTTGGGCTGGTTCTCATCCCAGGTGTTCCCAGAGTAATCTATTAGCCAGCCAAGTCTCCCAATCAGTAGCCAAAATCGGCAGCCAACTGTCTCCTCCTCCCCTGTTTCTGGGAATGGAACTTCCAATTCCCATCACAGAACAGCTGCTGGGCAGCTCGTGCCACCAGAGTAGGACAATCGCCGGCCTCCACGGCTTGGCCAGTAATTTCCCGGAGAGGCTGGTGCAGGTCCCCGCAGCTTCCTCCCTGCTGGAGGTGGCACTGGGGCCTAGGCTAGACCTGCAATATGATCTGGATGGGAAGAAGCTGGTCCCCACCAGCACTGGGATTTTCAGTCCACCCCACTACCCCTTGTGCCAGGTACAGAGTTAAGATGGCAGCTCCCAGCCTTTCTCTGACCTGGACAGGCTCAAACCTTAGCAGTTCTCGGGATCATACTATAGCCCACTGAATTTTCTCATCATAGTTGAAATTGGTGCCCAACCATCTCTTCCTCCTCAGTTTGGGGGTAGTGGAGCTTTCAGTTTCAGCCACAGAACAGTTCCCGAGGCGGCTTGTGCCTCCAGTGGAAGATGGGCACCGGCCTCCGTGGTGTGGAGCCTCTACTTATGAATCTTCTCAGCAGATGGGCAATCTTCTCCTTCCATTCCTTCAAGGATGTTGCAGGATGCTCTTCTGGCCTCCTGGAACCCCCAAACAGGTGCTTCAGCTAGCTCCAGAGAGCTCTGGGTGTTTGCTAACTGCCCTGTAGCAGGAGCTGACTCTAGGAGCCCCTTACTCCGCTGCCATCTTGCTGGTTCTTGTTCTGTTATCTTTTAAAAGTACCTAACCAGGAATAAGAGGAGGTCATTTCTGCCATTTTCTTGTTTTCCATTCATGCTAACATTACTAGTATTGTTTAGAATTGACATTTTCTTTGTAGAAACCTTAAAACTCATTTTGATACTAGCTCACATAAGGCTGAATGTTGTAGCCATATGTCCTAACATGCATAAACTGCAATATGTTGCCAAAAGCTAGAAATGAATGATTTAGTGAAGGTGCCTCCACCATACCTGTGCCACAGAACTTCCACTTTCCCTCATTTATAAGAATGGCAATGACTGGCATACAGCACAAATTAGAGCACTGATGTTGATATACATTAACTATTAATAAATAATTTTTTCTAAAGATTTGTAATAGGTTTACTTTTTTATTAAATAATTCTTTTGTGTATTTTAAAGATACTTAGATTACATAAATGTTACATTAAAAATGTAATGGATTCCCATATGCCCACTCCCTACCCCTCTCACACTATTCCACGTTAACAACATCCTTCATTAGTGTGGTACATTCATTACAATTTATGAACACATATTGGAGTATTGCCACTAAGTGTGGATTACAGTTTGCATTATAGTTTAAACTCTCTCCCGCACAATTTTGTAAGTTATGTCAAGATATTTAATGGCCTATATCTGTCATTGCAACATCATTCAGAACAATTCCAGTGTCCCAAAAATGTCCTCATATTATACCTATTTTTCCTACTCCCTCTCCTCAGAACCGCCATTGGCCACACCTCTATATCAGTGATAAAAGTTCTTCCATTGCTAGAATAAGAATAAGTCTATAGTAGAATAACAGTATATCTACTCTTGCTTGCAGTTGCAGACTCTCTGTTCCTTGGGATGGTTATTGTCCATCTTCATTTCCTTGTTCCTTGTCCTGGGTGAGTCCAATGAACTGGAGAACAGGCTTTGCAACACTGTTGAGATTCAGGGTTCAATTGGCATTTAGAAAGACCAAAGATTTAAGTCTCTTGGACATAAATCTATCAACTCTAGTACTAACTATAGGATCAAATAGAAGGGGTAGAAGAGCGATGTGTAGGGAAATGTAGGGAAACCACAACTGAGTCCAGCTTTGTCACACTGGAGAGTATAAATTTCAAAGCAGGCCCACTGGAAGAGCACCAAACTCCTGAGCTGTCAGCCCTACCTATAGTGTCTGGATGTCTCCAGGGCCTTCTGGAGCCCTGCTATTTGAGGCAATATTTATTGTGGCAGTCAATGAGATCCTGCTGAGACGTGCATAAACATAACCTCTGGATTGACCTCCCAATTCATTTTGAAGTCTCTGAGCCATAGAAATTCATTTGTCTTTATCCTTTTCCCCTTTGGGTCAAGGTCTTTCTCCAGTTACCTTGCTAGTTGGTGTTTGGTAGTAATCCCTCAGTGCCAGGGAGACTCATCCCCAAGAGTCATGTCCCTTGCTAACCTGGGGAGGGGGGAAGGTAATGCATTTTTATGCTGAGTTTGACTGAGAGAGAAGCCACATTTGAGCAATAAGGAGGCTCTCAGGAGGTAACTCTTAGGCAACCTATATTAATAGGTTAAGTTTCAATTTCAAAAGAAAAGATCCTTAAGTACAGTCATCAGTATCAAGGGCCCATCAATGGTCTATCCTGCTTCACTAGTCACTGCCCCTGTACTCAGGGGATTCTTGCTCTCCCATTAGAGAATGTGGCAGAACTCCCAGGATGGGATTTGGATATTCTTTTGGTTATTATGGGGATTTCCACGCTGCGACAATGCCCCACGAACACTTGAACACATTTATTTGCCTTGTAGGTATGCCCCAGGTGAACCTCCTCCCATGCATCCCCCATCACTGATACCCCACGCCAGTGATCCTCCCCTGCTACAGTTGTAATCTTTCTGTGATCCAAAACTTCCTCAAAGATGAAGCCAACAAAATAACCAAATAAAATAAATAAGAAAATGAAATAATAATGATAATTTAAAAACTAACAAATAAAAATTTAAATATTTGAAATAATATAAAATAAGTAAAATTTTGGTATGTCTTTCATCACTGTATGCTTGTATGTACAGTGACATTTTCTTCCACTTATTCCCCCAGTGTCTTATTTTTTTCATTTTTTCTTCAAGTCACATACAGAATATAGGGGATTCCTGTACACCCAGCATCCTCCCCCTTTTTCTCCTTTCCCCTTTTAATAATATTTTACACGTGGATGGTACATTGGATACAATTGATGTACAAATACTGAAGCATTATTACTAACCATGGTCAATGATTTACATTATGCATTTTGGATGATATACTTCTATAAATTTTCATGAAATTTAACATGACCTATATCTATCATTGAAAGACCATTACAAGACCATTGCAAGACCACAATTCCAGATGCCCCAAAAATGCCCCATGTTCCATCTATTTTATTCCTCCCTCCTCCTCCCCTCAGGATTCACAGAAACCACCAAGCTTCACTCCATTAAGAGCAAGATTCATAATTACTTGCAACAACATTGAGGGCTTGACATACTGACCTGTCCTCCCCTATTAGACACTGTCAATGCTCTTGAGAGACCCCACCCATCTATTTGAGAACATAGCAGAACTCCCCAGAATGGGAGTCCAACACCTTTCTACTCATTGTGTAGGTCTCCACCACTGATACAATATACTGTGACAGGCTGAACATTCACATACTCCCTAGAAGTCTGCCCTAGGTATGCCCTGTCCGACATGGACCCCACATTCAACACCCTAAACCAGTAACTCTCTCCTGCCGTATTTGCCAAAAAACCATACCCAATTGTAGTTTCAACCACATACCCACAAATCCCCAGAGTTCATCTACTCCCTCCCCTGACCCTCCCCCGAGATCCATGGACAACACAAATCCCCCCTACCCCCGTCACAGGCCAGCATTGCCTACCCCAGTAGCATCATTGCACCACTGTCATGCCCATCCACTGCAGAACTACAAATTTCCACCTTAACATAGATTTTGCCCATATGGGCATTGGCTCACAACTCTCTATTACCTTTCTGTCTCCTTAAACCTATCTTCCAGACTCTAGTTCTGTGGGTTTGCTCAGTTTGCTTAATTCATATCAGTGAGGTCATGTAATATTTGTCCTTCAGTGCCTGGCTTGCTTCACTCAACATCAGGATTTCAAGATTCATCCATGTTATCCTGTATGGTAATTAACTATTCCTTCTTACAGCTGAGTAATATTCCATTGTATATATATGCCAGAGTTTGCTTATCCATTCATCTGTTAAAGGACGTTTGGGTTGTTTCCAACTTCTGGCAATAGTAATGCTACAATGAACATTGGTGTGCATATATCTGTCCCTGCTTTAAATTCTTCTGGGTATATACCTAGTAGTGGGATTGCTAGGTCATATAGTAGTATATTTAGCTTCCTGAGGAACTGCCAGACTGCCCTCCACAATGGTTGCACCACTCTGCATTCCCACCAGTAGTGGATAAAAGTTCCCTTTCCTCTACATCCTCTCCAACACTTAAGTCCTCTGTTTTTTAATAGCCACCAGTCTAGTGGGTATAAGATGTTATCACATTACAATTTTAATTTGCATTTCCTAATAGCTAGTGATGTTGAGCATCTTTTCATTTGCTTTTTAGCCACTTGTATTTCTTCTTTGGAGAAATATCTATTCAAATAACTTGCCCATTTTTAAATGGCTTGCTGGTTTTTTTATTTTTGAAGTGTAGGATTTCTTTATATATGCTGGAAATTAGGCCCCTACCAGAATATGGTTACCAAATATTTTCCCCCATTGAATAGACTACCTTTTCACTTTCTTGACAAACTCCTTTGAGGTGCAAAAGTTTTTAATTTTGAGAAGGTCCCACTGATCTATTTTTTCTCTCATTGCTCAGGCTTTGGGTATAAAGTTCATGAAACCATTTCCTAATACAAGATCATATAGATGATTACCAACGTTATCTTCTAAGATCTTTATGGTCTTGGCTCTTATATTTAGATCTTTGATCCATCTTGAATTCATTTTTGTATAAGGTGTGAGACGGTGTTCCTCTCTCATCTTTTCAACATGGATATCCAGTTCTCCAAGCACCATTTGTTGAAGAGGTCATTCTCTCCCAGTTGAGTGGGCTTGATGGCCTTGTCAATATTAATTGACTGTATATGCAATAATCTATATCATAATTCTTAATTCAGTTCCATTTGTCAGTATGTCTATCCTTGTGCCAATTACCATGCAGTTTTTTTTGTTTTTTTTTTTTATTGACTTTGTAATAATATTACATTAAAAATATATATGTGAGGTCCCATTCAACCCCACCCCCCCACCCCCCCCTCTCCCCCCCCCCCCCCAACAACACTCGTTCCCATCATCATGACATATCCATTGGATTTGGTAAGTACGTCTTTGGGCACCTCTGCACCTCATATACATTGGTTCACATCATGGCCCATACTCTCCTCTATTCCATCAAGTAGGCCCTGTGAGGATTTACAATGTCCGGTGATTACCTCTGAAGCACCATCCAGGGCAGCTCCATGTCCCGAAGACGCCTCCACCTCTCATCTCTTCCTGCCTTTCCCCATACCCTTTGTCCATTATGTCCCCTTTTCCCAATCCAATGCCACCTCTTCTATGTGGACACTGGATTGGTTGTGTCCATTGCACCTTTATGTCAAGAGGAGGCTCAGATTCCACCTGGATGCTGGATGCAATCCTCCCATTTTCAGTTGTAATCACTCTAGGCTCCATGGTGTGGTGGTTGTCCTTCTTCACCTCCATCTTAGCTGAGTGTGGTAAGTCCAATAAATCAGATTGTAGGTGCTGGAGTCTGTTGAGGCTCAGGATCTGGCTATCACATTGTCAGTCCAGAGATTCAAATCCCCTAAATATATCTTAAACCCCAACATTAACTGCACCTCCAGCACATTAGCATGGAAGTCTTATGAAGGGAGATCCCATCTGAGTCCAGATTCATCACACATAAACACCATTTCCAAAGAGGGGCCATCTGCCCTGGTAGTTAACCCCATCGGCCATGACCATAACTCCCATGGGTCTCTTTAGCCCTCAAAGGAACCAATATCTGGGGGTTGTATCTGCTTTATCTGTCTCTCTGACTCTGCTCAGTTGTGCATGAGGGCAAACCTTCTGCCAGCCTCCAGACTCTTTTTTAGAAACTCGTAGCCATATAAACTCATTTCTCCTTTCCATTTCCCCCTTACTTTAGGTCAAACAGCATTTTAAAGTCATGGTATTTTATGTAGACATGGATATTCTGCTGATCCGCATTGAACCTTCCGTATAAGGTCATTTTCCAGTTGCATCATCAGTTACCATGCAGTTTTGACCACTCTAGTTTTGTAGTTGTTTTAAAGTCAGATAGGGTGATTCCTCAAATTTTGTTTTTCCTTTTCAATATGTCTTTGGCTATTCTGTGTCCTTTGCCCTTCCAATTAATTTCGTAGTTAGCTTTTCCAATTTAGTGAAAAATGCTGTGGTAATTTCTATTGGGATTACATTAAATCTGTAAATGAGTTAGGGTAGCATAGACATCTTAATGATGTTTATTCTTCCTATCCATGAACAGAGAATATTAATCCACTTATTTGGGTCTTCTTTGATTTCCTTTAACAGTGCTATGTAGTTTTCTGTGTACTAGTCATTTACATTTTTAGTTAAATGTATTCCTAAGTATTTGATTCCTTTAGTTGCTACTGCAAATGGAATTTTTTCTTGGTTTCCTCCTCAGATTGCTCACTATCAGTGTACAGAAATGCTACTGATTTTTGCACATTGGTCTTATAACCTGCCCCTTTACTGAACTCACTTATAAGCTCTAGAATCTTTGTTGTAGACTTCTTGGGGCTTTCAACATATAGGATAATGTCATCTGCAAATAGTGAAATTTTTATCTTCCTTTCCAATTTGGATGCCTTTTATATCTTTTTCTTGCCTAAGTGTTTGAGCAAGTACTTCTAACACAATGTTAAATAAGAATGGTGAAAGTGGGCATCCTTGTCTTGTTCCAGATCTTAGAGGGAAAGCTTTTACAATTTTGTCATTGAATACGATGTTAGCTGTGGGCTTTTCATATATACTCTTTATCGTGTTGAAGAAGTTTCCTTCTATTCTTATCTTTGAAGTGTTTTTATCAGGAAAGTGTTATATTTTGTCAAATGCTTTTTCTGCATCAATAGAAATGACTGTGATTTTTAAAATTTTGATCTGTTTATGTAGTGTATTACATTGATTAATTTTCTTATATTGAACCATCTTTGCATACCAGGAATGAAACCCACTTGGTCATGGTGTATAATTCATTTGATGTGTTGTTGGATATAATTAGCAAGTATTTTGTTGAGGATTTTAGCATCTAGATTTATTAGAGAGATTGATCTGTAGTTTTCCTTTCTTGTGGCATCTTTGTGCATTTGGTATTAGGGTGATGTTGGCATCATAGAATGAGTTAGGCAATGTTCTCTCCACTTCTATTTTTTGAAAGAGTTTAAGCAGGATTGGTGTTAGTTCTTTCTGGAAGGTTTGGTAGAATTCACCTGTGAAATCATCTGGTCCTGGGCTCTTCTTAGTTGGGAGGTTTTTGATGACTTATTCTATCTTGTTACTTTTGATTGGTCTGTTGACTTCATCAGTTTCTTCTTTCATCAATGTAGGCTGCTTGTGTGTTTCTAGGAATTTGTTCATTTCCCTAAATTATCCATCCTAGTTGGCATACAATTTTCAAAGTATCCTCTTATGATACTCTTTATTTCTGTGGGGCCAGTGATGATATTCCCTTCCTCATTTCTTATTTTATGTAAGTGTATCTTCTCTCTAATTTTCTTTGTTAGTCTCACTAAAGGTTTGTCAATTTTATTAATCTTCTCAAGGAACCAGCTTTTGGTTTTATTTTTCTAGTGCTTTCTTATTTTCAGTTTCATTACACTGTTCTCTAATCTTTGTTATTTCCTTCTTTCTACTTCCTTTGGGACTACTTTGTTGTTCTTTTTTAAATTCCTCCAGGTGTGCAGTTAGGTCTTTGATTTTAGCTCTTCTTCTTATTTAATATAGGCATTTATAACTATGAGTTTCCCTCTCAGTACAGTTTTTGCAGCATCACATAGGTTTTGATATGTTGTGTTGTCATTTTCATTAGTTTCAAGGTAGTTGCTGATTTCTTTTGCAATTTCCTCCCTGACCCTCTATTTGTTTAAGAGTGTGTTGGTTAATTTCCATAACTTTGTGCCTCATCTGTTCTCTGTCCCTTACTGATTTCCAGCTTCATTGCATTGTGGTCAGAGAAATTACTTTGTATAATTTCAATCTTTCTGAATTCATTGAGAGTTGTTCTCTGGCCTAGCATGTGGTCTATTCTGGAGAATGATCCATGTGCCCTCGAGGAGAATGTATATCCCACTATATTTGGGTGTAATGTTCTCAATATGTCTATTAGGTCCAGATCCTCTAATGTATTATTCAAGACCTTTGTTTCTTTATTGATTCTCTGTCAAGATTTTCTGTCTAATTGTTGTAATGGTGTATTAAATCCTCCCACTATAATCGGAAAGGCATCTCTTTCTTCATTTAGTTCTTTCAATGTTTGTGGTGCCCTGGGAAGGTGCATAAATGTTTATGATTGTTCTATCTCCTTGATAGAGATTACCCCTTTTGTTAACATGTAGTGGCCTTCTTTGTGTCTTACAATAGTTTTGCATTTAACGTCCATTTTGTCTGATATTAGTATAGCTACTCCTGCCCTTTTTTGGTTATTGTTTGCATGTAAATTTTTTTCCAACCATCCACTTTCAGTCTCCTTGCATCCCTGGGTCTAAGGGAGTTTCTTGTAGACATTTCCTTATCTGTTCTGCCAATCTGTGACTCTTGATTGGAGACTTTAATCTATTAACATTCAATGTTATTACTGTCAAGAAATTACTTACATTAGCCATATTTTCTTTAGGTTCATGTATGCCATATATTGTTTTATTTCTCTTTTTGTTTTTTTAGTTTTTCTTACACTCTCCTCCAACTCTCTCTCCTGTTTTTCCTTTCAACCTACAGAACTCCTCTTAGTATTTCTTGAAGGGCAGGTTTCTTATTGACAAACTCTCTTAATTTCTGTTTATCTGTGAATATTTTGAACTCTCCCCCATTTTTGAATGAAGCTTTGCTGGATAGGGAATTCTTGACTGGAAGGTTTTTTGTTTTTGTTTTTGTTTTTTTTTCCTTTAGCACCTGTATTAGTCAGCCAAAGGGGTGCTGATGCAAAATACCAGAAATCTGTTGGCTTTTACAAAGGGTATTTATTTGAGGTAGAAGCTTACAGTTACCAAACCATAAAACCATGTCTAGTCAAGCCTTCTCTCTGCTCCTCTATGTGCTTACTTCCTGGATTCTAGCATTAAAACTCCAACTCTGTTCTCTGCTATGTCTTTTCTCTGTGAGTATTCACCCGCTAAAGAGGTGAGGCCTCAATGTCCTACTGACATGGTCCAATAAAAGCCTCAATCTTCATTTTAATCACATAAAAGTGAAACCTCTAAATCCAATATAACCTGGAGGGACAGACCAGGAAGGAGGGGAGGCTCAATTGGACACAGCAGAGACCCCCAGAAGAGAGACAAGCCATTTTCCTGATAGTCTTAAGCTGGCCTTATAGAGCAAGCACAGCAGCTGAGCCCAGAAGGAAACACTCCCTAGGAAGAGAAGAACCCAGGAAACCTGAATCCTTGGCAGACATTAATAGCCATCTTGCTTCAACACGTGGCAATGGACTTTGATGAGGGAAGTAACTTATGCTTTATGGTCTTGTAACTGTAAGCTTCTACCCCAAATCAATACTTTTTATAAAAGCCAACAGATTTCTGGTATTTTGCATCAATACCCCTTTTGGTTGCCTAATATAGCACCCTAACTGTGTCATACCACTGCCTCCCTGCCTTTATGGTTGCAGATGAGAAATCAGCATTTAATCTTACCAAGCATCCCTTGTACATGATGGATCTCTTTTCTCTTGCTGTTTTCAGTATTCTCTCTTTGTCCTGATGATTAGACAATTTGACATGTATATGTCTTGGGGTAGGTCTATTAGGATTTATACTGTTTGGGGTAAGCTGTGCTTTCTGGACATGTAAGTTCATGCCCCTTAATAGAGTTGGGAAATTTTCAGTCATTGTTTCCTCCAACACTCCTTCTGCCCCCTTTTCCTTCTCTTCTCCCTCTGGGATACCTATAATGCATATGTTTGTGTGTTTCTTGTTGTCACTCAAGTCTCTGTGTCCCTGCTGGATGTTTGCTATCTTTTATCTATCTATTCTATTATCTGTCTGCTTTCAGATGTACTGTCTTCCATATTGCTGATTCTTTCCTATGCTTGTTCAAATCTGCTGTTATGTGCTTCCAGTATATTTCTGATTTCTTGCATTGTTTCATTCATCAGCATCCTATCTGTTATCTTTTTTATGGTTGTTTACAATTTCTTTGGTATGTTCTCCCAGTGTCTTCTTAATATCTTTAATCTCTTCCTTCAGTTCATTAAGTTGATTCATGACATTTGTTTGGACATCTCTGATTAGTTGTTCCATGTTCTGCATCCCCTCCAGTTTTTTAGTTTGCTTATTAGACTGAGACATGTCTTCCTGTTTCTTAGTGTGGCTTGTAATTTTTTGTTGTGTCTAGGCATCTGTTTATCTTGTTGGGTGTATTTAGTTGGTTAGCTTCTCTTTCTACTCTAGGGTTATATTTTGTTGTTGTTTTTGTGTGTATGGTAAGGTTTCACTTAGACACTTCATTCCTTTTATTCTATTTCTTTGCTGTTGTCTAAATTCCCTTGGGAAAAAAATAAGAACAGAGAAAAGGAAAGAAATAAGAAGAGAAAAAGAATAATAGCAATAAAATTTTAAACAGGTAGAAGAGGAACCACAGAAGACCTAGGAAAATACATAATTGACACAGGTAAAAAATCATAAGAAGCACAGAGAAATAAGAATTTTTTGGAGCTTTTATAGAAATTTTTATTTATCAATTCATATTACCAATCAAGGGTTATTAAAATATACACTGACATTGAAAAAACAAGCACACAAAAAAATTACATACAACACACCAACAGAAACATGAAGTTTACAATTTGACTCATAATTCTTACATTTTTGATGTAGTTGTTTTTAAGTTCTCCATTATTTCACATCTTAGATTTTACTACTTTTAAAATTTCTTCTGGAATCTTGTTGCCTGTAATATGCAAGCTTATTCTTGGAAATACTTTTATTATTTATCAACAACCAGTTAAGATAACTTGAACGGCATAAATGCAGTTAAGATTTTAGCTGTTTAGGCAGTTAACACAATTTTTTGGATTACTACTCTTTTATACTACACTGAGACTTGAAGTTCAGGAGTAAGCTCTTGACTCAAAAACCAAAATTCTTTTTAACACATTGATAAAAAATTTGTACTAATTTTATTAATTTGGCTTGTTGCAGAAGCAGAGAGATTCAATAATTGTGTATGGAAGACCAGGATGCAGTAATAATTTTGGGAAGGAAAAATTTACTAATGACCAGCCAGGCTCAGGAACTCTTGTTGAAAACCCTGAGCCCCAAATAAGATTTTTGGGTACTTTTTTTTTTAGTTTTTTTTTTTTGGTCTTTATTTATTTTTAATGTTACTTTTAAAAAATATGAGGTCCCCATATACCCCCCACCTCCTTCACCCCACTCCTCCCATAACCACAACCTCCTACATCATGATGGGACAATCATTGCACTTGGTGAATACATCTCTGAGCACTGCTGCACTACATGGTCAATGGTCCACATTATAGTTTACACTCTTCCCCAGTCCACCCAGTGGGCCATGGGAGGACATACAATGTCCAGTAACTGTTCCTGCAGTACCACCCAAGACAACTCCAAGTCCTGAAAATGCCCCCACATCACATCTCTTCTTCCCTTCCCACTCCCTAATGAGAAATAAGAATTAAAAAGTGGAATAGAAAAAATGAAATGAGAAACAAAATAGAGAAAAAAATACAGTGTTAATTAAAAGGCCAGAATGATGAGAAAAGAAGAAAAGAAAAAAGGAAAAAAAAAGGGGGGGGGGGGGGAGAAAAAGGAAAAAAAAAAGAAAACAGAGAAAAAAGAGAAATTTAAAAAAAATTGAAGACCAAACAAAAAGGAGCAAATGAAAGAAAAACAATAGAAAACAGAAGATAGAAAAAGGAAGGAAAGAAAAGAAATCTATAAAAGAATAAAATAGGGAAACAAAGAAAGGGGAAATCAACAAATAAGAAACAAAACTAAACAGCAACAACTAAAAAAAACAGCAAATAAAACAACCAAGGAAAAGTAACCTTTCCTTTTAGGCTTCTAAGGAGCTTCTCAGGCTGCTGGTGTTCATCAATCAATCGCCCTGCAGGGTGCCCTCTGCAGGTGATGTACTGGGTTTCAGCAAGTAAAATAAAGGGGTGGGGGGAGGAAACATTTTTAAAAATAAATAACAGATCCCAGAGAACCTAAAACAAAAAGAATGTCTATATGTTCTCTGTCATAAGGTATCAAGTGGATAACTGGTAACCTGGTGGCTCACTCTCTGGATCACTTCTGTAAGGAGATAGGACTCAAACCAGGGGCCTCGTACATGCAAGATGGGAATCCTTCCACTGTGCTAAATTGTGTCCTTTGGTAAATTAGGCTTTAGAACACTATCTGCCCTATTTCCCCCAAGTATTTTAGACTTCTACACTTTGCTAGAGTTCTGCTAGTTAGGCACCTGTCCCCACCCCTTCTCTAACCTATTGCATCTCTCCTGGGCAGTGGGACATGATGCCCTGCCTAAGCAGATCCACCCTTCCCTCTCCCTGTTGGGCTGGGGTCCCTTCTGAGATTCAAAGGGGCTCAACTGGCCAAACTCACTCTCCACCCTTTTCCTCCCAGGGAATGCCTCCTCCTGGCCCCTTGGCAGCAGCAAGCCAGGGGCACCAAGGCTACTTGCCCTGAGGGCAGGATATATATGCCATTTCCAGCCACAGGGGCAAGCAACTCACATTTTTCCTTTGGCTTCTTTAGCTTTCCAGTACCCTCCTAGATGACTCAGAGTACCTTCCTGTTCTGTATATATCCAAAGCAGCTCCTTTAGATAGGTCCCTGCCTCCTCTCCACTTTTTTGGTAACAGGATCAGACTCTGCCTACCTACTTTGGCATCATTTTCCTGGAACTCTATAATAGATTTACTTTTAGAACAGTTTTAGATTTGCTGAAATATTAAGAAGATAGTACAGAGAGTTTCCATATACCCTGCACCTAGTTTTCCCTATTACAATTCCCATATTATACATTAATATGGTGCATTTGTTATAATTAATGAGCCACTGTTGATATATTATTAAATAACTTAATTGGTTTTTAAACTTTTAAACAAAAACTAAATAGAAATAAAGTTCTGATATTTTCTCCCTATATCCCAATGGATTTTCTTGCATATACATGATCTCTTTGGAAACCCCTGTTGATGTACTACATGCATATTACAACTCCTAAGATGTCCTGCTACTAAGACCATTTCTATCTCCTTAACCAATGGTGGAACATCGCTCATCCTGTTCACCTCCCTAACCGTCTCCTCACCTCCTTCCTGATTCCTCCCCAATGTCTTCTGGGATTTTCCATCTTTTCCTGGATATAGCAAGAAAGTGGGAGGGGACCAGCTGGGGATGAGAGCAGATCACAAAACTCTGGGCAACTCACAGAAATATACACAGGGTAGGAAAGAACACCTGCCTACCTACTTTATGGTTATCTGAGCCTGGGCCTCTGAGCCAGGGGACATTTGCTAGGGAGGTACAAACCACCCAGAGCTATTTTTGCAGATGAGGTCTCTAATTTGTGAAGCCAATCCTGGGTAGGCCACGAATTAAAGGCTAGTGGATTATTCTAAATCCTATTCAATCTGCTTAAAATTTCACCTCAAATCTCCCAAGATTCTGGGACTAAGTTGTCATTCTTAGTTTGTAACTGACTTTTTAAAGACTTTATGAGCATTTTAGTGGGGACTTGGGAAAGGCTTCATCAAGGCTGTTAGCCAGGCACTGTTTAGAACAAGATGTCTCTTTGGCCTGCTACAGAAATTCCCCCAAATAGCTTTATTTTGGGATTGTGAAAGCTTAATGAGATAGAGGGTCTGGAAGAATGACAATAGAAGTCTGCCAAATTAAATGTGTTATGAGAAACAAAACACTTCTGAGTAGCCAAAGGCACTGCACAAAATATACACTTTGCTTGCTGGCAAGCACTTAAGCCCTTTACTCAGAGATCAATTTGTTATACTTCATACATAGTTCTAACTTTAGTAGGGGTCATGGGCCTAAGTCCACTAAACTGGAAAGTGTTTACCAAGACAGTGAAGCTCTGGGACAATTATATATGTCAATCATAAAAAGAAACATCAAAATATTTGTTTTAAAAATACACGTTAGTGTTCTCTATCTTGATTACAGTGGCAGTTACATGACTGCAGGTGTTTAGCAAAACTCAAAGAACTCTACCCTAACATGTAGAATTTTACAGTACGTAAATTATACTTCAATAAACTCAGCTTTTAAAGGAAGAAGGTTAAAGGACAAAATGGATGCAGTTCATTGGACATTGGCTCTCCTCG
Organism: Dasypus novemcinctus; assembly: GCF_030445035.2. Taxonomy (NCBI): domain Eukaryota; kingdom Metazoa; phylum Chordata; class Mammalia; order Cingulata; family Dasypodidae; genus Dasypus; species Dasypus novemcinctus. The sequence goes on along the minus strand of NC_080697.1, from coordinate 23,756,522 downwards.
CTTTTCATCCCACTTGTCTAGGGATGGGCTGAAAGGTGATACGACAGAACAGGAGTGCCCTAATTACAACGGTAATAATAAATATAAATCAATCAAGAGTAAACTGAGGGAAGAGGCTGTGGCTCAATCAGATGAGCTCCCGTCTACCATATGGGAGGCCCTGGGTTGTCCCGGGTCCTCCTTGTGAAGGCAGGCTCACCTGCACTGCAGGGAGTGCTGCCCGGCCGGCAAACACCACGGAGACCGACTCAGAAGGTGATGCAACAGAAAGAGAAGGGAGACAAGTGAGGACAGAGAAGAGCCTGCAGCGAATGGACACAGAGAGCAGACAGCAAGCAAGTCACAAGGGGGGAGGGGAAATAGAATAATAAATACAGGCACAGAAAGAACATACAGCGTACGGTGAATGGACACAGAGAGCAGACAGCATGGGGGGCGGGGGGGAGACAAAGTAAAAAGAGTAAATTGAACCAGAAATATGCTATCCCTGTATGAAGAGAGAGAAGGAGAGAAAAGGGTGTTTCTGCATTGGAAGAGCCAGTGTTCAAAATATAACAAATATTCCTAATTAATTTATAAATTAAAGAAAATTTAAATTAAATTCTCAAGGGAGTCTAAGTTGAATTTGGAAATATAAGTGAAGGGGCAAGAATAGCCAAGAAAACCTTGGGGAGAAGGAGAGCAATTAAAGAAAATATGCACTAGCACACATAAAAACATAAATTAAACCTACAAAAATTAAAATAATGGATTCTGACACCAGAACAGACAAAAACAATCAAAGAAATAGAAAATCTAGAAACAGATCTAAGCATATTGAAATGATACAGGCTATGATAAAGATAGATTTCATATTAGTAGCATAAGGATGAATGTCTAAATAAACAGGTTAATCATAGTTAACTCATTTTTAAATGAGGATCTTTATTTTACTACTCATTACAATAAATTCCAATTATGAACTCTTCAACAAATTTAGGTCAATATTTTAATAATCTTGATGTGTGAAAGCCAACCCAAGGTAAAAAATTTGAAGAAAAAAAGGTAAGATTTATATGCATAAAAATTTTAAATCTCACTTTAACAAAAGTGCAATAAACAAAATTAAGAGGCAAAGTAAGAACAAGAAAATATTTATTGTATTGATAGAAAAAAGATAATATATAAAGAAAGAACTCTCACGAATCAAAAAGGAAAAGATGAAAGCTCCAAAAAAAAAAACAGACATAAGCAGACATTTCAAAATAGATTAGATACCAAAAAAATCAACGAATATGATAAAACGTCCATTTTCACTTATAACCAGAGAAACAGAAGCACAGATCCTATTCTCACTTGGCAGGTTTGAAAAGTAGAAACTATAGGTAGACAGTGCTCTTCCTAATTTTCATAAAGGTCTAAGCCCATTGGGTGGATTTTGCTGTGGTCTTGGAATAGGAAGACTGTGAAAAGTAGCATGTAGGGCTATTCTGTCCATTATGGAAGTTACTAACCACAAGTGGCAATTGAGCACTTGAAATGTGACTAGTCCAAATTGAGTTCTGATTTTTTTTTTTGCTACCAACATTTCTGGCTACCAGAAAAATTTTCTTGCATTGCTGACTTGGTTTATTTTTCTTTTGGACAGCGAGAATCTGTGGCAGTGCCTGGTGGAGGTGGGAATGCCTCAAAAGGGATCACTAGATGTCCAAGTGTGGCACAGAAGCATTAGCGGAAACTCTCAGATCAGTAGGCATCCCCATTTTCCAGGCACCAAATAATGACACTTGGAGAATCTAATGCTAAAAATATTGAATTTCTTACTAGCCTAAATGGAAAATCAGAATTAGATTTAATAGGACATGAAAAAATAAAGCATTCTTTCCAAACCTGAGACTGTAAAGAATACTTCATATCCACTCCTCTTGTATATATACAAGTTTTAATCACAGCATTGGTTTATTACAGTAGGAAATTAGTAGCAGCTTAAAACTCTAATTATAGATAAATTATTAAATAAACAATACTGCATCCATATAACCAGTACCTCAAAGTTATTTAAAACTATTTTGTAGAAGGATATTTAGTGGCATGGGATATTTAGTACAATGGGAGTTTAATCATAATATTCTAACACCTTTATTGAGATATGCATAATTTATGTACAAATAAACTGCGTAGTGTATACTTTGATAAGCTTTGACATACGTGAAACAATGGCTAAAGGATTGTGAAATTCAAAATGTCATTACCAAATATGCCCACTTCTAGAAAAAGTCTAGGAAGCCCTTTCTCTTTGTCTGTCATTTTATAGCCAATGAAATCTTAATGCACCCTCCAAGACATTGCTCTTTCTCTTAACTAATTCTCTTTAGCAAAGACTTGCTCCTTTTGCCTTCCTTTCACACCTAGATGTTATTCCTACAATAGTTTCTAAAGTTTGTACTTATTCTCTGGTTGTTTTGTTCATTTTTCCCTTATATTTTTTCCAGGTCTTAAATTATTTGGGTCCTGTAATCTTTTCCACATCTACTTCATTTCCTATAGCACAGAGCAGCACTGTTTGAACAAAGGCTTGGTTAACATTTGCAGAGTGCAAGTATTTCTTTAGAAATACTTCAAATGTATATTCTTCTAAAATGAAAATGTGAATGATCCAGATGGATTTAAGTTTATATTTGTACTTTTCCAATGAAAATACTTTCTTACATTAAGAACGTTTTAAAAAATTTACTATTGTGTTATTTAAGCTTTCTTTTGAATTATCCAATGCTCTTCTGGAGCATCACTGTTAATTTTTTTTTTTAAGTCACAAGCTGTGAGGATTGTGTAAAGCAGTAAAGCAGGGCAGATGTATAAATATGCTGACTTGTGTCACCAGTACAACTGTTGTTCTGTGACCACCAACTGCCAGTCTTGAGAGATTCTCAGAAACCAATTAGATGTCATTTAATTATGAGTGGTCTAATTCTACAAGATTGGGAGAATCTGTAAAGAGCTCAGAATCAAGAATTGTATAGATTGGTTGAATTCAATCTGGTAGTGAAGTAACTGGATTGGTTGGTCAGCGTTTCATCAGCTGTGATCTAGATATAAAGGTTAATTAGGCAAGAGTTTATCTTGAACTCTGGGACACCAGTCATGAAATGAAAACCATTTATAGGGCTTGGAGTTCCCAGATGCCACAGAGCTAGTAAATGCAGTTCCGATTAGAGGCCTGGGTCACAAGAAAAAATGTTCTAAAGGTTTATAACTTCATATCTCATAAAGTGATTAAAATCTCTGGCCAATCTGCAACTTCATCCACTGGGAACATAACTACAAATTTATCTGGACAGATTGACTCAGGTAGCTTTGAATGGCAAAGTGGGTCCTTTGTGTACAAGTGTCCTTAATTTGCTATGCAGATGATGAGGTAAATAAAATCCACAGAATTAATATTTTGTATTTGATTTTGGAGTAATCCATATAAGGATTTTGCATATTATTGACCTTTGGATTTAATTTTAAAAGTGCCCTGAGTGTATATGTTTTCTATTGCTGCCTTAACAAGTTACCACAGATTTAAGTAGCTGAAAATAACACAAATTTATTTCACAGTTTCTGTAGGTCAGAAATCTGACAGAGATCTCCCAGGGTAAAAACCAAGGCACTGGCAGATTTGTGTTCCTTACTGGAGACTCTGAGGAAGATTCTGCTTCCAGGCTCATTAGAGTTGTTGACAGAATTCAATTCCATGTTCTGGTAGGAATGAAAGCCCAGTTTCCTTGAGGGCTGAAGATCATTTTCAACTTTTAGAGACTACCTGCATTCCTTGGCTTGTGGCTGCCTGCCTCCATCTTCAAAGCCAGCAACAGTGGTGGAGTCCTTCTCATACTTCCAATCCCTCTGGCTGCCACTTCCCCCTCAACCATCCTGCCTTCTCATCTGCCAACTCTCTCCGACTCCAGCCAGAGAAACTTCTCTGTTTTTAAAGGCTCAAGTGATTCAACTGGACCTCCCTGTTTTAAGTTCCGTAGCCTTATTCACACCTGTAAAATCCCTTTTGCCCTATCTTGCAATATACTCACAGGTTCCACTGGATATCTTTGGGATCCACTATTCTGCCTAAAACATTGAGTAAATAATTTTACTGAAAGGTATAAGAATATATTATTAAACTTATAAACAGATTGGCATATTTAAAAGGAGTTAAGAATTCTCATAAATTTAACTTACAGATTTACAACTGATATTGAAATAAATGCCTAAACCAGCTTTTGTAAGTGATAGCACACAAAGGAAAATTATATTTGCACAGCAGACCTAACCCCAGGTATGCAGCTGTGGTTGTTTCTATCTCAGTCCCCCTATTTCAGCTTTAACACTAAGATGATTTTGTTCACTTTTATAAATTGAATCTGTACTGTCCTTCTATGTCAAAGGCTAACTCTTCCTAGGGCCTCCTTTGCTTCCATTTTAATCAAGATTGAGATGATTTCCCCTCATTTCCAGTAAATCACTTCTTATCGGGAAAGCAACTGGCAACTTTACATGATCATTACAAGTCTCTAGTCAATTCCGGGATAAGTCTATGGACCCTTTCCAAATATAGAGCCTCATGTTTACTGGAGGGCTAGAATTTCTAAGACATACTGTGTGCAGTTAATTTCAGGGGAAATTCAGTCATCATTGGCCAAAATCCTATGTATTTAGTTCATAGCAAGAAAGGATGACAGAAGAACAAAAGGAATTATTTGACAGTTATCATACCCATTTTAGAGATGAGAAAACTGAAACCTAGAAACTTACCCATGATTATATATCCAGTAAGTGCTGAATGTGAAAATCAAACCCAAAACTTAAACTCTTTACCCGATAGTACCTCTGGTGGGTGGAAAGATGCAGTAGGAAATTAAACTGAAAATACAGATCGAGGCTACATGTGAAGGACCTGAGTTTCATGCTTATCATCTGGGCTTTAATTCTCCAGTCTAGGGAATAAGGAGCCATCAAAAGTGTTTCAGGAAAGGACTAATAAATCATGACCAGTTCTTTTGAGGTGTTATTAGGTAAAAATGCCTAAGAAGCCTTCAATCTTTGTAGGGATGATCTTGATTTCATTTCTGTGATTACTTGAGAGAAGAGAAGATTGAGTCTATATGGAAGGAGAAAATGCTAACAGTAAAATTCCTGGGCAGAACGTGGATCCCTCTTTCAAAACTGACTAATGACAAAAAGAGCCATGCTGGCACCTGGCTCCATCAAACCTCAGGTATCTTGATAGTTGTGACATATAGTTGGTGCTTGTTTAATATTTGTTGTATGGAATTGAAATAATACTGTCATTTCAATGACCAAGGTTGGACTCCATCTTTTTCATGGTAAGATTTGAATGAAAATTTTTCTTTGTAATCCTTAGTTACCTAGAAACTTAAATTTGCCCATTCCCTGCACACATTTACTCATTAATTGAGGCTTTAGTGTAGAAGGGGGGGAAAGTAATTTACCCAAATTGCACAGTTAGCCTTCTAAAGAGTCCCTCCTATATATCTCTCTCATCTTTCAGCTTAATATTAGCTAAATATCAAGTAAATGTATATATATAAAGACATTGATAATGTTGATTTAGAGTACTGATAAGTTCTTGTTCTGGCTTTGCCACACACCAATGGTGTGGAAAGTTATTTATCCTCTCCTAGCTTAAATTTAGCTCATGTAGAAATAGGAAACTAGTATTTACTTCATAGGGTTTGGTGAGATTAAGGAATTTATATAGGTAAAAGTTTTAAAAAAATGTCTAATACCCAAGCAATAAATATTAGTTTTTATTATCTACTATTAGTTAGGTATTAAATATTAGTGCCTACAATTATACTATATCCCTCAAAGTTCTCTGTGATTTTCATACAATGCTGTTTTAGAAATTCATTTTAATAAAATGAAATGTGACATGCATTTTCAACAATAATAGAATTGTAAAGCTTTTGAAATTGTTCTGTGCTAAAAATAGTTTGCAGGATTCATTTTCTTTGAAAACACAATTAAACTGTTCTACAGAGACAATGCAGTGGACTTCAGTCATTCTTTTTTCACATGGCTAGATTTCAAAGCTGAAGGTCAAGGTGTTCAGGAACACAGATATGGTTGTCCCAACCAGAATAATTAACTCTTCAAAAGATATTTGATAGTAGATGATTGGATCATTTTCTCTTGTTACTTCCTAAATTCCCTTGACCCTCTCTCAATTCTCTCCTGTTTCCAGGCCTAAGCCATATGTCACTTTTAGTTAGCCTCCAAAATAACACCAACCAATATCAATGGCTTCCCTCTAGAATGTGACCGGCGTAGAGCATCTGTGGTATAAGCTTAGCAGTGATGATCCTCAGTAGAAAACTTTACGATTTATTGTTATATACTGTTTTACATGCAGTAATTTGATGATTATTTGTGTGTATGTTATTATTTCTCCATTTCAATGGAAGCTCCTGAAGGACAAGGGAAACACACATAAACTATTGTACTCCACAGCTTCTGGTCCATAAGAGATATTCCAAAAAGTTTAAATTTAGTTGAATGCTAAATGAAGAAGTATCTAGAGTTAATTTTTTCAGTGCCCTGAGGTACTTCTCATTCACTTTATGACCATTAAGGATATTTCCAAATTATTAGCCAAATAGTTCTAGTTACCAGAGGGCCATTGATTAAACAGGAATTGAAACTATCAGCCTTGGTGTCTTATGGATGGGAGTAGGGTATAAGGAGGAGGAGAATGAACAGTTTCAGTTAAGTTGATTCTAAAGATTCAGGCATGTTTTGAGAAGATTGTTTTCCCTGACCTTTGACTGCAAATTTTTATTGTTTTCAAATGTAAGTTTTCCCATCTCAGCTCAATGATTTAACTAAGAAGCTGATCTCTCAAACTATTTGGCTCTTGATAAAATGTTGACACAGTTCATAAAAAGGTTTCAAGGGTATTTGCTTTCTGAGTGGATAAATCATTTTTTCATAACCATCTAAAAAAGTGGATGTGAGATAATCTGCTTTCCTAAGCATCAGCTAACAAACTCAAAAACAAAAGCACAATGCTCAGTTATATTATTTGGTTTATCCATCTTTTTAATTCTCAAATCATAGAGATTTAGAACAGAGACACTGCCACCCATTCTACCTTGGAGTTCCTAGATTCCTCGGCAACCTTCAAAAGCAGTAATAGATATCACTGATATCAATGAACCATTTTAAATATTTCAAAAAACATAATGAATAAGCCCCATGAAAGTAAAACTTCCTAGAAACATTAATTCCATTATTAATACAACTGAAGGTGCCTCTGTCCCTGCTTTCTGCCAGAATTGGCCATTTGAGGTTCAGGAAATAGGAATGAAACATGCAAGAAGAAATATGATACAGTACATTTATGTTTATGACACTTTTTAACAAACTGACTAAAAGCATGGAATTCTTTGGATTGTGGGGGAAAAACCTAACAGAAACAGTACATTGACTGGTGATATGGACCTAGAAGCTAACTCCAACCACAAGTTATCTTTTTTTTTTTCCTGAAATCATTATCTTGAGCTAAACAGATGTGATTATTAGCTCTCTTACTAAAGAGGGGGGGAAAAGTCAGATTATTTAAAATACACAGGGTGTGGGGAATGGGAGGAAGAGATGAGAGGTGGAGGCGTTTTTGGGACTTGGAGTTGTCCTGGGTGGTGTTGCAAGGACAGTTACCAGACATTGTATGTCCTCCCATGGCCCACTGGATGGAACGTGGGAGAGTGTGGGCTATGATGTGGACCATGGACCATGAGGTGCAGCAGTGCTCAGAGATGTGCATCAGAGATGTATTCACCAAATGCAATGAATGTCTCATGATGATGGAGGAGCTTGTTGCTATGGGGGTAAGAGGGGGCTGAGGGGAGTGGGGGGTATATGGGGACCTCATATTTTTTAAATGTAATATTAAAAAAATAAAGACAAAAATTTTTAAATAAATAAATAAATAAAATAAAAGACATAATCCATTTGGTAGATCAAACCTTTCGAAACAATTGGTCCAAAAGGGGAAAATAAAAAAAAGGAGATTCTTGTGTAGTGGAAAGTTTGGAAACTAGTGTGCAGAAACTATGCCTGGCATAAACTCAAGAGTCAATTTATAGTTGTTGGACGAGTGGATAAATGGACCAACTTCCTCATTAGAAAGATTTTAAAAATGAAGTCCTGAAAGTTAACCCGCCCATAGTCACACAATTTGCAAAAGGTAGAACAAGTATCAAAACCAGGCCCTTGTCTCCAACAAAACAGAGTGGACGGCCTATAAAGAAACCACTGCCTAAGGTGGAAAAGAAGAGACTTAACTTTAATTTAATTTAGCCTACTACAGAAGCACAATCTCATCAGCCTACTGTTTTCTTTAATAACAGAATAGCAAATATAATCAGGTTCTTCTTGTAAACTTTTGGGGATATCTTTAACAGGAAACATGACTTTTTACCAAAGCCAAAACCATTTGAGTGGGCATTCCACCCCATGGATTCTTTTTTATTTTAAAGATTTATTTATTTTTTATTTCTCTCCCCTTCCCCCCTCCCCCTCCCCTTCCCTCCCCCTCTCCCCTCACTCCCCTCCACCAGTTGTATGCTCTCTGTGTCCCTTTGCTCTGTGTTCTTCTTTTACCGCTTCTATCCTTATCAGCAGCACCGGGAATCTGTGTTTCTTTTTGTTGTGTCATCTTGTTTTGTCAGCTCTCCGTGTGTGTGGTGCCATTCCTGGGCAGGCTGCACTTTCTTTCATGCTGGGCGGCTCTCCTTATGGGGCACACTCCTTACGCGTGGGTTTCCCCTATGCAGGGGACACCCCTGTGTGGCACGGCACTCCTTGCAGGCATCAGCGCTTCACATGGGCCAGCTCCACACATGTCAAGGAGGCCCGGAGTTTGAACCTCAGATCTACCATGTGGTAGGCGGATGCCCTATCCATTGGGCCAAGTCTGCTTCCCCCCACAGATTCTTAATAATCATAGTAGGTTAGTGAGCAGAATTAGAGTCACCATTCCTATGACTGTCATTTAGTCTTAGTACTCCATAAATCAGTCATCAGAGTCTTTGATCCTGAGGATGTATGGACTGAAAATGCCATAAGAGCACAGTCTCCATAAGAGAAACATGACTTCACTATATGTTTCTGCTTATATATAATTTGATTAATCCATAATAGAAGTTATGCCAATGACTCCCAATGAACCTTGATGAACCTTGATGAAGAGTCAATGACTGATGCAGTGGAGTCTACCACTAACATAAGATGTTGATAACTCCTTTGTGAGTCATGAGTTCCTTGTCTTCCTTCTCTGACTCCTACTTACTGTGAAAATGAGTGAGTTCCTTGCCGGGAACACAAAGAATTCAGTGTGATTCACTGGAGGTTCTAAAACTATTCTAACAACAAGTTTCTGCTACTAGACAATAATCATCTTAATATATTAAATTATATTTAATATAAAAGTATATGATGTGCTATAAAGTACATTAGGTTTTCTAAGTTCTTAATAGACATCTTTGCATATTCCCACAAAAAGCAAACAAGATGAAAGACCTCTATCAGTTAGTAATCATCTTGCTGATCCACTAAAACTGATATTTTCTGTAATGTTAGCCTACTTAAGAACTCTTGCTGAGGTTTCCTACAAGAATATCTCCTTACTCATCCTGTATTTCCTTCTCCAGGAAAAAGTATTTTTATAGCTAATTAGTTTGCTTTCTTAGTAACTGAAAACTCATCGAGTTCCAAAATATAATAATACTTGCTGTATGAAAAAGCAAAGGCAAGGGAAAAAATGGAAAGAAACATGAACAGAAAAAAATAAAAAGGAAGAGAAATCAGATAAAGATCTTAACCCTACAAAAGAGTCAGCATCATGGACTAGGCAATTCCAGGTCACTATTAAAACAGGCTTGGGAAATCCTAGCTAAAGTTACCACATTTCAATCTTTCCCACCCACCCCTAAAACATGTATTGGAAACATTCTCACAGCAACTTAGTCTTTGAAAAAACCCAGACATTTTGGGCAGAAATAAAATAAATAATGGTGCATACTTTGTCTTTCACACAATAAAATCAGTCAAATATATTATTAATTTGAAAGTGTTATGCAATCATTTGATCATCATTTTGAATTTCTTTGTTTGATCATTCTATTTGTTGTATGTTATTAACAAAGATGTTTGTTGCAGTCTTTCCCCATGTGTAATACAAGTGCACTAAATGAAATTTCTAAAGTCTTGCTTTCTTCTTACTAAAATTTATCCATGAAGAAAAGTCAAGAAAAAATTTAAATAAGTATATAATCACAAGTAACAAGTAATTCAATCCTCAGTTATTTCAACTAATAATCACATATGATTAAATAAAATTTAAATGAAATGCAGCATAGATAATGTAGTTACCTAGAATTTTAAGCAGTAACTCTTTTTTTTCCTTCTGTGTAATGTATTCTGAAATCAAATGTGGAAAGTGATGCAACTATAGAGATGATCTTGAATCCACTTTATGTATTTTAAGTAGATTAATTGAATTAAATGTATATATATATATTAAGTAATTTTATAGCATCACTTTAATTATAACTGGTGACAAATTATTTTTTGTATGTTGCACTATGGAATACAACAAGCCAACATGACACTGTTCCAAAAACACCAAAGTTGCTCTTTTCAGGCCACAAGGCTTATCTTAACATTGATAGGGCCAAGATGGCTCGTTTGCCCAATGCACACAGAAGTCAATACTGAGTCACCAGGATTTTGAGAAAAGAAAGTGTTTACTGCCTAGTTGATCAGCAAAGATACTGCAAGCAACCTCAGATCAGTCTTCTGGAACAAAAGGGGCACTGGGATTTTTATACCATCTGGGGAAGGTGGGTTTAAGGGAGTGGCTAAGGATAGGGTGAGATGACATGGGCCAATCCAGTTTGGGAAAGGCAAGGCATGGTCAAGGATGATACAGGCCAATCCCATTCAGGAAAGGCAGGATTAACCAGAACATTCTCAGTTCAAGTTATGCTCATCTTAAAATGGAGGACTAGCATGCTCAGTGACTAGAACTGGTAAAAGCTAAGTTAAAAGATGGTGCAAGGGGAAGAAAAAATAGTGACTTATCTCTCAAGACAGCAAGCCTCCTATGAATAAACATGAGGAGGTGAGCATTTGAAGAAAAAGTAAGTAGAATCTTCTACAAACCAGTAAGGCAGGGGCTTCTTGAAAGTGGGTTAGTAAGTAGAAGTTTCAAGAGAATTGGTAAGTGATGTTTTCACTATGCAAAGCATTTGAAATACATTATCTTACTTAATACTGACAAAGCCCTCCATCTAAATGAGGAAAGGTAATGTGAAAGAGAAAATTTTTAAGAAACAGAAGATTTGAACCCAAATCTATCTGATTTCAAGGTATAAACTTCAATGCTCACTTGTTATACACTTAGGTTTGTTTCCCAAAGAAGGAACATATTTCATTAAAGTGATCAGTCTTTAGAAGGATTTGACATGACACGTTGTTTCTTAGGAAATTTATATAGGCAGTATCCTTATTTCTTAGAAAGTAAGTATAGACAGTAAAATTTAAGAAAATGAAACTAACTCCAGAGTAATCATCATTCAGAGACAAATACTGTTAACATTTTGGCAAATATTCTTCCAGTATTCTCTTTTAATGTCTGTTGAACTCTAAGAATGGAACAATATCTGCTTCTAGACAAGAGACTGGGAAAGAGAATGGTGCTTGGACAAGGAATTCATTCAGTCCCCTATAAGTGACTCTTTCTAAACAGAAGTCAGGTTTTTGGAATTGCAAAGGAAGGATTGGAAATGGGATTAAGGGAAAGGGCTAGAGAGAGTTCTTATGCATGAGTAAATGAGAGAAGTTTTTAAGTTCTTTGTTCCTAGAAAGAAAGGGCATTAAAAAAAGATGGGGGGGATAAAAAGAGGAAAAAGGGCCAAACTACATGGGAGTAGCCAAAAGATTTTTAAGAACAGGAACATTTACTTTTCAATACTAAGTCACTGGTGTTCTGCGTTGTGGTTCTTTCATTCTCCCCTAGTCAGTAGTTTGTGTGGATAGCAAAGAGAGGGGCTAAATTCCATTTGGAGTCAATGGCAGGGCTGATGAGAAATTGAGCATGAGAATATGGAGCAGAGAACAAGCATTTGGAAGACACAGAAGGTCAGAGGCAAAAGTGACAATTGAGCATTTCCAGAACTTCTGGAAATTCACAGAAATCTTGGGGAAGGCATTAGGTTTCATTAAGATATGGAATGGAATGGAGATTTGAGCTAATCTTATCTAGATTTTAAAAATCAGAGTAACTGTTAAGTGTTATTCTATGGAAAGAGTAAATCATTATTTGTATATCTGATACCAAATTTCAGTCATTTATATTGTCTCTAAGTTTTACTATTATAAATGAGTCTAAAATTATATTGAGATACCATAACATGTCCACCAGAAATCCTAAAATTTGAAAAGACTATTAATTCTAATGTTTTTTGAGTATATACAGCACCTGGAATTCTTTTATATTGTTAATGGGAGTCTAAATCAGTTCAACCACTTTGGAAAACTATTGGGACTCTAAAGCTTACTCCATAACCCAGCAATTCCACTTCTGGGTAGATACCCAAGAGACATGACTGTATATAAACATCAAAAGACTAGAATGTCTATAGAGAAATTCCTTCCCTGCTGTTATTGGGAAATCTATAATTTTTCCCCAAATTCTGAGAAAAATCAGTTGAGAAAAATAAGAAGAAGTACTGTAATTCTCTTGTGAGAATGAAAGCTTTGCAACTAACATAGACACATTCCTGGTTTGAAGGAATTCGTGGACATGCAGAGTCGAAGATTATGGGTTGACAAGAGCACCAGGGGAGAAGTGATTATGGTTAATCAGCCAGGTGTTCTTGTACCTGTTGCCATGTTTTAAGTGTGTGTTTTTGGCCCAATTTGAATTTTTGCAAATAAGCATTAGTAAATTTATATTCATAGAATACTTTACAAATCTTAGGAATGGTGTTTCAAGAATTGATGAGTTTTGGAAGCAAAATAAGTCCTCGTATTGGCATTATTAACACAGGATTCCATGGAGTGCTATTAACCTTTCAAAGGGACCTGAACCTTAAGTTATTTGAATACTTCTGAATAATATTTATTGCCTTTTTCCAGTGTTAGACTATTGGTTATAGACTACAGCTATTTACAAATCCTTAATCAAAAGAAATGCAAAGAGAAGACAATTGGAACATTGTTGTAGAATACTTTCGCCTAAAATTAGAACCTGAACTAAACCTGAATTAGCAAAAGCGGAATCAACTTCAACAGCAAAATTAAAATCACAGCAAGCAGATGAAATATTTTCCTCATTTAAAAAAAGAAGGTCCACAGGATGGCGGAATAGAGTATGGATTAGAGTGAACTTACTGATAAATCTATTCATGAATTATTGTGATTAGTAGTGATCGAAGACAATGTGGCATTGGTGTGGAGAAAGTGTCCATGGTGGCTGCTGGGGGTAGGGAATGGGAGGAAGAGATGAGATGTGGAGGCGTTTTTGGGACTTGGAGTTGTCCTGGGTGATGCTGTAGGGACAGTTACCAGACATTGTATGTCTTCCCATGGCCCACTGGGTGGAACATGGGAGAGTGTGGACTATGATGTGGACCATTGACCATGAGGTACAGCGGTGCTCTGAGATGTATTCACCAAATGCAATGGATGTCTCATGATGATGGAGGAGATTGTTGTTGTGGGGGGAGGAGTGGGGTGAGGGGGGTGGGGGGTATATGGAGGCCTCATATTTTTTTAATGTAATATTAAAAAAATAAAGACAAAAAAAAGTCATAAAAAAAAAGAAATGCTTATTGAAGCAACACAAATACTACCCAACTTGAAAATGCTTTTGTTCACAATCATCAATACAAGCAATGTCATGGCAAAATGAAAGAAATTGTTACATATCTTGAATATTTGCCATGAAGCAAAGATCAAGATGACCTGATAGAGAAATTAATGCTGTATATTTTAAATTTTTATTTTAAGAACAACTTTTAAATATTTATGATATTTCAATCTTAAAATGATTGTTACTTGGCATTTATTTTATGTTAATGTTCCCATTGAAAGAAAACATTCTTTCAATGTTTTTTGATATTAAGTTCTACTTCAGGAATAATTAAATGCCATTGAATATATAATCTTGTCATAACAGATTGGTTCATGACAATAATTAACCATGCATCTATTATTATATCATATTTAAACAAAATTATTCTGAAACTTTTTGTATAACTGTATCCACTTTGGGGGGTAAAAACAGGTTTACATAAGTGTTCTTCTTACAAGTGTTTATACATGTAAAAATGTATTACATGTGTATTCACATGCAATTCACCGTAGGCATTTAATCCATTATTGATACCTAAGTGAATAAACAAATAGTGAACATTCCTTGCAAAAAATACTTTGCAGATTTCTAATAATTTCTTAGGGAATATTTCCCAAGTTAGGTTATTGAGTTAAATGGACTGCATTTAACTTTTGCTATATATTGGTCAAATAACACCAGAACATCTGCATTAATTCAAAAGTTAAAAATGCCAAGTATACAAAGTATCAGTTTTGGGAGGAAAAATAAAGAGTTCAATTTGGAACATGGTAGGTTTGAAATCCTTCTTGGATATTAGGGTGGACTGTTTGGATTCCAGGGAAGAAGCCAAAGTTAGAGATAAAATTGTGATCATTAGTATCATGGTGTGTAAATAAAACAAAGGCCAAAAACCATACGATCATCTTAATCGACATAGAAAAAGCATTTGACAAAATGCAACACCCTTTTATAATAAAAAATAATCAACACACTAGTAATAGAAGGGAAATTTCTCAACCCAATAAAGGGCATCTATAAAAAGCCTACAGATAGCATCACACTTAGAGATGAAAGACTGAATTATTTTCCTCCAAGGCCAGAAATAAGATGAGGATATCTGCTCTCACCATTTCCATTTAACATGGTAACTTAAGGTTCTAGCTAAGGTAATTAGACAAGAAAATGAAATAAAAGGCATCCATGGTGGGAAGAAAGAAACAAAACTATCTCTATTCACTGATGACCTGATCTAGATAAAAGTTCAATATACAAAAATCAATCGTACTTATATATTCTAGCAATGAACACTCTGAAACAGCATCAAAAAGATTAAAATACTTTACTAATAAATTTAACAAAAAAGTTCAAGACTTGCACATTGAAAATAAATTGAAAGAAATTAAAGAGAAATAAATAGAAAGATATTCCATGTCAATGGATTGTAGGACTAAATATTGTTAAGATGGCAATACTCCCAAAATTGGGAGTAACACAAACCTTATCAAATTCTAGCAGGGTTTTTTTTTTTTTTTTGTAGAATTGACAACCTGATCATAAAGTTCATATGAAAATGCATGGGACCTGGACTAGCCAAAACAATAATTAAAAGAAGAACTCAGTGGAGAACTCACACTGTTTTCAAAACTTATTGTAAAGCTGCAGAGCATTCAAGATTGTGTAACACTGATATAAGGATAGATATATAGATCAATGGAATAGAATTGAGAGTCCAGAAATACACTCATACATTTATGGTCAACTGATTTTGGGCAAGGGTATCAAGACCATTAAATGACAAAAGAAGAATCTTTTAAATAAATGGTACTGGGACAACTAAATAGCTACAGGCAAAAGAATGAAGTTGGACCCCTTCCTTGCACTATATAAAAAAATTTACACAAAGTGGGTCATAGCCCTAAGTTTAAGGGCTAAAACCATAAGCCTTTTTGAAGGGTCAAATTACTATGACCTAAAAAAAAAAGTTATTATGACCTGAGATTTGACAATGTCTTCTTAAATATGACACCGAAATTGAGCAATGAAAGAAAAGGAATTGGATTTTACCAAAACAAAAAACTTCCGTGATTCACAGAATACTCAAGGAATGAAAAGACAATCCACAGAATGGAGAAAAATATTTGCAAGTCATATATTCTGACAAGGTTTTAATATCCAAAATATATAAAGGATTCTCACCCTAACCCTTGCTGAGTGAAGCAGAGATAACTGTCCCCATTGCGCTCTGCAAAATTTCAGATCCATGAGCAAAATAAACTTTTTCTAAAATCACAAAATTTGGGGGTGACTAGTTGTCTAGCATCTTTGCCACGTGGCAGCTGACTTTGGTGAGAAAGTTTCTCTGATGATGTTTTCATTTGGACATTTCAGAGACCTCAGAAATATAGTCTTTTACCCTAAATAAATCCTCTTTATAAAAACCAACACATTTCTGGCACTTTGCATCAGCAGCCATTGGCAAACTAGAGCACACCCCAAGTTCTAAAACTGAATCTCCTATTTCTAAACTATCTCATTTTAAGATAGGAACAGGAGTTAAAGTTAGGGCAAAATAGGAACTCTGAGTTTCTAATGCATATAGAGAAATACCCAGGATATTTGGAGAAGCATTTTTAGTTGACTCGTATGTAGTGTCATCATTAAATGGGAAGCAGTCTTAGCACAATGAATTAATGCCCAGCTGGGTTCTTATTTTGGCAATTACTGGCCAAGCATGTGGTGAAAATGAAGAGATGCATTCTTTGCAATTTTCTGGAATTCCAATTTCAAAAGTCTAAAATAGCTATTTCAGCAAATCAGCAACTTGTACTTCATTATATTATATTACAAAATTGCCTTCTAGATGAATGAATAAAAGGGGCTCTGTGCTTTAATCCGACACCAGAACCGTGTACCTATGTCTGAGCACAAATCCTTGTTTCCCATGGATCAGTTATGGGAGAACATGATCACAAGATTGTACATGCAGTCCCAAGAACTGCATCATCTTCATCTCTCTTACAGCAGATATCTTCTACAGTGCCTTCCCAGTCCAGCTTTCCCCTTCTCTGAGAACTACTTTCCTCCACACTCAGGGGTGCCTGAGCAGCCATGTTTGTACATCATGATACTGATCCCTGACCATAATAATTGGACAAGCATGGAGTGTTGGTCCTATCTGCAAAAATTCTAATTGTGTCTTCTGAGATCTAAAATACATTAGTGAACCTTAATGAATCATTTGAATTGAGGGCAGATAAACCTATGAATCAAGTGGGACCATATTTTTCCAGGTGCAGAGAAAGCCAGTCATGGGGAACAAGGGAAAGGGTAAAGACAGAGAAGGAGACATGTAGTTAGAAGCAGCTATGAACGACCTATTTGGCCCTAGAGAAGCACAGAGAGTGGCTGCCTTGGTTCTTGCTGACCTTCTGCTGACCTTCTTGCCCCTAAGCTCCAGGAGTTATACTGTAGTTTTATGATGTGTCATACTATGCCTTGGGTTGTTTTTTGTTTGTTTGTTTGTTTGTTTTTGTTTTTGCCTTGATCCCATTTGAGTGGGTTTCTATTATATAAATCCAAATGGTCCCAAGTGTATCTGTCCAAGTCACTGAAGGAAAAGGTGACAGTTGGGTAATTTGAGTGGGCTTTCATAAAGGAACCTATTGGCAAAGGTGTCGGCAGGTTTTAGGGAAGCCGCAAGGAATAAGGCAGTACCCTGCAAGTATAACAGCTTTACCATTCCTAGGTCGAAATGGTGAGAGGAGGGGACTTTTGACTGAGTGACAACGTTCGTCTCGGAAATGCCAGAGGGAGAACCAGGACATTAAATACCCCAGTCTCATTTCCCACCCTCCCATCCTCTGACATCTTAGCCTTGTACCCCATTGACCAATCCCATCCTAAGGCCAAGAGCAAAGAGCTCTTAACTGTAGACCAATGCAGTGTGTTCAACAGAAGAATGAGAAAGGGTTTGGAGAGGCAAATAGAAAATACCCAACCCAACACAGATGTGTCCTCCCAGGCCAGATTCTTTCTACTGCACCACACTGCCTCTCATAAGATAAGTTCGCCATGTACACAGAGCTCACTTCTTTTAACTCAGCAAATATATAGTGACAAATAAATATTTATTTATTTGTCTGGTATTATACTGTCTATTTGTCTGGTATTATACTGAACGCTGAGAATACACTGATCTCAATACAGGCAAGTTTCCTGTCTGCAAGTTGCCATCTACTCATACTTATATGGAACAGCTGTTTAAACATAAAAGTTTTGTCGCATTTCTTTGTGCTTATGTGAATGTCTTTACTGTGCTTTAGGTCTTATCTATATGGTTAGATACTATCTGAGGACAGCAGGTAGGTTGACTGTCTTTGCAACACCAAAAATATAACATTTGCTTAACTCTTTTAATTAAAATTTTAATATCCCTCTGGAAGAGGTAAACAGAAGTTGTAATTTAAACACACAAATATTAAAGTTCCAAAGCATTGGTTACTATAAGATGCACAAAAGTTTATATTGCCATTGGCTCGAGAAAAACAAATGCTCACCTTGGCAGAGGTAGATTTACTAGGTTCTCTCTTGTTTTTGTTTTTAAAACTCTTAAATACTGTGTATATTAGGAATCTCCCTGGAGCTTACTTTTTGTAAGTTACCCAGCTATGTTTGTAGGGAAACTCGACTGACTTGGCATTAATTAATTGCACGGCATCATCCATCCATCCATCTACTTATTCATTAATTCACCCATCTAACATTAGCTGTTTAACTAGTATATGCCAGGAAGTGGAATCCTTGAAATTAAACATCACCACTCTCCAGAAGCTCCAGCAAGGAAGAGAGACACGCTAAACAAAGATAATAAAGTAAAAGACAGTGTTTTAGGAATCATGAGGGAAAATTATTTATTCTGCCTTTGAAAAATTGGGTTACAATTGATAGAGGTGGTAATGTTAGCCAAACTCCTTAGCGTTTTTATTTCTCAGTTTCTTCAGTTACCAGAAAATATAATTATTTATTTGTCAACTGCAGAAAATTATATGAACTTTGGAGACAGACGATCCCTATTCTAACCTCTGGTCCTGTCACTTTGTGCCTTAACAAATTACCTGATTATTTGTGCCACAGTTTCTTCACTTGTAAAGACTGGAAATATATAAGCTAATTTTAATATTGTACTATCACAAAGATTTGTTAAGAGTATTCAATAATCTATCACTTAATTAAAACTTCTGGCACTATGCCTATCACAAAGTAGACATTTAGTAAATGTTCAATGTCTTTTCCACTCCCATGCCCTCTCTACTTTACTGATACTGTTTTGAGAACTAGGCAAGGACATTTAAAAATGTTTATTTCAGTGTTTTGAAGAGTTAACTACACTACATAATGTTAGTGTTTTAAACATTCCTCTTGTAGAATTTATCCATTTTGCCTTATCTTAAATGTTTGTTGTTTCATTGAAACTGTGAGCTCCTTGATGGAGGAAACAAGGGCTATTTTTCTCTGTTTCTTTGAGAATGCCCAGTGCTTTACAGTACACATAATGGATATTCAGGTAGTATATTTGAATTTGAACTGTGTTATAATTATCAATTTCCAAAGTAGAGTTTCTGAACCTAAGCTTCATAGGATCAATGAATTCCCTGAAATGATACACAAAATTTTGTATTTATGAGCATAGGCTACAAAATAAGGTCCCTAGCTGTTTTCATTTGCTAAAGGCTACCAATGCAACAAACCAGAAATGGGTTGGCTTTTACAATGGGAATTCAGTTTAAAGCTTACAATTGTGAAGCTGCAAGAATATCCAAATCAAGGCATCATCAGAGATGCTGTCTCACTGAAGGCTGGCTGCTGGCAATCCTGGACTTCCGCCACATGGCAAGGCCCAATGTAGCTCTGCCAGTCTCTGTCTTCCCCTCCAGACTCACTTTCTTCCTGAGCTCAGCTGTGGGCAATCCAACACATGGCAGGGAACAATGCTGCTCTGCTTGGCTCTCACCTCTCTGCCAGGCATTGTTGCTATTTCTGCTTCAGCTTTTCTCTCTCCTGGGTTCCTCTGTGAGCTCCTGGTTTCTTTCTATCCATCTCTGTGGCTTTTTCTCTGTGTCTGTAATGTTTTGGCCCTCCGTTTATAAAGGACTATAGTAATAGGATTAAGACCTGCTCTGGGTTCTACAGTCTAGTCAAAAGGCCCTTAACTGAAGTAATCTAATCAAAAGTGATCTAATCGAAATGTCCCTTGACTGAATCTAATCAAAAGGTCCCATCTACAATGGGTTTACAGGCACAGGAATGGGTTTGCTTAAAGAATATGATCTTCTGAGGTCCTCAAAAGACTCAAATCAGCACAACAGCTTTCATCAAATTTTAAAAGTGCCTACCCCTAAAAAGATAGAGGATCAGAGTTCTAAACAGTTGAGAAAGTATTTACTTAACTAACCAGTAGTTCTCAGCACACTGTATGGTATATGAGTGTGACAGTTTGAAGCTGGGTGATTAATTGGATGCAGGATGAGGGAGAAGGAAGAAACATGGACAGCTTCCAAGTTTTTGGTTTTCAGAACTGGAGAAGAATAGTTTTAGTCCTAGATTCTTGGGACTAAATTCTTGGGAAAGGCTCTGATTTACCCAGCCTGAGTTGAATGTTCATCCTTGTCTTAATAAACAGTGATCAGTGATCGAAATCATGTAAGAACAAAGTTCTCCTATTGGATGGATTGTGAGAGAGAAGAGAGGATGGGGTAGTTAGGAGGTGCAGTTCCCAAAAGAATAGGAGCATATTCCCAGAAGAAAGTAGAAGCTTGGCAAGCAAAGCAAGAGGTGTTCATTCAGGTTTCTAAAAAATAAGGATCCTCTTACCTTAAGAATTGGGTTGAACCACATATGTAAATTAGAAGCTTCTTTTAAGTCTTTCACTTAAGACTGAAAGAGTTGCATATTAAGCAGGTTTCTACATCCCACAGGTCCATGCAATCCAGAGGATACCACTCAATTTGAGGAGGAGGAAATGAAGACGGGAAGAGATAGACTAACTCCTATGAAACTTCTAGCAGGACTAGGCCAAGTACTCAACCCCATGTTTCCTTTCTTCATCATGATCTGCTTGGCAGGAGACCTCAGAGCCTATCTTACCACCCAAGTGATCCCACAGGGGAAAAGAGATGAGCAATGGGAGAGGAAAAAGAAGTCATCTATCAGAAAAGAATGAAAGCATCTGGTACATGCATTTAATAGTTCTCTTACTCTAACAACTAAGAGAACAGGCTTCTCATGTAGCTGCCTGATTTGATTAACCTTTTATATGACTCAACATCTTTGGAAATAAAATAAAGGGGTTATCTCTCCAGAAGTTGTCCCCTTTCTCATCTCCATCAACATTCTCCCCTCCGTACTGAATCCTTCCTTTTCAATGGATCTTCTCCAAACTTACTATTTATTAGCCTATCTTTTTTTTGAGATTTATTTTTTCATTTAGTTCTCTTCCCTTCCCTCCCTCCCCCCCAGTTGTCTGTTCTCTGTGTCCATTTTACTGTGTGTTCTTCTTCGGCAGCTTCTCCCGTGTTGTCAACGACACGGGAATCTGTGTTTCTTTTTGTTGTGTCATCTTGTTATATCAGCTCTGTGTGTGTGTGGCACCATTCTTGGGCAGGCTGCAGTTTCTTTCGTGCTGGGAGGCTCTCATGGGGTGCACTCCTTGTGTGTGGGGCTCCCCTACGCGGGGGACACCCCTGCGTGGCACAGCCCTCCTTGCATACATCAGCACTGTGCATGGGCCAGCTCCACAAGGGTCAAGGAGGCCTGGGTTTGAACCACGGACCTCCCAAGTGGTAGGTGGACACCCTATCCATTGGGCCAAGTCCGCTTCCCATTAGCCTATTCCCAGAACCACCCGATTCTGACCTCACATAGCCCTTTGAGTTCCACTCCATTCATTTCCTTCCCTCAGAACTTATTATCTTGAAAATGACTGCAGTCTTCAATTCTTCTCTTTCCATTTTCTTAAAACTATTCTAATGAGATTTTTGTACCCATATCCCAACTCTATCAAAATCACTTTTATCAAGGTCAACAATGGTCTTTGGACCTTCATGTTGCTATATTCAGAGATGGATTTTCAATCTGCACATTACTTGGCTGAATTAATCATTCCTGAACCCTTGAAACATTTTCTTCACTTGGCTTCCAAGACAACACACCCCCTTCGTTTTCCTTCTACCTCAATAGCAGTGCCTTCTCCACTTATTTTCCTGGGTACTTCTCATCTCCCTGACCTCTCAATGTTGGAGAGCTCCAGGATTCAGTTGTGGTCCCCTTTTATTTGTAAGCACCAGTATGATTATTTCATCCATTACCATGATTTGAAATAACACCTGTATGCTGAAAACTGTAAACTTTATACCCTTAGCCCAGATTTTTTCTGTAAACTCCATTCTGTATCCAACTACTTCTTCAACCTCTCCATTTGCTTATCTAATAGGCATTGTATTAGTTAGGGTTCTCGAAAGAAACAGAATCAACAGGAAATATCTATAAATAGTATGAGATTTTATAAAATTTTCTCATGTAATTGTGGGTTTCACAAGTCCAGATTCCACAGGCAGGCTGCAAACTGGGGGCTCAGATGAAAGTCCAATAAAGGTACTTAATGAATTTCTGGAAGACGTTGGCTGTCCAAAGATGAGCTGGGAAATTCTCTCTAAATTTTGAAATCACTTCCCCTTTTAAGGCATTCAAGTGATTGGATAAAACAGCGCTCACTGCTGATGGCAATCTCCCTGATTGATCATAGATGTAATCAGCCATCTAAGCACTAAACTCACTGATGACTAAAGTCCATAAATGTCCTTGTATTACAATTGAGGGTGATGGAACTATTCTATGTCTTGATTATGTCAGTGGTTTCCCACATTTGTGTGTTTGTCAGTATTCATTGAATTTCATTTTAAATAGATGCAATTTATTGTATGTAAGTTATTGCTCAGTAAAGTTGATCTAATAAAAAACATCAATAGGAAAGAAGAAATACAGAATGTGACAAAATCTGTCTGTATTATGAATGTATGAAACCATCGTACTGAAAAGGGTGGGGGGAAATTTGCTAGCCTAAATAATTTTGGAAATGATGGTGTCTATAAGACTAAAGGCAAAACAAACTGTACTCTAGTTGATAAAGAGTTAATATTGGGCAGCGGACTTGGCCCAATGGTTAGGGCATCCGTCTACCACATGGGAGGTCCACGGTTCAAACCCCGGGCCTCCTTGACCCGTGTGGAGCTGGCCCACGCGCAGTGCTGATGTGTGCAAGGAATGCCACGCCATGCAGGGGTGTCCCCTGCGTAGGGGAGCCCCATGAGCAAGGAGTGCACCCCATAAGGAGAGCCGCCCAGTGCAAAAGAAAATGCAGCCTGCCCAAGAATGGTGCCGCACACACGGAGAGCTGATACAACAAGATGATGCAACAACAGAAAGAAACACAGATTCCCGTGCTGCTGACAATAACAGAAGCGGACAAAGAAGAACACACAGCAAATAGACACACAGAACAGACAGCCGGGGTGGGGGGGAAGGGGAGAGAAATAAATAAATAAATAAAAATCTTTAAAAAAAATAAAAGAGTTAACATTTCAGAGAAAACTCTGCATGTATACTGGAATTGAACAATTAAATAAGTGGATGGCAAATGGTGGGAGCCAAGATTCTCACTGTTGGAGTGGAGACTACAGACAAAGAAGGGAAGAAAGCCAGAATGATCCATATGGCAATAGATTAAAGTCAGTGACATTAATATGAACTCAAGTTTACCTTCATATAGATACAGATACATATATAAATATTTATCGATACTTCTTTTATTAGTCAACCAAAGGGGTGCTGATGAAAAATACCAGAAACTGGTTGGTTTTTATAAAGGGTATTTATTTGGGGTAGGAGCTTACAAATACCAGGCCATAAAGCATAAGTTACTTCCCTCACCAAAGTCTGTTTGGAGCAAGATGGCTGATGATATCTGTGAGGGTTCAGGCTCCCTGGGTTCCCTTGTTCCT
The DNA here is from genome assembly GCF_030445035.2 of Dasypus novemcinctus. Classification (NCBI taxonomy): domain Eukaryota; kingdom Metazoa; phylum Chordata; class Mammalia; order Cingulata; family Dasypodidae; genus Dasypus; species Dasypus novemcinctus. The sequence continues at coordinate 23,732,588 of NC_080697.1, read as the reverse complement.
GGGGCTTGCTTTTCTCTGGGTTCAAGGTTTGTTCCTTCCTGGTACTGGCTTCTCTTTCTTCAGGGTGCTGACTTCCCAGGTCTTCAGCATCAAACTCTAAAATCAGAAATCCTCACATCAAAAGCTCCAACTCTGTCCTTTGCCATGCCTTTAAACTGTGAGTCTCCACCCACAAAAGGGTGGGGACTGGGTGAGGACTTCATGCCCTAATGATAACTCAATAATGCCCAGGTACAGACCAGATTACAAACATAATTCAATATTTCTTTTTGGAATTCATCAATTATATCAAACCGCTACACTTGCACATACACAGATTAGTATACACACACACATTTCCTTGTTAGCTGAGAGAGTCTAGAAACAACAACACCCCAATAGCAGAAAGCACAGGTAGTGCTCAGATCATGCTTTTTAATATCATTCTCCAATAAAAAGAAACCAGGATTCCTTAGAGAATTGACTGCTTCTAGGACTGGCCCAGGAGATATACAAAATGAGTGTGGAGCATCTTGTAGTGCCAGAATGTAAGGAAATGCTCAAAAAATGGAAAAATAAAAAAATAAAAAGAGGTGTGATATTGGGGCATTTTCACAACTTGGAGTTGTCCTCAATGACATTGCAGGGACAGATGCAGGACATTATATATCTTGCCATAACCCACTGCATGGACAGGGAGAGAGTGTAAACTACAACATAAACTATAATCCATGCTGAGTAACAATGCTCCAAAATGTACTCATCAAATGCAATGAATGTGCCACACTAATGAAAGAAGCTGTTGATGTGGGAAGAGTGGGGGGTGGGGAGAATGGGGTATATGGGAACTTCTTACATTTTTTAATGTAGCATTTTGTGTGATTTATGTATCTTTAAAAAAAAAAAAAAAAGAAAAGATAACAAAAAATTTTTTTAAGAATTTTAAAAAATTAAAAAAATAAAAACCACTTCCTGGATGGGGGTATGTCAAAGGGACACAGGATCTAACTCAGAGTGCCCAAGTCCATAGCTGGACAAATTTGGGCAAGAAATTACTTAAAGTAGTATTAGATTACAAACCATAGTATAAAATAAATATCCATGAGGCCATACTAACATAAATTTTTAAATAAATAAATAAATGGGGAGAATAGAAAAAAGTTCCATGCAGAAGAATTTTAAATAGTTTGTGTAGATACTGCACCTTCATGGAGGGGTTAGCATAAGTTTCCATACCTCAAGGGTAGGCTACACGTATTAACTTTCTTCAAAATAATACAGTATGGAAAGGAGGATTAAAAGATTAACTTTATAGTGACAAATACTACCTCAATCAGGTGGTTAAGCTTAAAATCAACAGAGCTAAGACACATTGATAGAATGCATGCTTGGTATGATGTAATGAAATGCGCATTTTACCTCCATAGTCGATCTCCCCAAAATCCTTAACTCCAGTCTAATCATGAGAAAATATCAGACAAACTCCACCTGAGAGACTTTCTACAAAATATGTTACCAGTACCCCTGAAAACTGTCAAGGCCATCAAAAAGACTAGAAAAGTCTGGGAAACTGTAACAACAAAGAGGAGCCTAAGTAGACACAAGAACTAAACGTGATGTGATATCCTGGAGGGGTTTCTGCAACAGAAGAAGGACTTTAGGTAAAAACTAAAGAAGTATGGGTTTCAGTTAATAACACTGTATCAGTATTGATTTGCTATTCATAACAAAGGTACCATACTAATGTATGATGTTCCTAATAGGGAAAACTGGGTATGGAGTATACAGGAACTTTGTGTATGTACCATCTTCACAATTTTTATGTAAACCTAAAACTATTGGAAAATAAAAAGTTTTTAATTTTTTAAATATTCCTAAAAACAATAATAAAGAGGGACACTACATTATAATAAGAGGAACAAACTATCAAAAAGATAAGACTGATCATGAACTTCTATGAGCAGGTACATAACCTTGAAATATAAATAACAAAATCTGACCAAATTTAAGGGAACATTGATATAATCCAAATCCAAGTAGGAGATGGCAATGCATCTCTAGCAGAAAGAGAGCAGGCAGATGAAATGACCCGAGTGATCATCCAGAACTGCCTGGAAAATTATCTAACTGAAGCCAGATGGAGTCTCACCCCTTTCCTTTTAGTGGGAGGGATGCAACTAAAAGCAACCTTCCTCAGAACAAGGGCTTCCTCCAGGCTCCCTATGAGGGGGAAGGGGTCAGTTACAAGGTTCCCAGGTGTCAGGTAGCTAACGTTACCAGACAGCTCCTAAAAGAGCTGCCTCCCAAATCCATACAGCCTGGCATCAAGGGTCCTGTTGATTCCCCCGCTGGTTTCCCACTCTCACCCAGTGGAAGAGGAGACAGCAGGTGAAGAGGACCCGCCAAGGGAAATGGAAGGATGGGTGGGGGAAGGGAAAGAATCCTACGTTTTTTTATTTTGCTTAACCTTGACCCTTGTAAGTCTGTTCTTGTTACATGGGCCCCCACATAAACTTACAATGACTGGTTCAGCCATATTGACAAATGGCATCACCAACGAGTAATTTTGCTCTTCTCCCTAAATTTTTCCTCTGAAAGCAGGGGGTTTCACTTCATCATGCCTACTTCAAAGTTTTGGTCTAGTACTTCATAATAAGACAGTACGTCATCTAAAAAGGCGGACTCAGGTTTAGGTACCTCTAAAAGTCACAAGGCCTTCCTTGGCCAAGCACCATTGGAAATGCTTTGTCACCTGACTTCTAGAGAGGTGTATTTAATGAAGATAATTTCTCCCCCATTGGAGAAGTCAAGGACTAAGAACGAAATCCAGCCAAGGTAGATGGATTATTCCTTGGCCTCTTTATAATGCTGGTGTGGGTTGGAGTCTTAATTCACTTAGAAGATTAGCTCAGACCATGAAACCCTGAAAGCTGGCGTCCAGCTATAAATACATTGAAAACGCTACATATGTGTTCTATTAGGTTAAATATGTCTAAATATGTCCTAATTATCTATTTTTCTATTTCCTAGGAGAAGTTTTTGGGTGGCTACAGATATCAGGGGATAAAAGGACAAAGTGCCTAGAACATGCAGTTGCTGGCCTCAGAGAACAGAGAGTGGGGGACTGTGCCAAAACCTCCAGTCTGTTTCACTGGTGTATCGAGCTAAATAAATTGAAATCATGCTGCTGTATCCTAAACTGTGAAACTGTGAAGCTCTTGGGAGCTTCTCATCAGCTTTCAAGCCAATGAACAGAATCCCAACTGGCTTACTATGCTTAGGGACAAGATGTGGACTGACTTGTCTACACCAAAATTCTAATTACCACTCTAATTCACCCTAAGCCCCAGAACAGCTTTAGCATGTAACTTCTAATAATGCTTCTTTCTCTACGTGTTTTGGTTTTTGTTATTTATTTTGACAAGGCAGATGAGATCTTAGCAACTCCAGACTAGCAGAGAGTTAAAAAAAAAAAAAAAGCCTGAACCAAATGGAGTAAGTGTGGGAAATGCCTCAAGAAAGGGCAGTCCCATGATCCAAACACATTTTCCAAAAAATATAAGCCCCATGAAAGCAAGGTTTTTCTGTCTCATCCACTGCTGCGTCTCCAGAGTCTAGAACAGTACTTGGAACACAGCAGACATCTGCCAAGTATTCGCTATGTGAATAAAAGTTGCAACTCTGGAAGCAAACTGGACTGTGTGAGAACAAACTGATGGGAGTATGCTGTAGGCAACCGGTTAGGAATCAAGCCAGTTTGTGGGTTCTCATCCCGGGAGCTTCTTCCTCATGGTACAACACCAACCACTGAAAATTCTTCTGTGCAAAAGAAACACTTGAATCTGTGAAGAAAATAAAATTACATTTAGCCTTAACCTTATGAAACCCTGTTACATTTTACGCATAAATTTTTAAAATCTCCTAGGAAACTCCTGACCTCAAATATGGCACTATGCCATAAAAGCAAAGAAGCAGTGTCTAAAGCAGGGTTTCTCAACCTCAGCACTTGACATTTTGGCCCAATGAGGAAGTGTTCTGTGCATTATAGGAGGCTTAGCACCATCCCCGCCATCTACCCTCTAGACATCATTAGCACGCCCGCCCCCACCTCAGGCAGTTGTAGCAGCCAAAAATGTCACCACTGATGAATGTCACCTTGGGGGAAAGGGGCAGATTAACCCCTGTAGAGAACCACTGGTCTTCAGATTTGAGAACAAAGAACATATGCCAACCAAGTTATCATTCATATGTGAGGGAAAGAGCTACTTAAAGATGTATCACAACCAGTTGAGCCCTGAATCAAGTATGGAAAAGGGAAGTAAACTGTGAGCAATAAAACCAACACAAAAATACCCTTCATTTTCACTGTAATGAGTCTGTGTGGATTTACTCTGATTTGACTTGTGTAGAATTCAAAATTCAGAACATTTTTAGTTTAAAGATTCATGTCCGTTATAACTATTAAAATTTTTAATGTGCTGTCTTGGCATCAATCTTACTTTGAGGAAGCTACTTGCCTCAACAATGACCTTGGGTCTAGTTATTAAACAGCTTTCCAGCCCTGGGCTCCCCCAGAACCCAAAACCGCATCTGTGGCTACCACCCACACACCTCACTCAAAACCCACAGCTGGTCCCAAATGTAAGTCCACCATCCCTACCGCCCTTGGGCCCCCAGTCCCACTCCCTTTTCTTGCACATTTGCTTTAAACTAACCAATCCTTGACTCCCATGGGGAGTCTACTAACCTCCACCTCAGGGCCTCAACAAGGGCACAAAGACTATATTTCCAAGCCTCCTTTGCAGTTAGGTGCTGCCATGTGATTGAGTTCTAGCCCAAGAAATACAAACCTCCCATAGAATCCTCTCTTCTCTGCCTACCGACTGGATGCAATCTATGCCAAGACCCAGAATGACAACAGAGCCACAAGATGAGGTGGATCTGTGCCTCTCAGTCACTATATGGAAGACCACTCACTGAACACCTGCAGTGGGCCATTACATGAATAAACTTTCATCGTGTTAAACCAATAAATTTTGAAGAATATTTGTTATAGTAGCCAGCACCATCTAAGATGATACAACAAGGGATACAACTGGGTAAGTGGTTCAGAAAGCAAAACCAGTACAGATTGGGGAGTGGACGTAGCTTAAGTGGTTGAATGCCTGCTTCCCACATACAAGGTTCCAGGTTCAATCCCGGGTGCCTCCTAAAGACAAATAAACAAACAAGTGAAAAAAATCAACTCTCACTGGGGAGCAAATGCAGCTCAGTGGTTGAATGCCTGCTTCCCATGTACGAGCTCCTGGGTTTAATCCCTAGTACCTCCTAAAAAAAACAGAAAAAACAAAAACAAAAAAAAAGTACAGATTAGAAATAGACAGAAATGGACACTGAGGGCTTTAGGAATGATGCGTCAAAAGGATAAAAAATCAGGGGTGTGTGGGGTTTGGTTGATTTATCTGACTAGTTTAATTATGTAGGAAATTGGATTAAGAGGTATTTTCCAGAGTTAGCAAAAGATATGTAAACAGCAAGGAATTCTAAGAAAGCCAAGGAAAAGAAAAATCCAAGAAAATTTATTCTGGGAAATAAAAAGTTGATAAGGAAATGTAAACATACTTGGCTAATGGGTGAACAATATTTACAAAGTCACGATATTGGATGCTGTGAATACAGATCTAACCAGAATTGTGCTAGAATTCTGTGAAGGTACGTGTATGTGAGAGATGATGTTAGATGATAAATTGTCAGCTTCCATGGTAAGAAGTCACCAGATAATGTAAGTAATATGTAAAACTGTGATGTCAAACAATTGCAATTTAAGTACATATTTAGAAAAATCAAGGTAAATAACGATAGCAAAGGAATTTAAAGCAGATTCTTTTCAGAAGTTACCTCAGGTAAGCAGGGAAAAGCCAGGGTGTTCCTATTTTTCATTGTGAACATTATACTAATATTTGGCTTAAAATATATATATACCTTTGATAAAAATTAATGTTTTTAAAAGAAAAAACAAGACTAGATTCTACTAACACCTGCTTATATTAAGCTTTTCTAATCCTCAGCAGAGATGTACCACACCATTCAAATGGCTTATAGTCAGGACTGGGATAAATTTACATTGATTGCAGGAAGTAAAAATCAATGTGCCCTCATATACCTTTTACAGAGTTAAATGATTCTTTTGGTGGTTTTTTTTTCCTAAAAAAATAATAAATACTACTAAGAGAATAAAAAGGGACTATTTGCTGAATGTTGGCTAGAATCATTTAAGATGAGACTGGACTCTAATGGTAATGCATTTTAGTTGGTGAAATGATGGTTCACAGCTACAATATAGAACAACAAGATAGATCTGTGATGCAATAATGAAATGTTTATTTTAGCCTATATTTTTACATGTGGAAAGCCCTTTTCTACAAAAGGGACGCATTTTCACTAATGCCAAATCCACATCTGTAGAGAAAAACATGGATAATTTACATATACTCTGTCAGTCATAAAAAGACAGAGAAGAGAGCATGACTAGAAGGGCCACGTGCATGGCAATTGCATTCTCCTATTTCCAAAACTAAAGGAAAATTCCACTGGCAGACCATGGGTTTGACTTTATTTCCAAACCGTCAGTTCAGAAAACAGCAATGATGAGCTTATGGCTGGGAGAGGAGAGGGCAGAAAAAGCAGAATTAGTGGGGCTTCAATTTATCTTCTCAGCCAGCAATGTGCTCTGCTCTCCTCAAATTCCCCCCTTTACAATTCTTTCTGTCCTCCCTCATCTGTTCATCATCTTCCTCCCCTCTTAGGGCCTCTGGTCACCTCTCCTTTCCCCAACTCCTGCTTCCAGCTCCAATTAGCAATCCTCCAACAAGGGAGCTCTGAGAAGGCGAAAGATCTTTTTGGACTACTTCCTTCACCTATCCCATTCCACCCCCTCTCTGGAGCTCCACTAACATTGCTCTTGGAAGGAAAAAGTGTTAAGCTTATCTGAAAGTGAATTTTCTTATTGCTTTCTGGGAAAATCAAACAGTTGACGCCAGGCAATGCTTGGCAAATGTTCAATACTCTTTTAAGCAGTGGAATTGCGCTGTCACGCAATTTCAAAGACAGTGGGCAAAAGAAGAAACCTTGCATCAGCTTTTCAGGAGGTGATGACAGTGTGATTTGGATAGGTTACCTGAAAGTCAAGCAGAAAATAGAAACATTCAATTTCTTGCCCCGCCAGCACACTCTGAGAATGAGGAAGTAGTCACCTTGTAAGGCAGGTGCTTTTCCATTGTAAGAAGGAATACTTCTTCAATAAAATCTGAGAAGTTAATCCAAAGACTGGAGAGGTTGTCTTCTGATCTGGGGTATTTTCCTTTTTCTTTTCTCTTCTTTTCTTTTAAATCTACTTTTAAGAGTAAGTTAGTAAAACTAAAAAACAAACACAAATGTCTTGTGTCAGCATGAACTTCCCTACCCCAAGCCTGGGGTACAAGGGCAATATTGTTTCTAAAGACTCATGGTGGGGAGATTGTGTGAAATCCTTGGAGGAGTGGAGGAAAGTGCTTGGAAAGAAGAATGAAAATAGTTAACTCGGTGGGGAGGAGGACAATCCCCAAGACTGAGCAGAAGCTCCTTATGGAAATCCACTAGTTTTACCTCCCTACCCACCTTTCCCCCTCCTTTGGGGGAAGCATGGTGGAGTGGATAAGAAAACAGGTTCTGGTGCTTGGCTAGCTGAGTTGGATCTTGGCTCTCCACTTACTAGCTCTATGACCTAATAAGATTTATTAGGGAGTTCTAGATTGCATCTCCCATTTTACATTTGGGGGATGGGGTTACATCATTTCACTGAGAGATATGCCTGGGGCAATCTCTAATGCTATTTCCTGTTTCCCCTACATGTGTACAATTAAATTATCATAAATTAAATGTGCATATGGTATAATTTTACTATTTCATATTATAGGAGAAGTGAGGAAAATACTTGAGGTTAAGGGTTACAAATTATGTAAGTTACCCAAGGCATTGAAATTCCTTGCTTGCCACTGTTTACTCAAGTGATAGAGAGAAAACTTAGAGTGTAACATAATAATTCCATGTAATGATGAAGTAGTATTGTTGAGCATCTATTAGTGCCAGGTATCTTAAATATGCAATCACATTTCTATTTTTCAAAAATTAAACGGTTTTCACTGATGGGGAAACAAAAGGTCTAAGAGGGAGTCAAGGTCATCAGTATAATCTACTTTTTTAAACTATAACTACCCATCTCCAAAGCCCACTTTTACTATATGCTGTAAAGCTTAGGTTGTTATAGACTGAAACTTAGAGATCCTGATTATTATGAGCTCTCTTTTGTGCTTTGTCCTCCATTCAGCTTAATAAATAATAAGCAAAGTAATAAACTGCAATAATAATGAAAGCATTACCTGCCAGCTGTGAAGATATATTATGGCAGGGATTGATATAACATATGTAGTATTTTATATTGTATAATACCATAATATAGACATAATTTTTGTGAAAGTTTCTTTACTTAGAAAATTAAAAGGCAACTCACCAATCTTACATATCAAGAAAGGCAGGTGTAATTAAAGTGGAAATGTGCTTATGACTGATTTCTAGGCAGCTCTGTACAATGGAGTTGTGATTCCAAACACTGATCTATGGTCTAACAATCAATAGAGCAATGAAGCAAGGACATCAGCAACCAGTAATAGATTATCACAAAAGGGATGATAATAGCTTCTCCACTTCCTCCATGGAGGATATTTTAGATATATAATTGTTGACATGATTGTATCTAAAGGTGGCTGTGCTGTGCACATGTATAAATGTATAAATGTGCAGTAATTAAGCTCATTGGAAATTCATTGGCTGGGCTGTGTACATGCATAAATGTATAAATGGCAGTAATTAAGCTCATTGGAAGCCATACAGGCTGTCACTTCTCTAGAGCCTTCCACTCTGGCCTATCCTCACAGATGCATTTATGTCTTGCCCAACTAAATGTAAATTGGGCTCTGTTATAGGGAACTAGCTTTGAAAGCAGCAACAAGAACCAGAAGCACTTACATTTTTTGATGGGAAATATTAGTACAAATAACAAAATAAGAAATGCACATCCAGTGACTAATCTCTTGTGGGAACATTTCCACAGATGGACTTCCCACATTCTTACTTTCTTTAAAACTGAGACTTCAGCATCTTTCCCAGGAATCTTTTCCTGGGGGATTATGGCTGCTGAGTCTATTTTGACATCATCATTTCACAATAAGAAGTGTCTAAAGACAGACTTTGAAGGTCTTCTGGGGTAATAGGAAGCTGCCAGGAGTGCCAGGTGGTCTGTAACAGTGGTGCTTGCTCAGTATTGTTGAGTAATTGTTAAGTTAATGAACCTAAAATTCATGACACAGGTAAAGGTGTTAAAGAGCAAAAATTTCCTCTCATTCTTCCCATTTGAATTTTCCTTTGCTCATTGTGTTGACCAAAAATAGGTATTCCATGATATGATTGTAAACTGATCTGCACCCAGGAAAATTGTGTTTGACATTCTATTTCACCCACCTTCATATCTCCTATCTTCTTTTTAAACATAAATAATGGATCCTTTAAAACCAATTAAAACCCAAATTTTAAAATTCCTCTGTATCATGTAATTCCCCACTTTGAGTGCAAATGTAACAGAGAACAAACCCATGCTAAAATGTGAATGGGTTGTGAGTGGTCAATTCAATTCATTCACAGGCCATCTTACTTCACACAGGATTCAGATTTCCACCTCAGCAAAATTATAAATGACTGCAAATCCTGGGCTGCAGAAGCACCTATCTAAGTGCAGAATGTGAAACTATCTAAGGCCTTGGGTCTACTGTATCAGAACTGAGAATGGACATAAAGGCCATAACCTGGGCTTTTCAATACCTAATGGAGGGAGCAGACAGGTCTCTTCACTAATCATGCTGGGTGGTAGATGCTGGGATAGATTTACACACAGTGCTACAGACACATCCCCAGCTATGGGAAGGGAGGGAGTGGGTGCAGAGTGAAGAAGAGGTTTGACACCTCAAGCTTGGCCACACCTGAGAGGTCTTTGTTTCTTTTCTCTTTCTCTACTCTCCCAACTCTACCATAATTTCTTCTTTCTCCCCCATCTTCCTTCTTGCCTTCTTCTCCATCCTCACTCATCTTTTCTCTTTCACATTCTTTATTCTCTTCTCTTTTCTCTCCTCCCTCAGTCAGGCCTCAGTTTTACTATCTGTCCCCAAGAGACTCCCATGGGAAGTGCTTATAATATAGTATTTCTTGATATTCTCAGATAATACCATGCTTTGTCATATCTCGGGACTTCTGCACATTCTGTTTCCTCTGCCGCCCTGTTTTTTCTCTCCCTGTTCATGACAGATGCCTGTTTAGTTCCTCCAGACTCATCTTAAAAGTCATCTCCTTTCTAAATAAAGCTTTTCCTGATGCAGAAGTGAGTGGTTAATTTCTTCCTTTCGTGACATTTCCATGTTCCTCTGTCACATCCCTTCTCACATTATACCATAATTATGTGTGCTTATCTCATTGAATGGTAAACTATGCAAAAAAGGGATTGTGACTTATTCTTTAACTTCTGACATTGTTAGAAACGTAGTTTGTTGACTGATTGCTATATTGGGGCTTTTACAAATATCACCACTTTCTCACTCTGAGGAGTCAACATCAACACCATTTCACAGATGACGAACCTGAGACATAAGACACCTGAGATCAGACTGCTGATGTCTCATGGAGCCAATCTGCAAGAACTTTGCCCTTTAAGAATTACCATAGGGAAGTGGATATGGCTCAAGTGATAAAAGGCCTCCGCCTGCCGTATGGGAGGACCTGGGTTCAAGCCCTGGGGCCTCCTGGTGAAAAAAAAGAAGAGAAAGTGTTGCCTGTGTGGCAAGCCAGTGGCCGTGTGGCAAGCTGAGTGCCCATGTGAGAGCCCGTATGGTGAGCCAGTGCCTGTGCAAGTGAGTCATGTAGCAAGATGATGACACAGTAAAAGAGAGATGAAGGGGAGAGGCAAGGTGAAACACAGCAGAAACCAGGAACTGAGGTGGCACAATTGACAGGGAATCTCTTTGCATATCAGAGGTCCCCAGAATCGAATCCCGGTGAATCCTAGAGGAGAACGATGAGAAGGGAAGACAAAAAGAGAAATAGATACAGAAGATCACAGAGAGCAAAAACAGCAGGGCAGAGGGTGGGGGGATAAAAAAAAATAAAATAAAAAGAATTAACACAAAGAGAAGGATGAGGTACATTGTGATGTGATGGAGGGATGGAAGATAGGGAAAATAATAGGGTAGATGAAGTGTTATCCAGCAAAAAAGAAAGAGGAAAGAATAAAAAGAGGTACAGGTATAGGTGAAACAGGGTGAAAATGAAATATATCAACCCAGTTTGATGTGCACATAGCCTGGCATACCACATGTCCCAAAATTGCTGAAATATAATCATGTGAGACTTTGCAACAGAACATCAATCCTATCAATCCCAAGTCTGGTTTAGTAAGAAATAAAATAAGGCAAGGGGAGAAAAAAGTTCATTTAAGTCTGAACTCTTCAATGCTGAAGAAGATAAAATTGTTAAGTAGAAAAGTCTTGTAGCAGACTTTAGTGGGATTTCAGGAGAGGAAAAGGCAAAATTGGCTTTTGTGGATTGAAAGATTACAGTAAACATCAAGGCCTTTGGTTTGAGACCAATATAAACCAACCCTCTTTTCACCTGACCTTTGGCCATGCTCACACTATTGGTGCTCTGGGCGGGATAATTCCATGTGCAAAGAACTGCCTTTACATCAGTCCCAGTGACAAGACCTTTGGGCTTCAAAGGGCATCATCCAGAAAGTGAAAAGACAACACAGAGAATGGGAGAAGAGTTTTGTAAGTCATGTATCTGATAAGAAAGTAGTATCTAGAATACATAAAAATGTCTTACAGATCAACAATAAATAGGCAAATAACCCAATTTAAAAATTAGCTAAGAATCTAAATAGATATTTCTCCAGAAAGAATATACAGATGGCCAAAAGCACATGAAAAATGCTCAATATCATAAGCCATGAGGGAAATGCAAATGAAAACCACAATGAGGTACTACTTCATGCCCACTAGTTGGCTAGAATAAAAAAGACAGCTAAAAACAAGTGTTAATGAGAATGTGAAGAAATCGGAAGCCTTGTACTGTTGTGGAAATATAAAGTTGTGGAACCACTTTGGAAAACAATCTGAGAATTCCTCAAAATATTAAGCATAAAGTTACCACATGACCCAGGAATTTCACTCTTAGGAATATACCCAAGAGAATTGAAATGATATGTTCACACAAAAACTTGTACATAAATGTTCACAGCAGCATTATTCATAAAAGCCAAATTGTGGAAACTACATAAATGTCCATCAACTGAATGAATAAACAAAATGTGGTATGGCCATAGAATGGAATGTCATTGTACAATGAAAGAAATGAAGTGCTGATACATGCTACAACGTGGATGATTCTTAAAAAGAGTATGCTAAGTAAGATAAGTCAATCACCAAAGACCAAACACTGTATGAGTCTAATTATTAGAAATATCCAGAATAGGCAAATAGAAAGAGACAGAAAGTAGATCAGTGGCTACCCAGGACTGGCTAGGACTGAAAGCGGAAAGGGGAGAATGACTGACAATGGAGCTTTGGAGAGGTAATTAAAATGTTCTAAACATAATCATAGTGATGGTTGCAAAACTCTGTAAATATACTAAAAGTTACTGAATTTTACATTTTAAATGGGTGAGTTGTATAGTGTATGAATTATATCTCAAAGTTTTTACAAAAAGCCTTCCTTGATCAGTATAGAACTGGCCCCCAAAACCACCCACCCCTGTTTTAAATGCCAGTAGCATCTCTTAGGTCATTGTGACAAACTGCAACACCCCATCAAATTCCCTGGTGGGAGGAAACATACCACCCCCTATCAAGCACTACTGGAAAAGGATAATGCCAGGTGAGAAGGCTATGCATGGACAAACATATTGGGGATTCCCAGTGCCCTTACTAACAGGTATTAATGCAGATATCTGTAGTCCTTTCTGCTCCCCTTTCTCTAAACTACTATAGAGCCTAAAATCAGAATGAATAAAAAAATAAAAAGAGCTTTTAGATGGAACCGTATACCATCCTACATGTTTCTTTCAAAATGCATTGACATAATATTTTCATATGTTAACTTTGCTGAGACTACTTCCATTTGCAAAATAACCAACCATTCAAATCTCTGAAATGGGGTATTTTCAAACACATCATCTGGATGGGAAATGATTTTTGACAGTCTACAAGAGTGTCTGCGACATAGTGCTTCTGCAAGTCTTCAATAAAGAGCAATTTAATTGAGAAGAAATGGGCTGAAAGCTGTAAAGCCAGAGGAGAGAGTGATATTTAAGATTAGAAGGAATGATCTCAGCCCAAAATTATCAATGCTTATGTATATTTTTTAAAAAGTCAAATGTTGAATAAGAAAATCCAAACCAATGAATTATTTGAGGAAAAAGTGAAAGTTGGGGTTCGGCCTATTATTCTATTGGCCTCTCAGAAAGGCAGTTAATTCCCATATTAGAACTTTGGAGTTATATTTTTTTATCAACAAACAGAATTTTATATCTTCAAGAACATAATCTCATTCCATACACAATTGAATGCTGCGGGGGTAGAGGCATTCTTCACCATAAGCAAGAAAAAGCCTGAGCAATATGTGATGTGTGGATGGGGTGTATGGGCAAGCAACACCGATCACCCATGAGCTGTGATTTTGGGGAGGGCAGAGAGAGCATCTTGAGAAGATATTCAAACAAGACTACAAGAGCTAAGCAGGAGATGCCAAAGCTATTTAACCTCTCCATGCCTCATTTTCCACATCTGTAAAATGTGCACGATAGATAGTATCTGCCTCAAAGGTTTGAAATGAGACTAAATGAGTTAATCAGTTAAAGCACTTAGGAGGGTGCATGGCAAGTAGGAAATCCTCAAAAGCTAGTTTTATTCCAACCAAATTGGCAACTCTCCATGTTTTCTCCAAAATTTTGCCCACATGGTTGCCATGCTACACCCTGTGGGAATGATCTCTTTCCTTCCTCATAGGAAAATACACTAGGACTTGGGAGGAAGGCATGAAAGTGATTTCTTGTGCTTATTTGTTCTCTTGAGAACCATATTAGTCAGCCAAAGGGGTGCTGATGCAAAATGCCAGAAACTGGTTGGTTTTCATAAAGGGTATTTATTCGGGGTAGGAGCTACAGATATGAGGCCATAAAGCATAAGTTACTTCCCTCACCAAAGTCTATTTAGAGCAAGATGGCTGCCGATGTCTGTAAGGATTCAGGCTTCCTGGGTTCCTACATTCCTGGGGCTTGCTTTTCTCTGGGTTCAAGGTTCCTTTCTTCCTGGGGCTGGCTTCTCTCTCCTCTGTGAGCTTACTTCCCAGTGCTCCAGCTTAATTCTTCAGCATCAAATTCCAAATCAAAACTCCAACATCAGAAACCCTCAACTCTGTTCTTTGCCATGCCAATACCCTAATCATAATTCAGTCATGCCCAGGTACAGATCAGATTACAAACATAATCCAATATCTATTTTTGGAATTCGTAACCATATCAAACTGCTACAAGAACCATTCCTAGTTGTGGCTGGAAGATAATTTCATGAATGCCCAAGACAGAAGGGATTTTAGTGATGTGAGCTAGATATACTCATTTGCAGGTGATGGCAATGAACTCAGAGAAGCTGTGTGAGTTACCCAAAATCATGCAGCTGTTAGAGCAGAAATGGGGATAGAAGCTAACTCTTACTTAATACTTTTTCTATTACACCATGAACTTGGGCTAGATCGGAATGGCTTGGCCTTCTACACTGATATTGTGACGCAGGGCTGGAGGGTGCATTGTGGCCTGAGAGATTACAGGATCATTCAATTGCCTGGGCAATTCATCCTCTTCTTCCTCACTCATCATCTCAAGATCTCAGGTAAAGCCAAGATACAAGATGAATGGCCTGTTTGTCATTTATGAACCTGTAGAATTTCAGGAGGATGCCACAGACCAGGAGCTGGGAGATGCCTCTGTGGGCTCGAGATAAGCCTAGCAAACACTACCCCATATGCTCAAGAAAGCTTCAGCAATTCCAACCAAAAGTGCTGATGCAGTGGGAAAGAAACATCTCATGGAAAAAATGGGAGGTTTAAACCTAAAACAGCACAACCCTCAGATGCCCCCTGAGAGTTCCACATTCAGTTCCCTCTCTATTTTGCCACTTTCCAGCAGAGTGCCTTCCCAAGTTCCCTCAATCGTCCTGGTTACCATTGCATAGCAGGGCAAGGATGACTATTTTATTCCAGCCTTCTGAAGGTACTTTTTGCTTCCCTTTGGGGGCTATCAAGTGTCAGAACAGACTGAAAATATTTCTTTGCAAACTTCACCCCCACAAGTGAGAACTCTACAGAAAAAACATGTCAGTAAGTGCCTGAGGAAATTGTACTTTGGAAATTTTCTAAGTGCCCTCTGGACTCAGAGCGAGTAGATATCACAAAGCTTTGACAGATCATCAGGCCAAGATAAGGGGTCAAATCTAAGTTTGGAACTTGCCATCTGACTTTTTAAAGGCACTTGCATAGCAACAAAGGTTTCTCTTCTGCTAAAACAATTAGAGGCAGGAATTAAATGTTTTAATCCAATTTTATGTATCAAATTAAGCCCGAATTCCAGCTCTTCATCAGAAGGAACAATCTTTAGCTGCAGATATACTTCATTTCAGGTCCTTTGGTTCAAGATTCCACAAGGGAATTAATTTTTAAAAGCCCTGGTTATAAAAAAAACAAGTAACTGAGCAGCAGCTAAACTCTCACAAAGTAGTGGCAGGCATGGTCCTGATTTACCCAGTAATCAACAGATGGTCTGGCATCGGAATTCAAGACCCACGGATCTTCAGTCAACCTGAAAGGTCATGACACATTTTTGTGTCTCCAAATTGGCATTTATAGACACATACACATGCAGGGGGCAAAAAAATATTCTGTTACTAAGGGCTTTGCATCCAAACCCTTGAATTGTCAACCAGTCTTGGTGAACTGAGTCCATCCAACTTAGGTAGCCTAGACCCGCAGTTCTCAAACTTTTGGTCTCAGGACTTCTTTACACTCTTAGAATTGATTGCAGACTACTAAAAGCTTTTTATATTGACCTGTATTCTCTGATATTTAACATACTAGAAATTACCACTGAGAAATTTTTTACTTATTTACCTATTAATTCATTTAAAAATAAGATAATTAACCCATTACATGTTAACTTACATAACACATTTTTATGAAATATATTTAGTTCTTAAATGAAAAACCTTTAATGAGAAGAATGACATTTTCTTTACTTTTTTGCAAATCTCCTTAGTATATTTTGCCAGAAGACAGCTGAATTCTCCTATCTGCTCCTGTATTCAATCTGTTACATGTTGCATTGGCTAAAGTACATGAAGAAAATCTCTTCTCATACAGATATTTAGTTGCAAAAGGAAGGAATATTTTAATAGCTTTTGGGGGGGATAATTTTAGATTTTATACAAAAATTTAACATGTGGGGTTTTTTTTGTTTATTTGTTTGATTTTAGGAGGTACCAGGGATTGAACCCAGGACCTCATACATGGGGGGCAGGTGCTCAACCACTGAGCTACATCTGCTCCCCAATGAGAGCTGGTTTTTTCATTTGTTTGTTTGTTTTGTTTGTTTGTTTTTAGGCAATACTGGGAATGAACCAGGGACCTCATATATGGGAAGCAGGAACTCAGCCACTTGAGCTACATCTGTTCCCCAAAGTGGTGGTTTTTTAAGTCAAAGGGAGAGCTGAAATTGTGTCAATGAACTTCCGGTTCATTGATATGGAGGAAATTCATTGGTCTACCTTGCATTTTGCATGGGTCTTTTACTCATGCATACTTTTGTAATATCAATCACTGATCATTTGGAAAATATTGATTCACTAATTTATGCATATTTTCCAAATGTTGACACATTTCAATATTAAAATAAAATCATCTTTGTTAATATGACCACTCATCTAATCAGAAATGCCTTTACAATTAGAAAACTGTCAAGCTAACCATGATGGATGCAAGATTTTCAAACTTCTAATTTTCTAATATCTAATTTTCTTTTGAGGGTCTGAATTTTATCTTTGACAACAGTCCGTTGTTTTCCTTAAAGTGACAGGCTCATTTTGCTCATTTTCAAGAAAATGTCTGTAAATACCCAGGTCTGAATAACCATAGTTTGTCAGTCATTCTTCAAGTAAAAATGTTGTCCCATGAAAAAGCTAGTTCAGGGCATTATTCAAAGAATCACACAAGTGCTTTACTTCAAGGCTATCATCAGACTTCATATTCAACAGAAATGTTTTAGGTGCATTTCCTATTTCATCACACAAGATAGTAAAACATGTGTATCCATGGGTCAAAATTTAATACAATCAATAACTTTTCTTGCTTTAGTTAACTGAAACAGATTTTTCTTTTCCCTGAGAATTTATGTAGTGAAGAATCAATGACTATCATAAGTACAATTTGGTGACACTATTTTGATTTGCAATAAAGTACCAGAATTTTACCTACCATTGATTTTGCACCATTAGTACAATGTCAACACATTGGGGGAGGCAAATAATGTCTTGGTATTATGATGAAAATAGTTTTGATTTCACAGATCCCCTGGAAGGATTTGGAGCCCCGCAAGTTTCTGTGGACTATATTATGAAAACTACTGGCCTACATTAAAGGCACAGCTAATGGTCTGCCCTGTGTCCTTCTTGACCTGTGCCCTACATTTGTTCTTATGCAGCTTAAATGGAGGACCTGAAATGCTTCCTCCTATGAAAAAAAACTATCCCAGACTATCCTGTTATCTAAACATATAAAACAATTTTTTTTAAAGTAGCAATCTAAATGGGGACTCTGAGAGCCAAGAAAACAAGCCATACAGAAGAAAGAACATTTGTCTTGACTTTTGTCATGGAAAAGCCCAAGCTCCACCTCCCTGCATGGTTTTTTCAGGCTGGTATAATTGTAAGACAACCACAAATTGTATAATCAACTTGTTCTTGGGAGTGGAGTGAGGGGGAGGTGAACCTTGAGCCCCTTTTCCAGAATAATGAATATTTTTATCTTCCCCCTCTTCTCAATCAAAACATATCATGCTATATACATGATTCTGCACCTTACTTATTTTACTTATCTGGAAATACTCGAGACCAATTTATATTTGTTTATAGAGGTCATTTTCATTCCTTTTATGACTGTATATATTCCATTTTATGGATGTGCCCTTCTTAATTGAACTAGTCCTCTATCTTTCCATTATTTTGATATTACAAATAGTGTTGTAATAAGCAATCTTGCATATTAGTTATTTTATAGCTTTGCCCATGTATCTTTGGGATAGAACCATAGAAGTGGAATTGCAAGTTCAAAAAGTAGTTGTAGGGAGCAGATGTGGCTCAAGCATTGGGCACCTGCCTCCCACATGGGAGGTCGAGGTGTGGTTCCTGTGCCTCCTAAAGAAGATGAGCAGACACAATGAGCAGAGACAACAAGCAGACACAGCAAGCAGACAATAAGCAGACAGACAAGGGAGCCATCTCAGAAGGGGGAAAATAAAAATAAATAAAAAACACAAACAAAATGTATTTTTTAAAAAGATTAATTTATATGTTGCTTTGCTAGATACTGTCAAATTCCCCTCCACAGATGGCCATTTTGCATTCCATGCAGCAATGTGTTAACCCATTTCCCTACATCTTATGAACAGATAGCATTATAAAAAAATTTGGATTTTTTCCCCAGATCTTATTGGTAAGAAATGGCTTTTGGTTTAGTTTTAATTTGTAACCCTTTCTCAAGAGTGAACTAGAGCATTTTTTAATATGTTTAAGCATCACATTCATTTATTCTTCTGTGAATTATCTGTTTATATCTTTTACTCATTTCCCGGAAGATCTTTAAAAAGTTCTCATATTATTCTATTCATATTAACCCTAAGGTCATATTATACCTTAGGCCAAGAAATCTATTTATAATCTATCACCAACTTCAAGTTCTATCACTATGTTGCCAAACAAAGGGCATAAGTTAGGCTTGTACAAATTGTACCATTGCAGTCTAAAGCTACAGTGTCAGCAGTATAAAATGTCCACTATAAAACTAAAGCCTCACAACAATTCTATGAAGGGAATAGCACAATGACCTCATAAAAGTTGAGGAAATTAAACTTTAGGGATATTAAATAGCAAATCTAAGATTACACAACTGGTAAAGGACAGAGCCAGGATTCAAACTCACTTCATTTTCATGCCAAATCCCATGCTCTTTATTACCAGACACTGCTGGTACCATCTGCTTTATCACTATTTTAAATTCAATGTAATAGTTCAATTGATTTTAAACTTTAAATATTTTATATCATCTCCCCAACTAGTTTATAAGCTCCATGAGGTGACATTTTACATATACAGTTGTTTAGTTTCATCTATTAAGTTTAAACTTTCCACAAAGCATGGATATATATTTGTCTGTAGGCGGATATTAATACTATAAATTTCTATTAAACATACGCTTATAGCATGTTCTCCTCACTGTCCGTAACACTAAGGAATGGTGCATACTGGGAATGGTACACCAGACAATTTTGGAAAATTAAGAACTGTAGCAAGGCTATAGAAGGTTAATGAGCATTAATCCAGTATAATCCAGTATAAAAGTGAGTTTCTTTTTTTTTTTTTTACAATTTCCGCAAACATTTATCGTATGTCTATTACAGGCAAGGCACCATTCTAGAAGCCACAGCAGAGATAGAAAGAGGAATTGAACACCGTCTTGACCGTAATTGTTCACTATCTAGTGGGGAGGAGCTATACAGGGATAAATTACTTTAACCTTTCAAGCTATTGTACGTATTATGGTTTAAGTGCAAAGTACCATGGGAATATGTGGGCACAGAGGTTTTTAAATCTGGGAAGGTATCTTGAAAGTGGAGTATGAACCAGGCCTTGGAAAAACCTATCATCTAGAACTTCTCCCTTTTCCTCATTCCCACATAAATTAGTCACCAAGTTCTGTCTATTCCAGCTCAGAGTCTTCCTCTAGTATTTTCTCTCTTTTCTATCTCTATAGCTGTTGCCTTAGCCCCGGCCTCCTCCTTGTCATCTTCTTGGTAAAATTCTTCATTTTTAAAAAATTTCATATCTACAGAAAAGTTGAAAGACTGGTGCAGTGAACATCCATATAGTCTTCATCTAGAGTCACATGAGTATTTTGCCACATTTACTTTATTAATATCTTGCCATATTTATGTTATTACTTTCTTGATGTTTACTTGTTTACATTTTTAATGAACTCTTCGAAAGTAATTTGATAACCTCATGATAAATCACCCCAAAATACCTAGGCGTCCAACAAAAATATGGAACGCTTCACGAATTTGCGTGTCATCCTTGCACAGGGGCCATGCTAATCTTCTCTGTATCATTCCGATTTTAGTATATGTGCTGCCAAAGCGAGCACAAAAGTGAGTTTCAAAACATTAGATTAGGCAAATATCCCGAGTGGAGTTGGCAGTTTTAACTGGGTTTGCCTATCTCAGATGAGATGAAGGCTCTGAAAGCCCCACTAATCATGCAAACAAAATAAATTACCTGGTAAACTGAAGCAATTAGTAAATAGAGGGTGTGTTAGATTGAATCATGTGCCCAACCAACACACGTTCTGAATCTTGATCTGTGTCCCTATGGTGTGAATCCATTCTAAACAAGATCTCTTTATTTTAGTTAAGGTGTGGCCCAACTGAAGCAAGGGGATCTTAATCTAGATGATTGGAGGCTTTATAAAGAGGACCTGGAAACCACAGGTCCCAGTGTCATGTGATGGGAGGCAGATGTGTAACCAAGGAACCCTAAAGATTGCTGGCCGGCAGCACGAATGCTACAGTCTTTGGGGGAAATGTAAGCCTCGCCAACATCTTGATGTTAAAACTTCTCACTTTAGAACTGTGAGCCAGTAAATTCCCATTGTTTAAGCCAACCCACTGTGTGGTATTTATTTTAGCAGCTCAGGCAAACAAAGACAGTTTTTAGTACAGGAAAGTGGAGTGCTGCCATTATAAATACCTAAAAATGTAGGAGCACTTTTGTTATTGGGTAATGGGTAGAGCCTGAAAGAATTCTGAGGCACTTAGAAAAATCCTATATTGCTTTATAGAGGCTGTTGCTAGAGGTATGAAGAGTAAATGTATTTCTACTTAGTGCTCAGAGATAAATGAGAGCTGTGGAGAAAGTTTCTATTGCCTTAGAGAATGCAGATAGAAATATTGATATCCTGGTATGGCCTTAGGAGGAAATAATGAATATGTTACTGGAAACTATAAGAAAGGCAAGCCTTGTTATCAGGTGGTAGAGAACATGAAAAACTGTTCTGATATCAGATAGAAGCCAGAACTACTTGCAAGCAATGAACTTGGATATTTTAGCTGAGGATGTTTCCGAGCTAACTGCAGAAGGTACATTGTATGGAAGGAGTTTTTTGCAGGGTTGGGATGGGTGACTATATTTGGCATGTAGGAAAAACATGTCTTTCTGGGGGATCCAGAGGGCTGAATCTGGTAGATTGAATTATATACCCCAATTTAGACATATTCTTAATTTTAATCCTCATTTCAGTGGGTGTGAACCCATTGTAAATTGGACTTCTTGAAGATCTTATTCTTAGTTTAGGTGTGGCCCAACTGAATGAAGGTGGGTCTTAATCTGGATTACTGGAGGTTTTATAAAGAGAAAACCACAGGAAGGAGACAAAGCCAGAAGAGGAAGGAGGGGACATTGTCAAGTGATGGGAGGCAGAGAGATGCAAACCAAGGAAACCCGAGGACTGCAGGCAGCCTGCCCCAGAACATTCAAGTTGTTGGGAAGAATCAATTCTTGTCAATATCTTCGTTTTGGACTTGTAGCCTCAAAACTATGAGCTAATAAATTCCCATTGTTTAAGCCAACCCAATGTGTGGTTTTTATCTTGTCAGCCTGGAAAACTAAGACAGAGGAACCTCAAAGAGGGTGTCAGAAGTGTGAAAGAGGAGAGACGAAGGTGAATTTATGGCATATGTCACTGAATCTGGGTCAAGCAGCAAATGGTTACAGGCATCATCAGGATGGAAGAGTCCAGCATGAATAGAAGTGAAAGTCATTGCTGATTCTGACAATAGCCACAATCATAATATAGATATAGATATACAATACCCTCTAAATATAAAAATGCCATTTATATGTTTATTATATTAGTGGAAGGGAAAGTGAATAATAACTGAACTTAACCACTGTTTTACAAGAGAGAGTTGTTCAAAAGATACCATTTTACTCAACTTTGACAATTAACAAAAGGTTTTGGGCATGAAAATAAAATAGAAATATAATTTTCTTTAAAAGGTATATTTGAGAGGAGTGGATGTGGCTCAAGCAGTTGAGCACCTGCTTCCCACATGGAGGGTTCCAGGTTCAGTTCTTGGTGCATCCTAAAAAAATAAACAACAAACAAAATGAGAAAAACAACAACAACTCAGGGGAGACAACGTGGCTCAGTGGTTGAGCACCCACATACGAGGTCCTGGGTTCAATCCCCAGCTTTGGTACCTCAAAAAGAACAAGGGAAGCAGATGTGGCTCAACTGATTGGGCTCCTGTCTACCATATGGGAGGCCCTGGGTTCGTTTCCCAGGGCCTCCTTGTGAAGGCAAGCTGGTCTGCACCTGTAGAGAGCTGATGCCCCATGCCCACGGAAAGCTGACACAGCAACATGGTGCAACAAAGGGAGACAAGCAGAAACAGAAGAATGCACAGTGAACGAACATACAGTGCAGACAGCAGGCAAGCAGCAATGGGGGGATAAATAAATAAAAATAAATCTTTAAAAAAAACACTGGAACAGGAATAAATATATAGATTAATGGAACAGAAAGGATATCCCAGAAAAGAAATATACAAACATGAATTTATCCTGTGTTAAAGACATTTCATTTTGTATAGGAAACATACTAAAAATATTCAAAAATAGTATCAAAACTAGTTGGAAACAATTTAAAATTAGAACCTTACCTCAATCCATACATCCAAATGAATTCCAGAAATATTAAAATTTTAAAAATCATAAAAGAGTGGATGAATATAATTTCATGATGGGGGAGAACTTTCTAAACATTAAACCAAAGGCAGAGACCCTAAAGAAAAAAGATACTAGATTTAACTTGTAAAAATTTATAATATATATATACATCAAAAAAAAAAAACCCACACAAAAATAAAAGGCATATAACAAATTGGAGGACATTAACAAGCAATTAATTAAGAAATTAATGCAAAAAAACCTTATTTTTAATGTGCTTAATGTCACTAGTAATGAAAGGCATACAAATTAAAACAATGAAATACAACTTTGGGAATGTATGTTTTTTAAAATTATACCATCCTGGGAAGGGGAAGGTGAGAGAAAATGGCACTTACTGTGTGAGTATAAAGCGGAATAACCTTTACAGAAGATTGTTTGTAGTATATTTCAAAAGTCTTATCTTTTTAGATTTTCTTTGAGCTTACAATTCTTCTTTCAGGAATTTATCCTGAGAGTAATCATGAACATATGAAAAAATCTTGCCTTCATAAGCAAACTTTTCATCATGTTTTTGTATGATAAATACATAAATAGATTCATACACACATATCTAAAAGAAATAATCAAAATATTCACTGGTTGAAAAATAGGTAAATTAATTTTGATATATTCCTACAATTGAATATTAATATGCCAGTCAAAATTGTTTGTAGTATAAGAAAATTTATAGGACATAGAAAGATGTTAATGATAGCTTTTCAACTGAGAAAAGCAGACTATAAAACCATATATGGTGGGGCAAGATGGTGTCAGAGTAAGAGCACCCATATCATTGCTCTTACAAAAAAAAAAAAAAAACAGCTGAGTGGGATGAAATCTTGCCTGAGGGAGGTGTTTTGGGAACTGACAAAGCAGGAGGTTGCTAGACATCGATCCAGTGAAAGCATGACAAGAAGAGTGATAGCTCAAGGTAAAACCATGGGTTTCTGCCCCTTCCCCAAGGTAAGAAGCCACAGCTTTCTCTGACCTTGCCGATCATACAGCTAGAGGAGAAAAAATCCGAGAGTGGGAGGGTTCTGGTGAAAGACTGACAGGGGTCCTATGAGTGCAGGTTCAATTGTCTGGACCCCTCTTTTTGAACTTTGAGGAGCACACCAGCTGGATTTGGAGAAACCAGGAAGAGGGGAGAGGTAAATCTGCTGAGGCAGCCCAATTTACCTAATCTCTGGGGGTTAAATCTGGGAGAAGTTAGAGCCAGCCAATTAACTAATCTTGTGCAACACACCCAAGGGTGGGGGGCAGTAGGAAGTGCTTGCTAGGCTTCCAAGAGCATATTTAGGGTTCCTAGTAAGGTGTGGGTGCTCTCTCTTAAAGAGACTGAGTGTCATTATTTTCCATGGTGATTTGGTTCACCACGGTCCCATTGAATTTGGTGGGGAGCGCTCACACAGGCTTCCTGCTGCCCTGGGAAAGAGGGAGGTGAGAAGGAGAGAAAGGAGGAAGGGCAGGTTCCTAATCAGTTTATTCAATTGCAAAGAGTCTATCCTGCCCCTGGAAGGGGACTTTTTTTTGAGGAGCAGGTTGACCCTGAAGGAGGGTTTGACTCAGTGGAGGAGTTTCAGCCTTGAATGTACAAGGTCTCTGTTCAGTTCCCAGCTCCACTTAGAGCAGCGACCCACTGGGATATTAACTGATACTTTAAGGGAGGGAAAACATAGATGATATCCTTGTATTAGATTCCCTTGGGTCTCTTATTTTCCCTAAATAAGAGCTTAAGAGAGAAGTCTGACTTTTTTATTGTTTGGTTGACTCCTTGCTTGAGGACTTGTGTTTTATTTTATTTTATTTTCAATTAGGTATTACCAGCTTCTTTATTGTTTGCTGTGCTTCTTTATCCTCAGCCTCCTCCTTTCTGTATGTACTAATTTTGGATACCAAAACTATCTCTTTTCCTTCCTACATCTTCCTACATTTTACCTTCTGTCGTTGCTCTTACATTCCATCTCTTTGGTTAGTCCTCAATTTTTCTGGCTTTTTATTTCTAACACTTCTATTCTGTTTTCTATCTTTTATTAATTCTTTATCTTATTGTCCTTTCTTTTATCTTTCCCTCTCTCTTGATCATGCTAGGCTTTTAATTCATACTATATTCTTCTCTATATTCAGTTCCCCATTTCATTGTAGGTACTCCACTTTCTTATCCCTATAACTATACACTGCTTACATCAGTATAATATTTATTCTCCCAGGTCTTATATGGTTCTTCTGCTAACATTTACCACCACTACTATTATACTTTTTCTTTTCTTACCTCTTTTGCTTTCCCTGGCCCTAATCCTTTAACTTCATGATAACTTAGACAACAACAAGGTAATAGAATAAGAACAAAGTGTCAAAGAGAAAAATTAACACACATACAAAAACAGCACCTAAAAAAACACAAAACTAGAGGGACAAGCTAATCAACTGAACAAACCTACCAAGATAAAATGATGACCAGAGAGCAACAAAAAGTACAAACCAAACCAATAATCAGGAAGACATTACCCAGTCCAATGAACAAATTAAAAACCAGAAAGAGGAGCAGGGCATCAAACAACTAATCAAAGCTCTCCGATCAAATATCACGGACCTACTTCATGAAGTGAAGAAAGGGATTAAGGATATTAAGAAAACACTTGAAGAGCATTCAGAGGAAATTGTAAACATACCTAAAAAAATAATGGATATGATGGTGATGGATGGCACCATTCAAGAACTCAAAAATAGACTCTCAGCAAATAACAGCAGATTGAAAGAATGTGGAAGACAGTATATATGAAATCAAACAGATTGAAGAATTGACAGACAAAAAGATAGAAAAAATCCAGCAGGGACTTAGGTATTTGAATGACAACACAAAACACACAAACATACACATTATAGGCATCTCACAAGGAAAAGAGAAGGAAAAAGGGACAGAAGGGGTGTTGGAGGAAATAATGGCTGAAAACTTCCCAAACCTATTGAAGGAGATGGATATACATGTCCAGGAAGCTCAGCACACCCCAAACAGTATAAATCCCAACAGGTCTACCTCAAGACATATACTTGTCAAATTATCCAATGTTCAAGACAAACAGAAAATCCTGAAGGCAGCAAGAGAAAAGAGAACCATCACATACAAGGGAAGCACAATAAGGTTAAGTGCTTAACTCTTATCTGAAACCATGTAGGCAAGAAGGCAGTGGTATGACAAAGTCAAGGTACTAAAAGGAAAAAATCTCCAGCCAAGAATACTGTATCCAGCAAAGCTGGCATTCAAAAATGATGAACAGTTCAAAATATTCACAGATAAACAGAAACTGAGAGAGTATGCCAATAAGAAACCTGCCCTTCAAGAAATACTAAAGGGAGTTCTGCAGGAGGAAAGAAAAAAAACAGGAGAGACAGAGTTGGAGGAGAATGTAAGAACAACCAAAAAGACAAAAAAAGAAATAAAAACAACATATGACATACAACAAATCCAAAGAAAATATGGCTAATGTAAGTAATTCCTTGAGAATCCATTAATTGAAAGTGAATGGATTAAACTCACCTGTCAAGAGACACAGATTGGCAAAATGATATAAGAAAATAGGACCCATCTATATGCTGTCTACAAGAAACCCAGCTTAGACACAAGGATACAAGGATGTTGAAAGGGAATAGCTGGAAAACAATCTTACAAGCAAACAATAACCAAAAAAGGGCAGGAGTAGCTATACTAATATCAGACAAAATAGACTTTAAATGCAAAACTATTTTGAGAGACAAAGATGGAAACTACATATTAGTAAAAGGTATAATCTTTCAAGAAGAAAGAACAATCATAAACATTTATGCACCTGATCAGGGCACCTCAAAATATGTGAGGCAAACAATGGAAAAAATAAGTGGAGGAGTAGATGCCCCTACAGTTATAGTGGGGGACTTTAATACACCATTATCACCATTAGACAGAACATCTCAACAGAGAATCAATAAAGAAATACCTTGAATAATATATGTGAGGATCTGGACCTAATAGACATGCACAGAACACTACACCCAAATACAGCAGAATATACATTCTTCTCAAGGGCACATGGATCATTCTCTAAGATAGACCACATGCTAAGCCACAGAGAAAGTCTCAATGAATTCAGAATGATTGAAATCATACAAAATAATTTCTCTGACCACAGTGGAATGAAGCTGGAAATCTGCAAGGGACACAGACCCAGATTAGGCACCAACATATGGAAGTTAAGCAATACATTCTTAGACAAACAGTGGATCAAGGAGAAAATCTCAAAAGAAATCAGTAACTACCTTGAAACTAATGAAAATGACAACACAACATATCAAAATTTATGGGGTGCAGCAAAGGCTATATTGAGAGGGAAATTCATAGCCATGAATTCATACAACAAAAAAGAAGGTGCTAAAAACAAAGACCTATGTGCACACTTAGAGGAATTAGTAAAAAAAACAACAAAATAACCCAATAGAAAGAAGAAAGAAAATCAGAGCTGAATTAAATGAAATAAAAAATAAGAAATCATTGGGAAAAATAACCAAAACAAAGAGCTGGTCCTTTGAAAAGATCAATAAAATTGACAAACCCTTAGTTAGACAAACAAAGAAAAAAGGAGAAGATGCAAATACACAAAATAATAAATGAGAAAGGGAATATCAGCACTGACCCTACAGAAATAAAGACTATCATAAAAGGATACTTCAAAAAACTATATGCCAACAAGAAGGACAATTTAGAGGAAATGGACAAATTCCTACAAACACATAAGCAGCCTACACTAATGAAAGAAGAAATTGATGATATCAACAAACCAATCACAAGTAAAGAGATAGAATCAGTCATTAAAAACCTCCTAACTAAGAAGACCCCCAAGCCAGATGGATTCACAGGTGAATTCTACCAAACATTTCAGAAAGAACTAACACCGATCTTGCTTAAACTCTTCCAAAAATCAAAATAGAAAGAGCATTGCATAACTCACTCTATGATGCTAACATTACCCTAGTACCAAGCCAAACAAAGACAACACAAGAAAGGAAAATTACAGACCAATCCCTCTATGAATATAAATACTAAAATCCTCAACAAAATACTTGCTAATCATACTCAACAACACATCAAACGAATTATACACCATGACCAAGTGCATGTCATCCCTGCTATGCAAAGATGGTTCAACATAAGAAAATCAATCAATGTAATACACAACATAAACAGATCAAAAGAGAAAAATCATATGATCATATCTATAGATGCAGAAAATCATTTGACAAAATACAGCACACTTTCCTGATAAAAACATTGCAAAAGATAGGAATAGAAGGAAATTTTCTGAACATGATCAGGGTATATATGAAAAGGCCACAGCTAATATCATATGATGGTGAAATCCTAAAATCCTTCCCCCTAAGACAGGAATGAGATGATGCCCACTATCATCCTTTCTATTTAACATTGTGTTAGAAGTACTTGCTCGAGCATGATGCAAGAAACAGATGTAAAAGTCATCCAAATTCAAAAGGAAGAAGTTGAAATTTCACTATTTGCAGATGACATGATCCTGTACATAAAAAACCCTGAGAAATCTACAACAAAGCTTCTAAAACTTATAAATGAGCTCAGTAAAGATGCCAGTTATAATATCAATATGCAAAAATCAGTAGCATTTCTGTACACCAATAATAAGCAATCTGAGGAGGAAATCAAGGAAAAAATACCATTTACAATAGTAAATAAAAAAATCAAATACCTAGGAACAAATTTAACTGAAGATGTACTGTTAAAGAAAGTCAAAGAAGACCTAAATAAATGGAAGACTATTCCCTGTTCATGAAGAGGAAGACCAAATATCATTTAAATATCTCTCCTATCAAAACTGATCTACAGATTTAATGAAATCCCAATGAAAATCAACACAGCATTTTTTACTGAACTGGAAAAACAAACTATAAAATTTATTTGAAAGGCAAAGAGGCCCTGAATACACAAAGACATATTGAAAAAGAAAAATGAAATTGGAAGATTCACACTACCTGACTTTAAAATATTCTACAAAGCTATAGTGGTCAAAATAGCATGGTATTGGCACAAGGATAGACACACTGACCAAAAGAACCAAATTGAGAGTTTGGATATAGATCCTCGCCTATACAGTCATCTGATATTTGAAAAGCTCACTCAACTGAGAGAGAATGGTCTCTTCAACAAATAGTACTTGGAGATCTGGATATCCATATGCAAAAGAATGAGAGGATTAACATCTCACACTTTATACAAAAATCAACTCAAGATGGATCAAAGATCTAAATATAAGAGCCAAGACCATAAAGACCTTGGAAGACAATGTAGGAAAGTACCTACCAGAACTTGTAATAGGAAATGGCTTCTTGAACATCATACCCAAAGCACCAGCAGCAAAAGAACAAATAGATAAATGGGACCTACTCAAAATTAAAGCCTTTTGCACCTCAAAGGAGTTTATCAAGAAAGTGGAAAGACAACCTACCCAGTGGGAGAAAATATTTGGTAACCATATATCTGATAGGAGCCTAATATCAAACATATATAAAGAACTCCTCTATCTCGAAAATAAAAAGACAAACAACCCATTTAAAAAATGAGGAAAAGATTTGAACAGACACTTCTCCAAAGAAGAAATACAAATAGCTAAAAAGCACATGAAAAGGTGCTCAAAATCACTAGCTATTAGGGAAATGCAAATCAAAACTACAATGGGATACCATCTTACTCCCATAAAAGTGGCAGCTATCAAAAAAAAACAGAAGACTACAAGTGCTGGAGAGGATGTGAAGGAATGGGAACACACATCCACTGCTGGTGGGAATGCAGAAGGATCCAACTATTCTGGGGGCAATTTTGGCAGTTCCAAAAAACCTAACTATAGATTTGTCATGAGACACAGCAATTCCACTGCTGGGTATATACCCAGAAGAACTAAAAACAAAGGACATGAACTGATATATGCACACCAATGTTCATAGCAGCATTATTCACTACTGCCAAAAGTTGGAATCAATTCAAGTGCCCATCAACAGATGAATGGATAAACAAAATGTGGTATATACACACAATGGACTACTACTCAGCTGTAAGAAGGAATACAGTACAAACACATGTGATAACATGGATGAATCTTGAGGACCTTATGTTGAGTGAAGCAAGCCAGGTATTGAAGGAAAAATACTACATGATTTCTCTGGTATGAATTAATCATATCAAGCTGTCTCAGAGAGCTAGAGACTGGGCCATAGCTTTACAGGAAATAGCAGTGGAGAGGAAGGTTGTGAGATGATGCCTACATCGGCAAAATCTATGATAAAGTGGAAGTAAATAGTTGTGCAGTGAAGGGATAAGACGGGGGCATAAGGATACTATTGGGTGGGGCTTTGGGCATGAGGGTTAGGAGGATGGGTCAGAAGGCCCATGGAATAGGGGGGAGGGTTTGGGATGAGCTGGTGAACATGGGAGATTGTCAGGTACATGGTTGAAACTATAATGCTGAAAAAACTCTTTAGAAAATATAACAAGGAAGGGTTACTTGTTTAAGGTGGTTGATGGGGGGGCATCTGGCACAGGATGCACCTGGGGCAAGCTTCTAGGGAGTGTGTGAGTACTTATCTTGTCATATTGTGTTATATCAGTGGGTGGAGATACATACAATGAGTGTGAAGTGTTGCACACCCATCCTGGAGCAAACTGATGTTCTCAAACAGAGGAGAGGATGTTTCACAAGAGCAGGGGTGGCTTCCAATGGGGGAGGACAGACTAGACTGTCAAGCCCTCAGCATTGTTGTAAGTATCTATGAATCTTGTCCTTCAAGCAGTGAAGCTTAGTTGTCACTGTGGGCCCTGAGGGGAGTGGGAAAGAGGAATAGAATAGATGGAAGTGGGGGTCACTGGGGAAGTGTTCCACAAGATTGAGCAATGATGGATATAAGCCATGTTAAATTTCACCAAACATTTATAAATGTGTATAGTCTAAAATGTAAACCATAATGTAACCAAAAATTTAGAAAAGTGTAAAGTCTAAAATATAAACCATAATGTAAGCCATAATAGAAATATGGTTGGTACCTATGTTTCAATATCTATACATAAGTTGTAGCAAATATAATATCCACATGTAAAAAGATCATTGCTAAGGAAGTGGGAAAAGGGTTTGATGTTGGGTATATGGAAGTCCTCTATTTTGTATATGTGACTTTACTGTGATCTAAAACTTTTTAGGGGAAACGGACTTGGCCCAGTGGTTAGGGCCTCAGTCTACCACATGGGAAGTCCACGGTTCAAACCCTGGGCCTCCTTGCTCCATGTGGAGCTGGCCCATGCGCAGTGCTGATGCGCGCAAGGAGTGCCGTGCCACACAGGGGTGGCCCCCGCGTAGGGGAGCCCCACGCACAAGAAGTGCGCCCGTGAGGAGAGCCGCCCCAATGCAAGAGAAAGTGCAGCCTGCCCGGGAATGGTGCTGCCCACACTTCCGGTGCCACTGACGACAACAGAAGTGGACAAAGAAACAAAGACGCAGCAAATAGACACAGAGAACAGACAACCGGGGCGGGGGAATTAAATAAAATAATCTAAATAAATAAATAAATTAAACGTTATAGAAGACAAAATTTTTTAGAAAAGGATGTAGACACTGAGGAAGGAATGGAGGAGTTTGCCTTGCCACTGTACATGCAGGGCAACACCTATTACTATGATGAAAGACAAAACATCAAAAACAAAGTTTTATGATATTTTTCATTTTTTAATACCCCAATTTATTTTTTTACTTTATTTTAGTTTTTCTAAATTATTATGTATTCTATTTCTAATCTTTAAACCTGTCAATGCTATTTCATTTTCCTACTAATTGAATTTAGCAATATATTATTTTTAAAGAAGTTTTGGATCCCAGAGGGGTTAAACTATGACAGGGGAGAAGCACTGGTGTGGGGTGTCATTGATGGGGGAAGCATGGGTGGGAGGGAGTTTTCCAGGGCATGCATATAGGGTATGTACTCATGTTCATATGTTCATTGGGTATTGTCATAGTGGATAGAGTTACACATGACAACTTAGGTAGTGCTGAGTTCCCATCCTGGAGACCTCTGTCACATTTCCCAATGGAACAGCAGCAATCCCCCAAATGCAAGGGCAAAGACCAGTAAAGAAGGATGGTCCAATGATGGGCCCTTGATATTGATGACTATGCTTATAAGCCTGTGTGCCTAAAATTTCAACGAGGCCTAGAGCTGCAGGGTGCCTAAGAGTTACCTCCTGAGAGCTTCCATGTTACTCAAATGTGGCCACTCTCTAAGCCAAACCCAACATGTAAATGCATTACCTTCCTCCCAGTGTTGGACATTACTCCTGGGGATAGGCCTCCCTGGTGCCAAGGGATTACTACCATCACTAGCTGGTGATGCAACTAGAAGAAGAGGAAAATAATAAAAGAGGGAAATGGTAAAGGCAAATGAGTTTATATGGCTAAGAGACTTCAAAATAAGTCAGGAGGTCATCACAGGGGTCGTGCTTACATAAATCTCAGCAGGACCCCAGAGACAGCCAAAGTAGATACAACCCCAGGTACTGGTGCTCCTGAGAGTTATGGAGACACCCAGTCATGACAGATGGCTCTGGGGTTCAGTGCCTTGTCAGTAGGCCCTACTTTGGAATTTGTGCTCTGGAATGTGATGGAGTTGGACTCAGCTGTGACATCTCTACAAATGCCTCTTCTGTCACTTTTACTGAATCTGTGGTTGGTGCTGGGGTTTGTATATGCTCAGGAGAATTGAATCTCTGGACTGTCCGTGTGCCAGCTGGGCCCTGAACCTCATCAGAGTTGCAACACCTAATACAGTTCATTGGACTTACCCAGGTCAGCTGACAGGGAGGTGAGAATGGTCAACCACCACACCAGAGAACTGAGAGTGTCTACAACTACAAGAAGGAGAATCACATCCATCAGTCATGTGGGAGCTAAGCCCCCTCTCAATTTAGAGGTGGAGTGGACATCTCCATCCCAAGGTCAACAGGCTGGAGGAATATAATATGGATTGAAGTGGACTTGCTGGTATTCTACTATAGAACTGTTGTGACTCTAACAATGGAAGTAATTTTATCATTGATGTGGAGATGGTGGCCACAGGAGTTGCTGAGATCAGGGAGAGGGAGGAAGCAGTGTGATAAGGGACATTTTCAGGACTTGGAGTTGTCCTGAATGATATTGCAGGGACAGATGCAGGACATTGTATATCCTGCCATAGCCCACTGGATGGACAGGGGGAGAGTGTAAGCTACAATGTAAACTATGGGCCATATGGTGTGACAGTGTTCCAAAATGTATTCAACAAATGCAATGAATGTGCCTTACTGATGAAATGGGATGTTGAAGTGAGAGAGCGGGAGAGTGGGGTGGGGAGTGGGGTATATGGAACCTTTTATGTTTTTTAACATAACGTGTTGTGTGATCTATTTATCTTTTTTAAAAAAGGACAATAAAAGTAAAATTTTTTATAAAAAGAGCTAGGGACAGAGCTATGAAGGCGGAGGTACATAATTTAGTTCCTGGAATATAACAGGCCATCGACTTAGAGCAGCTGTAATAATTTTTTTTTTTAACATTTTAAAAAATTTATTTATTGAACTGTATCACTCAAACATAAACATACATAAACAATAAATGTATAATAATTGTTGTGAACTTACAAAACAAACATATATAACATCATACAGGACTCTCACAACTCACCCTACCACCAATAACTTGCATTGTTGTTAAACCTTTTTAACTAATGATTAAAGAGCATTATCAAAATATTACTACTAATCAAAATATTTCCCCTCAAACAACCCTATCAATAATTTTATATCATGTATATATGAACATAGATAAACAATTAACTGTATAGTAAAAGTTGTGAATTTACAAAGCAAACATGCATAACATCATACAGGGGTCCCATGTATCAACACTCAACCAACACCTTGCATTGTCATAAGATGTTTGTTACAAATTATGAAAGAATATTGTCAAAATCTTACTACAAATCATAGTCCTTATCTTACATTTGGTGTGTTTTCCCCTCCAACCCACCCTATTATTATTTTTTAAGTATATTTGTTATGACAGAAGTTATAAACTTTTAAAACACACAGTACAGAATTCCCAAACAACACCCCTCCATCAACACATCACATTGTGGCAGAACATTTGCTACAGATAAGATAATATAATCTGATTGTTACCATGTCCATAGTGTACATTCGGCTCACATTTTTCATACTGCCTCAATATCAACACAGTACATCTTTTGCATAGATGCAAGAATATTATATTATTCCTACTAACCACAGTCCATAGATCACTCCAGCTGTATTTTTCCCATGCTTCTCCAATTTCCCAACACCCTGCAGTAGTGATGTACATTTGCTCTAGCTCACAAAGGACACTCTTACATCTGTACCATCAACCACAATTCTCATCCACCTCTTGGTTTACTGTGGTATTCAGTTCCTAGATTATTCTCTAATATTCTGTAAATTGGCACTTACATCCCTAGACTGCCATTTTCAGTCACATCCCCATTTATAAACTAGCTGCTACTCACTGTGTTACCATCCACTCATTATATTTCCACATTATTACAGGAAAGCTAATTAAAACTTCTACATACATTAAACAGCAATAAACTGCTCAGTCCTCCTCTTCTATCCTTTAAGAATCCACCACCTACCACCAGGTTTTGAAGCTATTTTCCTACAATTTCCTCTAGGAGTTTTATGGTTCTTGCTTTCACTTTTAGATTTTTGATCCATTTTGAGTGAATTTTTGGATAAGGTGTGAGATAGGGGTCCTCTTTCCTTCTTTTGGCTCTGGATATCATATCATAAGAATCAATTCTTTCAGCACCATTTGTTGAATGGCTTGATCTGCCCAAGCTGTGTGTTTGACAGGCCAGTCAAAAATCACTTGACTGTACATGTGAAGGTCTGCTTCTGAACCATAAATTTGGGTTCATTGCTCTATGTGTCTGTCTTCAGGCCAGAACCATGCTGTTTTTACTACTGTAGTTAGGCAATATGATTTAAAGTCTGGATATGAGGGTTTGCTTTCCTTTTTATGATGTTTCTGGTTATTAGGACCCCTTACTCTTCTGAATAAATTTGATGATCATGTTTTTTTTTTTTTTTTTTTTTTTAATGTTGGTGGAGTTCATATCGGGATTCCATAGAATCCATATATCAATTTGGGTAGAACTGACATCTTAATGATATTTCATCTTCCAATCCATGAGCAGGAAATGTTCTTCCATTTATTTAGGGCTTTTTTTATTTCTTTTAGCATTGAGTTGCAGTTTTCTGAATACAAGTGCTTTACATCATTGGTTAAGTTTATTCCTGACTATTTGAGTCATATTTTATTTTTACCACTCTTTTGACACCTTTAGTTATTTTTATTGCATAATCTTCATTTCTAGACTCTCTTCCAAGCCTCTCTTTCCTGTCTTTTCTTTTCAAGCTCTAGCACACCCTTTAGTATTTCCTGAAATTCTGGTCTCTTGCTTAGAAATTCTCTCACTTTCTGTTTATCTGTGAATATTCTAATCTTACCCTCATTTTTGAAAGACAGTCTTGCTGGATAAAAAATTCTTGGCTGGAAGTTTTTCTCTTATAGTATCTTAAATATATCAGACCACTGTCTTCTTGCCTCTATGGTTTCTGGTGAGAACTCAACATTTAATCTTATTGGATATCCCTTATATGTTATGCATTGTTTTTCTCTTGTTGCTCTCAGAATTCTCTTTGTATTTGGCATTTGACATCTGATGAGTATGTGTCTCAGAGTAGGTCTATTTGGGTTTTTTTGGATGGGAGTATGTTGTGCTTCTTGGACATGGATATATATGTCCTTCAATAGGGTTGGGAAATTTTCTACCATTATTTCTTCAAATATTCCTTCTGCTCCTTTTCCCTTCTCTGCCCCTTTTGGGACACCCATGACACATATGTTTGCATACCTTTTGCTGTCATTTAGTTCCCTAAGACCTTGTTCAATTTTTTCCATTCTTTTCTTCATCTGTTCTTGTGTATGTTCACTTTCAGAGTCCATTTCTTCAAGCTCACCAATCCTTTCTTCTGCATTTTCTAATCTGCTTTTATATGATTCCAATGTTTTTTAAATTTCAGTTGTTGCACCTTTCCTTCTCATAAGATCTGCTATTTTTCCATGTATGCTTTCTAATTCTTCTTTGTGCTCATCCAGTGTCTTCTTAATATCCTTAATCTCTTTAGCCTTCTCATTGAATTTATTAAGGAGATTTGTTTGAACATCTCTGATTGGTTGTCTCAACTCCTTTATGTCATCTGTTCCTTTAACTGGGTCATAGCTTCCTGTTTCTTGGTGTGGATTGTAATTTTTTGTTGGTGTCTTGGTGTCTGGCTTACTAGAGTATTTATTCTGAGTGCAGTTTTTTCTCTTTAGTTTAGGACTTTCTGCCTTTCTCCCTTGCTGGTTGTGCAGTAGGAGCCAAGGATGTAGTTGGTGCAGTAATCTGTGGAGACTAAAGCTGCCTTCATTGTGCCAAGGACCAGTGAAGCTTCTTCCAACTTTCTCCTTTGCCAGGGATAGGGACAGAGTCACAGCTGTGCAGGTCTAGTGCAGACCTAGACTGTAGTTGTCCAGAGAGACTGATGAAGTTTCACACCCCTTTCCCCCCTGTCTGGGATGGGGATGGAGCTGCAGGTGTGGGCAGCAATCTATGCAGTGCGGGTCCAAGAAGACTGCAGTTGTCCCAGTAGACTTCCAATTTTCAGTCTGTGCCAGCCAAAGTTACCTGTAGTTACCTAAATATGCTGGTGCAGGATCTGCCAGCCTCCTTCCTGCCAGATGTGAGGCTGAAGCCTAGTCTAGGGCTGCAGGCTGATCTCGATGAAAGAAACTTGTTCCTATCATCTCTGTGATTTTTCAATCAGCTCAGCTTACCCTCAGGCTGGGGGTGGAGTCAAAATGGTGGCCACTGGCCTCTTTCTGATTTGGACTGATTTACACCCCAGCTGTTCCCAGGGTTATACCTTAGCCAGTTGAGTCTACCAATCAGTAGCTGAAATCAGCAGCCAACCATCTCCTCCTCCCCTATTCCAGCCACAGAATAGCTCCTGGGGTGGCTCACGTTGCCAGAGTAGGATAATCACTGGCCTCCATGGCTTGGCTGGTAATTTCCTGGAGAGGCTGGCACAGGTCCCCGTAGCTTCCTCCCTGCTGGAGGTGGCACTGGGGCCTAGGCTAGACATGCAATATGATCTGGATGGGAAGAAGTCAGTCCCCACCAGCACTGGGATTTTCAGTCCACCCTGCTTCCCCTCGTGATAGACAGAGTTAAGATGGCAGCTCCCAGCCTCTTTCTGACTTGAACAGGCTCAAACTTGAGCTGTTCTCAGGACTATACTTTAGCCCACACAATTTACTCATCAGTAGCTGAAATTGGTGCCCAACCATCTCTTCCTCCCCTGTTTTTTTGGTAAGTGGAGCTTTCAATTTCAGACATGGAAAAACTCCCAATGACTTGTGCCTGCAGTTGAGGATGGACACCAGACTCCAGGGCATGGAGTTCTCTACTTATGAATCTTCTCTGTAGATGGGCAGTCTCGTCCTTCCATTCCTTCAAGGATGTGGCAGGATGCTCTTCTGGCCTCCTGGAGCCCCCATACAGGTGCTTCAGCTAGCTCCAGAGAGGTCTGGGTGTTTACTAACTGCCCTGTAGCAGGAGCTGACTCTAGGAGCTCCTTACTCCACCACCATCTTGCTGATTCTTTCTGTAATAATTGAAAAAAACTTCAAATAACAAAAAATATATATATAATCCATGTTCTGAAATATATATGCAAAAAAATTTTATGTATGCATAGAACAAAGGTTGGAAAGATATTCAAAAAAATGTTGGCAGTTTTAATAGGAGTGGCAAGATTATTTTTACTTTCTTACTTTTGCATATTTATGCCTGCCAAATTTCATGTAATAAACATGTGTTACTTTTCTAATAAATAGGGAAAAGTTACTTTTAAAAACTCACTTCAAAAGGAGAAATGTGACTTCCAGGGAAGATGGCTGAGTGGGGAGCACTATGACTCAATTCTTCCAACAAAACTACTATTAGACAGGCAGGAACTGTCTGAAACAACTATTTTGAAACTCCAGAGGCCAGAGGAACACTATACAGCATTCAAGGAAGAGTGGGAGAAAAAGACTGATAAACTATGGTAAAAAAACTGTAAATTGTTCTCTCTGCATGGCAGCTAGCAGTGCCCACCCCTCACTCCTAGCAGGCCAACATGGGCCCAGTCCATGGCTATCTGCTGCTGACAGAAAGGGGTATAGAAATCTCTTCCCCAAGAACAGGGATGTGCATGGTGGATCACTGATCATGGCTTTTGATTAGCCAATTTGGATCACTGGGCCTGGCTCTGAGGTACCTATTGCTTCAACCCACCCCAGACAAAGGTGGTAGCAGTCATTGTTTCAACCTTCCCTGGAGAGGGGCAGAGGCAGTGGGGATTTAAAGATGCAGCACTTCCTCAGGAATGAGGAGGGGGAATTTTCTGAAGGGCTACATTTGCTGGGCAGGCCAGGAAAGCTCAGCTTTGGGGAGCAATCAGAGAAGTTTTTGACACCCTTCCTGACTCCTCCACAGGACACTTTGGAGTCAGTCTGTACCCCCTTTGTGGGTGCCTGACTCTGTTTTGGCTGGGAAAGACCTGAATGGGAAAGTCCTTCTCAGGGTGAGCCTGCATCCCAGAATTTGCCCTCCAGGCAAAAGCAGCATGAGACAATGAAAAGAGTATAAAAAATTATACAGGCAGATAGTCTGGGACAAAGGTCTGACAGCCTCAGATACCTGGGAGAGGGAGGTTTGTCCCCTGGGAAACAGAGGAGACAATCAAACTCCTGTAAACAGGGGAATTCCCAAACAGCTACCATGCAAAAGCCTAGGACAAGACAGAGGCCCTGTAAGACAGGGAAAACCCTCCACAGTGCAAAAATCTCCATCTTATCACCAGCTGGTTACAAAACCAGAAAATAGAGACCCCAAGGATTAGAAACCAGAGTTACCATTTAAAAATATTGCAATGTTCAGTGTGCAAAAAAATAGTGCAAAACAAACAAAGAAACAGGAAATTATGGCCCATCAAAAGAAAAGGATAAAAATACAGAAAACACCAATAAGGAAGGCAAGAATGTGTACATACCAAACAAGTCCTTAAAAAATGATCATAAAAAATGCTTAAGGAGATGAAGGAATTACAGAAATATAACTACAGGACATCAGGGAAAAACTGAATGAACAAAATAAGAGTCTCAGTAAAGAGATAGGAATTTTAAAAAGGAACCAAACAGGACTGAAAACCATAATAATTAAAATGAAAAATGCTCAGGAGGTTTACAAGAGCAGATTGAAGATGGCAGAAGAAAGAATCAATGAAGTTGAAGACAGGATACCTGAATGAGTCAGGCTGAGAAGCAGAGAAAAAAATACTAAAAGCAAAAATAGCCTAAGGCAGCTATGGGACATCATCAAGCCCACAAAAATATGCTTTATAGGAGTCCCAGAAGGAGAAGGAAGAGTGAAAGGAGAAGAAGAA
Source organism: Dasypus novemcinctus (assembly GCF_030445035.2). Lineage (NCBI taxonomy): Eukaryota > Metazoa > Chordata > Mammalia > Cingulata > Dasypodidae > Dasypus > Dasypus novemcinctus. The sequence goes on along the minus strand of NC_080697.1, from coordinate 23,692,742 downwards.
ATAGTCAAAGAAATAATGGCAGAGAACTTCCCAAATGTAGCAAAAGACATGAATATGTACATCCAAGAAGCTCAGGTAACACCTAACAGTATAAGCATGAAGAAAAATATACCCTGTGTAGCAGTTTGATATTGTTTATGAATTCCAAAAATAGATATTGGATTATGTTTGTAAACTGGTTTGTTCCTCTGGGCATATTAGATTATATTAGATTCAGAGGCTTCACTTTTACTAATTAAATAATGATTAAGGCTTTGATTAGGCCATGTCAATAGAATGTTGAGTTCCCATCCCCTTGGTGGATGGTGGATGGTGGATGGTGGATGGTCGATGGAAACTCAGAGAAACTGTACCAAAGAGAAGGGAGGTGAGAGTTTTGATCCTGGAGCTCAGGAAGTAAACACACAAAGAAGCAGATACATGAGGAAGGAGAGAAGATTCCACTAGACATGGCAGAGATCCCAGGAAGAGAGATGAGCCATTTGCCTGATAGTCTAAAGCTGACCTTGTAGAGAAAGCAGAGCAGCTGAGCCTGAAGAGAGGCAAGCCCTGGGAAGAGGGGAACCCAGGAAGCCTGAACTCTTGCAGACATCAGCAATCATCTTGCTCCAACATGTGGCCTTAGTAACTGTAAGCTTCTACCCTAAATAAATACCCTTTATAAAAGCCAATGGATTTCTGGGATTTTGCATCATCACCCCTTTTGCCAACCAATACACCCTGTTATATACTGATTACATTTTCAAATAAAGGACAAGGAGAGAGTTTCTGAAAGCTGCAAGAGAAAAACAGTATGCCACATACAATGGAATCCCAATAAGTTTGATTGCTGATTTATGGTCAGAAACCATAGAGGCAAGAAGGTAATGGGTTGAAATATTTAAAGTGCTGAAGGAAAACAACAGCCAGTCAAGAATTTTAAACCAGGTAGATTCTCTTTCAAAAATAAGGATAAGATTATGACATTCTCAGACAAACAAAAGCTAGCATCACCACTAGACCTGCCATGCAAGCAATGCTAAAGGGAGCTCACAGAATGAAATCAAAGAACACTAGAGAGTGATTCAAAGCAGCATAAAGAAATAAAGAACTGCAGTACAGGTAACCATTTGGGTAATTACAAATGCCAGTAATATTTTATTGTATTGTTTGCTATGTAACTCCCCTTCTTACTTCCTGCAGGTGCTAAAATGCAAATGCATAAAAAGTAATGTTAAACATATTTTTTTGGACATTCAATGTACAAAGGTATAAGTAGTAGCAAGTACAAAAATATGATGGGGGAAAGGGGTATAGGAAAACTTTATGTGAAAGCTATTGAAGTTAAATTGTTACCAAACCAAATATAATTGTTATGCATTTAGGATGTTAAGTTTTAACTCTGTGATAACCACAAAGAAAACAGATGAAAAATATATCTAGAGAGAACTGAAAAGTCACTCAATATAGTACAACACAAAAAAGTAAATAAATACAAAAGTAGGCTTTAAAGGAAATGAGAGGCAAAAAAGGTGTAAGACTTACAAAGGCTAAATAGCAAAATTGTACAAGAAAGATCTGTATTATCAGTAGCAACTTTAAATGTAAATGCACTAAACTTTCCAGTCAAAAGGCAGAGATCGGCAGAATAGACAAAAAAGCATAGCCCAACTATATGTTCTTTGCAAGAGATTCACCTTAAAGATACAAGTAGGTTAAGAATGAAAGGATGGAAAAAAAATATGCAATGCAACAGTAAAGAGAAGACAGCTGGAGTGACTATACTAATATTGGATAAAGTAGACTAAATAAAAAACAGTTATGAGGGACAAAGATGGTCATTACATACTGATGAAAGAGGCAACATTAACAGGAATATATAACAATTGTGTACGTATATACACACACACCTATCAGCAGAGTCCCAAAATATATGAAGCAAATACTGACAGATTTGAAAGGGGAAATTAATGGTTCTACAAGATAGTAGGAGATTTTAACATACCACTCTCAATAATGTATAAATAATCTAATCAGAAGGTCAATAAAGAAGTGTAGGACTTGAGTGATACACTAAACCAACTAGATATAACAGACATACATAGAACACTGCACCCAACGAAAACAGAATACACATTCTTCCCAAGGGCATAAGGATCATTCTCCAGGATACACTATACAAAACAAATCTCAATAAATTCAAAAATATTGAAATAATACAACGAACATTCTCTGACCACAATAGAACAAAGCCAGCAATTATTAAGAGGGAGAAAGAGAAAATTCACAAACATGTGGAAATTAAACCACATGTTCTTAAACAACCAAAGAATTAAATTGGACATCAACAGTGAGGTGATGAGGTGAATGAAAATGAAAATACAACTTACTATATACAACTTATGGGATGCAACAAAAGCAGTGCTGACAGAAAATTTACAGCTCCAAATGCTTACATTTAAAAAGAAGCAGACTTCAAGTCAGAGACCAAACCTCAAAACTGGAAACACTAGAAAAAGAAGAGCAAACTAAACTCAAAGCAAGTAGAAGAAATCACAAAGATTAGAGCAAAGACAAATGGCATAGAAAAAAGAGAGAGAGGGAGAAGGAGAATCAACAAAACCAAAAGTTGGTTTTCAAGATTAACAAAATTGACAAAACTTTAACTGAAATGACAAGGAAAAAACGAGACAGGATAAAAATGATGAAAGTCAGAAATTAAAAGGGTACATTAGTATAGCACCTAAGGAAATAAAAAGGATTAAAAGTGGATACTATGAACAACTGTATGCCAATAAATTAGATAACCTAGATGAAATGGACAAATTCTTAGAAACACAAAACTACATACATTGGCTCAAGATGAAACAGAAGATGTCAAAAAACCAATTACTAGTAAAGAGATTAAATCAGCCATATGATCCTCCCAACAAAGAAAAGCCCAGGACCGGATGGTTTCACAGGTAAATTCTAGAATCATCCCAAAAAGGATTTCCTAGAATCCTGCTCAAACTTTCCAAAAATTTGAAGAGGAGGGAACACTCCCTAATTCATTCTAAAAGGTCAACATCACTTTCATACCAAAGCCAGACAAAGATACCACAAGAAAAGGACAAACCAATATCTCTTATGAATATAGATTTAGATTTATACTTGGGTGCCTGTGTTTCAACATAAATGGAATACGAGTTTTGTCCACAAATCTGTCTTGCAATCTTGGCATCCTCACTTGTTACTTTCCAAGGAAATTGATAAACCATGCAATCTCATTCTCCAAAGTGCCTATCTTTTTCTGTATTTCCCCACCCCACACCTCTCTTGGTCCAGGGCTCCTACTAATGATGCTTCTGAGAGTCATGAGAATAATGTTTCCTCTGCCATTTGTCCCTGTCCATAGCCTTTCTATGTCCCCAACACTTTGGAAACCTTCCCTCCTTTAATGCAGTAAAAACATCCAGCTGCAGTAGTACTTAACTTGATTTCCCCTAGAGTATCATATCCGTTCCCTAAACACACATGATAAATTCAGAAATAACTGATACAATCAAATCAAAGTTCTTCAAATCAAAGTAAATGTTTAAGGATGACCCTACTCTAGATATAGAAAAGAATCAACTAATATTAAGTCCTACAATTCTCCTCCTAGGATGATACACTGAGGTTCATAGCTATGTTTGCACTTTGAGGTTTGGAGTGAACCTGTCTTGGTCTCAATTCATTCATTTATATATATATATAGATAGATAGATAGATAGATAGATATGTATATAAACCGAGCACTTAGTTTGTTCTATGCACTATGTTAAGCACTGGGTGTACACTAATAAAAGAAGCAGATGGAGTCCTTGGCTTACAGAGCATATAATATATTGAAGGAGATATAACAATCAGATAAACAAACAAGTTTTTAATACTTATGATAAATGCTAGTATAGCTAATAAAGTGATAAAGTAAAGCAGGAAAAGATCTATTTAAACAAAGAAATAGGGTTTGCCTATATAGAGATAAGATATTTACGAAAGAATATTACCTTAGCAGGAAGGGTGGAAGGATTCAAGCTGTGCTGAGGTTGGGCCAGTGCACAAATGGCCATTTCAATTTACAGCCAAAGTCCATGCCAGATTGAAGGTGTTCCTGTCTTTTTAGATTTAAAGTGTTTGATTATCACCTCTGGACATAAATAAATAGAACAGCATGGGGAAGTAGACGTGGCTCAACTGATAGAGTGTCCACCTACCATATGTGAGGTCTAGGGTTCGAACCCAGGGCCTCCTGGCCCTTGTGGTGAGCTGGTCCACACGCAATGCTGATGCACGCAAGGAGTGCTGGACCATGCAGGGGTATCCCCCGTGTAGGGGAGCCCCACGCACAAGGAACGTGCCCCACATTGAGCCACCCTGCACAAAAAAAGCCTAGCCTACCCAGGAGTGGTGCTGCACACATGGAGAGCTGATGAAGCAAGATGGATGATGCAAAAAAAAAGAGACACAGATTCCCCGTGCCACTGAGAACGCAAGCAGACACAGAAGAATACACAGCACATGGACACGGAGAGCAGATGGGCGGGGGGGTGGGTGACATGAAGAGAAGTAAATAAAATAAATAAAAAAAAAAAAAAAAAAAGAATAGCATGAACAAAAGTCTTTGTGGCAGGAAACTGCTCAATATATTAAAGAAATTGAAAACAGGTCATTACGACTAAAAAATAGGGAGTGAAGAGGAGGGATAAAGGTGAAGCAAGTGAAGTTTGCTGGGACAAGTCTATCCAGGGCCTTTTAATTCAAGGTGGGGAGTAAAATTTTCTATGGTGTTTAAATGGAAGTTACTTAAGAATTTAAAATTCTGGAAAATGACACACTATGATTTAAGGTTTTTAAACTATATGGGGAATAAATTGGAAATAGGCCGGAAAAAAAAGTTTTGGTAATGTATAGTGAACGTGATTAACACCACTGAATTATATATCTAAGATATGGCTCAAAGGGGAAGTTTTAGGTTGTAAATATGTTGCTGGAACAATTTTTTTTATTGTATGACTGTACTACACGGACAGTGAACACTAATGTAAACAGGAGAGTATATGGGAACACTTTGTGCATGATCTTTCTGTAAATCTACAACTTCCCTAATAAAAAAGAAAAGAATGAGAAACCAGCAAGAGGGGAGTGAAAGACTATTGCAGTTACTTAACAGGAAGATGATGGTGGTTTGAATGAGGAGGCTGACAATGGAGATGAGGAAAATTAAGCATAATATATATATATATATTAAGCTTATATAATATATAATAAGCTTATATATAATATATAATAAGCTTATATATAATAAGCTTATATATATATATATATATATAGGCAGATACAAACCATAGAACTTGCTGATGTTGGTGGTAGGAGAATGAGAGAAATCAAGGAATTCATCCAGGTTTCTGACTTGAGCTATTAGGGGGATGAAAATCAAATATTAATTTGTAATGTGTGCAATTTGCGTTACATGTGAGACATAAAAAGTTGATGTGACACTTCAGAAGTTCTTTACTAAATGCTCTGTATATTCAACAGGGTCTCTCCTCTCTGGCTCAGAGGAACTTGAATAATTCACAGCCCTGGTGAATTAAAATGCTTATAATATTGAAATGATCCTCTAGTCTTCAGTATGACTTTTTGCCTTAAAACCTACTTTAACACTAAAACAGCTGCACCAGCTTTCTTTTAATTAGTGTTTGTGTAGTATATCCTAGTGTATCTTTTCCATCCTGTTACTTTGAACATTTTGGTATCCTTGTATTTTAGGTATGTCTATGGTAAGCAGCACATAGTGGTTTTTTTTTTTTTTTCCTGTTAATTCAGTTTGGCAGTCTTCCTTTTAAATGATGCAAATAGTTCATTCATGCTTAATGTAATTACTAATATATTTAGATTTAAATTTACCAACACTCTTAGCTATCTATTTGGCTCACTTGTTCTATGTTCCTTTTCTCTTCTTTCTAGAGTTCTTTCGGATTATTTTTTATTGGTCCCTTTTCTCCTATGATAGTTTGGAAGTTTTGTGCTCTTTAATTCTTTTAGTAGACCCCTAGAGATTACAGTATCTTTGATTTATCAAAATTAATATCACCTAGTATTTGTACCCTCTTACAAGACAATGCAAGGACTTTAGTACAACTTAGTTCTATTTTCCATCTTCTAGGCTTTTGTACTATTGCTTTCAAGTTTACATTGATATATTTTTAACCACACAAGATACTATTGTTTGTTTTCTACAATCACTATTCTGTCAGACCTACCTACATATTATATTTACCCTTTCTACTGCTGTTTATTGCTTTCTGCATTTCTGTGCTTCTATCTGTAATCATTTTCCTTCTGCCTGAACATTTCCCTTTAAAGGGAATTTAAAAACAATTCCCTTTCATTTTTCTGAAAATGTCTTCATTTCATTTTCATTTTTGGAAGATACTTTCACTGTATAGGAATCCAGGCTACTGGTTTTTTTTAGCACCATGAAAATATCATTCTATTATCTTCCAATTTCTCATTACTATTAAAAAATCAGCTTTTTCTGTCATTAGTTGTCATTAGTTTTCTTATGATGTGCCTAAGTATGTATTTTTTTTTTTAATCTACACTGCTTACAATTTATAGCAATTCTTTTTTTTTAATTGGGGAACATGCTTTTTACTTAGAAACACAGCAGAATACTATTCTTCTCTTACATTTCCATCTTTTGCCCATGAATCCTATTATTGTTTTTATTATTAATTTTATTTACGCACACTCCATATACACTCAACATATACTCCCCCTAACTTCCACCATCGATTCCCTAGTAAACACTAATTTACTTTCCATCTATGCAGATTTGTGTAGCAATTACTGAACCAATGAATTAAAAGGTTTTATCAACCTGGGAAAATTGTTCAGTCATATCTCTTCAAATGCTGTTTTCACCTCATTCTTTATATACTTTCCTTCTATGATTCCAAAATATGCATTTTAGAATATTTCACTGTTTCCTTTATGGCTCTTACAACCTCTCTTTATTTTTCATCTTTTAGTCACTCTGTGTTATGATCTGGATACTTTTTCTTATTTAACTTCTGGTTTACTAATTCTCTCTTTATCTACATAATCTGCTATTAGACTATCGTTTGAGTTCTTAAGATTTATTTTCTTTTGTTTTATTTATAGATTCTCTATTTGTTTCATTTGCATAGTTTTCCATTCACTGACAAAATTCAAAGCCTGTTTTTCTAAAGCTCCTTAAATATACTGGATATTTATTTAAATTTCTATGCTGATAACTATGTTATCTGGAACCACATAGTCTGTTTCTGTTGTCTGATTCCTAATCTTAGTTTTTATCATGTTGCCTTCCCTCCTCATGAACCTGATTATTTTTTATTGTTTATCAGACATTTGAAACTCCAGAGATTATTTATGTTTGCAAAGGACATTAGCAATTTTGGATTATATGAATACAATTTCACAGATGAAATGATTTGAAGCTGGGCTTTAGCCCTGTGAATGCCAGTATTTTTCTGATCTACCATTGTTTCTAGGGTGTATTTCCTTGAAATTTCGATCCAAAAAATGTATTTCCCAGGGCCCCCATCTTTACTACTTCTTGCACTCTAATTTTTATCTCCTTACCTACAGGAGGCTCTCAAAAGCTCTGTTCAGTTTCTTAGACATTTAGCCACATTTTCTGGAATTTCCGTTAAGAGAAAGGAGAACACAGGTGATCATCTATCTAGATTTCTTTCTTTTCCTAGACTTTGGCTTTGTTAATAGTGTTTGTATTAGTCAGGGTTCTCCAGAGAAACAGAACAGGAGATATACATTATGAAAATATTACAATATTTATTATAGAAATTGGCTCATGCTGCTGTGGAGATGAACAAATCTAAATTCCACTGAGCAGGTGGCAAGCTGAGAATGCTCATGAAAGTTTTAGCTGAATACCCCAGGAGAAGGTGGCTGGCCTGAAGTAGAGATGGAAATTCTTCCTTCTGATTGCTGAAATCATCACTTCTACCTTTAAGGCCTTAGGTGATTGTAGATATAATCAGCCAGAGATATAGTCAACTTACTGAATATTTAAATCCATGAAATACCCTCACAGTCTCACAGTATCAATTGGACATCATAACCTAGCCAGGTTGACACATGAACTTAACCATCACAGTCCACCTTTTGTCAACTTGGCACCCATAAGTATCTCCTTAAATCATGCTTAATCTCTAAATAAAAACAACAGCCCTATTTTCACCGAACAATAGCCAACCATCCTGTGTACAACTGAAAATACACTAACTCTTTCCCTAGAAAAGGTACAAGTATTTGGGTAATATTCACTCTTAAAATTGGCATCCTATAAATTAAATATTATGACATAAAGTTAATATAATTTATAAGATAAAGGGATAAAGTAGAGAAGAAAACAAAAATATTTGTTTTATGTAAATATAGGAACATATCATAATAAAACAAAAAAGAAATATTCATAACCATTACAGTTCTTATTTCTGTAACTAATCATATGGTCATAGCTCATATTTATAATTGCCTTCTTCCACAACCATTCCATAGTCCCTCCACCCTCAGCAAGCACTTCAGCTGGCTGTGGTTCTTTGCCTGGTGGGGTGATCCAAACCTTCATTCCTGCGTTTTCTGGGACATTAGTAGGCTTGCCTGGATTGCAATTTCCATTGACTTTAATCAATGGAAATTAAGGGAATGGTAGTACTAAGAGATGCCCTAAGGGATCTCCTGTATTCCAGGCAAATTCTTCTTTATCACCATTGGGTAGCAGCAGTACTATTTCTATTGGATAATCAGGACTTACCAGTAAGGTAATTCCCTTTTTTGCCTGTTGATTCAGAGGCATGAGGAGCCCAAAGAAGCCAGTTGGCAGATTTAACTTCCAGTTCAGTAGAATCATTATTGTATCTCCTGGTGGAAGCACTCTTCCTTTTGGAACTAAGACTTGTAGACCAGTAAATCTTAAAGTTGTGCTACTTTCATTTCCACCTCTTGATTTCTGGACCCATGAATGCTGGCTATGAGAGAAAGCACCATGGAGTGGAAGCCGATGTAGAGCATATACAGCTTCCTGGGGAACTGCCCCAGCCCTGCACAGTATTGCCACCTAATTTGTGCCTTAACTGAGTCTTCAAAAGGCCATTCCACCATTCTATCAATCCAGCTGCTTCAGGATGATGGAGAACATGGTAAAACCAATGAACTCCTTGAGCATGTGCTCTTTCCAGTATTTTTCGTTTGCCATGAAGTGGATTCCTTGATCAGAAGCAATGCTGTGTAGACTACCCTGATGGTGGATAAGGCATCCTTTAAGTCCATGGATTGTAGTTTTGGCAGAAGCATTGTGTGTGTCTATTCCAGTTAAAACATATTACTGCTCCTTCCATAGATGAAAGTAGTACAGCATAATCAATCTGCCACCAGGTAGCAAACTGATCACTTCAGGGAATGGTGCCATGTTGGGGACTGCATGTCAGTCTCTGCTGCTGGCAGAGTGGGCACTATTGAGACAATATCTTTCTGAGTATTTTACAAGATAACCAATGAATTATGAGGGTTTTTGCTTTGTCTCGGGAAAACACAAACTATTTCCAGACCTTTGGGAACCCCATAGATTGTTCCTTTTATTCCTTTTAAGTAGTTCCTTTCTTAATCTTGGGTAGTCTCCTCATAGACATCCTCTTATAATACTCAGCTGAAGACTCAGGAGAACTTTCTTAGGACTCCAGAGCTCTCTCTTTGTGCTTATCTTTCTTCTCCAGTATTCTGTAATGCAAACTCTGTTTTGGCATTCTTATATTCCTATTTCTTTCCTTAACTGAAGGAAATTTCTGAGCTCTGACCGAGTTTCTGTTCTCTGCTCTGCAGCCTGGGAACTCTCTCTAGTCAATAAGCTAGGGCAATCAGGGATCCTCTCATTATCCCCCCTCTTGAGGACTCCTGGGCTGCCAGGTGCCCAAAGTCTGAATCCCATTGTTCCATATATTTTGTCCATTTTTTTTAGTTGTTTCAAGGCAAGAGGGTAAATCCAATCCCCGTTACTTCATCTTGGCTAAAAGTGTTGTGTCTTCACTATTTAGTTACCTCTCCAGTGCTTTTGTGCATGATTTTTATGTTTTCCCAGCTATTTCAATTGTTTTCAGTGGGAAGGTTCATCCTGGTTCTGAAGTTCCTTGCCTCACTCGCCATGATAGCCATCTCCCTTCGCTCATCTTATTAAGTATACTGCCTAGTTCATCCCATGGTGTAAACACATTAACTCTCCTTAGCTTGTTTTTATCAATTTATTTCCTCCTTAGTTCTACAGTCAAGAGTTTTATCAACCCATGGGTTTTCTCCTTCTGATATTTCTCTTAGCACATAGCCTCTATGTAAACAGAATCACATTTGTCCTCTTGAACTCCAACTTCTGATATCTGTGCAACCTCATTTTTCCCTTTCTACTACCCTTCATTAATAAATATTAATATTAATAAATGTACACTTATTAAAAGAGTTTACTATAATAATAATTGTATGTACTTTATATGACATATCTGATTTTGATCTATTTGCCTCTTCCTCCATGTCTGTATTATACCTTATAATTATAAATATTATTTGTACTGTAATCTCCATTAACATCACAGAAACCTAGAATGTACCCCAATTCCCAAGGTCCTTGACACCTCCACAAGTAGAAACGAGTTGAGTAGGAGAGTGAAATGTATCCCTTTCCCACCAATACCAGATGACAGCTTGAGAACCTCCTTAGTGCATGAGCCATGCTTTCTCACTTAGGATTCTGCTCACGTGATCTATAGCTATTTTCACAATTTCATTTACATAAGTGATCCTTCTTTCCAATTACCAAGGCTCTATTTTAACACTCCTCTTTTACCTCAGTAAATGTTATTCCTGTATGAAGCAAAAGAAAGTCATAAACCCAGTTCCAAAGCACATCTTTCATTTCCATATCCACCCTCAAACACTCTAAGGGGTATTTATTTCCATCTCTAAGGACATTTGAGAAAAAGTAACATTATAATCCAAGCTCGAACTCTGATGAGACCATTGTTTTATAATTCTATACTCAGATGAGTTAATTTGGACCACATCTTGCTGGGGAAGATTCTTTTTTACCTATTTTACAGACAGGCCTCGGTAGTCTACCTCAAGACTTCTTTCATCTGGGTCCCTCTTTAGTTATTGCTGTGTCTCCTAAAAAATTGAGGGAATTGTTGGGGTGTCACCTTCTTGCAAATGGAACGAAGTAACAAGCCATCATCCACATTAGAGAAGAATTACAAAGAGAAACAATCTAAAAAGGAGAATGGACTCAAAAAAAGGGGAAGAGCAGTCCCAAGTCAGGGGAACTTTTGACTTCTTGGTTCTTCCCCTCTGAGAGAATCACCTCCTAACTCAAAGGCCAAACGCAGTCTCCCAGCTTCCAGAATGAGGTGGAGGGTAGAACACAGGAAAAAGCCTTGAGCTCCCTCTAATGCTACTTAGAGTTATAATTTTATTGGATTTTTTCTGATATTTAGAAAATCTTTTCATAGCTTCTTCCCTTCTCTTCTCTCTCATTTTCTTCTGAGGAAATGGGGGAAAAAAAACAAGAGAAATATAGTACTCAGGGATGACCAAAAAAAGGGGGAGGGGGGGAAGAGGGAAGAAAGTAGAAAGGAAGAGAAAGAAGAATGGAGACAGAAAGAGAAAGAGAGGCAGGAAAAGAGGGAGAGAAAAGTAGAAGGAAAGGAAAATGGAAAGATGGAAGGAAACTAACATTCCCAAAATACCAATAATGTTTCAAAAAATGTGCCAAGAGCTCTGTATAGTTATGTGATTAATGCTCACTATAATCCTATAAAAAATGAGTCTTTATTCTTCCCACATTATAGAAGAAGCAACTCTACCTCCAAGAAAGAAAATAATAATGATTTTGTTGATGCCAAATTAATGTTTCCAAGGCTAGACAATGACCAGAAGTTGACAATTCCTTAAAAAGGTAAGTGAAAATTCAGGATGGAGGTTGGATGGCAGATCCTGGAAGGATAAATCATGAAAGATGTAAAAAAGTTGGAGGACCTCTGGGAACTTTAGGAGACTAGTGAAGAAGCTGGAACTGATAGAGTGTATCCAGAGACATAGTCAGTGGGTGGAATCCAGAGTATCATTGAATTAGGGGTTGGTTGCTGAGAGCAAAGTGCTTTGAAGGAAAATGGAAAAACAAACTAAGTCAAGAAAAAAAGACCCTCCTTTTTCCAGAGACCAAGGGAACTAGAGAATTCCTTAGACTGGAAAGTGGAAGTGATCATAAACCTGTGACAGAAGGATGCAGTGTATTTGTTCATTCAATTAATATTGCCTGTGTGTGTAATGACATGTGCTATGCACCATGCTATAAAATGAGCTATGTGAAGTATCCCACTTAATTAGTAAATGAAATGGAGAAGGGCCTAAAATTCAAAAAGATACATTTAAAGTAAGTCACAACTGAGTAATATGAATCAAACTTCTTTATAATCTTTATCTCCAAATTATTTCAGATTGTAGTAACTCTGTTTGTGAACTTAAAACTGTTAACTGAATATGATCTTAGATAACTTTCTGCATTATAATGAGGATTATCAGTATAAAAGTCAAAATAACTCTAAAGGGCATTGTATTGTAAAATTAAAAATGATTGGAAAAAAAATTGTCATTACAGAACTCTTCCCTACTGTCAAATCAACACTCAGAATAACTGAATATGTTATTGATTCTTAGTTAGGCTGGTCATTGAAGCCATTATCCTGATCCACAAGGTGTAAAAAGCAGTGATGTATTGATGGCCAATGAAATCTCAGACACATATTCATGTGTAATTAAAATATCATAAGCAGAAGTCAGTTGTAGACCTTCAGGTAAAATAACTTGGAGGTTTGGTCAAAAGTGATCTATAATTTTGGAATCAACTGAAGAGGCTTTGTAAAAAAAAATACTGATAGGTAAGCATGAGTCAAAAGGCAAGCCCATATTATTGGAGCAAGACAGGATGGTAACTGAGTGAAGGGATGTTAAGAAATTAGAGACTAGAAGTGCTAGCTCAGAAAAATAACTGGGCATGAAAAACAGCAATCATCTAACAAAAACTGACTAGCAAGCATGAAGCACAAGGTAAAATTGGGAAAGTTTCTGTTTTAGAATGAAATACGCCTCTATCTGTGTCTCTAGAAGCACTACCAGTCTAAATATGTTTGCTAGATGTAGAAAGTTTTTGACCCTAAAACACCAACATTTAAGTGTGCTAGAAGAAAAGGATATAAGGCAAAGAGAAGGAGGTTACAGGAATTGTCAGCTCCAAAGATTCATCAAATGGAATATTGGAAGAGTAGATATTTAAAGGTAAATATGTTTAGGTCCAGCTTTAGATGTTGATGTCTTCCCCATTTCTCTATCTCCACCCTACCTCCCAGGATTCCATCATTTTTTATATTACTGCTTTGACCCTGGGAAAACATTGGAAAAAGTAAGAAAGCAAAGGGAGGTGTAATGTTTATTGAGCACCCACCTAGATGAAAGGCACATTGCTGCTTCATTACATACATTGTCACATTTGATTGGCAAAGTAACCCATTGGATGAGTTTTATAATCTCCATTTCAGAGTTAGGAAATGAAGACACAGAGGAACCTCCTTACTCTTGCATAACTTAAAATGAATAAAGGTTTTTGGTCCCAGGTCTATATAAATCCAAAGTCAAGCAGAAGTAATATGGCCTGTGCGTAAATTCAAACTTATTCTATATCCAAGTATGCCTAGTTCCCAGAAAGCCAATTAAGTGATATAGGTTCTATAAGCTTTGGATATTCAGGGAGGATGCAGACTAAATGTGCTAATTCAAGCTTACCTGGAATGTGGGGGATATGTGTGAATTCAAGCTTACCTGGAGGATATGTGTTAATTCATGCTTACCTGGAATATGGGGGATATGCATTAATTCAAGACCTATCTGATACTCAGATAAAACACTTAAAATTCTAAGAAACTAACAAAAAAAAAGTCCTTTTGCATAAAAGCACCATTGGACTTCCCACTCTCACATCCTCTGCATAAAAGGGACCCAAAAATCCTATTTAGGGTTCAGTTTTTATTAGGACAGAAGTCTGCCGAGCCTGGCCAGCTGTTAATAAATCTTCCTTTTCAGATTCTCACATCCTGACCTTCACTACTGCAATCAGCCAACTTCTCTCTGCTACAGCATCTCTAAAGGCTCATCCAGGATATGCTGAGAAGGCCGGAGGTGGCAATAGTTGAGTTTCCCTCTCAGATGTCTCTGAGAAGCCTGGCAGAGCCTGAGTGAACCCCAGTCTGTTAGTCCAGAAAGAGGTTGTGGACTCTGCCAGAGCCCTCCCAGAGAAACTGGAGGCACCAGAGGGTTCAAAAGAGACACTGAGAATGAAGCAAGGAGCTCTGAATGCCAGATGGGTAAGACCCCCCTGGGGACATAGCGCAGGAAAAGCCTAATTCTGAAAAACAAGGAGGGGAGTCTAATCAATTCTTAAAGAAGACACCAGTACTCCTGAGGAGAAGGGAGGAAGCTGTCTTCTCTAAGTCTGAGAAAGGAATGGAAAGAGGGGTGGGTGTGTGCATGTGATTGTGGAGAATGAGTGAAACGCAGAAATACACTTCTGCAAAGCAAGTGCAGAGTCCTGATCCATGGTTCTGTGGCAGCCTCATCTGGTCAAGGGTGGTCTGGAGGGCCTCCCTGCAAAGGGACCCTCTTCTGAGTCAGGGACTTATACCAACCCACTAAGGCTAAGAGGTGCCATAAGTTCCCACAAGGGACACAGGCAGAAACAGATAAAACGAAAGGATGAGTGAGTGTTCCACAACATCGACATAAGGTGGAAACATGGGAAACACACAAAGTAGGACCCCATTAGATTGTATGATGAAAAACTTTCCCCAAGCATTCCATGGAGATGTATACGGCATAAAGCTTAGAATGCTTTGTGAATTAGAATGGCCAACTTTGGCATAGGCTAGGTCCAGGAGGGCACATTTGACCCCCCGGATCATCCATAAAGTCCACGATGTAGTAACTGGAAAACCAAGGTACCCTGACCAGTTCTCCTACATCAATGCCTGGCAGGATACTGTGAGTCAAAGTTCACCATGGTTAGGGAAATGTACAACTAAAGAAGCCAGGATTTGCCTAATACAAAAGCCCAAAAGCGCTGTCCCAGGAACCAGGCAAACAAGCACTGTGCAAAGGGTCCAGAGGAAATGAACCCCAAATCCATGGCCAGACAAAAATGACCTCCCACCACCTTACACAATTGCTCCTACTGCGCAAATGCTGAGGAGTGGGGATGAGCCAATTTTCCTGAGCAGTGCTTCCCCATAGCCATCTCTGCCACCATCCTCCCTAGGAAGTGTTTCCCCGCAACCTCTGCAGCTGTTGCCACCACCATCCTACCTGGGAAGTGCACTCCCACTGTCCCTGCAGCCATCTGTGCCACCATCCTCCCTAGGAAGTATGTCCCCGCTGCCTCTGCAGCTGTCTCCACTGCCACCCTCCCTGAGAAGTGCATCCCAGCCACTCCCGCAGCCATTTGCCCCTGGCAGTGCAGTGCTGACCATGAATCAGGAAGGAGTTTCTGAAAAATGACAACTCAGACCACGGGGAGCCCCAGGCACAGGTGGAGCAGGGAGAAGGGCTGCTTTACAGTTGCCTCTCTGTGAAGCCTCAGCTCCAATTTATTATGATGCAGATGGCCAGATTCAAAGAGGAAACTGAACATTCATATACCAACCCTTCACTACCACGAACCTCTTTAACTGGAAAAGCCACACCCCATCACACTCGGAGAATTCTCAGGCTATGACGGTCCTCTTCCAGTCCATCATACAGACCCACAAACCCACCTGGGCTGATTGTAAACAACTCCTCATGACCTTATTCAGCTTTGAGGAGAGAATGTGAGTCATACAAGGGGCTCTAACCTGGATCAAAAAGCACCCACCTGAGGGAACCCTGGACAGTGACCAATATGCCTGCACACAGTACCCAGACAAGGACCCCAATGGGATCCCAATAACACAACTGGGATCAACCGACTAGAAACTTTCTATAGGGCCTTAGTTAAAGGATTCAGAGCAAGAAGCTGAAAAGCAGTAAACATGACATAGACCACCCAAGTCCTACGGACTCTCGATGAAAGTTCAGCTCAATTCTATGAGAGACTGTGAGGTGTTTCGTGTACACACGCCCTTTAACCCAGATGCTCCTGAAAGCCAAACAATGGTCAATGAATCAAAGAAAACTACAGAAGTTAGATGGGTTTGCTGGTATGAATATTTCCCAGCTCATGGAGGTAGTCACCAAGATTTACATCAACTGCGATATACAAACCAGGAGAGAGGAAAACCAGAAAATGAAAAAGAAAGCAGACCTTCTCACAGCAGCAATAGTTGAAAGAAGCAATGCTGTGTCAAGGAAAGTAAACTGGGGGAAGTGGACTTGGCTCAGTGGATCGTCTACCACATGGGAGGTCCATGGTTCAAACCCTGGGCCTCCTTTACCCATGTGGAGCTGGCCCATGTGCAGTGCTGATGCACACAAGGAGTGCCCTGCCACGCAGGGGTGCCCCGCACATAAGGAAGCCCCAGGCGCAAGGAGTGCGCCCCGTAAGGAGAGCCGCCCAGCGCGAAAGAAAGTGCAGCCTGCCCAGGAATGGCATTGCACACATGGAGAACTGATGCAGCAAGATGATGCAACAAAAAGAAACACAGATTCCCGTGCCACTGACAACAACAGAAATGGACAAAAAGACAGATGAACACGCAGCAAGTGGACACAGAGAACAGACAACTGGGGCGGGGGGCGGGGGTGGGAAGGGGAGAGAAATAAATAAAATAAATCTTAAAAAAAAAAAAAAAGTAAACTGGGAAGCCCCTGCCCCAAGTAAGGGAGCCCACCCCTAGGGCGAAATCAGTGTGTGTACTGCAAGGAAGAAGGGCACTGGAAGCAGGAGTGCCCCAACAGGCCACTCGACCTTGTCACCAGCAAGAAAAAGCATTAGCCAGGAGAGCAAGTGGAACATTGCAAACTAAACCCTGGATTTGCAAAAATTCAGAAGGAAAACCTGCAAATCAGCTCATCAGACTTGCAGGAATAGAGGACTCTGATGGAGATTATTAGGACAGACTGGACCCCTAATCACTTGGCCCTGCAGAGCCTATGGCTGGAGTCCAAATTGGGGGCTGCACCATACATATGATGGTCGACACTGGGGCTCAACATTCTGTAGTGACCAGGCCAGTCAGACCATTCTCCAAAAGACAAGTCACTATCGTAGGAGCAACTGGTAAAAGCAACCAGAAGCCTTTCCTCCAAGCCAGAACCTGTAACACTGGATGTAAAGAAGTCACTCACAAGTTCCTGTATTTCCCAGAATGCCCAGTCCCTCTCCTCGGTTGGGACCTGCTGTCTAAACTACAGGCTCGAATTACCTTTGACACCACGGGGCAACCCTCATTAACACTGGGACCACCAAACCCTCTGAAAATAGTGCTAACCCTCCCTCTGCAGGAGGAATGGAGACTATTCTGCCTCAGTGAAGCTGGCCAATCTACAGCCACATAGCTCCCCTTCAAAGATGCACCTGAAGAATGGGCAGAGGGCAACCCAATGGGGATGGCATATGACATTCCTCCAATTATCGTTGAAATAAAGCCCACAGCCAACCCAGTGAGCATAAAGCAATATCCAGTTCCATGCGAAGCACAAGAAAAAATTTGGTTATGTATTCAGAGATTGCTGAATGAAGGCATACTAAAGGTGTGTCAGTCTCCATGGAATACCCCACTCTTCCCAGTTTAAAAGGTTGATGGGGAATGTCACTCGGTCCAGGACTTGTGAACAGTCAACTCAGCAATAATAACCCTACACGTGGCAGTCCCCAACACTTACACTCTCCTCAGCTTGATACCCTCATCAGCAGTCTTCTTTTCATGCCTGGATCTTAAAGACACCTTCGGCATTTGGATAGCACCCCAGAGTCAACAGATTTTTGCTTTTACGTGGCACAATCCAAGCTCTGGTGAAAAGCAAAAGCTAACCTAGACATGGCTCCCTCAGGGATTCAAAAGTGTGCCCACTATTTTTGGACAAGTCCTGGCCAGTGATCTCAAATCCTTTAAACCAGAAAACCATAACTGTTTTCTCCTCCAATATGTAGATGGCCTCATCCTCGCAAGTCCCACCTGCCAAGATTGTGTTAGTGGAACCCATGCTCTCTTAAAACACCTGCAACAAAAGGGTTATTGGGTGTCCAAAAAAAAAAAATCCCAAATCTGCCTATCTCAGGTCAAATATCTAGGTTATAAAATAGCACAGAGACTCCATGAACTGGGGTTTGAAAGAAAGGAAGCAATCTGTAGCTTCCCTGACCCCAGCACTCATCGAAAGTTGTGAAAATTCCTTGGAGCAGCTGGATTCTGCTGCATTTGGATCCCCAATTTTGGGGTCCTCAAGTGCCCTTTGTATGAAGCCATAAAGGTGGGAGATTATGATCCCCTGCTCTGGGAAAATTTACAGAAAGACACTTTCATCACTTTCAAGCAGGCTCTGATGGAAGCACTGAGCCTCAGGCTTCCAGATCTCAGTAAACCTTTCTACCTCTATGCTCATAACTGCCAAGGCATCACAGTCAGATGCTGAGTTCCTGGCAAAGACCTGTAGCCTATCTATGCAAACAACTGGACACTCTAGCCCAGGGATGGCCCTCATGCCTGCAAGCCATTGCAGCTGCAGCAATGCTAACACTGAAGCCCTAAAGTTAACTCTTGGGCAGCCTATAATTGTTCAGGTTCTGCATGCAGTAATTACGATCTTAGAAGCCAAACGAACACACTGGCTTACTAACAGCTGCCTGGTTAAATATCAAACCCTATTGTATGAAAATCCATCCATCCAACTGGACTCAAAAAAACCCTGCTACCCTACTACCCATCAAGCTGGGGATTCCAACCCATTAACTGCCTAGAAATATTGTAAGAAGTATATTCCAGCCAGCTGGACCTCCAGGACCAACCACTACCAAATCCCAGCATGGAGCTCTTCACGGATGGGAGTAGCTTTGTTCAGGGTGTGACCTGCGAGCTGGATACACTGTAGTAATATCCGAGACCACAGTGGAGGCCCAGCGCCTCCTGGATAACAAAGAGGCACAAAAAGCCAAACTCATTGCCCTCATCTGAGCCCTACAACTTGTGGCTGAGACCAAGGTTAACATCTACACAGACTCCAAATATGCCTTCCTTACCCTGCATGCTCATGGAACCTTATACAAACAAAAAGGACCCATTAACTCAGGAAGAAAGAGCATTAAATATGGCACACAGATTCTGGAACTACTAGAAGCAGTTTGGGAGCCCATCAAAGTGGTCGTGATGACTTCAAGGGACACTAGAAAAACCACAGCCCCATCACTCAAGGAAATCAGAGGGCAAAAAGAGCAGCACAGGAAGGATCCCTATCTGAAAACCTGGCCACTGCCCTCCTTCCTCAACCTCTTAATTATCAGAAACTCCAATATACAATGCCTGCTCTTGTCCCGCAGCCTCTGAATCATATTCAAACCAAGAGAGAGTGGATACTCTCTGAGAATGGGATACAAGGAGCAAATGGGTGGTGGACATTGCCCCATCACAGAATAGTCACACCTTAAATATTAGCCACAACTGTAGTTCAGGGCTACCATGAAAATATAAACTTGGGAAAAATCCATCTTAAAGATGTGTTAGAAAGATTCTTCTACATCCCAAGCCTAGTTGCTCTCACCCATGTCATACGCCAGGGGTGCGTGAAATGTGCAAAAAATAACCCGCAGCAGGGACCCACGGAAGCCCCAGAAGTCCAAAGAATTGGCAATATGCCTCTCAAAGATCTAGTAGTTGATTTCACCAAAATGCCATGATCTGGAAGCTACAAATACCTCGTAGTCCTCATTTGCACCTTTTCCAATTGGGCGGAAGCCTTCCCCATTCAGAACAAAAAGGCTAAAGAAGTGGCCAGAGTTCTCCTCAGGAAAATCATTCCTTGATATGAGCTACCCCTCTTAATTGGCTCCAACAACAGACCCACCTTCGTCTCTGAAATCACTCAAAAGAATGCCAAAGCACTGCACATCCGATGGAAACTGCACGCTGCTTACCATCCTTAAAGCTCAGGAAAAGTAGAACAAGTGAACCGTACAATAAATCTTATATTGCCAAGATTTGCCAAGAAACTGGGCTAACATGGGTGCAAGTACTCCCGAGTGCCTTCCTCCAACTTTGGGCCAGCCCAAACCAAAAGCTAAGCCTAACCCCTTACAAAATCCTCTTTGGGAGCCCCTCCCCAACCCCCCCCCCCCCCCCCCCCCCGCCTTATCCGAGATATGGAAGGGGATCTCAGAGGAAGAGAAAGTTTATCAATAGCTCAGCAAATAATCGACTTAGGAAAAACCCTACAAAACCTGCATCACTGGGTCCAAGAAAGGGCCCCCAATTAGTTTAAGCAGCGCCATACACCCATAGAAGCCAGGAGATGCAGTCTGGATCAAAGACTGGAAATCAGCTCCACTAACCCCTCGATGGTGAAGACCCTACCTTGTCATTTTATCCACCCCCAGTGCAGTTAAAGTAGCTGAAATCATCCCATGGATACACCATAACCAGGTAAAGCAAGCTGCCCCAGAGTCCTGGACCTGTATTCCAGATACCCACAACTCAACCAAACTCATCTTGCGAACGAACAAAACACCAAACCCTGCTCCAGTCACACCCCAGAAGCTGACTGGTCCATGCATGGCTGAAAGTTGAGGACAGAACACCGAGTTCTGCTCCAATCACACCTGGAAGCTGATTGGTCTACTCATAGCCGAAGAGTAGGAATACGGTTTAATTCCCTTTACCATGCCCCTTCGGTTATTTTCCTTACTCCTAGCCCTGATGCTCCCCTGGTCCCAGGTCGGCACCACAGAATGTAAGCCATGGATCCAAGAAGTGTGAATGGGGGCCCATGTCAATGCTATATTAATATATCATAGCCATTACACCTGCAAAAGCCATATAACCCCCTGTCAGTTTCAGGGAATCTCCTATAGTGTCTGTAATGTATTTGGCTATGACCCCAAGCCCCAACCAGTCTCCCATAAATGGGAAATGAGAGGGTTTAATCAAAATGGGGAGCTACTTAACTCCACCTTAATCACTAGCCAGAACCAATGAATGTCCCTCCTATTTGATGCATGTCAAGTTATAGACTCTGGGATACCGTGGAACACCAAATGGAGGGCTCAGCTGGGAGCAGAAACATGCTCATAACAATAAGTATATGTGCACTCCAGAAATGAAAAGTGCAGCCCAAGGGGTGGGGGGAGGGGGGTGGAGTTCTGGTGCAAATACATAGGTGCATACAACTGCCCCTACTGGGTCCTGTGTCACCTGGACCACCTGGAACACAGACACAACTAAACAAACAGCAGTCCTCACCAAAGGAATGGCCCTGACTAACTGTCCATGCAATCAATATAACCCTTTAAACCTCACCATCCTTAACCCTGAATCCTGGCAGACTCAGGGAGTCCAAATGGGTCTCTGCATTGACAGTAGAGGAATAGACCCAGGAGCCTACATCTGGGTTGGGTTTTGGGAACACCCACTCACAAGTACAGCCCACTCTGTGTTCCACTCCTTCTGCAAAGAAATGGAAAAGCCCTTTTCCATTCTGCAAGCAGCAAAAAAAAAAAAAAAAAACTCTTTATAAACCTAGCTGAAGTAGAAGGGGCAGCCTTAAATGTCTCCTTGTGTTATGTATGTGGGTACTAATATGGGAGACCAATGTCCCTGGGAAACTAGAGAATACAATTACAACTAACCATATAATGAAACTGGCCTCCCAGCCATCCCCTGAGATAGTATGTGGCCCTTGCAAACTTCTGTCATAGGAAAATATTGTGCCTCAAGGGCCTGCCTAAACTCCTCTATATCTGTTGGAAACCTAAAATGTATGGGGGGAAATTCCAAAATTAACACTACCAATACAATGGAGCCTTGGGGAACATGGAATGAATCTGACCTCATTCTCAAAAATCATACTTTCCCTAAATTCATAACAGTGTGGAACTCCACCACAAAGGGTCCCTTTATTGCCCCAAATGATCTGTACTGGATTTGTGGAAAAGTTGCATTCTGAGAACTTCCCCAAAACTGGTGTGGTACTTGTATGCTAAGTACAATAAAACCCTCCTTATTCCTCATTCCCTTGGCAGAAGGGAAAGAACTAAGCCAACCAGTGTATGAAAACATAAGAGAAAGAAGGGTTGTCATTACCTGGGGAGGTGAAGAATGGCCCCCTGAGTGAATAATCCAGTACTATGGGCCAGCAACTTGGGCAGAGGATGGCATGTGAGGTTATCGAAACCCTATCTATATGCTAAATCAAATCATCCACTTACAAGCCATGGCACAAATAATAACTAATGAGACTGCTCATGCTCTAAACTTACTAGCCCAACAGCATACTAAATTCAGAAACACTATCTATCAAAACCGTCTCACCCTAGACTATCTCCTGGCAGCTGAAGGGGGAGCTTGTGGTAAATTCAAGCTCTCTAATTGCTGCCTTGAACTAGAAACATGGCCATCCCAAACATGGCCAATGGGTTTAGCCACTGGAAAGGTTATTGATGAAATTATAAACAAAATGGTAAAAATTGCTCATGTTCCAGTGCAGACCTGGAATGGCTGGAATATAAGTAATCCCCTTGGAAACTGGCAGTCAGTAGCCAACAATTTCAAGCTTCTGGTGGGAATAATTGCCTTCCTCATAGGAGGATGCAACATACTTCCTTGCCTCCTCCCTTTCTTTGTAAACAGAATACATACCCTAATAAATGGTATAGTAAAAACACAGACAGCTGCCCCTCTCATGGCTCTATATACATACCAGTCAGTCCAGAGAGATTCTGACAATAGTGATGCTGAAGCTTAACAACCTTAAGCAGGCATCAAAGGGGGGAAGTAACAAGGCCTGTGCATAATTTCAAACTTATTCTATATCCAAGTATGCCTAGTTCTCGGGAAGCCAATTAAGTAATATAGGCTCTATAGGCTTTGGATATTCAGGGAGGATGCAGACTAAATGTGCTAATTCAAGTTTACCTAAAATGTGGGGGATATGTGTAAATTCAAGCTTACCTGGAGGATATGTGTTAATTCATGTTTACCTGGAATGTGGGGGATATGCATTAATTCAAGACCTATCTATAAAACACTTAAAATTCTAAGAAACTAACAAAAAAAGTCCTTTTGCATAAAAGCACCATTTGACTCCCCACTCCTACATCCTCTGTATAAAAGAGACCCAAAAATCCTATTTGGGGCTCAGTTTTTATTAGGACAGAAATCTGCCAAGCCTGGCTGGCTGTTAATAAATCTTCCTTCTCAGATTCCCACATCCTGGCCTTCAATACTGCGTTTGCCTGACTTCTCTCTGCCATAACAGAGGCTGGAGAGGAAAAAAACACTCAATGGAGCAGCATAAAGTTACCAAGAGGAAAGGAGTCAGGAGGTCTTCTGTTCAGTGTCCTGGTGGTTTCAACAATGAGCAAAGAGCATGCACTCTTGAGTGCTCAGGGCTATTCTTCTTTTGCTAATCGGAGTAGGTTCAAACATATGTGACACCTCCAAAAAACAACAAAAGACACAGGAACATACACACAGAAGGATGCTAGTGAGAGTGACTCCCTGGGGAGACAAAGTGTGCATAAGCAAATACTCCGTGTTTTTGGCTTTTCTTTTTTTACTATGCATTATACTTTATGATCAATCACAAATTGATTATTCACAAGGGATAAAGTGTCTCTCTGATAACATGCTACCAACACATTGATATTAGAACCCTGATAAAAAGTGATAAAATGGAAAATAGTCATACTTTGACCTTTTACATGAATGTGGCAATAACGTGATGCTCAATTACAAAAGATGTATTCTTAACACCATTGGCCATGTTTGGGATGTTGAATTCACTTGTCTACTAAAACTTATGGGAAGGGATCATTTTTAAAGAATAATCGCAATTAATGGAATCCATGGATAGATAATTTAATTAAAAAATATTTTTTAGGTTCCCATAAACTATAATTAACATTTATTGAATTTCCATGATGCACCAGGCTTTGCTAGGCCTGTGTTACAGACTAGAACTCATCACCTTGTAGGGAAGACCTACGTAAACATATTAAATCACAATTGGGCCCATTTTTTAATGGAATATTCATGAACACTTTAGGAACAAAATGAGGGCAAATTCCCAAAATGTTCAGGAATATTCCCTTAAAATGGGTTCATTTGTCCTATGAATTTTTAGAAATGAAACAGGACTCCTCACAACTTTTAATGTCCTCATGTGCTTTGTGAATCTCAAGAGGATTTAGCACGAAATATTTTCCAAACTTATTAGACCGATGAAACCTTTCTTCAAGGAGCATTTTTATGAAAATGACACAGAAATTCTGATGATAGGGATAAAATTAATACAAATGGCTAAAAAAAAAAAAAAATCCAACATGGAATATGATAAATATACTAGGAGTGCGGACCGTCGCTGTGAATACCCAGTTACAGCCCATAAATTACAGAAGAGTGTAGAAGGAATAAAGACTGACCTCCGGAGTTTGCAAAATTCCCTTGGCGGTGCCAATCCAGTCATTATCATCAAAGAAAGCAGTCTCATAGCTCACAGGCATTGGATGTTGAAAAGCCAAAAACATCGTCAAACTGCACCACCACCACCCCATCGCTATAGCAACCCTATCCCTATTTTCCGATTGTAACAACTCTGGTTTAGCAGCCTTTTGTTCAAGTCCACGTTATTGCCCAACTATTGCTCAAGCTCCCAAAATGAAAACAGCAAGAGCACCACCTGGTGGCCACACCAATCGCTGGTGCCGTCTCTGCCTGTTCCGTGCAAAGCTAGGTGACAAGAATCACAAGGTCATCCAGCGACAAGTATCCTGATTTTCAGGAATAAAAGCACCATGATTACATACCATTTGAAAAGTAATAAACTTCCATTCCTATCTCAATGTGAAAAAAAGTCCAGTGCAAATTCTCAATTAAAAAAAAGCCAAAACAGGAAAGTAGAAACTAGAGTATGGAAAGAGAGTCACATATAGTCTTCACCTGAATTTCTGGAAAATAAGTCTCCTTACAGATTCTTTTCCTAGATCTACTTTAACTGCATTTAGCACTGTCAATGAGTAGTAAGTAAATACATAATATGTCGCTTTAAAATGAACGTTTAACCCAATATCCACAAAGGGAAAAAAAAAACTGACTATAGAAATATTTCGGGGTAGTTTGCCAATTATGAAACAGCAGTCTAGAGAGTACAGTGGAAGGTTTTCAATGGTGGGGAATGAACAAAAGGCTGACTGCAGAGAGCAAGGTGAAATTGAGAGCTGAAGAAAAAGATAGTGCCCCAAAAGACATTTTTGAGCCACAGTTGAAGTCAAAAGCTCTCTAAGCCTTCCCAGTCATATAAGCCCATAAATGCCTTTGATGCTTAAATTTGTTTGAGATGAATTTCTATCATCTGTACCAAAAGAATACTTATGAACACATTATTGTACATTCCATTACTGATATTTCATTTTTAAATTTCTCATCTTTCATTTTTCCTCTGTGTTCTGGGAGAACTTTTCAAGCCTATAACTCACGTGACTTTAAAAACCCTCTCAACTGGGAGAGAATGGCCTATTCAACAAATGGTGCCTGGAGAACTGGATAGCCATATGTAGAAGAATGAAAGAGGATTACCATCTCACACCTTATACAAAGATCAACTCAAGATGGATCAAAGACCTAAATATAAGAGCCAAGACCATAAAGACCTTAGAAAGCAGTGTAGGGAAACATCTACAGGACCTTGTAATAGGAAATGGCTTCATGAATATCACACCAAAAGCACGAGCAGCAAAAGAACAAATAGATAAATGGGACTACCTCAAAATTAAAGCCTTCTGCACCTCAAAGGAGTTTGTCAAGAAAGTAAAAAGGGAACCCACACAATGGGAGAAAATATTTGGCAACCATATATCTGATAAGAGACTTATAACTTGCATATATAAAGAACTCATATATCTTGAAAACAAAAAGATAAACAACCCATTTAAAAAATGGGAAAAAGATTTAAACAGACACTTCTCCAAAAAAGAAATACAAATGGCTAAAAAGCACATGAAAAAATGCTCCAAATCTCTAGCTATCAGGGAAATGCAAATCAAAACTACAATGAGATACCATTTTACTCCCATAAGATTGGCAGCCATGAAAAAAACAGTAGAATACAAATGCTGGAGAGGATGTGAAGAAAGGGGAACACTCATCCATTGCTGGTGGGAATGCAGAAGGATCCAACCATTCTGGAGGACAGTTTGGTGGTTTCTCAAAAAATTATCCATAGATTTGCCATATGACCCAGCAATACCACTGCTGGGTATATACCCATCAGATCTGAAAACAAGGACACAAACCGATATATGTACACCAATGTTCATAGCAGCATTGTTCACTATCGCCAAAAGTTGGAATCAATCCAAATGTCCATCAACAGATGAGTGGATCAATAAAATGTGGTATATACACACAATGGAATACTACTCAGCTGTAAGAACCAATACACTACAATCGCACGTGATAACATGGATGAATCTTGAGAATCTTATGTTGAGTGAAGCAACCCAGGCATTGAAGGACAAATACTATATGACCTCAATGATATGAAATAAGTTAACTGCCTCAGAGAGCTAGAGTCTGGAAAAGTGGCTTACAGGAAATCGGGGGGGTGGAGGAAGGATGTGAGTTAATGTCTGCAGGGGTGGAATCTGTGATGAGCTGGCGGTAAGTATGAGCACAAAGAAGGGACAAAATGGGGGCAAGGGGTTACCTTCGGGTGGGGTTTTCTGGGTTTGAGGGGGGCTGGGGATGGGAAGAGGGGTAATACTGTCTAAGAAATAGGTGGGAGGGAGGGGCAACATACGAACATGGGAGAGTGTCAGAAGTTCGTTGAGAACTAAATGTTGAGTAAAACGTATCAAAGTATAAGTAGGAGGGTTACCTGGTTAGGACGCTCAGGGGGTATGGTCTGATGCGAGACGGACTCCGGAGGGAATAGCTGAAGGCTCATTTTGCCAAGGTGGGTTCTACCATTGGATGGGGTGGACCCATATCCTGGGGAAGACTAATGCCGTCGAATAGAGAGAACTGTATCTCTCGTGAGAAAGGACGGCTCCCAGGGCATTAGTTGGCAGGCGTTGTGGGCCCTAAGGGGAGGGGAAAATGGATGTGGAATGGATGGAACAAAGGTAAATAAGGGGGCAAAAGAGGAGTTATGTGAGAGTACACGAGGATGAATATAAAACAGCTAATATTACACCAAAAACATATAGGGGACGACAGACTAATAATGAAAACCATAAGACAAAACATAGGATAACTAAAAAATTTAGAAAACTGTACAACCTAAAGTATGGACCACATAGTAAGCACAAATGTCACCTTGTTTGAAAACTATAGTTTCGGAATCTGTACATCAGTTTCAGGAAATATGATATGAATAAATTAAAAGATTATTGCTGTGGAAGGGAAAAGGTTTTATGGTGGATCTGGGGAAATACTGTATATTGTATATATGAATTTCGGTGATCTAAGACTCTTCTGAAGCTGACATTATGTTGGGATTCACTTTACGGGAAGTTTTGGATCACAGAGTGGTTCAACAATGGCAGCGGAGGAATACTGATATGGGATGTTATTGACAGGATATATATGGTTGACAGGGAGTTATACAGGGCATATGCCCAGGGTATATGGTAATGTCTATATATACTCATAGTGGAAACAATTAAAAACAACAGCTGGGGGGGTACTGGGCTCCTGGCCGGGGGGTCACTGTTGTGGGCCCTGGGAGAGCAGTGGCAATCCTCCAGGTGCAACGGCAAGAACCAGGAAGGAAGGAGGGCCCAACAGTGGGCTCTTGATACTAATGGCTACACTTTGAGCCTATACACCTGCAATAAGAACAAGGCCTAGAGTAGCATTGTGCCTGGGGGTTTCCTCGTGACAGCCTTCATGTTACTCAAATGTGGCCACTCTCACAGCCAAACTCAGCGTGTAGATGCGATGCATTCCCCCCACTGTGGGACACGACACCCGGGGATGAGCCTCCCTGGCACCGAGGGATCACTACCACATACCAGCTGAAGAAGCAACTAGAAAATGACCTTGAATTAAAGATTCAATGTAGAACAGCAGAATATACCTGTCTACATATAATAACATGACTTTGGGAAGCTGTTTGACCTAATGTAAGGGGGAAATGGAAAGGAGAAATGAGATTATAAGGCTGTGAGTCTCTAAAAAAGAGTCTGGAGGTTGTCAGAAGGAATACCCCTATGTACAACTGAACAGAGTCTAAGAGACAGATAAGGTAGATACAACCCCAGGTATTGGTTCTTTTGAGGGATAAAGAGACCCACGGGTTCTATGGTCATGGCAGAAGGAGTTCACTGCCATGACAGATGGCCCTTCTTTGGAGCTGGTGTTTCTGCGTGATGGAATTGGACTCAGAGGGGATATCTTTTCACAAGACTTGCATGCTACTTTATTGGAATTGTAGTTGGTGCTGGGTTTAAGATATATGTAGGGGATTTGAATCTCTGGACTGATAATATGACACCCAGGCCCAGAGCCTCAACAGACTTCAGCTCCTACACTTTGATTTATTGGATTTACTCCACTCAGCTAACATGGAGTTGAAGAAGGTAAACCACCACAACATGGAGTCTAGAGTGTCTACAACTGGAAGCGGGAAGAGTGCATCCAGTACCCATGTGGAATCTAAGCCCTCACTTGACATAGGTGTGCAATGGACACAACCAATCCAATGTCCACAGAGAAAATGTGGAATTGGTGTGGGAACGGTAGCCATGGTGGCTGCTGGGTGTGGGGAACGGGAGGAAGAGATGAGATGTGGAGGCGTTTTCGGGACGTGGAGTTGTCCTGGATAGTGCTTCACGGACAATTATGGGACATTGTAGATCCCCCCAGGGCCCACTGGATGGAACATGAGAGAGTCTGGGCTATGATGTGGACCATTGACTATGGGGTGCAGTGATGCTCAGAGATGAACTTACCAGGTGCAATGGATGTGTCATGATGATGGGAGAGAGTGTTGCTGTGGGGGGAGTGGGGGGCAGGGGCAGTGGGGTTGAATGGGACCTCATATTTTTTTTAATGTAATTATAAAAATAATAATAAATAAATAATTTTTTTAAAAAAAGAATATATTCATGGTGAGAATTTAATTTATTTCACTGTTTCTAATACATATCTTAATTCTGGTGTGCTTTTTTTTTCCTTAAATACTTCCCATAGCACATTCAGCCCTACTGTTGACTTTTACCCAATAGCCATTTTATCCACTTTCCTTACAGACCGTTTGACTCCTACTTCATTCCCAATATATAGAGCCTGAAAACGCAAAATACTTACTCTCCCAGCCTCTCTTGTGACCAGAACATAGGCATGTGACTACAAGCTGACCAAAGGGATATGAAGAGGAATATACACATTTAGATTTTCTTCCCAAATAAAAAGATGTGCAGAAGAAACTCCTTCCTGTTTGTGGATGCAGTTGTATGAGAATATACTTCTTGGAGCAGCAATGGCAGTCATTTTGTGGCCGTGAGGGAACCAACCTGAGCAATTGTAAGGAAAGCAGAACGGAAAGATTAAAAAAATTTTTTTCACTTTTATAATAATATCAAACTTCTAAAACTAACTCCCAATTACCATCCTCATAGAATGAGATAATAGGAACCAACTGTGAAATCTGTATCTGAGCTCCTTGTGTTCTGCCTTGTTAGAATATGGCAAGTTGACACCAACTATTTTACTTCTTTGGCTATCAAAATAAACAGTAGCCTTTGTTAGCTCTTTAATAACTAAGAGATGAGATTTTTTTCATTTTGTTATATTTGTAGGGAACAGGAGCTTCATCCAAAGGAATTATTTGGGAAAACAAGTATCTTCTAATGTATCTTTTTGGAAATCCTGGGTTTTCATCTACCAGATTTGCCTGAAGAAAAAATTACTTATCCTGAAAATGAACTTATAATCATGAAGGAAGAATTATTTTGCTCAAATCTCCAGGTGTAAGACTTACAAAGGCTATGTAGCAAAATGGCAAAAGAAAGATCTGTATTATTTTTAGTGACTTTAAATGTAAATGGATTAGTCTCTAGTCAAAGGCAGAGATTGGCAGAATGGATTAAAAAAAAGAAAAAGCACGACCAAACTATATGCTGTCTGCTAAGACTCACCTTAAAGTCAAAGACACAAATAGGTTGATGGTGAAAGGATGGAAAAAAATACACAATGCAAGTAGCAACCAAAGGAGAGCTGGAGGAAGGGCTATGCTAATACTGGATAAAATAGATATTAAGTAAAAAACAGCTATGAGAGACAAAGATGGTCACTGCATACTGATAGAGAGGAAAAGTTAACAAGAGTATGTAATAATTTTAAATATATATGCATCTAACAGCAGAGCCTCAAAATGTATGAAGCAAATTCTCACAGATTTCAAGGAAGAAATTGATGTTATACATTAATAGTAGGAAGCTTTAATACACCATTTTAAATAATGGATCCAGCATCTAGTAAGAAGATCATTAAGGAAATACAAGACTTGAATGATACTCTAAACCAACTAGACTGAACAGACATATATAGAACACTTGACCCAATAAAACATAATATGCATTCTTCTCAAGTGCACATGGGTAATTCTCCAGGATAGACAAAATGTTAGGTTACAAAACAAGTCTGAATAAATTCAAAAATATTAAAATCATAAAATGCATATTCTCCAACCACAGCAGAATGAAACTAGGAATCAATAGCAGTGGCAAAAATAGAAAAGTCACAAATACACAGACATTAAATAATACACTCTTAAACAACCAATGGATTAAAACGGAAATCAGAAGCAAATTAAGAACTTTCTTGAGGTGAATAAAAATAAAAATACAACATACCAAAACTTATGGGATGCAGTAAAGGCAATGCTGAGAGGGAAATTTATAGCTCCAAATGCTTGCATTAAAAATGAAGAAAGTCTTTAAATTAGAGACATACCTCAAAATTGGAAGAATGAGAAAATGAACAGTAAACAAAATCCAAAGCAAGCAGAAGGAAGGAAATAACAAAGATTTGAGATATAAATGAAATTTTAAAAAACACTAGACAGAATCAACAAAGCCAAAATTTTGTACATTGTAAAGAATAATAAAAATTGACAAACCATAAGCTAGACTGACAAAAAAAAAAAAAAAAGAAGATACAAATAACTAAAGTAAGAAATGAGATGAGGAGCATTACTATGACCCTGCTGAAATAAAAAGGACTATGAAAGTGTGCTATCAACAACTTTATGCCAGCAAATTAGAAAACCTAAATGAAATGGACAAATTCTTAGAAATGCAAAACTACTTACATTCACTCAAGAAGAAATAAGAAATCTCAACAAACTAACTACTAAGGAGCTTGAATTAGCAATCCAAAATCTCCCAACAAAGAAAAGCCCAGAATGAGATAGCTTCATGGGAGAATGCTACCAAACATTCTAAGAAGACTCAATTACAATTCTGCTCAAACTATTCAAAAAAAAGTGAAGCAGAGGGAACACTCCTTAGCTCATTCTACTACAAGGCCAATATCACACTCATATCAAAGCCAAATAAAGATACCACAAGAAAAGTAAACTGTAAGTCTATATTTCTTATGAATATAGATGCAAAAATCCTCAACAAAATACTAGCAAACTAAATCCAACAGTATATTGAAAGAATTATAAAACATGATCAAGTGAGATCTGTCCCTGATATACAAGTTGGTGCAACATAAGAAAATCAATTAACTAAATAAACGGAAGGACATTAACAAATTGAAGGGGGAAAAAATCACATGATCATGTCAATTGATGAATAAAAAACACCTGACAAAATCCAGCACCACTTCTTGATAAAAACACTTTGAACATGAGGAATAGAAAGAAATTTCCTCTACATGCTAAAAGGCACATGTGGAAAGCCCACAGCTAACATTCTACTTAAAGATAAAAGACTGAAAGCTTTCCCTCTAAGATCAGGAACAAGAAAAGGATGCCCGCTGTCACCACTATTATTCAACATTGTACTGGAAGTTCTTGCCAGAGCAATTAGACAAGAAAAATAAATAAAATGCATCCAAATTGGAAAGAGAGAAGTAAAAGTTTCCCTATTTGCAGGTGATATGATCTTATATTCAGAAAATCCTGAAAAATCCACAACAAAGCTCCTAAAGCTAATAAATGGATTCCAAAAACTGGTGGGGTACAAGATCACCATTCAGAAATCAGTAGTGTTTTTGTACACAAGCAATGGACAATTGGAAGAAGAAATTAAGAAAAAAATTCCATTCACAATGGCAACTGTATTAGTCAGCCAAAGGGGTACTGATGCAAAATTCCAGAAATTGGTTGGTTTTTATAAAAGGTATTTATTTGTGGTAGGATCTTACAGATACTGGACCATAAAGCAAAAGTTACTTCCTTCACCAAAGTCTGTTTGGAGCAAGATGGCTGCTGACATCTGTGAGGGTTCAAGCTTCCTGAGTTCCTACATTCCTGGGGCTTGCTTTTCTCTGGGTTCAAGGTTCCCTCCTTCCTGGGGCTGGCTTCTCTTTCCTCTGCATGCTGACTTCCTGGGCCTCCAGCTTAAGTCTGCAGCATCAAACTGCAACATTAAACTCCAACATCAGAAACCCACAACTCTGTCCTTTGCCTGCCTTTTATCTGTGAATCCCCACCCACCAAGGGGCAGGGACTCAATGCTCTAATGACATGGCCCAATTAAAGCCCTAATCACAACTCAATCAGGCCCAGCTATAGATCAGATTACAAGCATAATCCAATATCTATTTTTGGAATTCATAACCATATCAAACTGCTACAGCAACTAAAAAAATCAAGTATTTAGGAAAAAGCCTAACCAAGGATGTAAAGGACTTATATGCAGAAAACTACAAAACATTGCTAAAAGAATTCAAAGAAGAGCTAAATAAGTGGAAGGACATTCCATGTTCATGGACTGGAAGACTAACTAGTATTGAGATGTCAGTCTTACCAAAGCAATTTATAGATTCAGTGCACTCCCAATCAAAATTGCAAACACCTTTGCAGGATTGGAAAAGGCAATATCAAATTTATATGGAAGGTTAAGGAGCCTCAAAAAGCTAAAGATACCATGAAAAAAAAATGATATTGGAGGACTCGCACTTCCCAACTTTAAAACTTATTACTAAAAAAAATAAACAACAAAAAAGAAAAAGTTTATTCAAAATCTTAGTAATCAAAACAGCATGGAGAATTGTGGGAAGATGGTGATGGATGGACTAACTAACAGGCAGAGCTGAAAGCTCTCACTAAAACAATGGAGAAAGAGCCAAAATCTGTTCAAGAGACCTGCTTTAGGGATCAGCAGACCAGCCAGTGCTACAAAACTCCAAGGAGGGTGAGGGACAGAGAGACAAAGAAGCTGAAAAGACAAATGTGAGTTACAAAGTCCCTGTGGTGTTTGGGAAGGGCTCCCCCCCCCCTCCCCAAG
The DNA here is from genome assembly GCF_030445035.2 of Dasypus novemcinctus. NCBI lineage: Eukaryota > Metazoa > Chordata > Mammalia > Cingulata > Dasypodidae > Dasypus > Dasypus novemcinctus. The sequence goes on along the minus strand of NC_080697.1, from coordinate 23,658,994 downwards.
ATATAAAGTAGGAGTAAAACACCTGGCTCACTGCAGCCAACTGAGAAGGGAGTAGACTTCTTCCTCCCTGTAGATGTTTCAAGGAAAAAGGGTGGTGAGGTTGGGGTGCTTTCTTCAGTGAATTCAGCCAGGAGAGCCTGCTTTGAATCTCCAATCTAAAGATTCAACACAGGAACACAGGAAAGAAGAGACTGAAACACCTCCATGGAAAGGTGTGCTAATTTGCACCATCTGCTAACCAGTCTGGAAATTGCATTGACAAAAACTGTGCTCTCTGTACCCAATCTCTGGGAGAAGTTCAGTTCCTGATGCTTCCCAAAAGGAAGACAAACAGACAGTGAACAAAAAACAAGGAGGTGGGGAAAAATAAATAAAATAAATCTTTAAAAAAAAAAATTAGCCAGAAATAGCAGCTATGTATAACAGGGGAAACAGAGAGATTGAGAGATAAGGAATTTTCTTGTTTGTTTGTCTGTTTTTTTGTTTATTATTGTTATTATTAAAATAATGAAAACACTTTAATAATGACTGAAGTGATGAATGCACAACTATGTGATTACACCAAATACCATTGATTGTAGACTTTGGATAAATTGTATGTTTTATTAATATGTACCAATAAAATTGATTTGTTTTTTAAAAAACCAGCATGGTACTGGCACAAAAACAGACATACAGACCAATGGAATAGAAGTGAGAGCTCAGAAATCAACCTGCACATTTATGACAAATTGATCTTTGACAAAGAGCAAAGTACACCCAATTCAGAAAGAATAGTCTTTCTCTGCACTCAAATGGTGCTGAGATAACTGGATCTTCATTTGCAAAAAAAAAGGAGGATCCCTACCTAACACCATATACAAAAATCAACTCAAAATGGATCAACAACCAAAATAAAAGAGCTAGAACAATCAAAATCCTAGAAAAAAAGCATAGGGAAGCATCTTCAGGACCTTGCCTTAGGCAATGGTTTCTTAGACAATACAATCAAGTCATAAGCAATAAGTGAAAAAATAGATAAATGGAACCACATCCAAATTTAAAACTTTTGTGCTTCAAATGACTTTACAATGAAAGTAAAACTGTAGCCTACACAATGGGAGAAAACATTTGAAAACCACATATATAATAGAGGTTTAATATCCAGAATATATAAAGAATTCCTTCAGCTTAACAACAAAAAGACAAACAACCCAATTGAAAATTGGCAAAAGATTTAAACAAACATCTCTCCAAAGAAGATACACAAATGGCCAGAAAGCATGTGAAATGATGCTCAACATCTTTAGCCATTAGGGAAATGCAAATCAAAAGCACAATGAGATACCATTTCACACCCATTAGAAAGGCTGCTATTAAAAAGTGGAAAACAACAAGTTTTGGACAGGAGGTGGAGAAATAGGAACACTCATTCCTTGCTAGTGGCAATATAAAATGGTACAGTTGCTATGGAAAACAATTTGGAGGTTCCTCAGAAAGCTATGTGCAGAATTACCATATGACCTGGCAAACTCACTATCAGGTATATAGCCAAAAGAATTGAAAGCAGAGATGTGAACAGATATTTGCACACTGTTCACAGCAGCAGTATTCACAATTATCAAAAGATGGAAGCAACCCATGTGTCCATCAACCGATGGATGAATAAATAAAATGTGGTAGATACATGCAACAGAATACATTTCAGCCATAAAAAGGGATGAAGTCCTGATACATGTGACAACATGGATGGATCTATAAGACATCATGTTGAGTGAAATAAGCCAGACACAAAAGGACAAATAGTATGATCATACTGATTTGAAACAATTAGAATAAGCAAACTCATAGAGTCAGAATCTAGAATATATGTTACCAGAGAACCAAATGGGGATAAGGAATGGGAAATTAAGTTTTAATGTATGTACAGGGCTCCTATATGGAATGATGGAAATGTTTTGGTAGTGGATGTTGGTGAATGATAGCACAACATTGTGAGCACAATAAACTGCACTGAAATACCTATCTGAATTTGATTAAAATGGGAAATATTAGATTGTATAGGTGGTAACAGAATAAAAGTATTTTTTTAATTCTTGGGACTACACTCTTTCACAGTGAACCCTAAGTTAAACCATAGAGTTTAATTAATAGTATAATTATAAAAATGTGCTATCATCAATTTTAACAAACTTTCTATACCAATGAAAGGTGTTGATGGTGGGATGGTGTATGGAAATCCTGTATTTTATGCATGGCTGCCACAGCTTCCCTAACAAAGGCAAAAATCTCAGTATTTGACTCAATAAATAGTTTTACATGCTAATAAAAAGATCAAAGTACTAATAAATGAAACAGAAAAACTACAGAGAAAAATCAACGTACCAAAAGATAGTTCTTTGTGAAGATCAATAAAATGGATAAACCTCTAGCCAGACTGGCAAAGAAGAATAAAATACCAGTATTATGAATAAAATGGAGAGTATCGTTACAGTTTTTATAGTTATTAAAAGGAAAGTAGGAGAATCAACATCTTAGAGGAAATGGAAACATTTCTTGAAAGACACAAACTATCAAAACTCACTCAAGATGAAATAGATAATCTGAATAGTACTGTATATATTTTAAAAATCAAATTTGCACTTAAAAATCTTTGCACAGAAATAGAAAATTGCCATGATATTAATAATTGCTGCAGGCAAGATCCATCAAGAAATGCTAAAATCAATAGATGAAACTTTTAAGGAAAAACAAGACACTTGCCTACCCTTAAAGTGTCTCCCCAAAATATTTATCAATTACTATGGTGGTTTTAACATATGTCTAGAAATTCTGTGGAGCCTTATGCAAAAAAATGAACATCGACCCATTCCTCAGATCACTTACAAATATTAATTCAGGGGAGCTAATCTGTGGCTCAGTTGGGTGCCCATCTCCTATATGGGAGGTCCCAGATTAGGTTCCAGTGTCTCCTAAAGAAAAAAGCAGGCAATGAGCAGACAGTGAGCAAAGAGCAACAAGCAGACAATAAGCAGATGGCAAGCAGGAACAATGATCAGACAAAGGGTGCAAACAACAAGTGAAAAAACAGCAAGCAAAAACAACAAGCAAACAGATGAGGTAGCCATCTCAGGGAGCGGGGGAGGGGAGATTAACTCAAAATGAATAATAGACATAAATTTAAAGTCTAAAACTGCAAAGTATCTAGAAGACAACACATGAGATGTTCCAATTTCCAACTATTCCTATCTCTACTCCAGGTTCCCCATAACCTGAAAACAGAGCTTTAGGCTCAGAGTATATATTTTCAATTCCAAATGCATAATAATTCTCTTAAAAAAAACAAACCATGGGAAAAAAGAAGAAATATGTAAATATGTATTACCATGAGTGTTCAAATACTTTGCTTGAATTTTAGAAGTAAAAAAATATTACGCTGCTTGTTTTGAGATTTTCAGATGTTTGGAAGTAATCTGACCAAAAATAGCACAGTAATGAGGTATTCCCATGATCTTAAAACATCCCATATGGAGCGTAGAGGTAGCTCAGTGGTTGAGTGCCTGCTTCCCATGTACAAGGTTCTAGGTTCAATCACCAGTACCTCTTAAAAACAAACAAACAAAAAACATCCCGTATGAGACTCAGGGCTCAACCAGCATATGAACAGACAGAAAATTTAAGTCTCTGGGACATATATTTAATGAGTATAGTGCAAATTTTAGGGTCAAATTAAAGGGGCAAAAAAGCCATGAATATGGAAATTATAAATGAGTCAAACTCTGTTACATTGAGGAGCATGTATTCCAAAGTAAGGACCACTGAGAGGGTGCCAAATTCTTGAGTTTGTCTGCCCTGCTTATAGGGTCTAGATGTCTCTAGATTCCTCAGAAGCTCTGCTGTTTACAGCAAGGCACTGTTTAATGTGACAGTCAATGAGATCCTGCTGAGATGTGCATAAGTGTAACCTAAGGAATGGTCTCCCAACGCACTTTGAAATTTCTTAACCATAAAAACCGTACATATTTTATATTTCCCCCTTTTGGTCAAGGTCTTTTTCCAAATGCATTGCTAGTCGGCACTTGGTAAAAATCTATGGATGCCAGGGAGGCTCATTCCCTGGGAGTCATGTCCCATGCCAGGGGAAAGGTAGTGCATTTATGTGCTGAGTTTGGCTTAGAGAAAGACCACATTTGAGCAACAAGGAGGCTTTCAGGAGGTAACACTTAGACATTATATATTACTAGGCTAAATTTCTATTTCACAAGAAAAGGTTCATAAGTACAACCATCAATATCAAAGACCTGGCAATAGTGGTCTGTCCTCCTTTGCAAGGCACTGCCCAGGTACTCAGGGTATTCTTGCTACTCTACTAGAGAATGTAGCAGGGCTTCCCAGGATATTTGGTTATTGTGAGGGTCTCCACTCACCGAGACCACTTGAATATATTCATATGCCCCCAGGAGCACCCCTACCTACACATTCCTCCATCACCAACACCCCACACCATGATCCTCCCCTAACACAGTTGTGACACTTCTGCAATCCAAAACCTGCCCAAAAACAAAGCCAAAAAGTCTTTGGGCTTTCTTCTCTCCCTTATCACCATCTGGAGCTTATTTTAAGCATGCATACACACACACACATTTTTTTCTCCCCTCTCCCATTCTTTCCTCTCCTCTGCCTTCTCTCTCTTCTCCTCCCCCCACCAAAATATTTTGAGTGCCTTGGAAAAACTCTGTAAATGTAATGCATTTCAATGGGGAAGCTATTTGCTATTTCCCTGGCTACAGACTGTGAGGTTCTGAATATGGAGCTGTGTGACCATCAAGATGATAGACTATGAACAGATTCCTTTGTCTCTGCAGATTGTTTGATAGCACATGGTGCTCTGCCCACTTTGGAAAACTTACTGTTCACTGAACACACCAGTCTTCCAGAGAATATTCTCTGAAAGTAGTACATTCCATTGCTTCTGCCCATACTGCTCCTTGAAATGCCCTTTCCCCACACCATTTCCCTACTGGTGATGGTCTATTAATGCTGAGAGTTCATCTCAAATGTCATCCTCTCTCGGGCTGAGACAATCATCCCCTCCTCTCTGCCCCCTCAAATAGTTGGTGCTACATGAGTCCTTCCAGTAGAAGACAAGCTATATGATGGTAGGTTCCTTCTTTTATTCATATCTGTCATCTCAGTGTTTTCAACATTTTCTTATACAATCTCAAAAGAGTTTTATACCAGTTTTACTAAAGAAAACAGAAATTATATCTATAGGATTGGATCCAATAGTGACTGACAAAAGAAAATATTTCTCAAACATGTCTCTTTATAAAAGCTAAGTTACAAATATGGAGTGGATTTGGGGTCCATGAAATTAGGGATCCAGGTTTCTTCCAAACTGTTGTGCTTTCCCATCTTAATTTCAGAATCAAGATGACTGCTCTGGCTCCATCCATCACATCCACATTCAGTCTATCAGAAAAGAGGAAAGGGAAGACAGGCATACTCCAATTAAGAATACTCCCTGGAAATTGTACTTAACATTTCCATTTATATCCCAGAAATTGGTAAAATGATCACATGTAGCAATAAGACAGGCTGGGAAATGTGGAGTCCTTATCTAAAATTTAATAATGCAAATTAAAAACACACTCATGAAACAGACTTCCTATGCCACCACCATGACTTATGATAATTTGGAGTTATGCTCCAGGCAAGTTAATGGCAATTCATTTAGCATTAATTAGAGTCTCTACATTCAAGCATATATTTTCACTTGTTTTTTTTAACTTGGCCTTAATTTTAAATCAACCATATGTTAGGATATGATTGTAGTACTGCTTCTGAGATTGTATATTATCTGCTTTTAGGTTGGTTCTCCACTGCTTTGGTTTTCAAATATAGGACCCCATTACCCTCTAATGGTGCTCATGAAAAACAACTCGAAGCAAATTATGTAACTTAATTGTGATCAAGAAATGAACTTTGCGATATTATTTTAATAAACAAACCTAAAGTTCACCCTGCCCCAAACCGAATCCCTCCCTGCTGAAACTTCCCCTTCTCTAGTATTTCCTATCTTGATGTTAGCACATCAGTCTACCCAGCTGCTCAAGCCAGAAACCTGCAAATCCTTCTATTCAGCCACTGAATTCTATTGACTCTTCCGACTCCAATTCTTCCCTTCACTCCATCATTATCACTCTCAGGCAAAAACTATGCTAGATCTTCCCCACTGGAACCCCTGCTCCTGATCATAGCTCCTTCTTGGCTGTCAGAATGGCCTTTCTAAGTATAAGGGCATCGCTCCCTGCTTTGAATCCTCCCTAACATTCACAGTATCAAGCCCAAATTCCTGACCCCATCCCTCCTGGCCAAGTGAGGAACCTGGATCCTGCCCTTTATTCCAGCTCCAGCACTTCTTCTAACCCTAAATCCTGGATTTAGGGAGCCAGCTGTCACTTCCAGAATGTCACGTGGCAATCTTATCTTTGCACACACTGTTCTTTCTAGTCAGGAAAGCTCTCTACTCCCTTCCCACATGCCTTCCCTTTCCATTCTCTGCCTACCTGACCATCCCTTAGCTATCCTTCAAAATCAGCTCAGACATCATTCCTCTGTGAAACCTTCTGCGCCCCCTCCCCCTCCTCCCATTCCACTGAAGAGCCTCAGTCAGCTCCACTCACAGCAAGTATATATTTTTATTATGCAATGTATCACATTATTTTGAAATTTTATTTAATTGACATCTAGATTGCAAAGACATTTGAGAGTAAAAATTTTTACTCTGTTTACATTTGTATCCTTAGGATCTTTTACAATACCTAACACAATCTCAATAGGATGAAAAAATAAATAAGCATGTTGATGTGTTTATGGCTGTATAGTGTTATAAGGTTGAGAGTAATTGAATGTATAACTCTCTATCCTGTTTTTTTCATTAATTTTATAAATAAACTTTTAAACTTTCATATGGGTGGTAATTAGCATTTACATTAGCATCTTAAAAGTTTTAAATCTGTTGTATGATGTCTAATACTTTTTAAATTATTTCACTATTGTTAAATATTTGCACTAGCTTAATTTTTTAATATTATACTTAAACTTTGATGCCCATAAATCTTTGTATTTCAGAATATTTCTTTAGAATTGATTCCTAGAAGCAGAATTCCTAGGAATGGAGTAACTCAATCAATAGTATGAACATTTTTATATATAATACAATAAGAGTCATATCACATCATACCAAATGGTTTTCTAAAGTGAACAAACCCATTTGGACTCATACAAACAGTATATGAGAGTGAACATCACATTTTAAGAGAGACATAGGCAAACTAGAAAGCATCTACCTGGAGAGAAGTAAGAGAGAACATTACACATATTTTCAAATACTAGAAGCATTATCATGAGGGAGAGGAAATAGACTTCTGTCCAATTCCAGAGAACAATGCTAGAATAAAACTAGCTATGCTTTATTGAACATTTGCTATGTGCCAGGCACTGTACTAATCATTTTAGTGATATTGAATCTTAATTTTACAGAAATTGAATCTTAATTTTACAAATAGATAACTAAGACTTCAAGAGGTTTAGTCACTTATCCAGTGTCACAGAGGTAATTAGTAGCAGATCTGGTATTCATAAATTCAGGTTGCCCTGATGCTAGACCTCAGTTTCTTTAACATTGTAGCAGAACTTTTCCATCAGCATATAGTTAATGGTAGGGAAGAGTAAAAGCAGATCCTCAGGGGAATTGGAGGAATTCTTAGAAGCTTTTGTTTTTTCTTTCAAAAATCTGTGTATTTGTATATTTTATTCAATTTTTGTATTTACTATAGCAGTATTTTCCCTGAACCTTGCAGTAAAATGACCCTTCAAGGAGAGGTGCAATTTTTATCCTGTGGCTTTGCATATCCCCACATATTCCTGCATATCATATGTGTGCCCATATCCTGCATGCTCAATTTCAGAAGCATTGCTCTGCATCACACTTCCAAGTAAACCAAATCCCGCATTAGCCATAGGGTACTGTGATGATTTTTTTGTCTTCTTCCAGAGACACACATAGTTAGCCATACCCTTTGCCTCTTTTCCTAACACCAGTTCTGACGTGGATCAGCTATATGATATAAGTAAAACTTTCCTTTGTACCTTTTTCAGTATCCTTTCCTCCCTCATTAAATCTGTCCACAAAAGTCATTTTCAGGCATTGAATCTTTGCCCATTCTAGCTTTCATTTCCTCTTAACTAACTCTTGATAATATGCTTATAATTAAGAACTTCAATGCCTGTCTTGAAAAATGGTATCCTTCAAGAATAACTGGCTTTTTAGGAGATCCTTAAAGACTAAATTTGTTCAGATCTTAAGCAGTAAAGGCAAACCAGTTAGATGGGATGTTGTGGAACCCACGCTATTTTTTTTTTTTTTTTGCTTTTCTTCTATTACTACACATGAATTGGGACTATCCCACTTCTTGCTGGCCAGCCCTGGTCTGATACCAAGTCTTTGTACCGAATCACTCTTTCATTAGTCCACTTCTTTCATCAGTGCCTTTGGTAAAGACATTGGGAGTGAAATGATAATTTATGTAGAAGACCTGAAGCTGAGAAGGATGTTAGATCTAAGATCTGAAATTATCTTGATGAGATGGAATGATTAGGCTGGATCTAAAATCAATGCAAAATTTATTTGAGATGAATGTAAAGTTCTATTCTTTTTCCCAAAAAAAAATAAATTGAAAAGTTGCAGGATTCCCAAGTCCCAGGCAGGATAAGAATTCTGTTGAGGGAGAAAGCAGTAGAAAATAGAATAGGAGAAGCTTCTAGCAGACCCTCAAAATTCCACGGCTTTCCTTCCAGCCCTATGCCTTATTGGTAAAAATGGCACTAAGAACAAGCTTATTAAATATTTGATGTTTCAGCCCCTCTACACATTATATTTCTCCCTGAGTTTCGAATTAACTAGTATTCTTAGCAATTCATATTTTGAGTCTTGAAGTATGTGAGTTTATATAGTTAAAATGCCTGTAGACATTTGCTTAACAAAGAGAAATCAAACAATAATTCATAATGGAATTCTATTCACAAAGCAAGTGGGAGATGAATATCCTTTACTTTTTGCAGGTTACCTAGTGACTCTAATATTATACTTGATGTTTCAAGGGTATCTTGGTACAGCTACAAGCTCTTGACCCACAGTGTTTTTGGAATGGCTGAAAGGACATTGTCCTTCAATTATTTGACAAGCTCCTGCAACTGAAGGCAAAACAAGAAACCAGAATCCCAGGAACTACTTGATCAGGCATTGTCATGGTTCCAAATCAGGGCTGAATGACCAAGCAATATTATTTTCCTTTTGAAGCCACAGCAAGACTTTGGAGAGTGATGCTTTCCTGTAGCTGGGCAGTGTGCATGTGTTTATGCTTGTGAGTGTGTGTGCAATGCATGTATGTATTTGGTAGGCCCCTAATTAGAGAATTCTCTTAGCACTTTCTGGGCATCATTGGATGATTTCATAGTGGGTCTGAGATTATATTTCTATGCTTTCCAGAATCTACCCAGAATTGTTATTAAAAATATAGTTCAATGATATGTTTCAAATTATATATTCTCCAGTAAGAAGAAAGAGTTTGACATTCTGATTTTATTTCTGTTTGAAGTGTTTCTTTACAAAGGAATTTTGCTTTCCAGGATCAGTACAGCTGTTACTTAAAGCGCGTCTCTTCCACCAATGTTTTTTTCCTGCAAATCAGCACTAAGTTGTACTGAAGGTCCTAGTTAGTACAATAGAGAAAAAAAGAAAAGAAAAGAAAAGAAAAAAGAAATTAAAGTTTGGAAAGGTAGAAATGATGATGTCCTTATTTGCAGGTAACCTTATTTGAAAACCCAAAGAATCCAATGAACAGATTCTATTTTTCTATTTTGTCTTCTTGAATAAATTTTACAGTTTGTGCCTTCCAAGGAAATTATCCTTTTAATCTATGATGTCAAATTTATTGACATAAAGCTAATCATACTTTTTCTTATTATACTTTTAATGTCTATAGGATCTATAATACTGTTCCTCTTTTATTCTTGATACTGGTAATATGTATCCTCACATTTTTATATATATCTGATCATTATAGCCAGAAATCTCTTAGGTTTTTTGATCTTCTCAATGAAACACCTTTTCTTTCATTGTTTTGCTCTGTCTTAAGCTCATTGGTTTCTGTCTTATCTTTATAATTTCCTTCTTTCTACTTTACTATTCTTTTTCTAGATTCTTCTGGTGGAATGCTAAATTATTGATCTGAAATCTTACTTCTTTTCTAATGTAGGCATTTAAAGATATAGATTTTCCTCTGAGCGTTTTTAACTGCATTCTCTAAATTTTGATATATTGTATTTTTGTTTTCATTCTGTTCAAAATATTTTCTAATTTTTCTTGCCTTTCAGTCTTGGGTTATTTAGAAGTATGTGCTTAATTTCCAAGTATATGGGAATTTTCTAGATATCTTTCTGTTACCAATTTCTAGTTTAATTCTATCATGCTCAGAGAACTTATGTTGTATGATTTCCATCCTCTTAAATTTATTGGCACTTAACTTACAGTACAGAATATGGTCCATCTTGATGAAAATCCATCTTGGTGAATATTCCATGTGTACTGAAAAGAATGTATATTTCTGCTGTTGTTGGATGGTGTGTTCTTATCGGTCAAGTTGGTCAACCATTTCTCCTTTTGATTCTATCGGGTTTGCCTCATGTATTTTGCAGCTTTACTGTCTCTTGGTGAATTGACTCCTTTATCACTGTGAATTACCCATCTTTATTCCTGATAATATTCCTTGTTCTGAAATCTACTTTGTCTGATATGAATATAGCCACTTCAGCCTTCTCTTGGTTAGTGTTTGAATGATATATCTATTCTCAGTTTTTCACTTTTTTCCTGTTTTAACAAAGGAGTTCATTTGCTGATCCCCAAAAAGAAAAATAGAGAAAATAGTCACTACTGCAAGAACAGCTCTATAATAAAATGTTTTAAATAATTATCTCCTCTCTTCCCAAGGTATGCTCTTTGATTATCATTGTATTTATATTGAAAGTAGGTTACTTATATACATTAAATACCTGGGCCACACTTCCAATGTGATGATCTGTAACTTTCAACTGGATTATCTAAACAATTTAAAATTGACCTAACTATTAATATGGTTAGATTTAAATATACAATCTTGCTATTTGTTTCTTTTCATCCATTTGTTCCTCTTTTCCTGCCGTCTTTTCATCTGGGTATTTTTTAATAGCTTTTTAAAATATATATATTTATTTTATTTACTTATTACCACCTCCCTTTGTTGTTTGCACTTTGTCTGCTCTCTGTGTCCATTTGCTGGACCGAACCTGGGACCTCCCATGTGGGAAAGAGGCACTCAATCACTTGAGCACCTCAACTCCCTGCTTTGTTGTGTGTCTCATTGTCTTTCCTCTTTGTGTCTCCTTGTTGGGTCATCTTGTTGCATCAGCTTACCACACCTACCCATCGTGGCAGCTCACTGTCTTGCTCGTCTTCTCCAGGAGGCACCAGGAACTGAACCTGGGACTTCCCATGTAATAGTCAGGAGCTCAGTTGCTTTAGCCACATCCACTTCCCATCTGGGTATTTTTTATTATTCCATTTTATCTACACTCATGACTTACTAACTACACCTCCTTATTTTTTACTGTTGTCATCACCCTTCTATTGTTGTTCTTTTAATTGTTGCTCTAAGGTTTATAATACACATCTGCCCACATTGAAACCCCCTGATTTAGGATCTCAAGATTTAAAATATGCCTCTTTTTACTCTGCCCTTCATTGGCTCCAATTCCTCATCTTGACAAATCATCAGGGAAATCCTAAGGGCCCTTTTCTTCATACATTCTACCTGGATAATTAATTCATTCAACTCTCTGGCTGCAGCCATTGTACCAAATTCATGACTTTCCCACCCATATTTCCAGCTTTGATCTCCTGCCACTGACTCTTCTTCACTGTCTGTTCAAAGTTCTCTCATCCTTGTAGGCTCAGTTCAGGTATTGCCCATTCCAGAAAGCTTCTCCAGTGATTCTTTTTTTTTTTTTTTTTAATTTTATTCATTTTGTAAAAATATTACATTAAAAAAAATGAGGTTCCATTCAACCCCACCACCCTCACCCCACCACTCCCCCACCAGCAACACTCACTCCCTTCATCATGACACATCCATTGCATTTGGTAAGTACATCTCTGGGCATCTCTGCACCTCATGGTCAATGGTCCACATCATAGCCCATACTCTCCCACGTTCCATCCAGTGGGCCCTGGGAGGATTTACAATGTCCGGTGATTGCCCCTGAAGCACCATCCAGGACAACTCCAAGTCCCAAAAATGACTCCACATCTCATCTCTTCCTGCTCTTCCCCATCCCCATCAGCCACCATGGCCACTTTTCCCACTCCAATGTCACCTTTTCTCTTGTGGACCTTGGATTGGTTGTGTCCGTTGCACCTCTATGTCAAGAGGAGGCTCAGATTCCACATGGATACTGGATGCAATCCTCCTGCTTTCAGTTGTAGGCACTCTAAGCTCCATGGTATGGTGGTTGTCCTTATTCAACTCCATCTTAGCTGAGTGGGGTGAGTCCAATAAATCGGAGTGTAGGAGCTGAAGTCTGTTGAGGTTCAGGGCCTGGCTATCATATTGTCAGTCCAGAGATTCAAATCCCCTAAATATATCTTAAACCCCAACACCAACTGCAATTCCAGTAATGTAGCATGAAAGTCTTGTGGAAAGAGATCCCATCTGAGTCCAGTTTCATCACACAGAAACACCAACTCCAAAGAAGGGCCATCTGACATGGCAGTGAACCCCATCTGCCATGACCATAGAACCCGTGGGTCTCTTTAGCCCTCAAAGGAACCAATACCTGGGGTTGTATCTACTTTATCTGTCTCTTAGACTCTGCTCAGGTGTGCATAAGGGCAATCCTTCTGACAACCTCCAGACTCTTTTTTAGAGACTCGTAGCCACATAAACTCATTTCTCCTTTCCATTTCCCCCTTACATTAGGTCAAACAGCATTTTAAAGTTAGGTGATTCTAATTGACGGTGACTGTTTCAGTCTGCTAGGCTGCCAAAAGCAATATACCAGAAATGGGCTGGCCTCTGCAATGGGGACCCATTAGCTTACAAGCTCACAGTTTCAATACTGAGAAAAATGTTCATATCAAGGCCCCATCCGGCTATACTCTGTCCCCAAATCCTGTCTGTCAGCAATCCTGGACTCCTCCATTACATGGCAAGACACAGGGCAGTGTCCACTGCTCCCTGCCTTCTCCTCCGGGCCCCATTGCCCCAGCTTCTGACTTACATAGCCTTCTCTCTCTCTTCATCTGAATTTCAATCTCTTAGGAAGGACTCCTATAAGAAGATGAAGGCCGACCCTGGGCCTCACCTTACTGAAGTAACCTAATCAAAAGCCCTACTCACAATAGGTTTATACCCACATGAATGAATTCGTTTTAAGAACATGATTTTCTGGGCTTCATATAGCTTCAAACCATCACAAAGGCCTATTCTTCCTCTTAAGCCTCTTAGCTGTGGAGCCATTGCCTGTGGTTTAGTTCTTAACTGCACAGACTTGTCAAACTGTGGTCATGATTGGCCTCAAAAACCAAGAAAATGGCTCCCTCAAATGTAGGTTCCAGGCCAACACCCTCAAAAGACAATATTTCAACAAGCCTGATGAATTATTTTTATTTACAAGCACCAAAAGCTAAGAAATCTGCATTTTAACAAGCTTCCAGAGGGATTCTGATGTAAAATGAAATTTTAATAGCAGTTGCCTTGGTGGTTTCATGTGTGTCTCAACTGGTTTGTAAATCCTTTCAGTGCAGGAATTGCTTTTTGTGCTTTGAAGCTGGCCTCTTGTTGAGCATATAATGAGAGGTTTTGGTCGTCAATATCAAGCAGTGGGTGTTAATGGGACCTAAGTGGGTGTCTAAGAGGTGGACTTTAGTACTCACCATCAACTACCTCCACTCTTTGATATGTACACTTGATAATGTCTTCTTCATCTTATATAAAGTACTTGGATAAAGTGCTGTTCAAATGAATCTTCAAAACAAATCCCCTGACCTTTCTATCAATAGGGTTGCTACTCCTAATCCCATTGTATACTGAAAATCTGGAGCAACCACAGCCAGGAACACAAGGATTAAAAAAATTTATTACTCTTTTCATGGAACTTTAAGTCTAGTAGAGAAGAAAGATACATCTCAAATAATTATATCATAATCAAAGCATATAAGAAGTACAGAAGCGCTGGTGAAGTTGGGGGACTTAATATCTAAACTGAGTTTAAAAGAATTAGTAGGAATTAATTCAACCAGGCAGGGAACAGCAAGGCAAGCAGAGTGAATTGCATGTGCAAAAGCAGGGAGATGTAGAGCAGTGGAGTTTGTGGCATATGCAGTGATTTGTTGAAAGAGAGTTGCAGGGAGTGGAGCGCCCTCCCTGGCCTTGAGTATTTGAGTGGGAATACTTGAGTGGGAGGATAGAGGCTCTGTAAGGGAATAAATTTGTGAGAATAGACCTTTTGTTCTTGATGCTGTGGCCACGGCTTCCTGCTTTCTCAACACAGCAGTTTCCGAAGCAGCAATGGCAGCAGCCTGGGTACCTGGTTCTGATGTTCATGCTCATTTTAAGGCAGTGATTTTCAAAGGGTTTTGAGTACAAACCCCAGTAAGAAATACCTTTATATTGTAAGCTAGAACTTGCATACACACATATAAAACTGAAGCAAAATTTACAAAAAATACCTCCATTATCACCTGCAATGTGCTTTAATATTTTGTACTCTATTCTAAATCTAAATATCAATGTCTAAATTTAGATATTTAAGTTTATCTAAAACAAATAAATAAAAGGAAAAAAAGTTGAGGAAGACCCATTGTTTTAGTTTCCTTGTTCCTAAAGCAAATATCCTACAATGGCGTGGCTTAAACTACGGGAACTGATGGGCTCAGGGTTTTGAGGCCAGAAGTCCAAATCAAGGCATCATCATGCTTGCTTCAGGAAGAAAGCATCCTGAAGACTGTCATTCCGGGGCTGACTGCCAGTGATCCTTGGTCTTTGGTTTCTGTGTCACATGGCAGTGCACGTGGCCAATTCTCTTGGCCTTTCTTCTTTTCTGAGTTCCAGGGACTTTCAGCTTTTGGCTGTTCCCTCTGTGCCTTTCTTCTTTGATGTATATATCTGCATTTCATTTCACTTATAAAGGACTCCAGTACTAGGACTAAGACCCATCCTGATTGAGACGGGCAACACCTTAACTGAAGTAACTGCATCAAAAGATCCAATTTACAATGGGTTCACACCCACAGGAAAGAATTAAGTTTAAGAACATGTTTTTCTGGAATACAGAGCTCCAAACCACCACACCCACTAACTTGATTTCACAGTCCAGTGAGTTCCAATTTACAGTTTGAGAAGTAGAGGCTCACATCTTAGCTTGAAATTAGGAGTGAGTCCAAGTCAAAAAGCAGTACAGTGCAATGGTTAAAAGCATGAAATCTGGAAGCTAATCACTGGAATTCAAATCCTTGTTACTACACTAATTATCTGTGACCTTGGATAAGTTACTTAACCTTTCTATACCCCAGTTTCCTCACCCACAAAATGAGATGAGTCCTCAAAGGGTTGTCGTGAAGACTGATAAAAGTAAAATAATATATACACATGAAAGCCCAGAAAATGCCAGGCAGCTCTTAAGTGCTGCCTAAGCATTAGCTGCTCTCATCATCATCAACATCAGCATCACCTCCGATCCCTCTGGTTGTCCCATCTTAAAATGAAGCTAAGCTGCTGTACTACTAATGGAAAAAAGGCAGTATCAAAGGGTTTATTTGCAAAGCTATACAAAAACACGCAGTGTGCAGGACAGAATGGAGATCCTGGTCAGGCAGGCTACCCCACCCCACGCCCCATCCCCCATTTGTAGGGGAGGAGAGCATGGTGGGATTTCTTTCCCAGCCATGGTTCTGGTGAAAGTGACTGCTGGATCTGAGATTGCCCTCTGCTGCTGCTTTCCTCACTCACATTTTGTGACCCACCTAGAATATCAAACCCTAAAAGTAAGGAGAACTTTCTTCTGATTATGCATCTTGGGGACTATATTAGAATGTCCATTGAAAGGATGAGTGGGCTTCTTTCCTCATCAATTCAATGCACTCTATCCAATCCAATAAGGGAAACTACCAGGAAGGGGATACAGAAATAAATAAAACCTTTCAATTATGCCAAAGCCTGGCAGATTCAACCCACCTCTCCCAGTGCATCCGATACTCCTTGGCAAAACTTCGGAACAAAAAAGTGTACCTGCTACCTAATGTGTGGAAGCCAAATTGCAAGAACATTCTGTCCATCACCCAAAGGACAAAGTCAGAAAAAAAAACAACTGGAGACTTAGAGTAAATGTTTCATTTGTCATGATGATCAAAAGATGGATGGTTAAAACACACACACTCAGACCCTGGCACCACAACTCTTCATCCCAGCTGTTACAGGGCGAACACAACTCCCCCGGGTCCCTCCCACCCCCTCCTGCCAGGCTTCTCTTGCCATGTGAATCCACTGCTGCACCCAGGACTCTGCACTGCACCCCGAATTCCTACCGCCCCTTCAAAATGGCGCCCGGCCGCTCAGTGTCCAGGCAGAGACGTGAAGAAGGTAGAGGAGGTGACCGAGTGTGAAGCAGGCAGTGTTGCAGTGTCTGTGAGTTCTTCTCCATCTCCTTCTCCAACCTCTCTCCTTCTCTCCCTCCTCCCACCTCACCACTGTTCCCCAGAAACAAATAGGATGGCTTCACTGGTCAAATCTTTACATGTACAAACACCAAAAAGCAGAGGAAACGCCCCTTGGCCACCCTCCCCCTCCCCCCAAACCCCAGTGCTGGGAGAGCAGCCGGCGGCGCAAGGGCTGCCTCGGGAACTGCGGGAGCTGCTGGAGCTGTCCGGCGGTCCTGGAAACGTCTTTGGCCTCTGGGCTTTTACCTGGAGGCCTCTTCCTTCAGCTCCTTGTTTTTCCGCACCTCCTCCGCGTGCTTGTCCTGGGAAGGAAGGGAGAGACAAGGTGGGTCACACTAGGAGACAAGGGGCCAAAGAACTGGCAGCAAAGCATGACTGCCACCAGAAGTGAAGAGCAGCGTCTGCGAAGGCGGCCTGAGGAGGGGCAGAAGGTTGCAAGCAAGACTGCCAGGAGGCAGGTGAGTGAGGCCAGCTGGTGCGGCCCCAGGAAAGCCCCGCTCAGGGACTTGGACACAACCTCCCCTGCGGGTCCCATCTCACAGTGACCCCAGCACCCGCCAGCAATCCCTCCCTCGCCTGGCCATTTTGGGGTTTGGAGACCATATTGCTTGACTTAATATTTAAGAAGCCACTCAGGGTAGCGTGTACCAGAGGAGCAGGTGGAACCAACAGGCCTCACTGCAAACATCAACCACAAATCACATGCAGCTTGACTGCTGCTTTGGGTTCTTTCCATCTCCTTAGTGAGTTGCTTTTACCCCCTTGGTGAAAGATGAGGGCTCTTGAAGTATGAATTGGCAGAAGTCCAAAGAGTGGACTTCCTTACAAGCATTGTAAGAAAAAAGCATAATCCAGCCCCAAAGACTAGAGATCAGATGTCAAAGGCTCATCAGCTGCGTGACCTTGAGCCAGTCACTTCACCAGTCAGGCCTCAGTTTTCTGGCCTTAAGAGAGGCGTGTATGGGAGCCTCTAGAATTCTGTGATTTTAGTCTCCACCTCTAGAGCCTACAGTCTGCCTTATGTTATTGCTCATTGTGCACAGACCTGGGTCCTCCACTAGACAGTGAGCTCCTCCTGGTCAGGAACCATGTCTTTTTTTTTTTTTTTTTTTTTAAGGAAGTACCAGAGATTAAACCCAGGACCTTGTACATGTAAAGCAGGTGCTCAACCATTGAGCTACACCCACTCCATGGACCGTGTCTTTTTCATCTTTGTGACTTTCAGCTCATATGGCACCTGGCAACTTGTCCAACAACTATTGTCCTTCTCGGACCCTGGCATCAATGCATCCAAACATTAAGAATCAGCCTGGAATAAGCTCATTGAGGCAGCCCAGGTTCCCAGGATATACTTTAAGCTACAAGTCTTTCCTTGGAGAGGCCCTAACACTCCTCATGGCCCTGGAAGCAGGGAGTGGTGTGTCTAGGGCAGTGGTTCTCAAGCTTTGATATATACCAGCATGACCTAGGAAATACGTTATTAAATTGCAGATTCTCAGACATTGTCTCTAGAAACCCTGAGTTAGTAGGTCTAGAGTGGGGTCCTTTACACCAGATGAGTTGGATATAGATCAGCAGTGGATCACACAAATACCAGTATAGAAGGCATGGTGAAAGGGGTCCTTGGCCTAGGACATCAGTGGGTAAGGTTGAGTAGGAGTCAGTGGCCCAGAGGAGTGACACCCACTAAAATATCTGCTTCTGAAGTCTTGCTCCTTTGAGTCTTATTTCATCTATAAAGCTATTACCCCAGGTTGTGAACCTTCACCATCTCTCCACCTCTGAATCTACCTCCTTTCCCCAGTAAGTTCTCTGTGCAGAGCCCTAGAAGTTTTGGGGGCCACTTTTCCTTGGCTTCCAATGTCCTCCTCACTGATAAAAGGCTGGATAGGTGTGGGCTGGTCTTCCTGCAACAGGTATTGAAAGAACCAACTGGAACAGAAGAGCTGAGTTCTAGTCCCAGCTCTGCTGCTTATTAGCTGTATTACCTTCTAGGCAAGTTGTATTACCTTCTTTGACATGATTTCCTCATCTATAAAAAATAGGGTAATATCTGTTCTTCTAATCTCATAAAACTGTTACGAAGATAGGCTTACGAGGAAATAAAAGTGCTTTGCTTTTCTTTCAAATGCCATTTCATGGATCTAGCTGCAATTATTTATTTTCTATTCAAGCCCAGAGCTCATGCCCCATCCTTTCCCAGACCCAGATTTTTTTCTTGAGGAATTTGCTCCAAGTCATCCTTCAAATATTTGGGGAAGCCTGAAGTCAGACTCAAATCACTTCCTTTCCATATGATACTTGGTGGAGGTCTTGCTACCCCTTGAAGAATGAAGCATCAGGGGAGAGGGGCTACCACACACTGCCCAGCTCCAAAGCATATGCAATACTCAGATCCCTTGTGAAGCAAACCAGATCTTTCTAGTAGATGTTGCCAAGGGCCTGAAACTATAGGTAGATGGGCAGGAAGGAGTGGAAACCACGCTGCTCACCATGGGATGAGGCCACCGATCGGGTCCCTGGAGTCACCGCGCAGCAGGCGGCTCCTGGAAATAAAACACAGAGCTGGAGCTCTCCCAGGAGCTGCAGAAGAAACTGGGGCAGCCTTGAGACAGGGGAGAAATGGGGCCAGCATGTTCTCAACAGGATAGACTGTTATTCTGCTGACACGTGGGACCAACCCCAGTTTCTCACATTTCTCATATTTAGGTGACACCCTTTGGTTTATTGACAATAGGCAGCATATTGGAAAGTACTGTCATTCACTTGGACCATGACAACAAGTTTGGGGAGAATCATGCTTCCTGTTCAATGGGCAACTCTGCGTAGCATGCCCTTAGCTTAGTCAGTATCTTTCATTAAATCAAATCAATCCCATTGAAGAATAAAGCCAGGAATTACAACCACTTGCCTATCCCTACTCCCTTGCTTTAGGTAGGTTTTCTCTAGAAGAATAGAGGCATAATCTCCCTAAACAATGAGAATTTTCAATTGTGATACCTGACAAAATGCCCTTCAAGGAATTCCAAAGGTCAGTTCATATTTCTTGCCTATGACCTCTCAAATCATTCCTTGGAACTCTCTGAGGATCCAGCCTAGTGGAAATATTCCCATTCCTGCCTAAGGCTTCTTTCTCCTGAAATGATGTGTAGGTCCATGAATACTTGCCATGAAAGGAAGACGGTGTCCCAGGAGCATCCTCTCTCACCTGGGACCACTTACCTTTTCTTGCAGGCGTTCCAACATGGCAGCAAGATGGGCCTCCCGGTTCTCCTTATTGGATTCCATCTTCTGTGCCAACTTTTCCTTAGCCATCTTGATGAAGTTGTTGTTTTCCTCAATGGCTTTTTGGATCACCTCCCTCTCATGTTCTCGTTTCTCTGCCAGGTGCTTCAGGAGCTCAGCTTCTTGGTACTGGGGGAGCACAAAGGGAGAAAGAGGCCCTTGACAGTGAGCATAGTGGGGTATATTTTTACCATCCTGGCTTAAAAGCTCCTCTTTGAGCCTGGTCTCTGGTGTACTAACAGGAAGCACAGATACTTCCTGGATTCTCCCACCACCTTCTAAATGCCCACAGGTCCTTTTCTCATTCCCATCATTCATTTGTTCATTCATTCATTCACGTATAGTAACATCTTAATACACTGTGCCAAGCACTATTCTAGCACTTTGGGAAAGAGGAAAGTCTAATAAAGAAAAAAAATACATAAATAAATATAACCAAGAGTGGCATATGACATATGCCTTAAGAGGTAGAGAAAAAGTACTTTAAGAATTCAGGAGAGGAGGAGTTTA
This sequence comes from Dasypus novemcinctus, assembly GCF_030445035.2. Lineage (NCBI taxonomy): Eukaryota > Metazoa > Chordata > Mammalia > Cingulata > Dasypodidae > Dasypus > Dasypus novemcinctus. Next base: position 23,638,407 of record NC_080697.1, on the reverse strand, counting down.
TTTCTCCTTGCAAGATGAAAAAAAGCTTATATAAAGATGGCATCAGAATTTGGCCATGAAGAATCAATAGGAAACACCAGAAGACATGCCAATGGGTTGAAATATGCCACACCATGATTTTCTCTTCCCATCCTTCAATTAAAGAACCTTTTCCTTAAATTTAGCTTTTCCTTAAATCCTTAATTTTTGTCAATATCTTACTCTTGTCACTGCCTATAAGGCCACCTTTTGGTGGCCTGTAGTGGTGCAGTGTCTTATCCCCTAAACTAAACTGTAAGCTGCTAGCGGCCAGAGACTTTTACTTCCCTGTTTCGCTCAGTGGTGCTTCATTCTCTGTTCAGCACATGGGAGCTACTGTCTAAATATTTGTAGTTTGATGGTGACCTCAACCCCAGCTTGGGCGACTGCCATCGTTTCCAATTCCCTCTCTTTCATGCTGGGATGGAGGAAAGAGAGGGCAGCCCTTACCTTCCTTCGTTCTTCAGCAGCTTCTAATTTCTTCTGGATCTCCTCCAGTGATGGGTCTCGCCGTCGGGGCAGGGAGGCATTGAACTCGGGCACACCATCAAAGGAGGGCGGCTTCAGGATGACTTCAAAGGACTGGCCCGAGGTGCATTTGTTCAGCTCAATGACTTCCATGTCAGAAATTACACACCAGTTCAGGTCCACTGTGTCTGCTGCAGAGAGCAGAAAAGGTGCTGCTCACCCCCCATGAAGAATCTGTGGGCACCCATGAAGCATGCACATTCTATGCATGGAAGGTCTGAGGTCCCCAAGGCAAGCCAGTGACCAGAGTTCTGGGTCAGTCCCAATCATTGGTACCTAAGGCCAGTGTGCCCAACCATCTGATGGCTTTGATGGGGCTAATGTATAGTCAAGGTAAGGTTTCAAGGGCCAAGAGGAAGGGTCCCAGGATCTGTGACTACTGGTAATGGCTATAGCAACACTAGCTGCTTTTATTTTTCCTTCCTCACAAGCTTCTTCCCAAGATTGAACTCTTCCTCAAATTGTAATCTTTGATGGCAAACAATAGTGCATTTTATCCACCACCCACCACCCATCCACTCATTGTTCAGCTACCAGTCGGATGGCTCAGACCATTTCACATCTCTCCCCTGAATTCTTCCTACCCTGCTCTCTTCTTTCTCTCCAGTCAGCACTGTCTTTCCGCTGGCTTTGATCTTTTCTCCTACACTGTCTCCCACACCAGCCTAAACAGAAAAAACAATCTCAGGTGATCAGAGCACTTCGATCTCTCATTTCCAGACCAAACCCAACCCTTTCCTTTAACCCCCGGGAATTAGGAGGCAACCTGTTCCCTGAATGCCCCTGCCGGGACCTTGCCATCCAGTGCTCCCTGCCGGGCTCTTGGGGATCTCCCTGTCAGCAGACCCCTGATGGCATCGCCATCTCAGGGACTCCTTGGGTTGCCGCAGGAGGAAGTCCTCTTCCCACCTCTGGGCTCTCTCAGGACATTTCCTGCCCTTCACTGAGAAGACTTGTCTACCTTGGAATGAAGTTATTTACATCAAGTTTTATGTTTTGTTCTAAGTGCTCCCTGAGGGCAGAATGTCTGTCAGATTCATTCTTCACATTCGTGAAGGACCAAGAGCACTTTGACTGTCTAGGCCCTCAGACTGCAGCCTCGGCCCTGCCTTCATCTCTGTGCTTAGACTCTCCCTATCAGCTGTGATGATTTTACTGAATCTGGAGAAGAAAACGTGACATGGGGAAAGTTTCATGAAATTGCGGTATGGAGTACTGTGCCCATGAATACAAGACCAACGACCCCTTCCGCCCTTATCTCCCTAACCGTGGCCTTCTCTTACCTTCGTATTTGTAGTTTGGCTTGTTCAGGGGATCAGCCAGGAAACAGGAGCAGAACAAGGACACCAGGGGAAGTTCTTTCATTTTCTCTTTGTAGGCTGTGGAAACATCCAAGGCACTTGAGGATGGGGCCCCTCCCAGCTTCAGGAGCCAGCCTCTGGGCAGCTTTGGAGTCCCCGGATCCACAGAGGTGCCCACGCTACCCAGACCCACACCTGGACTGGGGATCCAGTCCCCTTTTCCCTGTTTAGTTTTCCTGCTGTGATTCAGACCCACTGCAGTCTACCCATTATAACCTGAGCTCTCCAGAGCACCCAGATGGCCCTGTCTCTCTCCCCAATACATCTTCTCCCCTCATAGTACCAATTCAAAATGCCCCCAGGTAAAGACCTCAAGCACCAGTGCCATCACCCCTCCCTGACCCGCCGGATCAGGCTCTCCATCTCTCCACGCTTGTCCCAAGATGTTCCATTGCTTTTCCTCCAGGATACAGGGAACCCCCTTCCAACTTGCTGACAGTGCTGAGCAGCGCTGCCTGCAGGTGAAGAAGCGGGGGAGGGAGGAAGCATCCTCACCACCATCCCTCTGGGCCCTCGCCCCTTGCTGGGAAGCAAGGTCAGTCGTGAACCTTCTCTGACCTTCCTAGCACAGTAGTCAAAGCCAGAGGGGATGGCTCTCACCAGGGCCGGAGCAGTACCCCCAACACCACCTGTGCTTGGGGAGATTTTGAAAACCAAGAGGCCACGGGTCAGAACTGATGTGTTGGCGTCCAGCCCACCCCTGCCCCGAATCTTTTATTTCACAGCCAGCATGTGTTCCTGCTGGTGCTTCCCCCGCCCTGAGGCCGATGTTCCTTGTTTTATGCCCTGGCATGCTCAGGCACCCTCCCCTCATTTCCTTTTGCAAATTGATAAACAAAATTAACTGCAAAAATAATGGATGTTTATTGCAGAAACTTTAAAATCACAGATAAGCAAAAGGAAGAAAAACTCTACAGTGCCTCCACCCATGTCTAGAGATAACCACTATTAGCACCGGTGTATTTCCTGTCAGCCTTTTCTTTCTCTGCATGTCTAAGTGCATACATGCATGTTCAGAGACAGTGACCCCATGACATCAATGGTTAAAAAACCTACCAGCTAGAGTCATGTTTTCTGGGATCTGGTGTCTGAATCTGGCTGGCAGTCACAGAGTGGTCTGTCACCTGCTCAGGAAGCTGTCAGAAACCTGAGAAAAAGAGGGCATTTTAACCCTGAAATGTTATTCTCATCAGCAAGGTCTTCATGCAACAAGAGAAGGGATCTCAGAAGTGTCAGGCCTTGCCACACCAGTTCTCACCTTCCCAAACTCTGAACCTCGAAGGAGCACACACAAACCCCCTTTCCACATTACCCCTGTCAAGCTCAGTTTCCACACATTAATGATAACTTCATAACTGACTTCCCAGACTTGAGCTCCCAGAGTACACAAACATGGGTTGCCCAAAATTGTGTTGGTCAAAGGGTGTCATCAGTCTCCCTGCCTGGTACAGAGCAAGGGTTAGGGTGAGAGACAAAATCCTAAATCAGAACACCGGAGAGTTTTTCTCAAAATTGTTGGATGTCCTGAATTTATCTCTATATATACATACCCAGACCTTTTCCCAGCCAATTCTGCTATGGGCTGAGAGGGAACTGGTGTCTCTTAAAATGCCTCTTCATCTATACCCCTTGTCACCCTGAGAAGCACTGATCTAAGATCTCCTTGAACCAAAGCAAGCAAACCTGGACTGTGAGAAGAGACAAACATTCAGGAAAAATTCCATTATAATATGGTTAGTGCAAAGCTAGAAATCAGCTTGCACAAGTTATTGAGAGAGCATGGAGAAGGGTCTCAGGCTCAGCCTAAGATCTGGGGAGCAGGAAGAGCCCCCTACTATGAGCAGCACCTGAAATGAAGCTGAAAGGTTAAGACTGAATTAGGCAGGCAACAACTGGGAGGGCACTCAGCAAGGCTATGAAAGTGAGAGAGCTGGTATTTATGGGGCCCTTGAGCTGTTTGATGTTGGATCATAACGTGTGAAGAGAGGGGAGGAGGGAGTGAAAAGAAGAGGCAGGGAGGGAGCAGATCTGAGAGTGTCGGGGAGACTGGAGGTGACAAGGCTCCACTGAAAGTGACCATCCAAGAGAGGGAGGAGTGGTCAGCAGTGAGTGGCCATCGTGAAGCACACTCAATTCTTGACCACCCTCGGTGGTCACTCTGCCAATGGAGAACATCATTAGCCAACATCATCAACAAGGCAAAGGGACTGTGTGACCGACATGGAACCACTAGCCTTCCCACATGAGGCTGTTTTCCCTTTGGGGATTGGGGTCTTCACTGGCTTAGGACTCCAGCTTTGGGACTAGACCAGTGTGTAGTCAAGTACAGGCTTCATCACTCCTCTTAGCTGTCACTAGTTACTTCACCAAGTCACTTCGCCTTGCTTTCCCCATCTAAATTCTGCACAGAGTTGTACAAGTTAAATGAGAAAAGTATATGTACAACAGCCAGCAAAAAGAAGTTGAAGAAACATTAGCTTCTTTTTCTCTGCCTTTTGCGTGCATGTAGCTTCCAGGTGATCATCTCTGGTCCTCACCAAAGCCCTGCAAGGCAGTCCTGTGGTCCCCATTTACAGGGCTTAGAGGGTTTATGTGACTTGCTCTGGGTCACACCGCTTGAGAGTGAGAGCTGCAATTTCGACCCAGATCTAGCTGGGCCTATCAAAGTTCTCCTTTCCCTACAGGGCCCCATGTTCCTGTTGTTGCCTCATTTTCCAGCCAGAGGCCTGCCGTGCCCTTCCCACTGCAGCACAATGGGCCTTCTCTCCTTGGGAGCCAAGTTGATCCTGACAGTACCAGTGAATCCCTGAGCGGGGAGGGCGGGCCTGGGTGCTTGGACGCGACATCCCCTGTCATGAGACTCCTTGCTGCACAGTCTACGCTCATGACCACAGTGACTGACGAATTGACCGGCTGGAGGGAGTGAGCACTTGCCAGGAGAGGCAGCCAGCCTCGAACTTGAACCCAGGTAATGGGTCAGAAGTGGAAGGAGACAGAGAAGGACACCCAAGAAAGAAGGGGGACTTGGGCTTTTTCTGTGGGAGTCAGTACTCGGTGTTAGGGAACACGCCCCTCAGCCTGACCTGGGAATGACAAGAAGACATTACACTCGTGGGGCACCTTATAGATGACAATCCCTTTCAACCACACTATTCCAATTGATATTCATAGGAGTCCGTGCAAGGCTGACAGGACAGGCATCATCTGCTTCAATTTCAAATGAAGAAGCTGGGGCTCAGAGACATTAAGACTCTTGGCTAAGGTCACACAGCTAGTTGTGGTAGATCTAAGTCTAGGTTCCCAGTCTTCTGACTTGTTGGCTCCTCCTTTGTGGTCAATGGAGGGGTCAGATGTAACTACTGATTCCTCTATGGTCTGGGGACTCAGGGAAAGCCAATCTGGCCAGGGGATATTAACATTAAAAACAATGTATTAAGTGCTTTCTTCATGGAAGATAGTATTGCTAGGCTTTCAGGAGTAGGAGGAAGTAGGCAGAGAGGAAAGAAGATCAGAGAGCCAGAGAGGGAATAGGGGGCAGTGTCAAGGCGGGCAGAGGTATGCATAGTCAAAGGATCTGCAACTGAAACTTCTGAGTGTCTCAGGACTGGATTCTGCATAATTAAAAATGTATATCTATAACTAGAAAAAGATCTTGAATAAAAGGGGGAAATGGTAAAGACAAATGAGTTTATATGGCTAAGAGACTTCAAAATGAGTTGGGAGGTCATCAGAGGGGTGGTGTTTATGCACGCCTCAGCAGGAACTCAGAGACAGCCCAGGTAGATACAACCCATATAGTGGTGCTCCTGAGGGTACTGGAGACACCCAGGTCCTATGGTCATGACAGATAGCTCTGGAGTTCAGTGCCTTGCCAGTGAACTACTTTGAAACTATTTGAAATTTGTTCTTCTGTGTGATGGACTCAGATGTGACCTCTACATGCCTCTTCTGTCACTTTTACTGAACCTGTGGTTGGTACTGGGATTGGTGTATGCCCAGGAGACTTGAATCTCTGGACTGTCCATGTGCCATCTGGGCCCTGAGCCTCAGCAGAGTTACACCACCTACTCTCCAGTACATTGGACTTACCCAGGTCAGCTAACAAGGAGGTGAGGATGGCCAGCCACCACACCAGGGAACCAAGAGAGTCTACAACTACAAGCAGGAGAATCCCATCCCTCAGCCATGTGGGATCTAAGCCTCCTCTCAATTTAGAGGTGGAGTGGGCATCGCCATTCCAGGATCCTCAGGATGGAGGGATAAAATATGAACTAGAGTATACTTACTGGTATTCTACTATAGAATAATTGTTACTCTTGCAATGGTAGAAAGTATTTCATTGATGTGGAGATGATGGCCACAGGAGTTGCTGAAGGCAGGGAGCGGGAAAAAGGGGTATGATATGGGGGCATTTTTGGGACTTGGAGTTGTCCACAATGATATTGCAGGGACAGATGCAGGACATTAACAATCCTGCGATAACCCACTGAATGGACTAGGAGAGAGTGAAAACTACAATGTAAACTATAATCCATGCTGTGTAGCAGTGCTCCAAAATGCATTCATCAAATGCAGTGAATGTACAACACTGAAAGAAGTTGTTGATGTGGGAGGAGTAGGGGGTATGAGTAATGGGGTATATGGGAACCTCTTGTTTTTAATGTAACATTTTGTGTGACATATGTATCCTTTGAAAATAATAATAAATTAAAATTTTTTTCAAAATATGTACCTATGGCTTACCTACTACATGACAGACTCCTTCCTTTTATTTATTTATTTGTGAAATATTGGGACCAGAGATTGAAACTGGGACCTTGTAAATGGGAAGCTGGTGTTCAACCACTGAGCCGCATCAGCAACCCTGAGTTGTTTTTTTTCATTTGTTTGCTTGTTTTTGTTTTTGGTCTTTGTTTTTAGCAGACACCGGGATCTGAACCCAGCACCTCCCGCATGGGAAGCAGGCCCTCAACCACTTAAGCCACATCTGCTCCCACCCTTTCCTTTTAATCTTCATAATAACCTTGTGAGATGGGAATTACTGCCCTTATTTTATAGATAAAGAAACTGAAGCTCAGAGAGACTCAGTGACATTTTTGAGGTCACTCACTAAATGAGGCAGTCAGATTCAGACCCATAATTCTTCTACCATATGTCAGCTACCAGTGTTTAGCCATTATGTTTAGCCAACATAATTTGTGTATGTGTACCATTAGGCCCATGGGACCGTTATAAATCCTCATGCCAACAATCAAGTCATTTCTATTGCACTCAAGACCCAAAAGATGTTTCTACCCACGGAACATTCTGAGAAAGGATATGGATGGAAAGGGGACAGGGAAGAAGACAAGAGTCTTACAGAGGACAGAGCAATGAAAAGAGGTCCTAAGCCATTGTATGGTGGCAGCAATGGCAGGGAACTTGACTTTACCCTTAATTCCACTGTGGTGTCAGGGTTTAATGGGGAGGGCCACACCCACCTCCCTAGAATGTAGCCTGGTTGTGTGAAGACTGTAGGCTGTCCTATGGGTTAGACCCAGATGCGATGCAAAGCCCTTGGAAGAGCTAGTTCTGATAACCCTGGAGGGTCCTTCAGAGCCGATCTTAGGCCTCTGTTCTCCCATCGTGCATCATGGTCACCTCCAGCCCAGGCCATTCTCCTCAGAACAGCCAATCCATCCTCAACCCCTAATATGGCCCCAAGGGCTCACGAATCAGACTTAGTCCTGGACACATTGGCCCCACAAGCTTCCACAGTGCTGTGGAGTCTGTGAAATGGCTGGTGACTTGGTCCTGTTGTCATGCCACAACTGAACATGGCCTGCAATGGAGTGGTGCCACCAGGTCCATAGCAGGGCCGACAAGAGAGGCAGGAGTAAGGGGTGCTGTTGTCCAAAGTCAGAGGAGACAGAATGTCAAGAATTCTGGAAGGCAGACCCAAGGTTACAAGACAGTAGAGGTCAGAGTTGACAGGAGCCTATAAGTTCAGGCCCTCAGGAAGGAGAGGCTACCCAAGACTTCAGACTTCAGGGCATCAGACGGCAAAACCCAGGGCCGGGGCAGGCCTCCAGCTCTCTCAGATGCTCCTCACTTGTTTTTTGTTAAGGCAGAAGCCAGTCCTGGGCCTTCAGTCATCTCTAAGGAAGGCCAGGAGATGGACAAGACCCAGCGGTAGCAAAGACCAAAGGGGACCTGACCGGTCAGTTGTGTCCCCGTCACTCAGTCAGTCGCTCCAGGACCAGAGCTTGAGCTCAGAACTCCTGTCCAGTGCTCACACCCAGATATTCTTCATACACACAGATTGGTTGGTCAAGAGGCAGGGCCTCCCTGTGCTGCCAGGGTTTTTTTGTTTGTTTTTTGTTTGTTTGTTTTTTTCTTACACTGCAAACATTTTAAGCAAACATTTTGGAAATTTTTTACTTCAAATCACAAGTTAAATAAATGATTACAATATACAAATAAAATCCAACCAAAAGTAAAACTTGCTTTAAATGTGTCTTGCACCTAGACCAGTGTTTTGTTTGTTTTGTTTTCTTAAAATAGCTCTATTTTTGAGCTGCACAAACACACCTAAGAATTTGATCTTTATTCTACAGTATTTTGGAAATAAAAATACACTCCACCTCAAAGAAATAAAAAGGCTGTACATGATTGTATGTCAAACAAATAGAGGCTGCTAGAACCCTCTGATTAAAAAGGCATCATTAAAAAGGAAAAGAAAAAGCTTGAGATGGTCATTAACCCGCCATGTTTTATGGAAGCAGGATTTTTGACCGAGTAGCTTAGAAGCCAGCAAAACAGGGGTCAGTGTACGGAGTACAAAATGACAAACTTTACACAAATACACTGTTTGTTGCCAGTTATTGATTCAGCATAGCAGATGGTGATAAAAGAGCTCAAGCTTCAGATGGCAAAGGTGAGACTCCTGCTTTATCCCAGATTGTGGAGGAGCTAATTATGCAATTTACATTCTGCATAGAGGATCGAAGTGAGATTCTAAGATGCAATACCCATAATCTTGCAATGGCTTTGAAATGACTTAGCTCTGTGCTGGGGGTGAGGCCAGTGAAGAGGGTTGGGTTTTGTCCCCTATTGAAGAGGACATCGTTGACATTTTTCGAGGAAGGCGAGAGGGAATGATGCTGCTGCTGATAATACCACTTCTCGAGCACCTACTTTGTACCAGGAAAATCACAGACATTATCTCAATTTATACTACAGGGTTCTGTTAGAATGAGGAAATCAAAGCGCGGCAGTTATGTAAATTACAGTCTAGGAAGAGGCTGAGTTGGAATTTGAGTACAGGTGTGTTTAATTCTAAAGCTCATCTCTGTCTTTACGTTATGACACCGGTACAAAAAAATTCATCTGGCAGCTTCAGCTTGGGGAACAGATTAGGAAGGGAAGGCTGGCAGCCAAGTCTAGGCCCAAAAGTGACGGGACCTGTCTTGACTGAGTTATACTTTTGAACTTTGCCTCCCACCCAGCACTGTTTGCCCATTTGCAAACCAATCCATACATTTCCCTGGCTCCAGCATCTAAGGGTCTAAGTATGCAAAAGCAAGTAATCACACATTTTTCTTGATGGATTGAACCATTAGCATAACTGGCAAAATAAGTAAGTGATAACCACACAAAACAGAGATCTAGACCATAGGGGCATAAGGTACAGGAACGAGGACATTTTGATTGGGGTAGGGGTGGCTGTTTGAATCAAGGCTTTGGCTGAAGTGGGATCTCATGGTGGGGTTGGGGGAAAAGTGGACAACCAGTGGATGGCAATGTGTGCGCAGGGCAGCTGGGAGAACATGGGGTCTATAAAGTGAAGAGATCAGAGGCCCCAATTTACCCTAGAACATCAGAATGTCAAGGATGGAGAAAACCACTCACTTGCCAGCCAGTGTTTCTCAACTAGGGGCAATCTCACTCATGGGAATATGTTGGACTTTTTGATTATGACTAGACTGGGGATGTTACAGGTATTTAGTGGGCAGGGGCCAGGTAAGCTAAACATCCTGTGATGTACTCAACGGTCCCACAGAGTGAACACGTGCCCCTTTTAAAACACCAATACCCTCCTCTCTGATGATCAGAGATCCTGGAGGTCACCTGTGAGGTGATGGCAGCAGAAGGATTGGACTCCAGCTCTGGATTCCAGTGTCACTGTGCCCTTCGCCTATACACGGGCCCCTCCCAGTCCCTGTGCAGCAGCCTGGATAAGTGAACAGCCCATGTGGGGGTCAACAAAGCAGGTTCTAATTTAAAAGTTTCAGAAGGGATACCAAAGTAGAAGGTCCTTTTCAGGTGACCATAAATGGTGGCACACAGTCCCAGGCTTTCTGTATTGTAGCTGATGACCAGGGGGCAGACAGACAAGAGTACCAAGCTCTCAGGCGCCACGTGGACATTCACTGGGTGCACTCTAGACCTAAAGCACCTCTAACTACCCATATGGCCAGAGTGAACAAGCATTTTATTTGTCACTGCAAGGAATGCCCAGGTACTGCCATCAGGATGTGTCAAATCCCATGCAGACTATTTTTGAGGGATAAGAAGACAATGCACTCCCAAAGTAGTTTGAATACAGCAGTTCTTTGGCAAGGGTTTAAAAAATAGAGGACCTCCGGCACAGAATCAGGAACTTTATCAGTATGGAAGCAAAAAATCCTGACCCAGGGTCATCTGACCACAAGCAGTACAGGAAGATGGCACTTTAGGCCTGGACACTCTCATTAGTCTTTCTTTTTTTAAATCCAGTTGCTGTTATATATGTATCTGAAATAAGCTGCAAGAGCTAACTTAACTGTCATATTTCTTTGCTTTTGGCTGGAATCATATCATCTCAGTACAGTAACCCTGATTATTTCATGCTGATCAGGAGGATCTTACTTGGGCTAAAATTAAAAAATGAGATAAATGGTCTTTTTGTGAATGTGCTTTTCATTCTTTCCACAATATTTCCTGAGTGTCTCGGTCTGTGCCAAGCCCTCTGCTAGATCCTAGAATAATCATGGGGGTTTGATGATGAAAAAGTGAAATGGGCCCCCTGGGGGAGAATTTGGAGGCACAGAGCCGTGGGGAGTTCGGCAGATGCTCTGCACCTTCTGTATGTTCTTCCACAGTAACAGGAGCCTCATCATAAGGGAAGAAGGAAGAGGCCCAAAGCACACACGGAGGAAGGAGCCAGACAGAGAGAAACTGGGCGACTCAGGAGAATGTTTGATTCACTGACCTTGGGGAACTGGAATGTGTCTAATCAACTCCCTTAACGTTTGCTTCCAAAAGAAGGAGATAGTAGGGACCGCAGGCAAGAGCAAATTCCAGGGTGTAACTAACAGGCTTCAGGAGCATGGCTTTAGTTGTGCTTCTAGGAAATAAGGTGTCACCTGTTGACAAGAGCAAAACTCCGGAGGCTCAGCCTGGGAAGGCCACCATAGCTTTATCTGTTGGGTTGCAATGGCTAGGTTGGGAAGCAAGCCAGGGAAGTAAAACTGACAGCCCAAATTAATCCTCAGGGACGGGACTTTCTGGGCTATTTTTCATTTTCAAATCAATATGTGCAGAAGAATCAACATAACAGAAGTTCAGAAGTGTGGACTTCAATTCAGGGTTGCTGGTAGAGCGAGAGGCACTGAGACCCCTGATCCCAGGCCCTGGGTGCTAGTGGGAGGTAGAAGCCCAGGGTCAGATGCATTCAAAACAAGCCTTTGTGGTCTTACTCCCCATAACCACAAAAGCGCACATTTTATAGTGCTTTACAGTGCACTAAACACTTTCAAATGCATCACTTTTCTCATATATATGTTTTAATTACAAACCTAACACCCTATTTCAGAAAAGCTATGGGACTGAGAAATGAAAAGAAATCCCTGCAGTTTTGCTCCTTTAATGCTCTTGGCATTTCCTTCTAGTTTGTTGGTTTTTTCACCCTACACCTATTATTTTAACATCCTTGTAACAGAGTATATACATTTTATCATTTCATTCTCTCCAAATCCTATGAAATAGATATTTTTATACCCATTTTACAAATAATCAATTCAGGTAACTCAACTGATCTGCTCAAGTAGAAAGTGGTAAAGATGGGATTTAAACCAGAGAGTTCTTATATCAAAGCACGTGCTGTTTCCAATAAGTCTCCATGCTACTTCCTCATATCCAAGGTCATCCATAAATGTAAGCAAGATGGGCAGTTGCCTACAGCAAGTGGTTGAAGGGTGCACAAAGGCTTGCCCGGCCCAAATCTGCCTCTGGCCCATGGTGAGCCTCACTGCTTAATGCTTACCATTGAGCTTTGCTTTGGCTCAGCCATTGCCTCAGAAAGCCCCATTAAAATGTGCAGACATGACTTGTCACGTGTGGTAAGTTAAATCATTTTCCTATCAGCAGAGATCAAGCGAGAGAGCTTGTAGGCACTTCCAGGGTGTGGAGCTTTCTGCCCATTCTGCAGTCCCATGGATGGAAAGAGCCCTGGGGGTCTCAAATGTTTCCATCGCCCACCCTTTTGTGGATGAGACACAGAGGGTCCAAGGAGTCCATTGCCTTGCTCAAGGTTTAATAGAGCCAGGCTTCCAGACCATATTTAGCTAGAAGACCGTCTTATTTTTTGCAATATGGCCCATTTTCTTTGTTCATTCTTTTCCAATGCTTTGAAAGTTTTATATCTAATTTTTAAAGTTAAAATCATATATATCTATATCCTACTACATTAAGAATAAGACAGTGGCTAATGATTTTCTTTGTGTGGGATGAGAGATTTAGCATAATTTTACTTCCTCTCTCTACAAACCCAGTTTTGTCAGAATGTTCCAGATTTTCAATTCTGGGTTATCATTCTTGACTTTTTTTAAGAACCTACCATATGTACTATGCTAGGTACTGGACTTCCAGTGATGAATATAACAGTCGTATTTCTTAGCCTCAAGACTTGATATTTGCATTCAGCTTTATAACTATTCATTACAATTTGATAATAACTCTAAATTATAGTGTTTTCTTTGTTCACAACCATTATTTATACCACATCTTTATTGCATTTGAGTAATTTAATTTTTTTTATTATTATTGACTTTTTTTTTTTTTTTTGGTTAACTAGAGTACTTCTTGGACCACCACCACAGCATCTTTCACCCTGGAATGTGAGCACAGCTCCTTTCTCTGGGATTCACATTGCTGGTTTGTCTTCTGATTTCTCAGTTGCCTGAGCTCTGTCCTAATCACACTTACCACCCTCAGGCCCCAGCGGAGGCCCCCTCTAACCTGTTCTGTTCATTTGCCTCCCACAGCGCACCTCTGACAGCAGGAAAGGACCTCAAAAGAGCGAGACATACAACTATTGATTTTAACTTACAAAAAAGACCAGTGAACTTCACGATGAAGGGTGGGTGTGAGAAGTAGGGTCTGTATGTGTATGTGTGTGCGTGTCCTCCTGTTTTTCCACTGGGACTAGAAATGTAAAAGCCTCAAAAAATGATTTCAAAAAAATGACCAAGGGGTGGGATGGGGCAGGGAGCTACTGGAAACCTGTACTTTCAGTATGAATTGTATTTTCAGTATAATTGCTCTAATTCATTTGAAAAACAAAGCAAAAACTTTTTAATGGTAAAGCAGTGGTTTGTTGTTGTTGTTGTTGTTGTTTTGTCTCCACCCCTCCCCTCAATGATAATCAGAAAAAGTAACCTCAGACTGTTACATTTCTAAATTAAGCAAATGATCATGAAATAAGCAAAACAAATTATACATGATGCATATTTATTTCCTGAGCTAAAAAAAAAAAAAGGTTTTGGAGAATGGATGTAATTCACGTGACTGAGCACCTGCTTCCCCTGTATGAAGTCCTGGGATTGATCCCTGGTACCTCCCAAAAATACGCTAACAAAAAAATCAACTCTCATTAGGGAGCAAATGTAGTTCAGTGGATGAGCACCTGCTCCCCATGTATGAGGTCCTGGGATCAATCCCCAGTACCTGCTAAAAATTTTTTTAAAAAAATTTTAATTAGAAAAGTAAAGTAAAAATAAAGGACATTATGAAAATTTCATTTCGCCTATTTTGTATTTTCCCCCAAAATTTCTATCCCTGCCAAAAAGGTCCCATTTCTCCTCACTCAAGACTTCAAAATCTCTGGCGATTCTATCTCTCCATATGAGAATCTCCAGATAAGTAGGAAATAATATGAAGATATCAATGGGAATTAGGGGAGAGGGACTTAGAGGTCTTGAAAAAATAAGCCTTTCTTTGGTTATGATTTTATTTTTAAACATCTGATAGTTTAGAATCAATAATACAAAAGATCTCAATTTTTCCACTCTTTGTGTTTGGATTAATGTAGATACCAGCTCTTTTCATTTATCTCTACCTTTGCCCTGTATCTATCTTCCCTGTTCCACTACCTCACTCTTTGGATCCCAGTTTTTCAATCTTTTTGCTCTATTTTAAATTTTATCAATCTGCCCACTTTCTCCTATTGGTCAAATGTGGGTAAAATGGCCTAGTCAAATGAGAGAGGACCGCTAACCTCGCTTGGCCTAGGATTTCTTTTTATTGAGACAAAACGGAATCTAAATATTAAGCACCCATCCAGGTAAAAATACAAACCACTGCCACTTCCCCATCACCAATGAATGTCGCTCAACAATCTGCTCAGGATAGACAATATCCAACAAAGCTTCCCAGTCTTTGATGGGTCCCTTAGAACAAATATCTCTTTAAAGAAACAGAGTATTCCATTTAAAACAATATTTAGATTCAATTTTACCTTTTGGGCAAGTATTTTGCTTCTGGTACTTGGGACACCTTTGAATGAGATGGTTCTCCTAGCAAGGAGTTCATAGTCCAGTAAGAGTTCTCTAAGGGTTATAGTTTTAGAGTTTGAAGACGTAGACTTAGTCCAATGTTTCTCCAACTCTTTTGGCGGGTACCCACCATAAAAGATAAATTAAAATAAAATAAAATTTAAAATGTGGGATACAGCATGAATATGGCATGATATTGACACACATATATACATGGTTATTGATCAATCACACATATACATATGTACATACACATAAATATATACCTAGATTCAAATATATAACTAAAAATGGTACAGAAAGTATTATTTATCCTACTATATGCTCTGACTTTTGCTACTCTATTTCATCCCATTTTTTTTTTTTTTTTAAATACCATTTACAACCCATAAAATTGGTTTCACAATCCACTAATGGGTTTCAATTTTGGTTTGAAAAACAGTAATCTAGAATAATCTCCAACCCAATGCAGAAACCCCTTCTGTACATTCCTGTTGGGTGGTCACCCAACTTCTGCCTTTATTGAGAGGAAACACAGTCTCCTTATGGCAGCTCCAAGGTGGACCTAACGAGCAGTTGAAGATCTTCACTCACTCCAAGCCTGTTCCACAGTGGCCTGGGGGAAGCAGGGGACCCCAGGAGGGGTGGAACCAGCTGACAGGTGCTCAGTAGCTGGTGTCAAGAGGGCTTCACAGAGGGGTGAAAGCACAGTTCCTAGCAGAAAAGTGGGGGACTTGCGGGGAGCTGTGGAGAGAGGTGGTTGGCTGGCTCTGGGGATTAGGACAGAATTGCTGGGACATTCTGGCTTCCCTCAGTGGAAGCTCCTGATCAGACCTTTCCCCTCCTGCCTCCCGGTGCTCCCGCACTGAGCGCTTCTTCCTCTAACTGATGATCTCATTCCCCCTGGCACCCTGACTCCCAGCCTGTGGCAGAGGTTTCCTCTCCCCACCCCACCCCCACAGGGGGCCTCAGCCTCCAGTTGAAGCAGATTCCCCCACATTCCTCTCAACCTCCCCACCTGTCCCCGAAGATTCCAGCAGATCCTCTCTGGCCATCCCCGCCCAGTATTCTTTTGGTCTTGAGACATGGGGGTACCCCTGCCTGAGATGGACAAGAGCTGCCTGAGTATTTCTGAGCCCCCAAAGGGTGCTGGAGATCCGCCCTTTTTCTGGACAATGAGCCTCCTCCATACCTGATTGTATCTTCCTGGGAGAAATAAAACAAAGAGAGCACCGCCACGTGGGGACAGAGGTGGCTGGACATCAAATCCCTGAGTCCCCGGGATGAGAAAACGACAATGCCTAAACTCCTGGTGAGGGAAGGCGGGGGCCTGGCGTCAGCCACAGTCGGGGATCAGGGTGTGGCAGCTCTGTGGTCCTGCAGTTTCCAGCTTTAGAGCCAGGCAGCCCTGCCCAGGTAGGAGCAGGTTGACCTCAGGGTGGGGCGGGGCGAGGGAGAGGCAGTGATCGCCCTGTATCCCCAAACCAAAAGAAAAAGTAATCTAGTGCAGAGATAGAGGAGAAAGAATAGAGGGTGGTAAAAATGGGAATGGGAGACAAGCAAAGCTGTGGCTAGAGAAGAAAATGTAAAACACAGGGCAGCTCCTAGGATGAAAGAGGTATGGGGGCCAGAGCCAGCGCCAGGGGACGCCAGACCCTGAACAAAACCTTTCTCCCTTTACAAGAAGACATTTTTATGCAGAAATTATCCACCATGGACAGGTGACCCCAAAGAAATCCTAGCAATTCCCACCCAACCTCTGTGTTCAGAGCTCTGGAATAAAAGAAATGCCCGTTGTCCACCCTCGCCCCTCTGTTGAGTGCCAGGCTTCCTGCCTCATCCTCTTTTCCCCAAGATTTGACAAAGTTTAATTGATTGAGTGAAACCAAAGGCAATATAATAGGGGCACTCAGTTTCTCAGCTCCCTGACTTTCCCTCGCTGCTGCAGCTCTGTATTTTCTTTCCTCTTTTTGCTGAAAAGCCTTAAATAATTTGCATTGCATTTCTACTTACCTGCAGTCCAGTTAGAAGCGAGCTGCTCTCTTCCTCACTCTCTCAATTAGTGGTACCCTGGGCTTCTCTCAACATCAGCACCACTGCACGGCTCTCGCCATGACATCATCTCCAAGCTCTGTGATTGGCCAACAGAGGGTTGCTTGGCAATTGGACAGTCTCCTCTGGTGGAGCAGGGATTGCCTGAGTGAGTAACTCTTAGCAGGCCAGGGAGTGAAAAGATGATGTCAGACAAAGAGGCTGCTTTTCTCTGCTGTCTGTGGAGCTGGGAAAACAGAGGGTGACGGTAGGGATGAAGAAGGAATGAGGGAGCAGTAGGGAAAAGTGGGGGTGGAGGCACAGCTGGCAAGCTGAGCCACCCAGAGAGAGCACCTGGAGAGGGGGACTGTTGAGTGATTTAGAGAATCTTTAGCTTTTTCAGATCTGGGGGTGGGAAAATATGGAATCTAGAGAAGAAATAAGAACGAACAGATGAAGCCTAAAAAAAGCTTCACGGAGGGCTTGGCGCCTGGGTCCCAGCCCCTGTCAGACGGGCTGGTGGGTTTGAACACTGACTGAGCGGCAAGGGGGAGCTGCAAAAGACCCAGGCCCTGGAGCTGCTTACAGCTCCGCACGGGGGTCTGAAGAAGGGGGCTTCCTCTCACCCCCTGGCTGTGCCATTGGCCACACCCTGCTGTTGCATTTGGCCAACCCTGGTGGGTCCCCTCTGCCCACCTAGGCCACCTGGGCCTTCCAGAGGACACCACAGGTAGGAAAGACTGTCTGGAGCTGAGACTTACCACAGCCCTGCTAGAGCTTAGAATCCAGGTGATTCTTCAGAGTGGGGGAACCCTGAGGGAAGGGTTTGTTTAACAATACATTTCATGGACTTGCACTTATCACCACACCCCTCTCCACTGAAGATGGACATAATAAAAAAGTTACCTTGAATCCAATTCGTGTTTTTACATTACTTTTTAAAACTATGATAGCATCGATAAGCATCTGAAAACAGTAGTCCCGCCATGTAGAAGACCTGTCGCGCATTCAGTGTGCATAAATAGATTCCCAGACCCCAGCGCTAAGCCCCAGGCTATTCCCCGAGGTCAGCTCCACTGGGTTCGCATTTCACGCCAGGTGCCCTGTACTGTGCTCCCGGGAGTCCCCTGTGGACGTACATCCCCAAACCCACATTTCACCAGCTAGACAGTGTTCCCTCTGGCCAACACACTGGGGGGTGGACAGAATAACAAATGACAGTCTTTGGAGCTTACAAAGCACATGCTCATGGATTCTATCTTTTCATCCTCTCAGCAGTGCTGCAAGGGTAGTTCCTGTTTTACATTCAGTAAGTATCTTTGAATAACACATTTATCATGCATGCCACATGCCACTAACCAAGGGCCTTCGGGCCCTAAGCTGGCCCATTTCAAAGGGGTGCAGGAGTCCCTAAGGATATAGAAATGGTTCCCTAAACATGTGGAGACAATAGGAGCCACACTGCAGACCAGACTGGAAGCTGGAAGCCAAGAAAACCCAAAAGCGATGCAGCCCTGGTGCTTAATGACAAGGGATCCTCTCTCCCCTCCCCCCCTTTCTTTCCTGCTCCCTCCCAGCCCTGAGAAATCTGGAGCTCCACAAATCTGCTGGCCCTGAGAAAGGGGGTGGAGGGTGGAGGGGAGGAGACCATGGGTTGCCATGGTGATGGCAGCCAATCAGAGATCCTCCACCTCTAGGGGAGGGCAGCTGCTGTGTCTGAGTCTTCCTGACCGACTGTGAAGGAGGGAGGGTAGGGCTGGGACAAAACAGAGAGAAAGGATAGGAGACCAAAAGTGAGGGAGAAAGGAAATGGGGGCGCCTCTGCGGCACTGCCTAGATAATAGCTACTGGTGCCATTAGAGTGCTAGTGTTAAGCTGTGATAGGCATTCGATATAGACAGAATCAGGCAATCTCCCAAGAGCCCTGTGGCAAACGGATTACCCACCTCATTTTATAAAAGAAACAGACTCATATGGGAAAGGTAACTCTCAAAAGTCTAGCTATTATGTGGTGAGGCTTAGATTTGAATTTGGAAAAACATATTTTAGAGAGAAAATATTGGGAAGAGTGAGGCGAACCAGGTGGAACCACCTCCCCTGAGAACCTTACTGATGGGAAAGTCCAGGGGTTCCCTGAGGTGGTCTAAGGCAATGTGGTGGAGGAGAAAGAACAATAGAGAGAGAGAGATTGTAGGGAAGTGTGGCAAGCACCATATCCAAAGGAAAAGGGTGAGAAGAGACCAAAACCAGGAGAGAAATCAGTCAGGTCAGAGGCGGGAAGCTCAGACGGGTGGGATGGCGATCAGGGAAGAGATGGAGAAGGCTGGATGGGCATTGCATTCCGCAGACCTCAATGTTCAACACTCCCATGAGCTTCACTGAGACAGGTGGGCAAGCCGAGGCTGTCCCTGGACCTGTTGAGTCAACATTGGGTTGAACCAGTTGACTGTGATCAATCCATCTAAATGTGCATCTGGACATAAGTCAAGGGGCATGGGGCCACAATGTGCAGATGTGCAGGCTCTCCTCTGCTGGCGCCACCTCTCACAGCTCAGGTTGTGCTATTAAGAACACCCAGATGTGGTGTGCTTGGCCATTCCCTGAATCCCCAGGTGCTGCTTGGCTACACAGTGGGGACCTGAGTCACTGACTTTTTCTAAGGATAGAAATGTGACTATTAGGTGTGGGACTGGGATTCTGCATCTTCCCATTGATTTTGAAATGTCGAAGAAAGAGAAAGCATAAATGCTTGAACATCCAGAAGCCACAAATGCAAAAGCAGTGCGTGCTCAATGGCTTGACTCACCAGTAGCTCGCATTTTTAGCCCTGGGGTGTAAAGGAGAGTGTCCAGTCCCCAAAGGAGGCGCTGCCCTTTGCAGAGGGAGTTCAACTGTAGGACCAGCTGGGAAGTCACCTTGGAACCATCACTGAACACCTGACCTCCCTCCCAAACTCAGAAAATATGACCCCAGCCTCACATAGGAATTCAGAATATCTGAGGACTGTATGTGTATCTGATTCATTCACACCAATGCAGTTTTTAAAAGCTATAATGTAAATGGGAATTTATTTTCTGCCTTTATTTTTTTTAGGGGGAGTTACTAAAATTTTGGGAGTTTTTTTCTGTAGAATTGGTTGAACAGACTCTAACAGGTATTTACTTACAGAGAAACATTTATGCACTATGTAAACTTTTAAAATGTAAACACTTATTTCACTTAAGGAGCAGCTATCTTGATTCATGCACTCTTGTGGACTGTCATCAGTGGCTTAGATTTTCTTTCAACCAATTGAAACACAAATAAACTCAGCCAATTCAAATTTAGCAGTCCCTGATTGCTTGAGTTGTTTGTGCCAACAATTAGATTTGCTAACTAAATTGTGATGATGGCTAATGTTTATAAGAAGTAATATATGTTTACAAAAACAACATATATCAAATGAGCTGAAACCTGCAAATCATTGAGAATAGTGCCTGGCACAAAGTATGTGCTCAATAAAGGTGAACTGTTATTATGAGTGTCATTAAATGGAAAAGTAGATTACCCAAGAGTCTTAGGTTTGCAAGTAACAGAAACCCCTTTCAAACTTGCTAATGAAAAAGAGAGAATGTATATCAAAATTCAACAGGAAAAACAAACAATTCAATTAGTAAATAGGCAAAAGATGGGAAGAACTATTTCATCAACAAGGATAAACGGACAACAAATATTGACATGAATACATGCTTAAAATTACTAACCATTAGGGAAATGCAATGTAAGACCAGACTGAGAAATCACTGCACATTAGACTATCACTATACATACCATATATAATAGCTAAAATTTTTTAAAAAAACAGTGACAATACCAACCACTGGCAAGTTTACAGAGAAACTAGAGCTCTCATACATTGCTAGTGGGAGAGTAAAATAGCACAGCAATTCTGGAAAATAGTTTGGTAGTTTATTTTTAAAACTAAACATATATTTACCATATGACCCAGCAATTGCATGCCTGGGCATTTATCCCAGAGAAATGAAAGCTTATGTCCACACAAAACCCTGTACAAGAATGTTCATAACAGCTTCATTTGTAATAGTTTCAAACTGGAAACAACCAAAATGTCCCTCATTAGGTGAACAGATAAACAAACTGCCACACGTTCATATCATGGAATACTACTCAGCAATAAAAAGAAACAGATCATGGACACACATGTTTGGATGTACCCGATGGGCATTATGCTGAGTGAAAAAAAGTCAATCTCAAAAGGTCACAACCATATGATTCCATCTATAGAACAGTCTAGAAATGACAAAATTACAGAGACAGGAAGCAGATTGGCAGTTGCCATGGGTTAGAAATGGTGGGGAGGAAGGAGGGGGGTGAGACTCTAAAGGGGTAACAGGAAGATTTTTGTGGTGTTAGAACAGGTCTGAATATTGACTACATTGGTATTTACACAAATCTACACGTACGATAAAATCGCATAGAACTATACACACACAGTGTATCAATGCTGATTTCCTGGCTTTGATAATGTACTATAGTTCTGTACATTGCAACCATTGGGGGAAATTGGGTGCAGGGTATAGAGCCCTCTCTGTACTATCTTTGTGACTTCCTCTGAATCTATAATTATTTCAAAATAAAAAGTTAAAAAAAAAAGTAGGTAGGAATCCAAAGCAGAGAATGCAAACTTCCTCCCAAAAAATAAGAATCAGAAGAGCAATCTTGAATCAGGTCTCAATCTGCCTCTCTCTCAATCTCTCCATGTGTGTCTCTCTCCTATCCACTCTTTGCAAAGCTGCTTCTTGCCCTCTTTGCAGAAGAACTTTCTCTGCTGCTCCTTGCACGTGGTTCCCTCACAGCCATGAGAAGACCCCTTACATTTTGGAATCCTTTGTGGTTAGACCACACAGAAAAATCCACTAGCTCTCTCTTAGATTAAGTGCAAAATTCCCAGGGAAAAAATATCAGTCAGCTTGCCTGGGACAAAGTCCATGACGTGTCCCATGGCCTTGGAGTCACACAGTACAGGTATACCTGTCAACAGTGAACACCGTCCCCTCCTCCCACTACATTCAGAGGTGACTCTATGGAGTTACCAGCTGTCAGGCCCTGGTCCCAACCACTGACCATTTCTCATCCAGGTCACTCTCAAGTGGGTCCTGTCTATGGAAGAAATGATAAAAATTAACCATCTCAATCTCAACTGCTAGAGAACACTGGGAGAAAGACAGGACACTAATCCTTGAGTTCCCACATAAAAACGAAGAAGGAAGAAATGTCTGGGATAGCAGCCCATAGGTTGGTCACTGGTCTCAAGCGTGCATTTAACCATCTGAGAAGCTCCTGGCCATTGGGATTTCTGGACTCCTGCTGAGCACCTGGAGCGAGTTCTTTCAGTTGGACAGTAGAGAGACTCTAGATGCCCACGGGGATATCAGTGGGATGTTGCTCTTATCCAGGGTCCTCCAGGGCAATCGCCGTGAGGCAGCTGGGGAGGAAGTGGCCAAGGAGTGTGACGTTTCTTCTTCTGAATGGAGTTGGCATCCTCTGTGCTTGGGCCTAGGGGCTGCCTGAGGGACTGAGACTCGCAGTGGGGTTGATTTGTGTCGTTCTAAAGACTCTCTTCTTCAGGCTTGAGGTTTTTCTGAGAGTGCACCACCTGTAAAACTTTAATTGGCAGTCTGTCGATTTAATTTAGGGAGACTCCATTTGCTAAAAGCCCTTTCTAGACAGCTTTGCTAAGCTGAGCAGCCAGAGCTGAGCCATGCTTGTGGGGCGGCAGTTTCTTAGAAGGAAGCCTGAGGGCTGTGCCGGTATTGTTTCCTTAATGGGTTTCACCTGGCTTTGTGGAGGGCAGTCTGACTTGGCCTCATTAGTTCCATGGAGCGTTCTGTACCTGATCCTAAAGTATACTCCACAGTGGGATGTTATCACCAACCTTGCCGAGCAAGAGGGCACAGCAGAGCACTTGGAAAATGCATGGAAGGCTCAGGATTCCCCAGCTCCCCTGGCCCTTCCCAGATGTCCTCATTCCAAGTGCCAGGACCTCACTGTTTCATAATTAGTGTACCAAATTTAGTTCTAGATGTAGGTTGCTGCATACAGTATAATTGCTGCAGTTCAGTAAGTCAAATGATTAATTTTCAGACTGGAATCAGATCCTAGTCAAGTGGTCTCAGATGCTCTACTACGAAAAGAAAGGACTTCCAAGAGCAGAGTTATATAACTGACCTGTTTCTCCCTATCTGCTGTAAGCCAGGCAGCCTCAGACAAGTTCGCCTCTCTCGTGAACCTTATCAAAGTCCCAGGGAGTAACCATCACAGCTGACATCTTTCAAGACAGCCTTTCAAGCCCCCTCCACCTCAGAAGGCAAACTGTCCAAATCCCAAGAAACAAATGACACTGATTTAACCAGCTGTTTCCAACTGTATGCCACCCATAGCCAGCTTCCCACCCCAGGCCAGGGAGTCCTCATCGTCCCCACACCGTTTCAGTCAGTTCTACATCTTCCCAGATGTGCAACTTCATTTCCTGGCACCAGGCTGCATCTTCTTCAGAGTGCTTTCGGTGGAAAATTAACAGTAAACAACTTCAAATTACCTTAAGCAAAAAGAGGAAATTCATTATTAGTTTACAGGATATTACATGGAAACCCAGACTGGGCTGGAATCAGGAAGTGAAGGCACCCAAAGCAGTCATTCACCCTCTCTTTCCCTCTCTCTGTCTTCCCTCTCTCTCCCCTCTCTCTCTCATTCGTTCTTGCTTTCACTCTCTAGGTCTCCTCACCCCTGGCAAGACATGGTCTCCCATGGCCACATCTGCATCTGTCGACAAGACTCTTTCACTCCATCCCTGCAACAGACTTTCTTTGATTTCCAAGCACGTGGACACCCATGTTTCTTGGGTTGACAGAGAGATGACTAATATTCTCTTAACCCCAATTGCAAATTTCCAGGGATAAGAATATTTCTGGCCCAGCTATGTCAAGTATCTATGTCTGGGCCAAGGATTTTTGCTATGAGGGTGGGGAATGGGTTGCATAGTACAAATATGGATGGGTTTGGTGTCCTGTTCCCAAACACAGAGGATAATGGTGAGCCAAGCTGACTTTCCAAGTGTTTACTAAATCATGACTAGTGACTAGAAATATGACAGTAATATTGTGCACCTAATAAAAATGTCTTTGAACAAAAGATAATTTCCAACAGCAGGAGACCTGAATCTATTTTTGAAAGGTTTTTTTTATATAACAGCAGTTGTAGGTTTACAAAAAGATACAGAAAAGTACCAAGTTACCTTATACCTGCCCCCCAGCACCTTTTTCCCTATTAATAACATTCTGCATTAGTATGGTACATTTGTCACAATTGATAATTAACTATAGTCCATACTTAGGGTTCACAGTTTGTGTTTCACAGTTGAATGGGTTTTTGTTTTATTATTTTTACTCTTATAACATATGTGCAACCTAGAATTAATCATTTAACCATTTTTAAGTATACGATTCAGTGATGTTAATCACATTCATGATGTTGTTCTACCATCACCACTGTCCATTACCAAAATATTTTCATATAGCTGTTTCAGTCTGCTAGGCTGCCAAAATGCAATGTACCAGAAACGGTTGGCTTTTACAATGGGAATTTATTAGTTTATAAGCTTACAGTTCCAAGGCTATGAAAATGTCCAAATCAAGGCACCATCAAGGCAATTCTTTCTTCACAAAGTCTGGCTGCTAGTGATCCTAGACCCCTCTGTCACATGGCAAGGCACATGGCAGCATCTGCTGGTTTCTTTCCCTCCTCTTCCCAATTTCATTACTTTCAGCTTCTTGCCTCCATGGCTTTCCTTACCAGCTTCTGTGGCTTTTCTCTGTCTCTCTCCATGGTCATCCCATTTTATAAAGGACTCCAGTGAGAGGATTAAGACCCAGCATGGGCCATGCCTTAACAAAGTAACCTCATCTAAAGGTCTCACAATAGGTCCACATCCACAGGAATGGATGAACTCTATGAACATACTTTTTGGGGGTCCATAAATCCTCAAAGCATCATGACCCCATATAGAAATGCTGTACCAATTAAACATTACCCCCCCAGTCCCCACCCCTACCACTGGTAACCTATATTCTAACTGAATCAGGTTTTACAAAAATGAGAAAGGCTGGGGATAGGAAGAATGGTATTTGCCTTATGAGGTGCTTAGCCTTTATCACTAGAGCTGCCTCTTGCCCCAATTCAGAATTGAATCCCCACCCCACCTTTATCCCCATCCCCACCCCCATCTCCTCTGATATTGGCCCAGGGAGCCAACACATGATGATTTGAACAAAGGATGTCAGTGGCTGGGGTTTAGGAAGTGGGACAGTCCTTTGCTCCCATAGCCAAGCTTCTACTCCCTGGTCTTCCAGCTCAGTCTGCTGCTCTCTCCTCTGTATGCAGGAAGTGCTGAAACTAGGGATCTGGAATCCTACTCTAGGCAAGCTCTGGCCAGCAGTTTTCTTCTTTCCCCACCCATAAAAAGACTTTTGTCAGGAAAGCAGAGAGAAAGTGAGGGAGAGGCTGATTTACCCCATCTTAGAGAATTTAGATTTAAGGAAAATTAGGGACTTAGAAACTAGGCAGGTAGGTTAAAAAGAGGGGTGAGATAGAAAGAAATACATACAACTCTCACCCAATGGTTAACAAAAATCCATAACAATTTTTTTTCACCTTCCTTCGTATTTTAGGATCTGCCTAATTCTTCTCAAAGGCCCTAAAACCAATTTAGATCAATAAATAGGTCAAATGCAAGCGAAGTCATAAAGACTTATAAGTCCTTGAAAAATCATTTGGCATCCAAGTATCCAAGGAAATTAGAAATACCCATAGCAGAATACCAATTGTCTTTTTAATTTTCTAGGAAAATAAAAAGAAATTAAAGGAAAATGGAAATATAGATTGGAGGAGGGAAGAGACACAGATTTTTAGTTAATTGGAATATAATAAAAAGATGTTTTATTTCTAGAGTAAATGAATATTGGTTTGCTTGTTAGAAAAAACAGCTCAAATTTTAAATTGATTTTATTTACTAGAAAGAAAGCAACCTTTTCTTATCTAAAAAGGTTTTTCTTGATTAAAATTGCATCATCATGTATGATTCCATTTATATGAGACTCTAGGAAAAACAACTTTCATCTGCAGTGATAGAAAGCAGATCAGTAGTTGTCTGGGGGATCAGACAGTGGGGTGAGGATTGACTGGGAAAAGGCATTAGGGAAACTTTGAGGTAATGGAAATGAATGTTCCATATCTTGATTGTGGTGGTGATTTACTTAAGTTTATATATTTGTCAAAACTTATGGAAAAATTGGTATATTTTATTGTTGGTTATTAATCCCTCAATAAATTTGAATTAAAAAAAAAAAGAAAACCCATTGTGTAGGAATATATGGTAAAAGGGGAGTGTCTTCCCCCAAGCTGGGACTTTGGTAAATACTGTCCCTGGAATAAAACAGATGAGTGCCCCCTCTCTTCCTTCAGAAGTCCATTAACAGAAGAATGGATAAACAAAAGGTGGTATATAACTACAATGGAATATTATTCAGCTGTAAAAAGAAATGAAGTGCTGGTACATGGTACAACAGGGATGAACCTTGAAGACATCAAGTTGGGTGAAAAGGACAAATATTGCAAGATCTCACTGATACAAAATAACTAGAATCAACAATTTCAGAGTCAGAAACTAGAATACAGGGTACAGAGGTTGGAATGGGGTAAGGAAAGGGGGACTTAATGCCTAATAACTGCAGAATTTCTGTTTGGTATGATGAAGAAGCTTTGATAATAGATGGCAAAACATTGCAAATTATAAATCTGAATGTGGTTAAAAGGGAGAATTTTGTTGGTATAAATGTTACTAGTGAAAACAACAACAACCATAGGATTGTACAATACAGTGAACCCCCGTGTAATTTGGGCCCTAGTTAATAGTGCCATTATAATAATATTCTCTCTTCAGTTGTAACAAAGTTCCCACACTAATGCAAAATGTTAATAGTGGGAACAGGTATATGGGAACTCTATTTTCTACATAATTTTTCTGTAAACATACAACTTTTCTAATAAAAAATAAAGAGAGCAAGAAAAAAAAGAAAGCACAAAAAAAAAGAAAGACAGTAGAGGGAAGTTCTAGAAAGAGATTGGCTTGCATTTTGATGAGAGAACAGGCCTTCACTAGGCAGGCAGAGGGACGAGGGCACGGCAGGCAGAGCTGACAGCCTGTGTAGGCTGCAGGGTTTGACACAGCCTGGCGTGGCCTGGGACCTTTTGTCATTCAGTTGCTCAAGCTGGACTTGTGAGGGACATCTAATTGCCCTGGATGAAATCCCTGGGCAATCCCATAACTTTTCTGTTTCCATTTACATAATAAAATCCCCTCTTCTCAGTCCCCAAAGCAGTCTCAGTTCAATAATGCACCTGTCCAATCAAAATTTCCAACTTGGTTTAAAGTTACCTCTTTTCCTCTCCTCCTGCCTGGGCATGTCTGAGGCTGGAGTCAGCTCCTCCTCCATCCCTCTGCCTTCTCCACATCCTGCGCCATCTGCCAGGCTGCCTCTGGTTCCTCTGGGGCTAAAGAGAGTGGAAGGGGAGGGGCAAGGTCTTCTGAGGGTGTTACAGTCACAGTAATTAACTTTGGTGAGCTCCAGGCCCCACCTCTGTTTAGAGCTGACTTTTCTTCCTTTGGAGTACTTTGGAGTGTTCTTCGGAAAGCCTCCCTCTCTGCCCACCATTGCTGGGCCTCTGCCCCTCGCACCACCTTCTTAGCTCTTCCCTAGCTGACTGTTCAGTCCAGTAACAGGCCCTAGGCATGGGCGATCCATCCCAAAGTCTTTATATTGCCCTCAGGGCAGAACCTATGCTCCAGGTTGATCTATCACACAGCCCACACCTGGTCATTATGAAGATTCTGGCACCCCCCTTGTTAGGACAAACCCTTCAGGAACAGGCTGTCCCTAAGTAACAGCCCATTTCCTTTGCCATCAGAGTATTTGCCCAAAAATGGACTCTCCCATTCTCACTTCTCAAGCGTTAGTCAGATGCTAGCCTGCTGTGACCTCCAAGCTCCAGAGGTTGCTGTATTCCATGAGGTTCCATGGAAGTTCCTTTCCTTAGTCTTGGAGTAAGGAAAAGGCATGGTCTTCATTCTCAGGGTTCATGGAAGTGGGGTAGACATGGAGGGATGGGAGGGAAGAGGGAGGGGGACCCACAGCCCATAAACATCTCTCCTTAAAGAAGTCCTTCCTCTAATCTCAGCATAACACTTTGGTTTCCCAACTTCTTTTTTTTTTTTCCCCCAATTTCTTTTATAGGCTAAAGGTGGGTGGACTAGCCCCATGACACACCCTGCACTGGGTCCCCCTCCTCACTTTAGAAGGTGAGAATGGTTAGCCCTTGTTTTCTTGGGATCTCAGCCTGATACAAGACTAACAATAGCTGCCACATTCTGAATTCCTACATGGGTCAGGTACATAGATGATCTCATTTAATTTTCACAATAAACCTATATAGTAGGAATTCCTATTGCTTTTTTAGAGGTGAGGAAAAAGTGAGTCTCGGGGAGGTCAACCTACTTAGCCAAGGTAACCCTGCTACATGGTGGGACTGGACTGTGAACTGAGGTCTGTTAACTCCAAGACCCCAAGCTATGCTGTACCCAATGGAGATTAGTCCAAGGCGGTGTGCGAGTTCTTGAATTTCAAGGAGCTGACAATCTAGATGGTGTGTACGTGACCCCATTCCTCTTCCAGGCCTCATCCCACACCTGCTCATGCTTCCATCTTCCTTACTGGAAGGTATCTGCCTTTCCTACCCCAACCCACTGCACTTCTCTCTGTTCTCAAGCATAATGTGGACACTAAACTTTCACAATATATTTTACTTATTTGTTTCTCTCATTATACTTGGAGCTTCTTAAGGGAAAGGGCACTGTTTTATTAAACTGTTATCCTCTGTATGTATCTCAGTGCCTGGCACACAGCAGAGGCTCAAAACCCATGGAAACAAGGAAAGTATGAAAACAAAACACACACAAAAAACATGAACAAGCAAATTTCAAGAATGAACTGGCCTTTGACATCCCAATCTGGGCTTAGGAATTTGCTTACAGAACTTGATGCCAAGGTGTCCA
Source organism: Dasypus novemcinctus (assembly GCF_030445035.2). Taxonomy (NCBI): domain Eukaryota; kingdom Metazoa; phylum Chordata; class Mammalia; order Cingulata; family Dasypodidae; genus Dasypus; species Dasypus novemcinctus. The sequence continues at coordinate 23,609,509 of NC_080697.1, read as the reverse complement.
GGTATTCTGTTGGATGGGGAAAGGCAGTTGGGATTCAAGTGCCTAACCTATAAGATGAAGGTGTTGGGCTGGGTCATAATCATGGCCCTTTTCATGGGCAATGATGCAGCTCTTGAGGGGCAGGAGAGAGAAGAAAGAAGAAAGAAAACTAATAATTTGTCTCTTTCTGCTTCTTTCTTTTTTTGGACTGTGTAGTGCATTTCAATAGAGACACAGGTGCAGGTGGTGAGGATTGACCCATTAGGCTTCTTAGCTCATAATATACTGGAACCATCCCAGGAAGAGAGAAACAGAAGGAAACTCTTGGGGATGGAGGTAGCAGATGGATTAATTCTAAGGCAATGAAAACAAACTTTTACTGCTTTATGGGTTGTGTGTTTCAAGTTCTGAACAACTATCCTGCAAATGAGCTTTTAGAAGTCAACCCATTGTAATTTAAGGACTGCCTTCATGGACTCTAGTAGAGATTATAAAAAGGAGTCTGTAGAAGGGAAGCCCAAGGTGCTTTAAAGGAAGACAGCTCATCTCAGAGGACTCTCTGGGATGTGTTATGAAAGCTGACACCAGAGTACACCAGGATCACAAGTGGAGATTTTCAAGTTTCTTTTGATCTCATGGACCCATTTGCTTTGTTGTTGTGGGTTTATAACTCTACTTTTGATTTTTATGGTGTCTCAGAATGGGAAGGAGAGAAATATGTGCTCAGTCTACGATGTTGAACTAAAAAGGTTTAATACCCTGTGGTGGTTTGAAGCTGTATGTATCCCAGAAAAAACATGTTCTTAAAGTTAACTCATTCCTGTGAGTGTGAATCCACTGTTAGGAGTGGACATTTTGATGAGGATACTTCAGTTAAGGTGTAACCAACCTCAACCAGGATGGTCTTAATCCTATTACTGGAGTCCTTTATAGGCAGAATGAAATTCAGACAGAGAGAAAAGGCCACAGGCAGCAGCCATAAGCTGAAATTCAACAGAACCTGGAAAAAAAACAGAAATGCCACCATGTGCCTTGCCATGTGATAAAACTAAGGACCAAGGATCACCAGCAGCCATCTTAGAATGCCAGTCTTCAGGGTGAAAGCACCACCTTGATGCCTTGATTTGGACTTTCTTTTAGCTTCAAAACCATAAGGAAACAAATTCCCATTGTTCAGTCTGAACCATTTCATAGTATTTGGTTAAGCAGCTAAGGGAACTAAACATACCCCCAACAAAGATTATCTCAGAATCGAAGAGGATGGACACCACTGTCAACCCCATCTTTAATGCTCAGGAAAAAACACAAGCCATCTCTGGGCAATTTGTCTCACCTCAGATCTCAGTTAACCATCTTCAGCCTTCCTCAGCCCTGAGCCTTGCTCTCTCTGCCTAGGGAGAGGCTTACTAACAACAATCACAGAGAGTGCTGTTCCTGGGGGGAAAACTCAGGCCACATGGAGCATGAGATCATCCTGGCCTGGCAATGCCCTCAGCTCCCCAGGGGCTCTGCTGGAAAGGTTCTCTAGGGACTACAAGTGGCTGCAGTTGCTTCAATAATGAGCATTACGGCTGTGGAAGTCAGGCCTTCATTATTCTTTCCACATCCAAAGAATAGCCTCGCAGGGCTGAGAGCTGAGAAAGAGGGGGGACCTGCCTCTGATCACAGCTTGGCCCTCCTTTAAAGCCTTCACTGGCTCCCAAGCACCTACAGGAAATGATGCAAACCTCTCAGCAAGGCCCTGAGGCCCTCTCTGGCCATCACTCCCCTCTCCTGGTTCCAACCCCTTCTGCACACAGATACTCATCCTACACACTGAATTCCTTTCCAAGCTGCAAGGAGACACAATTGGCCCCCCAAGTTTGCCACGTTTCCTTCCACCTCACCTTTGAATATGCCTGGGATGACCTCCCTCTACTTCTCTGTTGGGCTAGCCCCTCCTCATCTTTCCAGCCCCACTGCAATTGCCATCTCTTCTGCAAGGTTTTCCCTGACTCAGGAAAAAGTTGTTTCCATCCCTGTGTTTCCCAAAGCACATGACAATGATAATGATAATGATTAATAGCTGCTAACAAGAGACTTGAATATATATCTAGCATTTTTAAAGGAGAACCTATGGGGAGAGTGGAATTCTTAAATTATAGGAAACATAATGGTGACATTTCAGAGGCTGAAGTACAAAAGTGGAAAAAGATATTTTGAATAAGGATGGGATTCTACTGTAGCCTTCACAATTTGTCATTATATAGTGAAGCAGTTGCTTTAAATGTCTTTATTACAATGTGTAGGGTTATAAAGCTAGGGTGTCATTTTTAAAGTAATACATGTTTATTGAAGCAATTTGTTCAAACTATGGATTTAAAAATTTATAGATTAAAATTGTTCCTAACTCCAGCTTCCAGATGCATTCACCCAAGCAAAGAGCAGTGCACAGCCTTAGAGAGACTGACACGAGCAGCCACACCAGTCTGAGGGAAAACACTGTCAGGACTTGTTCCTAATGTGGGCAGCCATACAATGCAGAGAAGCAATACCTGAGCACAGAGGCAAAGCTCCCAGACATGACTAACGAAGGCTCTGGCTTCCCTTCTAATCCTCCCAACTGAGGCTTCTGGTTTTCTGAATTGGGAAAGATTATATAGTAGTGAAAAATTTTCTTCTCTCCCTTCATTTTGGCCTGGGATTTAGGCAGAAGACCTGTACCAGAACCCATATTTCTTCTTCATATATTCTGAATTCAAGTCCTTTGTTGGATTATGTATAATGTAAATATCTTCTTCCACTCTGTGGTGTGTATCACAATTCTTAATGGCCTCTTTGGATGAACAGAACTTGTTTGTTTGTTTACAGTCTTTTTTTAATATAATAAATTTTGTTTTTAAAGAGGCTTTGGATTACAGGAAAGTCACAGCAAAGGCATAAGGGGGTTCTGGGAAGCAGCTATGGCTCAATCAGATGAGCTCCCATCTACCATATGGGAGGCCCTCTGTTCACATCATGGGGCCTCCTTGTGAAGGCAGGCTCGCCCCCACACTGCGGAGCACTGCCTGTAGACATTGCAGAGCAACGCCCAGCCCGCAGGCACTGTGGAGAGCTGACTCAGCAAAGGCGATGCAACAGAAAGAAGGGAGACAAGAACACAGAAGAGCTGGCAGCGAACAAACACAGAGAGCAGTTAGCAAGCAAGGCGCAAGGGGGGAGGGGAAACATAAATAAATACAGACACAGAAGAACGTACAGCGAAATGGACACAGAGAGCAGACAGCACACAAAAAAGTCTCAAAGGGGGGATAAAAAAAGTATAAGGGGTTCTCATATACTTCACACACACACACATCTTCCCTTATTAATAACATCTTACAACTGTGTGGTACACTTTTTACAGCTGAGGAATATTGAAGCATTGTTGCTAACCAAGTTGGATAAGCAGCAGTTTTAATCTTGATATAGTCAAGTTCATCAATCTTTTTGTTATAGTTTTTTTTTTGCCTTGTTAATTTCCTTACACCAAGGTTATGAGAATGTTTACTTAGTTTATCTTCTAGAAGCTTTATTATTTTGCCTTTCACATTTGGATCTAAAAATCTACCTGGTATTGCTTTTCCAAATCATGTGGAATTTTGACTGAATTGTGGGGCATCTATAGACCAATTGGGGACAATTGACATCATAGCAATAGCAAATATTACAATCTATGAACATGGTATACCTCTTATTTATTTACTTCTTTAATTTTTAAAAATGTTTTATAATTTTCTGTGTAAGAATATTAAACATTTTATTTATTTCTAAATATTGATTTTTCAATATTATTTATAGTCTTATTGAAAATAGCTTTTCTGAATTTCATATTATAATTTCTTTTTGCTTATATATGGAAATAATTTTGAGTTCTCTAACAAATTTGCCAGATTCATTTATTAATAATTCATATGTAATTGGTTTGACTTATATATATATATATATATATATATATATATATATATATAAAATCAATCATACCATCCATAAATAAAGATAGCTTTGTTTTTCCCTTTTTAATACTTACTCCTTTTATTTTCTATCTTGGCTTACTATAGGCTAGGACCTCTAAAAAAATGTTGGATAGAAGTGAATACTGTGGGCATCCTTGCTTCATTTGTGACTTTTAAAGGGAAAGCTTTCAATAGTTCACCATTATGTATAATGTTTTCTGTAAGATGTTTGTATGTATCTTTATCAGATTGAGAACATTTTCTTCTAATTCTAGTTTTCAAAGAATTTTTTTAATGAATGATTGTTGAATTTTATCAAAAGTTATTTTGCATCCATTGAGATGATCATATAATTTTTTCTCATTAATGGAATGAAATAATTTATTTTTGAACTTAAAAGCAAAGTCTTGGGAGCAGATGTGCAGATGTGGCTCAAGCAGTTGAGTGCCCATCTCCCACATGGTAGTCCCAGGTTCAGTTCTTGGTGCCTCCTAAAGAAAACAAACAAACAGAAAATGAGCAGACAATGAGGAAACACAAACAAGCAAAAACAATGAGCAAACAGATGAGGGAGCCATCTCTGAGGGGCATAGGGGAAGCAAAGTCTTGAAATAAGTGCTGAAATAAACTCAACCTGGTTGTGTTACATGTACATGCGTATTTTTGCAGCTTTGATTTGAATGAGTCTGACGTATAACTATCTTTTCTGACAATATTCTTTTCAGGTTTTAATTTGCAATGCTAATTTCATAAAATGAATTGGGGAGTATCAGTTATGTTTTCTAATAAAATTGAAAATAACAACCACAAAGAATATAATTAATTTTCAAATTGCTCGTGAAGAAAAAGCGAAGAAAATGTACTGTTTAGGGCAAAACATAGCAGATCAAGTAATCCAAGAGAGGGAGAGCAACCAAGAAGGAAGCTACAGAGTCTTTGTATGACCTAGATTCCAAAGTTGCACACCATCACCTCCACTTGATTCTATTAATAAGAATTGAGTAGCTTAGTCCAGCCCACACTCAAGGAAAGGGGAATTAGGATCCATTTCTTGAAGGGAAGAGCATCAAAGAATTTATGGACATATTTCTAAAACCACCACCTGGTGTATCAAGCATGTTTTCTTTAAAAATTTCCTATATACAAGGCCAAAAATAAAACATCAATAATTACAAACAGAAGAAAGAAATTATGTAGTCTGCATTCTTTGGCCCCAATAAATATAATCTCAAATTGCTTAACCAAAGAATTACATAGGTAACCACTAGACCAAAAACTAAAACCTTCCAAATTATCAGAAGAAACTCATGTGCATACATGAACAAAGCAAGCATGGACATATAACAAAATATTAAACATTCAGAAGAAGCAGTAAAAAAAGAATTCATAATATAAAGTGGTTGATGGGATTAAGTCTAAGCCTGTCTTTCTAATTATTGCAAAGGAAACAGCTCATAGGTTTGATAGATACGCTTAAGGATGGTGTAGCATTATTTGTAGTAGTAAAACTAGAAATAACCTTAATTTTCATCAAAAATTTGGTGGCTAGATCAATTATAAAGTCCATAAATGGGACATTTTATAGGTCTTAAGGCAAATGAGGCAACTTTCTGTATTAAAAAAGTAATGATCTTCAAGATATATTAAGTTCTTAAAAAACACACAAAGTAGAGTTATTTATATTCTGTGACTAATTTGTGGTTTGTTTGTTTTTTAAGGGCTTGTTTTTGGAATACCTCCAGAAGGAGCGACACTAAATGGGGAACAGTAGTTGCTTATAGGGAAAGCCGCGGTTGGATGCAGAGAGAGAAGAAGCCTTTAACTTCGGCTGTCTTTCCTTTTGAATTTTTCATTTGTACCCAAATGACTAATACCAGTTGTTTTGTCCTAAAAGAAAAGAATGTGAATGGACTAATAATTATGTAAGATATTTTAAATGTAGTGAAAGAATTATCTTCAATAAAGATTTTGATTCCTTTCAAGGAACATAGTAAATTATCCCGCAACACAGAAAAATAGAGAAATTTTCCAATTTTATTACAAAAGGAGTATATACTGAAACAAAAATCTGACAAAGACAGCATTATAAAATTATAAATCCTTTTATGAACATGTGAAAAAAAAGATTCAAGAAGATACCATCAAATTTAAATTATAGCTCTTGCAAACGTACTAGAAAAATAAATCCCAATATAAAAATGGGCAAAAAATGCAAATAATTCAGAAAAGAAATACGTGGTCACTGAATACATGAAAACACTGCCATTATCACTAGTAATGAAGGAAATAAAAAATGTATAAGCCATCGTTTTGTACTAGATTATCAAAGATGCAAAATACTCATTTGTTTAGGGCCTGAAGAATTGGACACGAACCATTTATATTTCTGAAGAGCAATCTGGCAACATGTATTAAAAGGTCTTTCACACAGGAAACTTGTGTAGGATGTTATTCTAAGGAGTTAATTGGACAAAGGTGCTATAATACAATGTGTGTGCAATAGTGTTCATTGAAGCATTGTTTATAAGAGTGAACTGGGAATTTAAAAAATGAAGTATGCTATACCCATGCAATACAATTCTTTGCAGCCAGTAAAAAAAGATAACTCAAATTTTTGTACTGGGCAATGCTGCACATATCCATTTAGTGGAAAAATATTTCAGTCATTAAATACTATGCATTTTTAAAAAATATCATATATATGTATTTGCTAAATATAGTCTATTTTCTCATGTATCACCACATTCTTAACACTTATAGGAGAAGAACATTCCTGTATTTATATTATTTTTTATTAGCAAATTTTTATTTGCTTTTTTTTTAACAAACATAGATCACACAAAATGTTACATTGAAAAATAAAAGAGGTTCCCATATACCCCATTCCCCATTCCCCCCCCTTCCACATCAACAATTTCTTTCATCTGTGTGGCACATTAATTGCATTTGATGAATACAATTAATTCATTGTATTCATGAATACAATGGTGAGCACTGCTACACCACATGGATTATAGTTTACACTGCAATTTACACTCTCTCCCAGTCTTTTCAGTGGGTTTTGGCAGGATATATAATGTCCTGCATCTGTCCCTGCAATATCATTCAGGACAATTCCAAGTCCTGAAAATACCCCCACATCACACCTCTTCTTCCCTCTCCCTGCCTTCAGCAACTGCTGTTGCCACCGTTTCCACATCAATGATATAATTTTTTAAAAAGATACTTAGATTACACAAAATGTTACAGAAAAAAATATAAGGGATTCCCACATCCCTCACTCCCCACAACTTCCACCTTTCCCCACATTAACAATATTCTTCCTTAGTATGGCACATTCATTGCGATTGATGAACACATTCAGAGCATTGCCACTAATCATGGATTATAGTTTACTTTGTAGTTTACACTCTTTCCCACTCAATTCTGTAGGTT